>NC_048301.1:88251056-88864741 GCF_013100865.1 Trachemys scripta elegans
AGCTTTCGTGGGTGAATGCCCACTTCGTCGGATGCATCCGACGAAGTGGGCATTCACCCACGAAAGCTTATGCTCCAATACATCTGTTAGTCTTAAAGGTGCCACAGGACTCTGTTGCTTTTTATAGATCCAGGCTAACACGGCTACCCCTCTGATACCTCCCATGTCTTACTTACAACTCCCCTGTTAATAAACCCCAGAATATTTGGCTTTTTAGCAACTGCATCACATTGTTGACTCATTTAAATTTTAATCCATTGTAACCCCTAGATCCTTTTCAGCAGTACTACTACTTAGCCCACTTATTCCCCATTTTATATTTGTGCATTTGATTTTTATCTTCCGAAGGATAATACTTTGCACTTGTCATTATTTAATTTCATCTTGTTAATTTCAGACCAGTTCTCCAATTTGTCAAGGTCACTTGGAATTCCAGTCCTGGCCTCCAAAGTGCTAGCAACCCCTCCCATCTTGGTGTCATCTGCAGATTTTAGACTCTCCACTCCATTACCCAAGTCATTAAAGAAAATATTGAATAGTACTGGACCCCGGACAGACCCTGTGGGTCCCCATTAGATATGTCCCTCCAATTTGACAGCGAACCATTGAGAACTACTTTTTGAATATAGTCATTCAACCAGTTTTGCGCCTATCGCATAATAATTTCATCTAGACAACTTTTCCATAGTTCTGTCATGTTGGGAATGCGTCAAAAGTCTTATTAAAAGTAAGGTATATCATGTCATTGCTTTTTCTCATCTGTTAGGCCAGTAATCAAAGAAGGAATTTAGGTTGGCGTGGCCTGATTTGTTCTTGAAAAGTCTATGTTGGCTATTTATTCTCCACTTGCTAACAAACTGGTTATTTGTTCCAGTATCTTTCCAAGTATCGAACTTAGGCTGACAGTTCTATAATTCCCTGGGTCCTCTTCGTTTCCTTTTTTTAAAAATAGGTACTGTGTTTTCCCTTCTCCAGTCCTCTGGGACTTCACCCATTCGTCCCTCAGAGTTTTTGAAGATAATGGCAAATAGTTCTGGGATTGCTTCAGCTATTTCCTGAAGTACCCTAGGGTACACATCATCAGACCCTGCCAAATTGAATGCATCTATATTAATTGTGACAGGTTTCAGAGTGGTAGCCTGTATCAGCAAAAAGAACAAGGCACCTTAGAGACTAACAAATTTATTTGGGCATAAGCTTTTGTGGGCTAAAACCCACTTCATCGGATGCATGCAGAGGAAAATACAGTAGGAAGATATGTATATACAGAGAACATGAAAAAATGTTATATATCTACCAATGTGATATATGCCATCATGTGCCAGCAATGCCCCTCTGCCGTGTACATTGGCCAAACCGGACAGTCTCTGCAAAAGAATAAATGGACACAAATCAGATGTCAAGAATTGTAACATTCAAAAACCAGTCAGAAAACACTTCAACCTCCCTGATCACTCAATTACAGACCTAAAAGTCGCAATTCTTCAACAAAAAAACTTCAAAAACAGACTCCAACAAGAAACTGCAGAACTAAAATTAATTTGCAAACTGGACACCATTACATTAGGCTTGAATAAAGACTGGGAGTAGATGGGTCATTTCACATGCTAATTTCCCCCCTACTGTTACTCACACCTTCTTGTCAGCTGTTTGAAATGGGCCATCCTGATTATCACTACAAAAGTTTTTTTCTTCCTGCTGATAATAGTCCACCTTAATTGATTAGTCTCATTAGAGTTGGTATGGCAACTCCCATTTTTTCATGTTCTCTGGGATATATCTATCTATCTTCCTACTGTATTTTCCACTGCATGCATCTGATGAAGTGGGTTTTAGCCCACAAAAGCTTATGCCCAAATAAATTTGTTAGTCTCTAAGGTGCCACAAGCACTCCTCATTCTTTTTATATTAATTGTGTAGAGCATCTGGTCACAATTCACCTTTTTAATGAAGACTGAAGCAAAACAGGTATTAAACACATCAGCCTTCTTGATGACATCCATTATTAGCTCTCCTTCCTTGCTAAGAAGAGGACCTATGTTTTCCTCCTTCTTTCTCTTCATACTGCATTTTATGTCCCGTGCTACGTACTCCTTTAGAACCTAGTTTAAAGCTCTCCTCACTAGGTTAGCAAGATATATGTTGTGTTTAAATTATTTGTGTTGTCTTGATTGGAAAAAAATATGTTTAACATATAGTGTCCATAAATTTAAAATCTTTTTAAAAAATAAATAAATTTATCTGCATTAGGTCTTTGGAAGCAATATTGTTTTCATATTCACTTACTCACAATTTGTGTTGAGAGCTGAATGTTAAGCATGATAATACAGAGATGAGGTCAGAAAAAACCCTATACTGTTTCACTGTAGGGTTATTTGGAAAGGTCTTACAGTGTATAAAAGTAGATACATACTTTAGATGCATTGGTTCCAGTTCTATGTGATAAACACAGATTTGCCAAAGAACATAGATCAATGGAAGAAATTTCAGATGCAAATAAGTAATCTTTAATATGATAGTGACGCTTCCTGGGGATACCAAGGATTGTGAGGCACCTCGCTACCATCTGCCAGTAGCCTGAGTAAGCCTTGTCCGTGCTTGCCATGGGTCAGATCTCCAAATCCACCAGCCACAGGCAACACAAGCATTCCCCCTCTAGGCCTGTGCAAGCCCTGCTGTTACTTTACAGGTTAGCAGTTGGCACACCCTAACTCTTAAGTCCTCTGACCCTTGGTCCACAGGGGAATTGCAGTATTTACAGATTTGTTGCTTCCAAAGAAGCAGTGTACCCCGGATTACCAGTTCCACCTCATATCACTACTCTTCTTAACGCACAGCTCTTACACTTAATTTCACTATAAATTCATCTATGTTCGTTTAACAAAGCATAGAAGTTCAAATAGCAGCAAGTATAGGTATTGGAAACAAATGGTTATGTATAAAATAAAATCATAACACGCATTCCAGAGCCTAGACTTAATTAGCAAGATACTCTTACTTCTTGTAGAATAATGCTCACCCAAAATCCTTGCAGCGCTTTACAGCCAGGCTAGCTAAGATCCTCTTCTCATGAGACAAGCATACCGTCAGTGTGTCCTTTTCACTTTAAAATATACCAAAACAGTCTTTTGTCTTTATTCATTAAACAGGATCACCTCCTGATATTTGTTCCTCCTTGTAGATTTTCCGTGTGGTAGATTTCACAATTTCTTAATTGGCAGTTGTCTCAGTGAGCAAATAAACATATGTTGTAAGGCACACGATACACAAACGACCAAACAGGGAGATCGGTATCTGTTACCTACTGCCTGAAAAGAACATTTCTGAGGTATGTCGCCTCCTGATGACCTGCCTTAATTCCAGGACCTTATGACCATAATTTTTAGTATAGATACATAACTCCTTAAATATTATCTGTACATACATTTTCAGCATGATTATGACAATAGGCTACTGGCTCTTGGTAGAAACCTTAAATGTTACCCTTTGGTGAACTATTATGCAGATATATTACCCCAGGATCCCTGCAACAGCCTGAGCCCATACACCCTTATATCCCCGGCCAGTTGGCACCACGGGGTCCTTGGATTACAATGTTCTCTCTCTCTTTTTTTTTTTTTTTAATGAAAGCAACTTTTGAAATTATGCAGAACTCTGTATTGACCTCAAAGTAATTTCAAATACCCACCCTGTGTCCTTCCCAAGTAGTTTCCTGGTATGCTTTGCTTGTACTGTGTGATAAGATATTGTTAACAATAATATGGAGAAGGCAGAATATATTTCCTTTTTTATTTTTAGCTGATGTTGTCTAAGACACAGCACCTTCTCTTACCTCAGTAACCTTTATCTTTGTTAAATTCAGCCCTGGTGTAAGTGGGTACGACTCTGTTGACTGAAGTGGGAATTGTGCATGGCTATGCCAAGCATCTAATTTGTGGGCTGCAATTCAGTTTGCATTCCTTAGGGGTGTTTTTGTCAATAGAGTGGCTTTGGATGGCAAGGGCCAAACCTTCAAAAAGTTTGCTTTAGTTTAGATATTTATTCCAAAATTTTTGAAGTTTTATCCAAAATTTAGCATTGCCTCTCTGCTCCTGAAGATGAGCTAGAAAATCTTTTGATCACAGATTTTTTTCACCCGAAGTTTTCCTGTATTTTTTGGTTTGTCATGTAAAATATTCTTGATCACAAAATGTCAGTGTTTCAACTTCTGGCGCTGGTTGAAACTTGGAAATACAGAGATAAGTACATCTTTAAAGAAAGTACACACTTGACTTTGGTGGAAGCCGTCACAGAAATAATTAACCATAGGGTGGCAACTCTTCACAGGATTGGGCCCTTATATTGTATAGCTGTCCCATATGACATAACATTAGTGAGGCAAATTACAAAATATTGTAGGTTCCTGGAGGTTTTATAACAACATATTTCCCTCTTTGTGTATTACAACAAATATACATGTTATGAAGTAAATATTAAAAACCAAAACACATTTATTTTTAATTTGGGAGTACCTGACATAAAGCATTGTGAAATTTAAAAATCTATAAAAATATCAATCTGAAGGCTTCATGAAGGAGGAAAGTTTATCAACATATTTAATAAGATTAAATACTACTGTTATTAAGTCTTAATGATACAAAATTATGCTTGTAAATTTTTAGAACATATCTTTGTTAGAAAGATGTATAGTTTTTGATTGCTCATTATGCTTTTGTGTTAGGATAATTTTTCTGCACATTTTGCAAAGGAATGACAATAATGTGTGTGTTCATATGTGTGTGAGTAAATTTTTCAGCTGTAGTGTTTTGAAATTGTGTTATCTCTTAACTGATGAGAGTTGTACTTGCTATAAAGATTGATTGTTCCACTAAAAAAAAATAAAAAACTTCATTATGCTCCCAGTAAAATGAAGGCTATTCTTATGGCACCTTTCACTTAATGAGTTCCAACACCTTTTACAATCCATGGTTGTGTGGATTTTGTTTTGTTTGGTTTTGGTTTTTTTAATAAACCTATAGCCTAGGAAACAAGCGTGTCTTTTATTATTTGCGTTATGGATGTTGGGAGGTCTTGTGTTGCTAGGCCTGAGAGCCTTGATTGTTCCTAGGCTCTTGTTGAAAAAGACAGAGAAGTTACAATGTTTAAAATGTCTTTACATTTAGATATAATCTAGAAGTATAAAAAGATGCTACCTACTTCTGTACAGTTTGTGTGTGTGAATAAGGGGAATAAAAAAAAATTAATGGAGATATCCTATCTTCTAGAACTGGAAGGGACCTTGCAAGGTCATCGAGTCCAGCCCCCTGCCTTCACTAGTAGGACCAAGTACTGATTTTGCCCCAGATCCCTAAGTGGTCCCCTCAAGGATTGAGCTCACAACCCTGGGTTTAGCAGGCTAATGCTCAAACCACTGAGGTATCCCTGTAGGGGGAAGGTTTGTGACAACATTGTATATTTTATTGCAAGTACACCTCTACCCTGATATAACGCTGCCTGATATAACATGAATTCGGATATAATTCGGTAAAGCAGCGCTCTGGAGGAGGGAGGGGGGTGGGGCTGCGCACTCCGGTGGATCAAAGCAAGTTTGATATAATGCGGTTTCACCTATAATGCAGTAAGATTTTTTGGCTCCCGAGGGCAGCGTTATATCGGGGTAGAGGTTTAATACTATTATCCAGTGTTCATTTTCATGTTTTCGTGCTGTATACATTTGTGTAGTCATTTAGTGAATGAATACTAGTGGTGTGGAATAGTAGATACAACTGCAAATTGATACCAGATTTTTGTCCACTGATAGTCACCCCAGTAGGTTTATGATAGTTAACACTATGAATATGGGCTCTTCTAATATATGTTGACTTATCATAGAGACCTTTCAAAGCTGTTCTGTTCTCTAACCAGCAAGCTTTATTGCTATAAGATCTGAAATGAACCCCTAAGATGGTGTTATTTTGTTCGTGTAATGGAACTGTTTTATCAAGAGCTCTAGAGATTGGATTTATATAGCACTAGCAGTAGTGAATAGGGACATCTTTACCGGGTTTGCGCTCGTAATAAGAGACAAAACCCCATCTGGGGAGGGCAAACATCAGCAGACATATGTGACCAGCAACCTTGAATAAATGAGGTATTGGTAAGGAGTTTAAAATGACTGAGATATCAAAAACTGAGTTTAGATTGATTTAGCTATGGGAAGGGAGGAGGGGGAGGAGGAGGGAGAGAAGCATCAGCTGTTGTGATGCTTGGTTAATCCAGTCTTTGAAAGTACACCTCTACCCCGATATAACGCTGTCCTCGGGAGCCAAAAAATCTTACTGTGTTATAGGTGAAACCGCGTTATATCGAACTTGCTTTGATCCGCCGGAGTGCGCAGCCTCGTCCCCCCGGAGCACTACTTTACCACGTTATATCCGAATTCGTGTTATATCGGGTCGCATTATATCGGGGTAGAAATGTAATTTTTTAGCTATGTCTCTTTTCATGGATGAAAGTTAATTACATATAGCATAATTTATGCAGAAATTTTAGCATACCTGTCAGCATTTGAAAGGTCCAGTTAGGGACATTTTTGGAGAACATTAGAGACACATTGTTCAACATCATTGAAGTAAATTGGTCCAAGAGTGCTTTCTGAGAACAGTGGAGAAATGTAAATATCTTGCTGAAAAACTAACAGAGTATGAGCCATGTACTTTTGAAGCACTAAACTTCATTCATACCACAAATAACACTTCACTAGATTTATGACCATTATATTACATATAAAAGAAAAAGAGCTGTTTAATATTTTTAAAATCACAACAGGTTTTATTCCTGTCACATAGAGAATCCAAGATAGTAGCCACGAGATGGTTCATTATAACAATTTGAGAAGCTATGATTGTTTTAGAACCTATCACTTAAATTCTCTTCTCTTATGGAGGGAAGCTGAAATGGTGACAGTAATGTTAGATGTGTTGCAGACTTTGTAAAATAAGCAAATTGTTTATCTGTACTGCTTTCTAGTGCTGACTGGCAGATCATTTTAGTGATTTTCCCCCCTACTCTTTTATGAATAAGCTGGTTTGTGAGTTGCTCTGTTTATACTTCCGAAAATTTATTGGGGAATAATAGACAACTTTCCAGCATGCTTATTAATTAATAATAGGTTTCATTTGGTAGTCTGGTCAAAAGAGGAAATACCATGCGGTATATTAGGATGGTAAAGTAAAAAACTATTTCTCAACATCCTTGAGTTTGGGGATGGGTGATTGTTTGTTTACAAAGGTTTTCTGGTCTCTCTAGAGATTGCATACTGCTGAATAATCTTCAGAAACTTTGATTGTTTTCTTCAGTCTTAGATTTATTTACTTTCAGGATGGATTTGATTTAAATCAAATCACTAGTCAGGAAGACTCAGTTTAATCATGGTTTTCTACATAAAATTGCATTCTTGTTGGTTGATTTTTATCCACCCTGTTTACTTTAAAACACCCCAGATTTTTTCAGAGAGAGTGGAGTACCCAAATTCCCTTTTTATGTTTAGCTTGTAACTGTATGCCTTAGGATCTGTTGTATGATCAAACAGGTACTACTCCTACAATTTGGGACTGTATGGAAAACTCTTGTGTCACACAATAGGCTGAACCTGACATTTCACCTTTCATTTGTGTCCTATATTCCATCAAAAAGAAGCATGTCATCAATTAAAAAAAAAAACAGTATTGAAAAAAACCTGGCTTCGAAAGCACACATTTAGCCCTACTGAATTGGATGGAAAATTGTGTGCTTGCCAGGATGGAGATACTCATTTACAGCCTTCAAATCTTTTTAATTTGACCCAAGCAGTAACAAATAAGAACAAACAAAACAACTTGAAGGGTCCACCTAATTTCATGATGAATGGATCAGCCTGCAGAGTAGCACGTTACAATTATCATGGCACAGAAGATTTCAGATCAACCGACAGAAATAAATCCCTCGCTGTAGACTGTGTGAAACTAGTTTTTTATGCACTTGTTTCAGAATTGAATTCTTAACTGTAAAGGTTTTTTTGAAATGGCTAAAAACTAACTTTATGTATGTATTTAATAATGATGAATGAACTCAAAAACTTCATCACTCAGGTTCACTTGGGATAAACACCTTGAAGTGCAACTGCTCATTTGAAGTTTGTCCAAACTATTTAAACCTCTTGAGTCTACAAAAGTTGGATGGGAATCTCAAAGTATAGACTTCCTAATGTGCTTCTAGTCCTGGCCAGGAATAACACCATACAGTTGTCCTCATTGTATTTCATCACTTCTGGCTCTGGTTATGTTCAGTGAGCAGAAGTTAATAATAATATCCAAACACTTCAGAATATCAGGGGATGATTTGTTTTATCTAAATATTCTCCCATCTGTTGTATTTAAAAAATTGTGGAGTGAAAGGTAACTCAGTTATAGAATGGTTTCAGAGTGGTAAGCGTGTTAGTCTGTATCAGCAAAAAGAACGAAGAGTACTTGTGGCACCTTAGGGTATGTCTACACCCAGCCGCTAGTTCGGCAGCTGGCAATCGAAGTTCTGGGTTCGACTTATCATGTCTTGTCTGGACGCGATAAGTTGAACCCGGAAGTGCTCGCTGTCGACTGCGGTACTCCAGCTAGACGAGAGGAGAACCGCGGAGTCGACGGAGCCTGCCTGCCGCGTGTGGACCGAGGTAAGATTGAACTAAGGTACTTCGAACTTCAGCTACGTTATTCACGTAGCTGAAGTTGCGTACCTTAGTTCGATTTGGGGCGTGAGTGTAGACCAAGCCTTAGAAACTAACACATTTATTTGGGCATAAGCTTTTGTGGGCTCTAAGGTGTCACAAGTACTCCTCATTCTTTCAGTTATAGAATGTCTATCCTTTACAGTGGTGGTACTGAAAAGCTTTCCAATTGTATCCTTTGTATTTTCAGAAATCTCCTGTATCTTCCCTGTTCTTCCTGTAGAAAATACTTTGAAGACTACAAATATTGCAGCTGGCTAACTGCAGATCTTATTTATACATACAAAAAACTACATTAAAAGAATTTTACAGTTGCCAATTATTTTTTAACATGGGACAAATGTAATCCCTAACCACCTTCTAAAAAATAATCTGGACTGTTTTTTTTGTTTGTTTTTGTTTTTTGGGTGCAGGGGGAAAAAAATCAGCCTGAGGCAGACACGTGTCAAAGAAAATTTCCACCGAAGTGGTTTAAATTTGGCAAAATTTATAAGCAACTGAAAGCAGGGCCTAGTAAGGGAAAGGGTCAGACAACCTTAGACATTCCTACTTGTGTCTCTATAACAGGGGTCGGCAACCTACGGCATGCATGCCAAACACGGCACGGAAGCCGATTTTGAGTGGCATGCTGCTACCTGCTGCGGTCCCGGCCCCCAGTCCCACTCAGCTAGGGTGACCAGGTGTCCCGATTTTATAGGGACAGTCCCGATTTTTGGGTCCTTTTCTTATATAGGCTCCTATTACCCCCCACCCGCTATCCCGATTTTTCACACGTGCTGTCTGGTCACCCTACACTCAGCCCCCCCGCCCACCGCTCTCCCCTGCGGGGGCAGGAGGCAGAAGCTTGGTCCTGCGGCAGCCAAGCTTCCCCCTATCCTGTTTCTTCCCCCAGCATGGTGCTTTCCTGCCCCTCCTCCTCTCCTTCCCTGCACTGATCAGCTGATGGCCCTTACGAGGGGGAGGGGATGAAGTGACAGCGTGCTCGCTGCTCCATAGAGGATGCAGAGAAGAGGTAGGGACGGGGCCTTGGGGAAGGGGGTGGAACAGGGCATATCCCTTACAGCCCCCTGCCATGAGCCGCTCAGGGCAGGGGGCTGGGAGCACCCCCACGAGCCGAGCACCCCAGCCCTCTGCCCTGAACCCCCATACACACCCCCAGCCTTCTGCCCTGCACCTCCACACAGCCCCAGCCCTCTGCCCTGACCCCTGAACTCCCCCCACACTCCCAGCCTTCTGCCCTGCACCCCCCCCACACACCCAGCCTTCTGCCTTGCACACACTCTGACCCCTGAACCCCCCCCCACACACCCAGCCTTCTGCCCTAAACCCCCCCACACCCCATCCCTCTGCCCTGACCCCTGAACCCCCCCACACCCCTACTGCCTTCTGCCCTGTCCCCCCCCACACCCAGCCTTCTGCCCTGCACCCCTCCACACACACAGAGCCCTCTGCCCTGACCCCTGAACCCCCCCCCCCCCAGGTCTGGGGTCCCAGCTGCCGGCCCTTTGCCAGCCGGCGTCCCGGCCACAGGCCCCGCTCAGCCCGCTGCCGGCCTAGGTGAACAGAACCCCAGGCTGGCAGCGGACTGAGCAGGCTGGCGGTGTAAGATCAGCATTTTAATTTAATTTTAAATGAAGCTTAAACATTTTGAAAACCTTGTTTACTTTACATACAACAATAGTTTAGTTATATAATATAGACTTAGAGAGAGAGAGACCGTCTAAAAAAATGTTAAAATGTATTACCGGCACGCGAAACCTTAAATTAAAGTGAATAAATGAAGACTCGGCACACCGCTTCTGAAAGGTTGCCTACCCCTGCTCTATAACAAGGCAAGTTTTAAAGACCCTCCACTTTTAGCTTCAATTTGTATAAACTAACGTATTACTTGCAGTTGGGATTTTCAGACATTTATTTAAAACTAAATCCTTTTAATATTATTTACTCTTTTTTTTAATAATGAAAATAAATCTATACTTTTCAAATTGCCTCTTCCTACTAAACTTTATTAGAAGGTCATTTTATATTCTTCTGGTCATCTAAATTTAACACAAGGCTTTTGCTAAGAAGGTCAGTGAACCTGCTTTCCTTTTGATCTTACATCCTTACGGGTGCTTGGATATTTCTTCTGTGAGAAAAGTTTTACTGGATGAGTCAGTGCACTGAGTCATAGGCAGCATGAAGCCTGTAGTGCTGTAGACTAACTAATTGGTAACAGTCTCAAATTTAATTAAAGCACAGTTGTCAACTCAGTGTTACTGATTGACATCCCATTGCAGCATTTTGGTTTTTGCAAACTTACTTTAATTGTTCTTTGGTATTAAATATTTTGTTTTAAGGTCTTGTTTCTGTTGAATAGATCTACAGTTGTCTTTATGCTTTCTACCCTATTAATGAACTGCATGCCATTTGTTTTTAATGTATCCCTTGCTATATCACATCTTTAGTAATTATATTCTTTACCATGCTTGTGAGTTTACAGCCTTTCAGACTCCTTTGAGGGAAATCCTTTTTGGATTTAATTTTTTCGTATTGAGGACGGTCCTGTTAGCCATGATGAATATATCTGATGTGTTCTCTCTTTCTCTTCCCCACCCCCACTCTCCTCCACCTCCGTAACATCATTGTGCACAATTCATTAAAAGTAAAAGAGATAATTTTGTCCTGTACTTATCTTCAGGATAAACTTCTTATACAAACACATTAAAAAGAAATCCTTGAAAAGGTAGATACTTTTCCTATTCAGTGTACCTCTCTGCACCACCAGTACACTATTTTAAACAAGTAGGTGGCACCTGTTTATCCGAATGACAGCCAAAGACCCAATTAGTGGCCACACTTTCTGATGTCAGCCAGCTTCTGCTCTCCTTTTTACCATCTTCCTTGTTTCTTCCTCTGTCTCCTCAAGCAGTATCACAGAAGCAGCTTCCTGCAGCACCTTGTTCTGTAGCAAAAACCTCAAGGTCTTGGAAGGACAGAAAACCAGGGATTGTTGTCATCCTCTGCTGCATATAAAAGAACGTCTGCGGGAGAGGTAGGAAAAAGAACACTTCAGTTAGCTATCGGCCACTTTTCTAGAATCCAGGTTTCATATTGTGCAGACCTCTGAGGTGGTGGATGTTATGGTAGAAGAGCCTAAAGCTACTTCTCACCCTATCCTATTGACATAGCACAGGCTGAAATTTGAGTAGTGAGGTAGAAGCCTCTCCACATGGAGCCATAAGGAGGAATTGTGGGATGTGGTGATTCCTTGTTAGTTCTTTCCATGTTTACTATTTTTCCTTTTGATCTAGAAGACTTGCTAAATTGGACCATCTACTAGAGGTACGGTGGATAAAAGTAGCTTTAAAAAATAATTAGATATTATAATTTAAATTAAACATGTTTTTGTTTTTAAGACTTATTTAAGATTGAATTTGAAATTATGACAACCTATATCAAGCCCTACACTTACTATAATCTATTAAAACAGTGTTTCCCAAACTTGGGACGCCGCTTGTGTAGGGAAAACCCCTGGCGGGCCGGGCTGGTTTGTACGTCCGGCCGATCGCAGCTCCCATTGGCCGTGGTTCGCTGCTCCAGGCCAATGGGAGCTGCTGGAAGTGCCATGGGCTGAGGGATGTGCTGGCCGCTGCTTCCAGCAGCTCCCATTGGCCTGGAGCAGCGAACCGCAGCCAGTGGGAGCCGCAATTGGCCGGACCTGCGGACGCGGCAGGTACACAAACTGGCCTGGCCCGCCAAGGGCTTTCCCTACATAAGCGGCGTCCCAAGTTTGGGAAACACTGTATTAAAAGAGAAGAACGGGAGTACTTGTGGCACCTTAGAGACTAACAAATGTATTAGAGCATAAGCTTTCGTGGACTACAGCCCACTTCTTCGGATGCATGTAGTCCACGAAAGCTTATGCTCTAATACATTTGTTAGTCTCTAAGGTGCCACAAGTACTCCTGTTCTTCTCTTTGCGGATACAGACTAACACGGCTGCTACTCTGAAACTGTATTAAAATAATGTAAAATTAATTAAAAACAAATAATGTTCAAGTAGGACATGTTCATTGCCAAAGTTTTAAAGCGAGTCAAACCACTGAGCTGGTGGCAGGCACTGGCTAAGCACCAGAACCAGAGTCGGTTGAAGTGGTAAACCAGCTTTTCCCAGCTGTAGCCTCTTCTGCAGGTACAGAGACAATGTTTTCTTCATTTTAGTTTATTCAACTAGTTCAGTTCAATGACTTCATTCAAAGTTAAGAAAATGTTTGGGCGTTTGAAAGAAAAGGAAAGTTTGTTTTCCTCTTCCAATTTATGAATAAAAACAAGTTGTGAGAGGATAAGAGAGAGTTGTTCTAAAACCTTGCAGGACATGGTATCCAGAAACAATGAATTCAGTTAACTAACTACAGATTCCGCCTTTGTTTAATAAATCAGCATTTAATGGAAAATATGTTTTGATAAACATGTTTACTTTTCTTATGTATCCAGCACATTTAAGGCAACTTTAGTTCATTAATGAAAAACAATTTTAAAATCTTTTTTGTGCACTAATGCCTTCTAATTTCCATCCAAATGCAGCTTGACACAAATCATGAGTAAAAATTTAATCTAGTAAATAAGAAAAACATCATGCACCATTTTCTAACTTAGTACAAAAATAAAAATTAAGAATCAGAATAAATATATGTTAAGCTTTAAAATTGCTTAAATAAATGTGTATAAACATAGTGTATCTTCCTGAATATTAAAGAAAATAACTAAATTTAGTGCAAAGCCTATAGCTAGTTGCAAATCAACATGTTTTAATGGTTACCAACCAATGAGAATAAATATTTCTTGAGGAAAATAACTAAAAAGTATAAATGCAGAACAAAATTAAAATAGATGATTTAAATCAAGGTTTCCTTTTTACCAATTTAAATCAGGAATTGGTGATTTAAATCACTTTGATTTAATTCAATCCATTCTGCCTAGAGCTGAATGAAAGCAGCACTGGTGGTCTCTCACAGAAAATCATTAGGGTTCACAAGAAAGAAGCTTTTGGAAGTTGCTCTGGACTAGCGGGTTGTGT
The DNA here is from genome assembly GCF_013100865.1 of Trachemys scripta elegans. NCBI lineage: Eukaryota > Metazoa > Chordata > Testudines > Emydidae > Trachemys > Trachemys scripta. Next base: position 88,264,853 of record NC_048301.1, read on the forward strand.
GGTAAGAGTCTTCCTCCTCCTTTATCTCTCCAATGGACCCAGAGAGACCTGCTTAGGGCGTTGGTCACTGGCCCTTTGTATAGGAAATTACAGCAACTGTCTAGTGCTTCTGTTATCTCCTGACATTATTATTTACTCAGCTCTGAGACTTGGACTCTGGTTGTGGATTTTTGTTGTTTGCTGTGTCGCCGTTGGTCTTTACCCCTTCATAACCTACCAAATGCAACTCTTTAGTTGTCCAACCTGATTCTTCTTGCCCACTGGGCTTCTAGCTTTCCTCATCCTTTCATCCCTTCCCCTCTCTTATTCCAGCAATCCTTTCTACTGTCTCACTTCAATCCCGAGGTTTCCCTCAAAGTCCCCATTAAGTTTTTGTAATACATATACATTTGTTTTTAAAAGAATTACTTGGAACTCACATAATGCATGCCTGCCATCCTCTTGATCACTCAGTTTGAGATCTTGTGAGAACAGGCTTACTGAGTGATCTTTGGCAAATCAACTCACCTATCTATGCTTCAGTTTCCTATCTGTAAAATATGGATAACACTCACCTCACATGGATGTTGAGTCTTAATGCATTAGTTTATGAAGGTGCTTGAATACTATGCTGATGAACATCATAGGAATGCCTATAAAAGAAATTTAATTAGGGCAATAAAATTAGGGCATTGAAATATTATCTAGAGAGATCTCCTGAACATACCCCATCTTTCACAGTGTTTTTTTTTTTTTCTCTCTGAAAAGGCTTAAAGCTGGAATATCAAGTTTTCTAAACAATCTTAGACATTGCATAGAAGAAATCTTTGTTGAGGGGCCTCCCATTTCTAGTGGGACTAAGGAATATTCTCCCTTAGCACTAAAGCATCCTACTGTATAGAGAGGGAAGGCTTCAGTTGAAAAGTCATGTAACTTAGATTGTAAGCTCCATAGATCAGGGACTGTCTCTTCATGTTATGTACAATAATGACATTTGGTTGTTAAGTTCAGGAGGATAGCTGTCTGAGACCTGTTTACAGTGTCAAGCAACTATAGCTTGGAAACACATTTTTCTGCTAATGTAGCCTTGGCTACAGAGATAGGGGCAGTGGTGCTAGTGCAGAATCTTGTTTCTCTCCCTCCACCCCATTTAATTTTTTAGCACTTAAGATTTCTTTAGGTCAGGGTATTGCTAGACAGAATGTATCTAATCTAAATTGGTGTACTGAGATGAGGAAATGAGTTTTCTTACCTGTTAATGGGATTTTTGCATCTCAGTACACCAATTTGGAACATCCACTGGTAGTGGGATTCTCATTTACTTTAGTCAGAGAAAGTATTCTGGAATCTCTCCATGCACCAGTAATATCATGGGTTTTAAAAAATGTTTGTGCTACACAAACACAGCTTGTTAGTTTTGGTTAACTTTGATAGTACATACTTTTTTTCCTTTTCTGCATTTTGATAAAATATATGGAGTTAGGTAAGCAAAGTGTTGGAGTGTTACAGTTGATGATTTTAACAAATGTTGTAGAAAAGTTCTCTTGGCTTGTTCTTCCAAGTGGACCAGAAAAACACATAAGATGGGAGCCAAAATACCATTTTTGAACTATTTTTTGAGTCTCTTGTCTGCCTGTTAGGAGAGAATAATTAGAGAATTAAGATTTCATTTCAGCAACTGTTATGCAAAAGTTCTGTCTTGGTGACCTAGGTCTATTGAGTGGGTAAAAGTAAATGCTCAGAACCTGATAGAGCTGGCATTTAGAAAATCCAACAGATAAAATTTAACACCCACTGAGGCATGAAACTGAAACAATTAAGGTACCGGTTTTAGAATGATTCCAGTCAGAGGCTTTAATTGTTAGGTTAATTTAAAAATAGTCCATGAGGCACATTTGGAAACATGTTCTGAGCACAGTGGGCTTTTTTGTTTTGTTAAAGGCTTTCCTAATTAATTTAGGAATCCCTCTTTTTCTCAATAAACCAGCTTATTTGCATTAGGTTTTGTCTGTAAATAAATATATTAAAATAATTAAAAGCACAGTAGTGCTCATGAAGTTGTACATTTAAAGTAGTTTTCCAGTTGCTTTTTTAAAAGAAAAATATTAAATATATTTAAATATTAAATATAAAATATATTAAAATATTGTCATCACAAGTATATCCATAACCTTCCTCTTCAAGAAAGAACAGACCTTATCTTACAATAGCAAACTCAGTATTTTACTTACCTATAAAGACTACAGCAGATTAAAAATTTAAGAAGTTGTCTGACAAAGGAGATTTTTAGATTAAATATATTTTGCATAAAGGAGCATGACTGATGCATATGAAAATCCTATCAGCTTATCGACCTCACCAGTGTACAGAACACATGGGGCCAAGTGTTGCGCTTTCTTGCATCCATAAAACCCAATTGAAGTTGTTGGGATGCACACACTGGAGCGTAAACATTTATAGAAGAAGAGAGACAGTCATAGCATGGGTGTTTGATCTCTGTCTGTTGCTGTGCGATCAGCTAGCAGTTCTGCTTCTATGCCATGTCCAGGCCTGCAACTTCATTGGAAGTGGTTTAAAATATTGAAGATACTGAGTTTTGATAGAATTTTCTCAACCACATTTTCCGTAATCTTTGAGATTTTGAAGTCATTTGCAAAATCACTAGTGTTCGAATGTTGGTTTCTTGGGTGTGAACTGGACTATTGCATTTTGTCCTCCTCTCCAGCAGTAGTGGATTCATATTCTCAGGCTATTACCAGTGAAAATGGGTATGGAGCCATTTCTTGTGTGTTGGCACAGACCTCCTCCCTTGCTCTATGCATGCACTCCATGAGAGTATGCTTGGTGCTCACCTGTGATAGTGTATTTTATTCTTTGGACTTGGAAACTAAGTGTGAATGTTAGCTGTGAAATCTACTGACTCTTCTGATATCTGTGATTGTACCAGAATGAAGCATTTTAGGGTGTCACTAGTGAACCACAAGAGCCGTGTAATGCAAAAAGGCTAAAAATAATTTTGTAATTGGTTACTTAAAACTTACTTATTTGGTGAATGCTTCCCTACTTCTAATTTCATAGTGACATCAACACATTTCTGTGCTTGGCTCATCTTTGAGTTAATCTTCATCTTTAATACTTTTCATATACTTGCTTTTTATGCATGCCTTTTAACCACACATCACAATTTAGATGTGTAAGGATACTGCATGCATGTCAGATAGATCACTGCTGCTTTGATGTATATAGCTGCCCCTCCCTGGCCATCCATTGCAGTTTAAATATCACTGTAAAAGATCTGTGAACCTTCTTGAATAGAAGAACTTGTCCACACTTACCAGCTACTTAAGATTGTCCTCTCATCTGCCCCACACAGGGACAATATTAAAGGTTTGGTTTATACCTTGATTGCTGTCTCATTAAGAAGAGAACAGATGCTCTTTGTAATGATGCTGATTCTGGTGAGACCCAAATGAGAGTGCCAATTCAGGACAAATTGCTTAAAGCAGGGCAGTTACAGCCCAAGGCTGGGGTTTCTTTGCACACTAAGGCAAACCAAACCAGCCAAACAGAGAAGACTTTGGTTTTACCCCACTGGTTAACCACAAGTCACACAAGCAATTCCCTTACACACTCCGGTTTCCAGGTATCACCACCAGTGCCACTCGTTATGGAGACAAAAGATTATGAAAACCAATACCCCAGTAAAAGAAAAAAAAGGGGGTTCTCTCGATCCCAAAGGACCAAGCCCCAGACCCAGGTCAACATACAAATCAGATCTTACCCACAAATCATGCTGTTGCCAGTCCTTTAGAATCTAAAATCTAAAGGTTTATTCATAAAAGGAAAAAGATGTAGATGAGAGCTAGACTTGGTTAAATGGAATCAATTGCATACAGTAATGGCAAAGTTCTTGGTTCAGGCATGTAGCAGTGATAGAATAAACTGCAGGTTCAAATCAAGTCTCTGGAGTACATCCCCAGCTGGGATGGGTCATCAGTCCTTTGTGTAGAGCTTCCATTTGTAGCAAAGTCCCTCCAAAGGTATGAAGCAGGATTGAAGACCAGATTGAGGAGCTGAAGCAGCTTTGTTTAGTCTCTTGCCATGTGGTCTCTGGTTTCTTTGTCCCAAAGACAAGCTGTCCATCACATGGAATGGAAAAACCTCAGAGTTCTGTCCATAGGCATGTCCCTGCATACCTTGTTGAGTCACAAGGCATGTCTGCCTTCTCTCAATGGGTCATTGGATAGCTGATGGTCCTTAATGGGCCATCAAGCAGGCTAGGCAGAGCTGACACCAACTTGTCTGGGGTGTCACCCAGAAGCATAGCCTAAGTTTGAAATACAGACAGTATAGAGCCAATATTCATAACTTCAACTACAAAAATGATACACTTATATAGACAGCATAATCATAACCAGCAAACTATAACCTCTCTGTAGTCCCCTTACACGACAACCTTTATACAATATTTGCTGCAAATATATAATAGTGGTCGCAACAGTGATCTATACAGTTACAGATTATGTCAATAACGTCACACTTTTCAGTGTCTCTTTGTTGTAAAAACATCCGAAGTCCTCATTGTTAAGTAGTAGTTTCAGAGTTATATGAAATAGTTCTATGGCAACAGCGGTAGATGCTATCTCAAATTGCCTGGGTCTTCAGGTGGGTTTTCCTTTCTCATGACTAATAAGTCTGATTCCGTTTCCTGAGCTGTAAACAGGTTAAAGACCCATACTGCAAAAAGATTTGTGGACTTGCTTAATAGAATAAAAGAAATTATCAGGATTTAAGAATAAAGTGTCGGATCCCTGACACTATCAGAAATAATCAAAATCATTCAGGAAGATGAGGGACAATGTGATTTGTTGTTGTCAGATTAAACCAGAAGACAAAAATACTGTTAGTAGTCATTCTTAGAACTGCAGAAATTCTTATCAGATGTTCCTTTTCTCCCTTTTTATACTCCTAAGGAACTGTAATCACAACTTCTTATCTGATTTATATTAATTTGTCCATTCTCGGAGCATAGAGACCTGTTTTTCATAACTGCAGTCAGGTCCTCCATCACATATAAGTTATCATGTAAAAGAGGGACTAATCACGGTTTTCTGAACAGGATGTTTTTTTAATAGTACAGCCACTGTGCTCTGAATGAAACGTGAACTCTATTCCTAGACAAAGTTCTCCCAAGAAGAGAATTGGACTGGAGAGCAAGATGAGGTGGTTGTTGTTTGAAGTAGTTGGTTTACTTCTCAGCAGAATATAAAAATCATGCATAGACATGAAAGTTTAACAAATGCCTCTGATCTGTAATAAGAAATATTAGTGACAGGGTCACCCAAAGCTTCAGAAAGGAGTTTGTCTAAATGGATTCAGTGAAGACGACATCTTACAGGATATTGTATATACGTGCTCCTACTATTTAGTCTGTTTCTAATTCAGATTCTTTTTGAGCATCCTTAAATCAGCCATAAATAAAAGAATGTTTAAAACAGTTCTACACTGAGAAGTGACTGTGAATTTGGGACCGTCTTACTGAAAAGCTCTGTCCCCTGTGTGAATTCAGAATCATAATCCTTGCTTCAGTGACAGAAGGTTTTTTGAACTGCTTTTTACTTTTTAGGCCTGCACAGCCCAAACAGCTATGGTAGAAGGAGCTGGATTTTCTTCCTTATCACACATCAACAGAATAAATGGACACAAATCCGACATCAGGAATGTTAACATACAAAAGCCAGTAGGAAAACACTTCAGTCTTCCTGGACATTCTATAACAGATTTAAAAGTAGTCATACTTGAACAAAAAAACTTCAGAAACAGACTTCAAAGAGAAACTGCAGAACTAAAATTCATTTGCAAATTTAACACCATTAATTTGGGCTTGAATAGGGACTGGGAGTGGCTGGCTCATTACAGAAGCAACTTTTCCTCTCCTGGAATTGAGACCTCCTCATCAATTATTGGAAGTGAACTACATCCATCCTGATTGTATTGGCCCTGTCAACACTGGTTCTCCACTCGTGAGGTAATTCCCTTCTCTTCATGTGTCAGTATAACAATGCCTGCATCTGTAATTTTCACTCCATGCATCTGAAGAAGTGGGTTTTTTACTCACGAAAGCTTATGCCCAAATAAATCTGCTAGTCTTTAAGGTGCCACCGGACTCCTTGTTGTTTTTATCAACAGAATTGTTAATGAAGTCCTAATTGCAGGGCCAAATTATTCCCTCAGTTACGCCTATGAAGCTTCATTAAAGGCATATATGTTACCAGATTTGCCCGTTAGTTTGGGGTATGCTAATTTATTAGGGTTACTCTTCGTGGGGTAGGGATGGGGGTGTTCTGTAATTCTATCAATGTACTGCTTGTGTCACTTGTGTTCTGATACAGAGCTCTGTGTCTCCCTGCTGCAAGTTCCCTCCCAATGGAGTTATCCTGCAGGACCTAGGTTCCCCAAGGCTGGGTTCCTCCAGTCCCAGAAAATAAATAAATAAATATATATATATATATATATATATATCACACACACACACACCCCGTCTGAGCGGATCAGGTTGGCTGGGTTGAGCAGCACTTTCAATCTGCCACCCTCATATGTGCCAGGTTCAGCAAGTCCCTATCCACACTTGCACATTACAATTGTTCTGGTAGTAACCCAGTTGGTAAGCAAACCCCACAGGATTTTGGGCATTGCAGGGATCTTTAGCTTAGGTATGAGGAGCATTGCTGCAGAGCGAATGAGGAAGCCAAAAACCGCACAAGGGGGAGAGAGAGAGAAGCAACCAGCTTAACCATGAAAGTTATTTATTGCCAGGTAATAACCACAGGGGAGCCAAACAAACAAAACAGTTATAATATTAACTCTAACTCAAATTTGATTATAGAAATCAGGTTTAGAAAACTATAACTGAACACACAAGTCAGGGTCAGAAGGCTATACCTAGAGACAGAGAGAAAGCTGGGTTCTCACCACTCCGTGAAACTTGAATCAATTGGGGGGGGTCCTAGGTGGTGGTGGTAGCTGTGGGTCCGGAGTGCTGGAGACAGGCAGAGCCCCGAGCCCGATCGGTCAAGAGAAGATGAAGTCCCAATGGAACTGATGCAGATTTTGGATCCGGGCATCAGAACACTTACTTGAGCATGGGTAGGGGTTTTTGTAGGGAACAACAATGGTTCAAGGGAGAACACTAGATTTGTTTATGGGTAAACTGATGGCTCAAGGGAGTATACCAAAGTTGTTTTGTTCAGGCTACACAATAGGAACTGATTATTCCTGGCTATGGGCGGTGTCCTTGGAGGAAGCTCACAATGCAGTTGGGGAGCTTCACTATTTTGGATACCAATAAAGGATTTATTACTAGAATTGGTCTGTTAACTACTGAGCGGGTGTGTGCGGGCGTGGGTTCATTAACATCTGGAGCAGAGATCCCCCATCATGCAGTGCTTCTCTGCTTTTCTGGTCCCAGAGTTCTGTTCTCTATTCTGTATGCTAATAGAGATACCTCCCTGTCCCATCTTTGATGCAGATAAGGCTAGGGGAGTTTCCTTAATCCTGTCACCCTTGTCCCAGGGGTTTAGTTGTGTCTCCCACTGCCTTTTCATTGTTTTTTGTAAGTCTTTCTTCTGATCGGTTTTGGTTCAAGTGCGGGGGGGGGGAGGTCTTTCGTTAGTCAGACAGGCTGGGTACTGTGCCCTGGTTCCCCAAGAACACAGACCTCATAGGTCACATATAGGATTCCAAGATACTACTGAAGACATAGTTTGAGAAGAGTGGGCATTAAATATGAGCATTAAAAATTTGTGGTAAATTGTTTGTAATCAGTCCACAGAGTGGAAAAAATTGTAAACTGAAATATATTTGAGGAAATTGTGATCTGTTTGCAGTTGTTCTCAAAGCAGAAAATGCAACTAAATATGTGAGTAAAGCTAAGAGTTAGATGGTGGATTTCAAATAAAAGGCAGAAAAAAATCTTAAGAAAAGAAAGATAGGTCTTTAGAGTTTTATCGAGTGCTGAAAAATTAACCCTTTTAAATAAACTTGAACTTAAAAGACAATTTAGCGGTACAGTAAAAGTAAACACTGACATATCACTGAATTGAAGTTTTATTTAAATTGTAAAAGCAAGGATGAATCATTAAATGTTTTATAGGAATTTATTATCATTTCACTAGTTGTTAGCCCTCTCTAATGATTAATAATTGTTAGACCTATCTTTACCTGTGTGTTCTGAAGAGAGAGATATTTCTCAGAATTATGAAGTTGCTGGTTGCTTGTCCAAATTTAAGGTTGCAACCACGGGCTCATTGGAAACCAAGTTTTCAGTGCCCCTAAAACTTTTTTTAGCATGAATTGACATAGTAGGCTTACTCTCAGGCCTGAGAAGGGTGTTGTTCCCCCCCTAATTTAAAGGAAAGCATTTTAAGAGTTGAAGTCAAGTGAACCAATATACCTTTGAGTGCACTATAGTCCCAATTTTTATGTAAATTGCTTATTGACATCCAACTTCATTATTTTATCTTCTGTATACAGTCCAGAATTACTTCTTGAATTCACACGACCCCTACATCTCAGGAAGCTTAATCTACCTCTTCTGTTAACAAAATATATCCTTAGCAGAACTTCCAACTATAGCACCTTATTAACACTTAACGGTAGAGGTGAAATTACACACCATAAAAATAGCTGTGGCTTTACTGGTATCCACAAGTGAATTTATAGGTGAATCATAGGCAGGGATAAAGGGTCATAGTTACAGTAGTTTGTATAATATTCATTTCGAATTTCTGGATTTGAGACATCATTGTGCAGTTGTCTCAACTGTTATTAAATAGGAATTTGTATTGTACTATCTAGATAACCTGATAATTCCCAAATTTCTGAACCTTTATTGTTTTAATGTTTTTGTTCTGCAATTTGTATTGGTGTCCTCCCCCTCCACCCGCGGAATAACTATTCATTGTGAATCAAATGATTATTTAAGCAATAAAGCACAGTAGGAGGTGGCATTATGAATGTGAAATAATCATTCTCCTGTGGTGTCATGAGACAAGAAGTATAGCCTTTTGCTTTAAATCCTCAAGGCTGTGATTATTTTCTAACTGTAGTCAGTGAAATTCCCTTAGTAAATGTTTGGAGAAGTAACATGCATTTCCGCGCTTGAACTAAGATGTTGACCATAATCAGAATACTGAACACTCGAGCTGTATCTTTCAGACATTGACATCTCCCTTCTAAAGTTGATGAACAGTCATTCAAAATGTTCCTACAAAACAAACATTTGAATGAGTTTATAAATGCCTGGTGTGAAATCCTGGTCCTTCTGAAGCGAATGGCAAAACTCTCATTGGTGTCAGTGGGGCAAAGACTCTTAGTATATAAATTAGTAACTAGTAATTTAAAATTATGTAAATAGTTATTTACCTTAAAAGTAAATTAATACTTTATAAAAGTTACACCTCCATCCCTTCTTTTAAAATATTGGATGGTGATGTCTTCAATATGCCTGCGCCACCCAGCTTTATATTTGTATTTTGATTCCCACCCAGCAGTTGAATGCCTTTCCTACCATCTGGCATGGGTTGGGGCTTGGATGAGAGCAAGATGGCTGAGGAGAGCAAATAAGATTTAGGTGGTGATGGGGAAAGCAACTGTAAAATATGAAAATAATGATCTGTTTCAGAAATGGGTGTTCACAGCCTGGGTGTCTGGTTAGAGTCTCAGTTATTGCTGGAAGACTATCATTCTGCTACAGCTAAGGCTGCTAGACTGCATTTTATGATTTGTGTCTGGGTTTTCTTTCCAGTGTCGACCTCACCACCATGATCCATGCCTTTATCACCTTGATATTAGATTAGAGCAGTCCGTTTAGGGCGACACCTTTAATCCATCTGGAAGCTGAAACTAGTGCAGAATGTAAATTTAGGTATATGCTGCTTGGTAAATTAAGGGTATGTCTACACTGCAATTAAATAGCCCCTCGTGAGTCCCATGAGCATGAGTCAGTTGGCATAGGCCAGCTGCAGGCTTTTAATTGCAGTGTAGACATAACCTTAGTGTCTGGTCAAGAGCATATTCAACCAGTGCTCTGGATACCTTTGTGTTTCTGGGTGGAGTTTAGGGTGTTGGTATTGCCTCTAGTTGAGATCAGCAGAAGTGCTCAAGCTGAAGCCTCCTCATTATGAAAGAGAAGGATCTGTTGGAAGGGCAATGTCATTCTCTGTGCGTGGCCCCTTTCCTTAGGAATGAGCTCCGCTCTCCTCATTTGAAATAGCTCAAATCTGTTGTGCCTTGCAGTATGCTATAAGTGTAATTTGTTTAGCTGGGCTGAAGAGAAATAGTTAGGGATGAAGTATAGAGGAATTGTGGAATTGGTTCATTTTAGTTTTATTTGTGGTGCCTGATTATTTAGAAGTTATGGATTAGGTTAGTGTTATGGGGCTGCTGGTGTGGGTGTGTAGGGTGTTGGTTTGTTTTCATGTTGTGGTGTCTTTCCTCCCACCCCTTTCCCCTTTGTATGTATTGTGTTTTTGAGGGGTGAGTAGAGTGCTCCATAAGCATTTGTTGGTTTTGTTTATTTAGATTTATAAAACTTAAGCTTAGGACAGGAGAGAAAGGGAACTAAGAAAACTCATTATTTCTAATTGATTTGGAGCCATCAAGTTGTGTTCATTGGTTTGCTGAAGTGAATGGGACTACTGCTAGATTTAAAGTTACAAACATGCTTAAGTGTTTTGCTGCACTAAAGCCATTGTCTCGTGAATCTATTACTATTTTCATCATTCTCTTTCCTCCTCTCCTTATCACACTCACTTATTTGATCTTAATAATAATAATAATAATGGCACTGTCACTCTTTACAGAGCATGGTGTATGCTCTAATGAGTTCTTTGACGGCTGCTGAGTCTGATATGCGAGTGACAGTCCCGTCCACAGGTAGGGCACACCCATGCACTAGCACAGCTCTGAATCCGAGCAGCAGATACTTTCCTCCTCTGAGGCTGGTCATCACAAATCTTGATCCAGTCTTTCAACGCCTCGCTTACTTATCAATGTTCTCATGAACAACATGCCAGCACGATTTAACACTTCCACATTTGTCACCTTGTCTTGACATCTTATTTTAAGAATTTTATGTGAGCATCCTAATATGAAAACTATTTAGTTTTTGGTATGTTTGGCATAAGTCATTCATGTTTCTGAGCCATATTGAAGAGTTGGATAAACCACATGTCTCAAAAATACGGATTTTCACTTTAGTTGACAATTTGTTAATGTTCCAGGCTCTGTCTTGCAAAAGACCAAAGTTCCTGGCTGCTTTGCTGATTCTACTCGTGATCTCAGCATCAAGCTATACATTGCTGGTAACAGTAGAGCCAAAGTAGCAAAATTTTATAAACAACATCTAGATGAATACCATCTAAGGTGGTATCTGGAACTGGTTCTGAAGAGCCTTCGTGCATAATAAGTCGTCTTCAAGCTTATTGCTAGCCCAAAGATTTTACATGAATCAGAGAACTTGGTAATAAGATGTTGTAAGACACCAATACTGTCAGCCACAAGGGCCTCATCATCTGCAAACAGCAGGTCTCTTATTATGATCTCCTTCACTTTTGTCTTAGCTCTGAACTTTCAAATGTTAAACAAACCTCCATCATGTCTAGTGCTAAAATAGACTCCCCCTTGAACATCGCAGAACTCGTGTTGAAGCAGAAATGAGAAGTAAATATTAAACAATGTAGCAATGTACCTCCCTGAACCTATTGCCATTATCCTCATTCTCTTTTCTCCTCTCCCCATCACACTCACTTGTTGGATCTTAAATGACATGGTAAACTCCTTGGGAAGAACTGTATCTTCTTTGTCTGTACAGTGCCTAACATAAAAAAGCCCTGATACTGATAAAGCCTTTGGATACTACTGTAATACAATCATAAATAAGCATGTCACCATAATTATTTCCCCTGTATGTTTTGGTAAGATTTGCAGGGATTTCCTTACCACTATGTTCTCCAAACTATGGGATGGTAAATAACATTGCTTTGGGTTCAGTGTCAGATTGGCAGAGCCCCTGTTTTTTTGTTTTGTTTTTTGTTTTTGCCTTCCTCTGCAGCATGGGGCACTGGTCACTTGCAGGTATAAACTAGTGTAAATGGTGGATTCTCTATGTAACTCGAAGTCTTTAAATCATCATTTGAGGACTTCAGTAACCCAGCCAGAGGTTATGGGTCTATTACAGGAGTGGGTGGGTGAGGTTCTGTGGCCTGCAATGTGCAGGAGGTCAGACTAGATGATCATGATGGTCCATTCTGGCCTTAGTCCATGAGTCTAGGTGTATTTTTCTTCCTGTATTTTAAGCTAATAGTGTGTTAAATGTGGTTGCCAAGTAATGTCCAAGATGCAGCATGTATTTAATTTGTATAATTAAGTTAGATACAGTGACTGTATGCTTTTTTTTTATCCAGTAAGAATTAACAAAGGTAAGCTAAATCAGCTCATCATTTTGTAACATAATATCACAGATAGTATTTACTCATAAACAAAGAGTGCTGTCAGAATGTGAAAGGCTTAGTACATTGCCTTCTGTTCTTTCCAACTTTGGGAGAAGGGTAGCTATAGTGTCTATTTAACAAGCTAAAATGATTTAAGTTAAAATCTTTTATGTAGAATATAATGTATGGTGTATGCTCATTATTTAAGGTAATGCGCTCTTTATTCTTTATGCAATTAACTGCTAAAGGACTGCATTTAAAAAATAAACCAAGAAAATCCAGAATTGATTTGCTTAACTCAAGATGACATCTTGGAATTCAGTGGTCTTTAGAATCGTGTGTATTGTGTTGCAATATGTAAGTAATAAGATTAAGGATGCTGTCTGCATTAAAGATGAACTGAAAAGCTTTTCAACTACCAAGATGAGAGATTGAGGTTCCCTGTTCCTCCTGCAGTGATGGATGCCATCACTGCCAATGTTTAAACCATTTCAGGGAATCTCCATACTTAGTATGGTTGTGTGTGGCTCATTGAGTAAAAATGTGTACACCTCATGTGAGCCAGTTGCCAAGCTGGGACTAGAACGTGGGAGTCCTGATTTTCGGTCCTATGCTTTAAGCAAGAGACTCTGTTCCTTCTATATTTAATGTATTGTATGAAAACATTATAATCATGTAGGATTTCTAAACTTATAATTATTTGTTGCACATTAAAATTGATGGAATTTTTTAAAGATCTGTATTATATTTTGATAGCAATAATAATGCAATAAAGAGTATAAAAGTGAGTGATAAGCCATACGATTCTTGCTAGAAATTTGAACTTCATATTTGTGGTAAGAAATTAATCTGGTTTTAATTGCCCCATGAGTCTGAAATATATTCCTTTTGTAAAGCTGACCTCACATAAATATAAATCACTATAACTGCCTGTTCTTTAATTATGCATTAGTGTATTGTACCTGCATACCAGATGAGAATGAGTATCTCAAGTTACGGTGTATTGGAGGTCATTAAATCTTCTCTGTTCTATGATGTTCAGTAGCACTGCATTTCTAATTACTGAAAAATGTACTATATTTGTACCACTTCCTTTACAGTAGCTATGTATAGCTACAGAAACATGATAACCTCAATTTATAAGGAACTGCATAGGTTATTTTGGCAACACAGGAAACAAATGCTGTAAAAACATACTGTAAAATTACAGAAATAATTACAATGTTTTTGCCATCAAGTAATTTAAAAATACCGTAGTGGGAAATCAAAATTTCTGTTGCAATTATTTGGAAATAGTAGTAGTTTACAAATATAAGGCTAAAGTCTATCCCAGGGCATTTGTGCCTCGAGAAACAAAAACAGTGCACTCATATTCTGTGAAAGGGGTGTTGTTGTGCACCTGCCTTCTTGGTAGCAATAGCCTCTCCCCGTTTTCCCTCCCTCCCTCAAGCACAGGTTATTGCTTCTAGGAGTACAAGAATTAACAAACAGGACCCAAAGACATGGCGGGGCTGACTGGCTAGACCCTAGACTGGGAATCAGAAGTCTTTGGTTCAACTTGTGGGTGTGACACTGACCTGTTGTCACCATGGGCAGCTTACAGCTTTTCTGTACCCTCTTGATGAAGTTGGCCTTAAATTGTATGTATTTATTTATTGATGCTCTCATGCCTTGTGACACATAAGGCAACCAATCTGTCCACCTCCGTCTGCCTAATACCACATTTCTTGCTCCATTATAGGGCTTTTCTTCACTACCGGGGTAAGTTGACCTAAGTGAGTAACGTAGCTGGAGTTCATGTAACTTAGGTTGACTTATCCCGATGTCTTCACTGCACTGCGATGACAGGAGATGCTCTCCGGTTGACTTAACTTACTCCTCTCGAGGAGCTGGAGTACCAGAGTTGACCAGAGAGTGTTCTGCCATCGATTTAGTGGATCTTCACTAGACCCGCTAAATCGATTGCAGCAGCATCAATCTCCTGGTAGTGAAGACAAGCCCAAAGTCTGTTTCCGTGACAGCTGCTTCTTTCTCAATGGTTTTCTTATATGTCATCTGTTGTCCCCCCTGTTTTCTGTCTTCCACAAGGTGGTGTCCAGTCAAGAGCTTGTCTAGGAATGCAGTTTTTTGATATCCTTACAACATGTGTAAACCTTTTCAGCCTTCTCTCTCAAATCATTATCTCTAGAATCTTCTGTCCAGTCCTTTGTAACAATTCAACATTGGATACTTTATCGCACCAGCAGACACCAAGTATTCTTTGCAAGCATCTCTGATGAAATGCATTAAGTTTCCTGTTGTGAGTTTCTAGTATTTGCCAAGTTGCAGAGGCATATAACAATGTGTAGGTATCACAATGGCATTGTACAACTGTATCTTGGTTCTTACATTCTAAGCCTTTGTCTGCACTGGGGTTTTGGCCACTGGATTATCTGGAAATCCCTAGTGCAGGGTAAACTGTACTAGTACTATATTAGTATAAATCATATTATGCTGGGGGCTTGGACTAGTGCAGCTGCATCAGTGGCTAAAAACTCCGTGTAGGCAAAGTTTAAGATCTGACTGAGACCTCTTTTGAGTGCAGATGAATTCTGATGATGATATGAATTAGACAGTTAGTTTTTGGTTATGAATTTGCAATATTTGAGCTTCAAAGCCCTGGACACTGAAATCAATAGGAGTTCTTCCTCTTTGTCCCGCTCATTTTTAAAAATAATAATAATACAAATAAAAATAATCATTTTTTTAAAACTCTGTATGATTTAAATGTGTAGAAGTCAGAAAATGCAAAAGCTAAAGTTGCAGTTTCTTATTGTGAATATGCATTATGATATTCTTTAATTGCACTATTACATCTACCTCTACCCCGATATAACGCTGTCCTCGGGAGCCAAAAAAATCTTACTGCATTATAGGTGAAACCATGTTATATCGAACTTGCTTTGATCCACCGGAGTGCACAGTCTCCCTCCCCCCCCCCCCCCCCCGGAGCACTGCTTTACTGTGTTATATCCGAATTTGTGTTATATCGGGGTAGAGGTGTATTTTATAAATAACACTAAATAATCCTAAAACGTGTTTCTACTGCATTTGACACGTGTAGCATCTTAATGTGGACTTATACCAACTGGGGCTATTATAGCACAAGATAGATGAGAAATGTCATACTGGTTTTGGTTTCCTCTTATATAATTTAAAATCTTCATTTCTGGATTCTTAGTTTCAGAAAACGATTTGTGCATGCTTTAATGTGATGTTCAAATATGAGTTATAAAGAATGGAGTTCAACAAGGATAGTATCACTGTGTGGTATAACATGCTGAGATGCTTGTTAGCATAAATGCTAATGGCCTTGTTACCTAAAACATGTTAAAACAAAGATGGAAAACTTTTATATTACAATTTTTAATTTCCTTTTATAGAAAGATATCACATTTCTAGAAATGTTCATTATTCAGACCAGGATTAGTGCAAAATTTAGGCATTGATGCTCTTAAGACAACATTCTGAAAGAGACTCCCAAAAGTTTTTAGAATACATTCTGCTCAAAAGCAGGCTGTTTAAGATAAGAGTTAGTCTGTTTCCTGTCTACTTTAAGTTGTATCATAATGAATGTAGTTTACAGTTCAGCCAAAGGAACTTTGTAAATATTTTTAAAGAATAAACTATCATCTTTATTATTCTGTTTAAAATTTGTGGAGTGATATGTTTGGCTAACTGTGACAATATAGCAAATTGGTTAAAAAGGCAGATTAATGGAGAGTATGTATATGTGTTAATCTGTTTTCATTAAATTGTAGTTATAATTCAACAGAGGCTATTTTTATAATAATAATTTGTGAGTGTTACAAGGCAATACGTTGTTATCTAATGATTAGAGAACATCTGTGAGATTTATAGCTGTAAGTTTTCTGCATGTTACAGTGAATAAGGACTGTAAACTGAATCCAACCATGAACTTCAGTTGACAGGGAAAAGACTCCATATGTCTCTCAAATGAAAAGTGATCTTACTTCCATAGTCTCTCTTAAATAGATTGTTTGTTACCATAATAAAATATTCCAAAATCAATACCAAAGTTTGGATTGTTCTGTGTAACTGAGCTGGTGTAAGTGAGTTTGTACACAGTTGGCTGTGGAGTAGTAATAGATGTTTTTTTTTTCTGCACCTGGATTAAATTTCTATCAAATATTTTTAAGTTTCTGATTAATGTTTTTATACTGGTCAGTTTGCTAATACAGCCAAATGTGTGAACATAAAAAGGCTATCATTCCTCTTCCTTTATACTATTTATAGTATTTTGGGATCAATTTTAGAATTAACTATAAGGTTAACCAGACTTGTAAAATGAGAATTCATTGTAAATTTGTTGATAAAAAGGGGATTTGAGAAGACTTCTTGTTTGACTATTGTATGTTTACACTTCTATAACACCCTTTTAATTATTTAAATGTATAGTTTATCTTACAGGTATTCGTTACCTTGTTCTGGGCTATGTATCTGCTTGGAACATATATTAGTAAAAAGCTATCTTCTTTTCTAACTTTTCTTATTTTACTTTTCCATAAATGTGACCTATTTAATTGCAGGTTTTTCAGGAGGTATTGTTGTAATGACTTCCACCTAGAAACTAATGACCAATAGCAGAACAGAAGGATATTTTGCACACATACCAAATAAGTTTCTCAAAGATTTATTCATTACAAAACTATATTGTAGCTTGTAAAAAACAATAGCTAGACAATCCCTTTTCATAGAGAAATATTATAACTGATCAAAAAGGTATCCCACAGTTAGAAAAGAGAGTTCACAAAATGTTGACTGCCTTGACATAAAAAAAATTATGATATGTGTTGGTGAGTTAAATAACCATACTGAAAGAGGCACTGAGGTAATAAAATGGTAATTTAGAAAAAATTCTTAATGAGAATTTTAGAATATACATTAATTGACTGTGGAGAATTGATATGTCAGTTATTTGCCAAGCAATTTTAATTGAGGATCTGCATCACAGAAGTTTTATGAGGATTAACTATTGTTTATGCAATCTTTGAATCTGTAGAGTGCTATGTAAGTGCTGAATTTGATAATTACACCTCTACCTCGATATAATACTGTCCTTGGGAGCCAAAAAATCTTACCGTGTTATAGGTGAAACCGGGTTATATTGAATTTGCTTTGATCCATCCGAGTGCGCAGCCCCGTCCCACCGGAGCACTGCTTTACCATGTTATATCTGAATTCGTGTTATATCGGGTCGTGTTATACTGAGGTAGAGGTGTATCTGTTCAAACTCCGACTTTCAGAGAACAAAAATTACAGGGAAGGAGGTTTGCTCTTCCTAAAATAACTAACTGCTGATGTATTTCAAAACAATATCTAACACAAAAGAATTATTAGTTCTGTAGATTCTGAGCCAAAGAAGCCCATGGCCTCTGTGGCCAGTAGATGTGTTGAATAAAGTATGTTCAACTATAAGCAGCTCTTTAAAACTCTCCAAAATATCAACCTGAACTTAAAGTGTTAACATTACTACAGACTCCAAGTTGTGTTTTCCAGTTTTAAACCATATGTAAAATATCTTGCAATTTTTGAGAATTTTCCATAATATATCTGTGATCATACTTTGATGTAAAAGTTCTGTTAATATTTCCATTATGAGCCCCATGCCCCTCTTCCCCAAAGACCCCTAATTTAGTTATATATATTTTTATGAAACATAACATATTGTCTAGACCCATGAGTAATTTTGTTCTTTCCTTCAAGAGTTGGTTGAAATAAATGGTGCATCTTTTAGCTAGTCTGTCAAAAAAGAGGTATTGGAGCACATTCTTATTTGGCTAATTTGCAGAGTTAAAACTTTGTTTTCTTTCAAAGGTCTGAATGATTGCTTTATAATTACAAAAAAGTAACATTCTTCAACATGGTTATCTTCTGATAGCTGTATAGTCTGATATGTACTGACATAAGGCCTAATCCAAAGCCTGTGAAGTCTTTGGGAGTCTTTTCATCTACCTCCAGTAGGCTTTGCAACAGACACGCAGGGTCTAGGCAATGGAAGAAATGTATTGGTATGTTGTTCTGTGGCTGAACAACTCCAACAGTGACGGAGATTTGGATTAGATATTGATAAGATGTTTTAGCTGAGTTCAAAAAACCTTATCTTTTTCATTTTGCTTGTAAAATCATTTGCAGTATAGAACAGATCCTCTCCCTCAGATGCAGTTTCTTATGATGCCAGTGCTAGAACATTGTCTGAATTTACTGTATTTACTTGCATATTACTTTGCTTATTGTCCACCATAAGAAAAAAGTGTTAACTGTAGCAGAGTTTAACAATCTCATTTTAAACTTTCATTGACCAGAAGGCTAGATTTTTATCATAATTTCTGTATTTTGTATAAAATAGTTGAATTGCATTTTATTTTTATGTAGAGACTTTCAAAGCCAGGAAAACAGCTTTAACTTTAAATCCTCTGCTGAGTACGGAATAGAGAACAAAATTCTGTAGTGGTAGTGGAATCTTTAAAGAAACATATCTTCTCTTTTCAGTTTCATCAGTTGATCAGTGGTCTTGTTTTGCTAGCAGTTTAATTAATTGTTGTGTCCTTTTGTGTCCTAAAATCACAGCAGGGGAGGTGGGGAGGGAGAAAGACACCTCAAATTAGACAA
The DNA here is from genome assembly GCF_013100865.1 of Trachemys scripta elegans. Taxonomy (NCBI): domain Eukaryota; kingdom Metazoa; phylum Chordata; order Testudines; family Emydidae; genus Trachemys; species Trachemys scripta. The sequence continues at coordinate 88,283,995 of NC_048301.1, forward strand.
AAAGTTAATTATTATAAACATGTACTCTTTCACTTTAATATATTTTTCAGAATTAGCCTGATGACGTGATCTCAGACTACTTAAAATGGGTGCGGTGGGAAGCATTGTAAGCATCAGTTTTGCATTTGTGTATATGATGAACAAAAATTGTATGCAGAAAGAAGCAAAAAGATAAACAGAAGGGGAACACTCATCTTTTATAACTTGTTCATCTTGTGGTAGCATCTTGTCTCTCCTTAAAACTTAGGTTCTGTGTAGTGTGTGTGTGTGCGCGCGCACACACACACACAAAATGTAAGTTAAGCCAAATAAAATGTATTATGACAGTGAATATAGGCATAAATTTGAGCTGTCTAATTTTGTAATGTATATGAGCTTTGAATTTCTTTACCATTATTATTTTTTCAGAGATGCTATACGCTTGAGTCCCCAGTGCAGTGGAACATGCTGGTATGTGTATAACACCTCTGAAAATCAGGCACCATAATACAGACACTGATAAAATCTTGCTTTACCATTCCTTGCTATAACAAGTGGCTAATGAACAGAATTCCTTATTTTGTAAAGGCATAACTTCAATCTTAAAATAACATTATCTCATTTTATATATATTTTACCTATTAAAAATATTTTTAACTTGATTTTTTTCTCCAGTCTGTTTGCTGTGTGCATTTTAGAGCACCTTTGTGTACTTTTTCAATGTTTTGGTGGATTATTCCCTGGGGAAGAAAAAACAGTTTTAAAAAATTGTGGTTATGTAACCACAGAAATTGGTAGCAAGACATAAGGTAATATCTTCTAAATTTTTTTTTAAATGATTACTTTTCAAATTAACTGTTTTATAAACAATGAAATGTGCAAAAAGTGCTATAAATTGTTTTATGACCATGTAAATATTTCAACTTAAATAATACACAGGTGGTGCCTAGACCTCTTGATAGCCCTCTGCACAGAGATGAATTTCACCTTAAATATTTAAATAATGTGTTCTCATCTTGATGTATATGGAATTACATACATAAAATGTAACTAGTCAAGGTATGAGTATCTTTATTAAATGGAAAAGATTTGTACGTGTTTTGTCAAGATACTGTGTGTGGGTGTAGAGATTGTAGTTACTCCACTCTAATGCATGTCAGCAACTTTCAGTGAAAAAATAATTTATTCCAGTAGATAATTAAAACTTACTTAATTTTCTCTTTCTGTGTTCAGTCTTGGTTTTCTTGGGTCCTATGATTTAATTAATTTTGAAAAAATTATTAAAGGTTACCTGCCCTTGTCAAGTGGTAATGATGAACATGAGGAGGGGGGGGTCAGGAAGGATAGCTCAGTGGTTTGAGCACTGGCCTGCTAAACCCAGGGTTGTGAGTTCAATCCTTGAGGGGGCCACTTAGGGATCTGGGGCAAAATCAGTACTTGTTCCTGCTAGTGAAGGCAGAGGGCTGGACTCAATGACCTTTCAGGGTCCCTTCCAGTTCTATGAGAGGTGTAACACCACACATGTGCAAGGTGGTCATATTACCATGTTTTAGGATTACAGTATTAGCATTATTGTTTTTGCTTTTTTTTGAAAGGCTGATTTTCATGTTGCCCACCTTCTGTATGTTGTGACTTCAATGAATAAAGACGTTAAGGCATCCAGGCCTTCTTCAAGGCCCATCAACAGGAGTATTCAACCTTTAACAGCTGAAGAGCCATTTTAGCATCAGAAAAAGTCAAATTATAGAAGAATGAAACATGTTCAGAATGCAAGATTTGTAACAAGTTTATAAGATAACCACTATGCCAGAGTAAACTGCAGATTTCAGATCTAGATTTTGAATACTCTAAGTAGCCATAGCTTTTATGATCTGGAGTTTTGTTTCAGCCATCATATACAGATAGGGACCATTTACAAAATGTTGATTTGGTGCTGCACCTGGGTGGAGGTACCTCACTCTACTTCCCAAGAAGTTTGCAGCATTCAGACACAGAGAGTTGGTTTTGGGCCTGTCTCTAAAGGTAATGGTTAAGTCAGTTGTCCAAACAGGTAAATCAATTTGAGTAGTATTATTTAGGGCTCTAACAGGCAAAGTCTTTCAACTCTTTGAAGACGTTAAATTCTGTTTAAATGTTCCTCCCATACGTGTGCCTTTGTGACTTTCTGAGGCTTCATTTTCAATTGTCCTTTTTCTCCCCAAGGTAAATTTGCATTCTCATGAAGATGTTGCAAGAAGTCTTTATCAAACTTGCGAGGAAAGGCACATCGCAGGGATATGAAGTTGGGGTCTTAGGATGGGCATCACTGTAGAATAGTCTTCTGGATGATCTTCACTTTTGCCAGGTCCCAAGCCTATACTTTACAAAGAATGAGTCTTGTGGGCGGGGGCGGGGGAGGGGGGAGTCCGGCCTGCTGGTGTGGAGAGACAGCTTTGACTCTTTCTGCATTTTAGCATCTTTGGATCTCAGACACATAGCTGCTCTATCAGTATTCTGGAACTATTTGCAGTTCATTTGGCCTTGCATACATAGGAGACTCTTTGCAAAGAATCCTTTTTCCTAATCTGCTGCACTTGTGTCTAAAGCTTGTTGCTTAGAGCATAAGTCCTCCATTTTCATTTCTTGGTGGAGAAATAAGTTTTAACCCAAGGTGGGATCAAAACTCATGCTTGAGCACATGGCTGAGTATCCCCAGGGAGTGGAGCTTCCACTGAGAAGGGTCTTCAAAGTTTTATCTTTGTTGGGGTTCATCAATGGTCGTTCGTTCACTATGTTCTTTGTGTGGGAATAAAGGTAGGGACATGGATACTTTATTCTTTTCCTTTATTCTGAGACTTCCCAGGAAAGTCAGATAAAACATGGAGCAAATCATTATGGAAGCCCAGACAGGAGTGTCTTGGACCTTTTTGAGCCTCTCTGGTTCATTAGAGACTCCTATTCTATTTGGAGCTTTTATTTCAAGGTCTGATACCTTTTGTCAACCCTGATGGCTGGAGATTGTACAGATTAGATGTGGGAATGAATTTATCTCCACAGGAATAGTACTTGGCTATCAATTATAAAAGTGTCACTTGAAAGGCTTATTCTCAAATACATATATCCTTACTTACTGGGGAAATTGTTAAGTGCCAGGAAATGTTTTCAAAATATTTTACTTTTTGCAACAATGCTAACTTAACTTGTATCCCTAGGTTTTTTTTTTTTTTTTTTTTCTGAGTTCATGTCTCAGTTCATAGATTCTAGGACTGGAAGGGACCTCAAGAGATCATCGAGTCCAGTCCCCTGCCCTCATGGCAGGACCAAATACTGTCTAGACCATCCCGGCTAGACATTTATCTAACCTACTCTTAAATCTCTCCAGAGATGGAGATTCCACAACCTCCCTAGGCAGTTTATTCCAGTGTTTAGCCACCCTGACAGTTAGGAACTTTTTCCTAATGTCCAACCTAAACCTCCCTTGCTGCAGTTTAAGCCCATTACTTCTTGTTCTATCCTTAGAGGCTAAGGTGAACAAGTTTTCTCCCTCCTCCTTATGACACCCTTCTAAATACCTGTTGTAATACAAGCGAAGTTAAAATGCGTGATCTGAGCACACATCCTTCTGTTTCCCATCTGTTTTCCCCTCCTCTTTGAAGAGGCCAAGCTTTTGGTTAGTGTTAGGTTTAATTCTGAAAGCAACTGTGAGTTCCTCCTTTGAGCTATCCTTTAGCTACTCTTTTATGTAAAGCAGCATTTTTGGTTGCAATAAGGACACAAGGGGGGAAATGAGCTCTCCGTGCAATAGCTCCTGGGGGGGCACATGCCAAAACAGATATTCTTATTTTATTTGTTTGATACATATTTCATAAACCAGTTGTTCTCAAACTTTTGTATTGGTGACCCCTTTCACACAGCAAACCTCTGAGTGTGACGCTCCTTATAAATTAAAAACACTTTTTTATATTTAGCACTATATAAATGCTGGAGGTGAAGCAGAGTTTGGGATGGAAGCTGACAGCTCGTGACCCCCCATGTAATAAACTTGTGACCCCCTGAGTGGTCATGACCCCCAGTTTGAGAACCCCGCTTTAAGGAGTTTGGTAAAGTTGATTGTTGTATAAGTAGGGGCATTGCCAGCAGATTGAGGGACGTGATCATTCCCCTCTTTTCGACATTGGTGAGGCCTCATCTGGAGTACTGTGTCCAGTTTTGGCCCCACACTACAAGAAGGATGTGGAAAAATTGGAAAGAGTCCAGCGGAGGGCAACAAAAATGATTAGGGAGCTGGAGCACATGACATGATGAGAGGCTGAGGGAACTGGGATTGTTTAGTCTGCAGAAGAGAAGAATGAGGGGGGAGTTGATAGCTGCTTTCAACTACCTGAAAGGGGCTTCCAAAGAGGATGGATCTAGGCTGTTCTCAGTGGTAGCAGATGACAGAACAAGGAGTAATGGTGTCAAGTTACAGTGGGGGAGGTTTAGGTTGGATATTAAGAAAAAATTTTCACTAGGAGGGTAGTGAAGCACTGGAATGGGTTACCTAGGGAGGTGGTGGAATCTCCTTCCTTAGAGGTTTTTAAGGTCAGGCTTGACAAAGCCCTGGCTGGGATGATTTAGTTGGGGATTGGTCCTGTTTTGAGCAGGGGGTTGGACTAGATGACCTCTTGAGGTCCCTTCCATCCCTGATATTCTATGATTTTATGATTGTTTGTTATTTTAACCATCACATATTCCTAAAATACCCTCAAACAAACACAATAAAAACCTTGTTGTAGCAGAAACTATATAAAGAAAAGAGGAAATTGGCAAATACAATAGAAACAGTGAAACCTATTATGCAGAGAAAGTGTTGTCAAATGCAGTCTTGTTAAAAATAAACATAGGTGAACATTGTAATAGTAGTTGGTAAAATATTTCCAGACATAGGTATATGTAGGATGTTTTGTTTTATTGTTGTCTCTGTTGGCAGTGTCTTTTAATTTATGTGGTATTTTATTCCTGTTTACCTTAGGCTGGAATCAAAATTGAAACCATTAAACTTTTCACAAATATGTAAAAAGGGCTTCCTCCCATTGTTTACGAATGTCTGCAGTCCTTTATTTGTGGAATATACTGTTCAGAATGGAGGGTTAATAGAGCTATTTCTAAATTAAGGTGTGGATTATATTTTTAACTTTTCAGCCTTCAGTTTACTTGGAATTTATTTTTTTCACTTTTATTGTGTAAGATGTTAATCTTTTGTGGAAGAATTAGTAAGCTTTTATTGAGTTTTTAGACCTTTTTGTAGCATAGTATTTTAGTGAAGAGAAAAATATATTTAATATATCATCTTAGATAATGCTTAGGTATGAAAAGCAGTTAACTGTCTATTATCATATGCCAGTAATCCACCTCGGGTACATGAGAAAGTTAGCCCTGAATGTGATGATGCTTATATAAAAACCTTTAAAGTGAATTATGATTGACATAGTGTCAGCTGTTTACAGAATACATGTCAGTGTACAGTAACTCCTCACTGTCCTCCCGGTTAACGTTGTTTTGTTGTTCTGTTGCTGATCAATTAGGGAACATGCTCATTTAAAGTTATGCAATGCTCCCTTCTAACGTTGTTTGGCAGCCACCTGCTTTGTCCACTGCTTGCAGGAAGAGCAACCCGTTGCAGCTAGCTGGTAGGGGCTTGTAAACCGGGTGGAGCGGCAGCCCCCCTGTCAGCTCCCCACTCCCCTAAGTTCCTATGCTGCAGCCACCCAGCAGGCTAGCAATTGCAGGCTATCAATCGACAGTTCAGCTTCTCCCTCCCCCCTCACTGCCATATGCTGCTCCTGCCCTCTGCCTTGGAGCTGCTCCCAGAGACTCCTGCTCCATAATCCCCTTAAGTCAAGTGGCCACTCTTGTTTTTGAATTACTGCAGGAATGTGGATATGCCCTTTCAAAGCTCCCTTTCTGACAACCAGCATGCTTATCTGCTCCGAGACAAAGCAACCATTACTGTGGAATGCTGTGTGTGAGAGAGAGAGGTAGGGCGGAGAAGGGGTCTGCTGCTGTCTTAACTTACAAGACAGCATGCTCTCAGCTCCCTAAAAACCCACTCTCTCTCCCCCCCACATGCACACAACACACTCTCTGTCACACTCCACCCCACCCGACCCCTTTTGAAAAGCACGTTGCAGTCACTTGCATGCTGGGATACCTGCCCATAATGCACCGCTTCCACAAATGTGGCCATGCCAGTGCGCTTGAAGCTGTCAGTATGGACAGACTGCAGCGCTTTCCCTACTGCGCTCTCCAATGGCTGGTTTAATTCAAAGCGCTCTATATCTGCAAGTGTAGCCATGCCCTCATATTGTGCATCAAATTAGTCACGTGCTGGGATGTTCATTTATTTTGATTAGAAAAAGGGTCACTTATTTTCAAGTTGTTTTTTTAAACTTAGACAACAATACATGTTAAATTAAGAGAGCTTAACAGTACAGTGAACCACAGATTTTAGATATGTTTAGTTGTGTCTGCTCTTAAATGCTGTATAATGATGAGATGTTAATAATGTTAAGAAGAAAGTCTGAGCAGTTTATATGTACTGAAATTTTATCCCATACATCAGAGTGACTACAGGGTATTACAGATGTCTTAATCAAGTTTTTTGCTTATATTTGCAATCTTCTTCTAAGGAGTATAGTAGCTTTCTAGGCAACAAAGCTATTTTTCTGCTTCCTATATTATTGAATATGTGCAACACAGAAGGGAAATCTTCTGCTGATATTTTAATGAATTTAATCATTCTTTTACTGAAACCTAATATTTTGGATGAGTTGAGCAGTAGCTATTGAGCCCTATCGCTGATCTATAGTGATGATAAAATGCAGGCTGTTGTTAAAATTCATTCTAGAATTATCCATTGTTGTTTGTAGCTGTATCAGTTCCAGGATATTAGAGAGACAAGGTGCACGAGGTAATATCTTTTAGGGCTTGTCTACACTGGCAAATTTTGTCGCCAAAAACTGCCTTTTGGCGACAAAACAGCAATAGCGTAAACACTGCAATGTGACTTTTCGGAAAAAAAACGCCCTGTTTTGGCAACAAAAAACTTCCACCTGTGCGAGAGACTTTTGTCTTTTCCCCTCTCTTTATTGTCGACAGTCAGCCAGCTTTTTTTTCGATTTTAGTGGCCTACAGAAAGTGTCCCACAATTCCGATGCTGCCGCTCTGGTCAGCGGTTTGAACTCTGCTGCCCTGCAGCCAACCCGCCCCTCCCCCTTGCAAGCCCCGGGAATTTTAAATCTCATTTCCTGCTTGCTGGCTCCCCAGATGAGCTTCCCAGGTGAGCATGGCTGGCTATCGCACCAAACACACTCCCGCTTGGACCACCCCTAAGTTGTTGGGTCTGATCAGTATATGGGGAGAGGAGTCTGTTTAGTCGCAGCTGCAAGTGACCCATAGGAATCGAGACACATATGGGCAAATTTCTCAAGGCTTGTGCGAAAAGGGCTATGATCGGGACACACAGCAGTGTAGAGCAAAGATAAAGGAGCTGAGGCAAGCGTACCATAAGGAGTGGGAAGCAAACCATCGCTCTGGTGCTGCACCTAAGACCTGCCGCTTCTATAAGGAGCTGAATGCTATCCTCGGTGGTGACTCCACCTCCATCGACGATAGCCCCATGGATACTTGGGAGGCAGCAGAAAGAGGGGGTAACCCAGAGGCTGAAATTCTGGATGAAGAAGTCAAGCTAGAAGCGGATGTGGTGCTCCAAGTGGGGTCGCCCAGTGGGGCAGGCAGTCAGGAACTTTTCTCCACTCCAGAAGTGCTCAACAGGGAGCAGGAAGCAGATGAGACTCCGGGTAACTTGCTTGTGTAGGGAATTGAAAAGTGGGAGGTAGGTAGTGTTTTCTGTGAGCTGGACATTGCCCTGTGTAGTAAATCTGCATGGCCAAGCAGGGTGCCGATGGACATCGAGACCTGCAGGGAATCCTCCAGAGAGAGGCTCTGGAAAGTTTCAAAGAGGTATTTGTTAATTCTCTGCCACAGATTCCAAGGGATTGCAACCTTGTTAGCCCCCCTCCCCCATTGTAGGAAACTATATCATGCCATTTTGTAGTCACTGGAGCTGGGACCAAAGCGGCACATAGCTGAGCTGCATATAGACCTTGGTGAAAGCCGCAAGCATGCAGCAGCTGTGCCCTGGTTTCCCTTGTTACCTGCAGCAGCAAGATGTCAGCCAGCAGGTTGGCTGCCCATGAAAAAGCGTGTAATAATTTTAGAATGAGTTCCCTGCAAAGCTGCCCTGCAAGCCGTCACCGTTTTGTCCATATGCACAACCACCCTACCTCCACTCCCAACACTCACCATGATTGGGGTGCCTGCTTAGAGTCTCTCTGAGAAAGTGATTTCTACTAGCAAAAGGCCCTTGTTACTATAATGTTTCAGTCGTTTGCTGGAATGTAACAATCCCTCTTCTGTTTAGCACAGACCTTGAGGAACACACCACGCACCCCCACCGAGCGGCTTCGGCAGATAAGAAAGAACCCTAGGCGCAACAAAGACATGTTCTGGGAGGTGCTGCAGCGCAATGAGAGACAGACCAGGGAACGCAAAGAGTGCTGGGAAGCGGAAAGGCAGGCCAGAAAAGAGAGTGCTGCGTTTGCTAGGCAAGCAACAGAGAGGATGATAAAAGTTATGGAGGATCAGACAGAGATGCTCAAGTCTTTGATACAGCTGCAGACTGAGCAGATCCGTGGTCGACCTCCACTGCAGCACATGCAGATGCACAATTCTTTGCCAACCCCACTCTCCTCTATGCCCACACATTCCTTTTCACTTCACATCACTCCTGAGTTTCCCCAGCACTCCACCCCCTCTCACAGCTTGCACAATGATAGCTGGAGCTACACACAGTTATGAGCTTTTACTCTTTTTAAGAATAAATAAAGGCTAAGTTATTTAATGGTACAGCGTTTTTATTCTGTGTTCTACAAAAGCGTATAGCAATCAATTCACTCTTGGGAACAGGCTTCTAAAGCATTTTGTTGCATGGATCTTGAGCCCCAAAATTATACATGGATACACCAGAGAAGAAACTCCAAAATAGACATGTTACTGCCCCTCATTGTCAAACTGGTTCCTCAAAGCCTCTCTGATGTTAATAGCAGCCCTCTGGGCTCCTCTGACAGCCCTAGCATCTGGCTGTTCAAACTGCGCAGCCAAGTGCTCTGCCTCAGTGCTCCACACCTGAGCAAACATTTCACCCTTAGATTCACACAAATTATGCAAAGTGTAGCACACGGCTATGACCACGGGAATATTATCCTCTATAAGGTCTAGCCTGCCATTGAGACACCTCCAGCGACCTTTCAAACAGCCAAAGGCACATTCAACTACCATGTGGCACCTGCTCAGTCTGTTGTTAAAATGCTCCTTGCTGCTGTCCAGGTGCCCTGTGTAATGTTTCATGAGCCAGGGCTGTAAGGAGTAAGCGGGTCTCCCAGGATTACTATGGGCATTTCCACATCCCCCACTGTGATCTTGTGGTCTGGAAAGAAAGTCCCCGCCTGCAGCTTTCTGTACAGACCACTGTTCCTGAAGATGCGTGCGTCATGCACCTTTCCAGACCAGCCTGCATTGATGTCGTGAAACGCCTCCAGTGATCCACAAGCGCCTGCAACACTATGGAGAAGTATCCCTTCCTATTGATGTATTCAGAGGCAAGGTGGTCTGGTGCTAAAATTGGAATGTATGTGCCATTAATTACCCCACCACAGTTAGGGAAAAGCATCTTTGCAAAGCCATCCACTATTTCATGCACATTTCCCAAAGTCACGGTCCTCCTGAGCAGGATGTGATGCATTGCCCTGCACACTTGGAGTAATGCAACCCCAACAGTGGACTTTCCTACTCCAAATTGATTTGCAACTGACTGGTAGCAGTCTGGATTCGCCAGCTTCCACACAGCAATTGCAACACGCTTCTCTACCAAAAAGGTAGCTGTCAATCTGGTGTCCTTGCACCACAGGTCGGGGGACAGCTCAGCACATAGCTCCAGGAAGGTTGCTTTACGCATCCTAAAGTTCTGTACCCACTGGTCTTCATCCCGCACCTGCATGACAATGCGATCCCACCAATTAGTGCTTGTTTCCCTAGCCCAAAAGCGATAATCTATCATATGCAGCTGCTCTGTGAATGCACAAAGCACTGATAAGTTGCTGCTGTCCATATCACACTAGGGTGACTGTGATTCATCCTCTGTCAGTAACTTTGTGAGTAACTCTGTGAGTAACTGTGCTGCCATGCGCAATGTTCTCATGACCGTTAACATAGGAGAGAACTGTGGGATCCATCTTCTCTCACTGCAGATGCTGGCGTGCACTACAAGAAACTGACAGTTGGAAAAATGGCGCGAAAGGAAGCCAGAAACCATTGGAGGCCTGGGACACAAAGCGGTGCATGACGGGACATTTTGCACGTCCCAGGATGCGCTGCGCTCTGTTTCCACATTCCCACAATACCTAGGTGTTGCCAGGCACTGTGGGATACATACCCACAGTCCATTGCTCTCGCTGTCAACAAAGGTGCCCCGAATGTGGACATGATCTGTTGACAGAAGGAGCAAATGTAGACAGGCTTTGGCGAGTTTGCTTTTGTCGATTTTTCCTTGTCTATGTTAGTTTCATTGACAAAACTTGCCAGTGTAGACAAGCCCTTATTGGACCAGCTTCTGTTGGTAAAAAAGACAAGCTTTTGAGCTACACAGAGCTCTTCTTCAGGTCTAGAAAAGGTACTTAGGATTGTCACTGCTAAATACAAAGTGAACAGATAGGAAGTTAACACATGTTGCAAGAGACCATTCAAGATGAAGTGGGCAGTCAACACCTCTACAGTCGTAGGACAAAAGAAGATAGGTGTGTTACAGATTTTTGTAATGAGCGTCAGTCCACACTTTTTCACAAAAGACCATGCGATCACTGGGGACTCTGTCTCCGATGCTATCTGTAACTGACCGGAAGTCCTGGCCTTCCAGAAGAGGTACTGCTCGGGAGTCACCTACAGTGGACCACCCAGAGGGACACTACTCATAAAAGAAGAAACAGTTCAGTAACGATGGTTCTTAGAGACGTGTGTCCCTAGGGGTGCTCCACAACCCACCCTCTTTCCCTCTACTTTAGAGTTCTTGTTAATGACTCTGCGGTAAAGAAGGAACTGAGGGATGTTAGCCCTCGGGCGCTGGCTAGCCTCGTGGTGCAGCACGAGGGGAGGGAGCGCATGTGCGGGCTTAACAGACACTGCTATGGAAGTTCTCCGATCAGCAGCACAAGAACACAAGCACCTACAGTGGAGCACCAATAGGGGGACACATCTTGAAGAACCATCATTCTTCTCTTTATGTCTCAGTACAACAAAATATGTAAGCAACTAACCTTCTTAGTCCCTACGACTGTAGAGGTGTTAAATGCCTACTTTACCTTGAATAATAGTCTCTTGCACCATGTGTTAACTCCTTATCTGTTCCAACTTCTGTTTAGCTGTGACAGAGTTCATCTCCCTGACCTAAAGAACAGCTCTTTGTATACAAAGATATTACTTCACCCACCTTTTCTCTATTAGAATTATGATGACCATCTATAATATATTACATAACTAGCAGAACCACAGTCACCTTAACCCATTACAAACAATTCGGTTCAGTTTTTGTCCACACAGCAGTTTTTCCTGCCATTGCAAATCTCTTCGTATGTTTCTCTGTGTGCGTCTGCACTTGCCATACTGCCTAATTGTGTTTGTCCATTGTGTCAAAATCTGGGCACCTGTCTCATATTGCCTCTGCAGGGTACAAAGTGCCTGGAGGCTATGCATGCACCAGCGGCTTGTGAGACAATGCACTCTGGGTTATCATATCACATAAAGAACTGGGAGAAAGGAGGACTGGACGTATCAATTACATGAATGTTATGAGGTACTGTCTGCACTGCAATAAAGAAGGGTTCTGAACCAATTTCAGGCAGGGAACCATTATTCCAGCCTAGGCCTCTCTCGGGGTGTACCAGGCTGTGTGTAGACAGACTATATCTAGAACTGGTTGTGCCAGTAACTGTTGTTTAGCTCTATTAAAAGTCTGTTAATGTGCACAGAGTATTAGTGATGAAAACTATTTACAGAAAATAATTATAGTAAAAATATTATAAATGTTCTGGGGGGAAGAATTGTTATGGTAGAAAAATATTTTCTCTTTAATGGAACAGATTGTGTGTGTGCATGTAAGTGTAAAAAATATAAGAAATCTGTTTGTCAGTCCAGCTTTTGGGGACCAGCCAAATAGTATCATCTCTGACCATTTGTACTAAATATGTCATTGTGACTACAAGCATATCAAATATCCATGGCAGTATACTACAGCAGAAAGTTAGAGCAAATCATAGTTATCTGAGCACAATCAGTCCAGGGCCGGTGCAAGGATATTTTGTGCCCTATGCGAAAATTTCACCTTGCGCCCCCCCCGCCCCCGGAGCATCGCTTATTATAAACTTTCAAAAATGAATACTGTATAATGTGACATTGTTCATTAGAATTAATACAAGGGGGTCAGAAGAGATAATCACAACGGTCCCTTCTGGCCTGGGGGAACCTATGAGCAAGGAAGAGGCTGAGAATGCCCCCAGCTTGCAGGGTCGGTAAACGTTCCCAGGCTCTGACTACTTCGCCCTCCAGGGGGGACCCAGGGGCAAGGAGGGTAGAGCCAGGCTCTTCCAGGGAGCAGGTGAGGATCTCACTGGGGACCAGGGCCAGCTCCCCGGATTGGCACAGTGCCATCGTGTGTGGGAGGTGTCAGTGTTTGGAAGCGGCACCTGCGCCAGTCCTTTCCCCTCCTTCGCGCTGTGGGGTTTAGTTTCACTTTCCCTCGCCCCAGGAGGCGGTTGCACCAGGCCCCAGGAGTGGTGTGTTGGAGGGCAAAGCTCACCTGAGCTCAGGACTGCGTTCTTCCTGCCTCCCCCAAGGGCTCCGTCCCTCGGCCGTGCTGGTCACCGCACCCGGCCGGCTGTCTCCTCCTTGCTCCGCCGCAGGCTCCCACTGACCGTCCTGCACGGCGCCCTTCGCTGCGGGGGCAGGTTTGTTATGGAGGCCTTGCTCCCCACCCTGCCCCGCTCAGCTGACTCCCGTGATGCCGGACACCGCTTTTTGGCGCCCCCAAATCTTGGCGCCCTAGGCAGCCGCCTAGTTCGCCTAGTGGTTACACCGGCCCTGAATAAGTCACAAGGGAGGTTGAATCCTTTAATACTTTATTTTAATGTATTTAAAGTCAATATATTAAAAATAAAGCAAAGTGAAAAAACAAGTTGAGTTGTGACAATAAGCAATTTCTGCTGTGAATAGGAGAGGAATTTAGACAGCAAGACTAAAATGTTTGCAGAGTTTAGGCAGAATGAGTCATCATAGTAACACCAAGGCTTTGATAAAATGAAGGAAAAAATAAATTTATTGCAACATATTGTTTTGTTTGTGATGCAGCTTTTTTGTTTCTGGGGATTATTTCTTATATAAGCCTATGAAATGGGTACAAATAAAACAAGAAAATGTACTTAGTAGACAGCTACTAGCAGTGCCTGGCAATGAGATGATAAATCAAGTAGTTTGGTAGCACTAGCAGGCAAGCAGGTTCAGAAACACAAGCAGACTAGTAGGCTAACCCTCTGTATTTACAGGCATACACTGATTCATTTCAGATGTAGAAAATGCATTATTATGACAAATGTCTTCTTGTCATCCTATTCAGCAGGAAAGATTGGTAAACCCTTAGAGAAGTATGTGATCTAGTCTTGATTGATTTGGAACACACCAATGATACAGTGGTCTGTCTTACCAGTGCACAAATATGTCATTGTTCTAAAACAAATAACGATTTCTTGTGAATTTTTGTTTTTGTCAGGATATCCAGTATAACAATATGTCAAGATAAAGTGTTATCTTGATATTTGATATCTTAATTGTGTCAAAGGGACTTTTTTAAAAAACTTCAGGGAAAGGTGCTAGGTATTTTCTCTGCTTTTGACCAAAAATCTGAAAGTTTACACTGGTTTGGATGCTGGATAATCATGATTTATTTTTTCTTATCTAAGTCTGTTGAACTAATTCAGTGTCATTTTGTTTTTTTGTCTTCTGTTTCCTTTTTAATCCTATTAAAAGGAGGAAAAATGCATTAATTATTATTGCAAGTCTTTCCTAATTAAAGAGGATCATGCATTTTTTTTTGGTCTGTCTCCTCCTGGTCTGTGGACTGTGGAAGGTGAGTGCCTGCTAACACACTCAGGAAACATGGTCTTGGTTAAATTAAGTATAGTCAGGTATTTCTTTGAGGCAAATCTCTTTATTTATAAAGAATGTCTAAAGTGCTGTTTCCTGCTACATTTAAATAGTTTGTAGGTTGCGTGCTACAGCTAGCATAATAAGTAGTTAGGTCTGTATTGTATTTTTATGTTGCTTTTACATTGTTATTTTTAGTATAGTTGTGCACCTCTGAGATTGACCTGCTCTCCTACTGCCCTATTAGATTGTAGGTCTTTTGGTTATTGCCTTCATTCTTTGCTTTATTTGTATGAGCCTTATCAAATCTGTAAAAACGTACTAATTTTGCATAATGTATGATGTAACAAGTTCCAGCTCAGCATTTCTTGAATATGTTGTAGCCCCTTTGTTGATGTCAAGCTGTCCTTTAAAAATGTCTTTAAGGTTGAAGCAAAGGGAGAAAATTAATATTACAAAAATGTAAGTATGGCCACGATTATTTGAAAGAATTAATGAGTATAACAGAAAATATATTTATTAGATGCAGTTCTGAATTTCACAAAAGCAGAACAGTGAATTCTATTTAAAAGAAAACGCACACATCCATATTAGTGAGAATGAAAAGCTTGTATTTTGTGCAGAATTTTCAAGATCCATTTTAATATTGTTGTTTCAATATGTGACCCTTGGGCTGCATCAGTACTGCAGGGCTTAAAATAATTCAATATTTTATCACATTTTTTCAAATCTCATTTTGTTAAAAATTAGAAGAAAACTAATTACAAAGCTGTGAGAGGTGTAGAGGAGTAAATTTTGCTGAAAGCTGAATGTGGAGGTGAGGAGAATTACACAATAGTTTAAACCACAATAATATGATGTGTCATAAGGTATTTATCATAAGATTTCTTTTCAATAGAAAATAATCTTGTATACAAAATTAAGAAAATGGAGATTTTGTAGCTGTATAACTATATTAGAGAGATTGTCATAAAGTTTCTATTTGCTGCCATCCATGTATCATTAAAGAGCTGAATATTTTCTAAAATGTACAATCACAAACTGAACATAAAATTCCTAAGGGGACGTCTTAACTACAGGTAATCTTTTCTGGTATTTATAGGACTATGGGGATAGAATGTCATTTAGTTGTATTTGATTAGAAAGAATCAGTTTAGAGCAGCAGTTCTCAAACTATTGGGTGGGCCTACCAAGGAAGGCACGGGAATGAGTCAAGGGAGGTAACTGCCGGCGATAGATGGTGTCGCTAGGCACTGTGGGATACATACCCACAGTCCATTGCTCTCGCTATCAACAATGGTGCCCCGAATGTGGACATGATCTGTTGACAGAGGGAGCAAATGTAGACAGGCTTTGGCGAGTTTGCTTTTGTCGATTTTTCCTTGTCTACGTTAGTTTCATTAACAAAACTTGCCGATGTAGACCAGCCCTTTTTGTACCAGCTTCTGTTGGTGAAAAAGACAACAACATGAAATTCAACTAAGACAAATATAAGGTGCTACACTTAGGGAAGAAAAGCCAAATGCACAAATACAGACGGGTAACTGGCTTGACAGTGGCACTGCTGAAAAGGATCTGGGAATTGTGGTGGATCACAACCTCAACATGAGTCAACAATGCGATGCTGTGATTAAAAAAAAGCAAATGCAATATTAGGTTGCATTAACAGAGGCATAGCTTACAAGTCATGGGAGGTGATAGTACCGTGCTGGTTGGTACTGGTTAGGCCTCAGCTGGAGTACTGTGTCAAATTTTGGTCACCAATGTATAGAAAGGATGTAGAGAAACCGGAAAGGATCCAGAGGCAAACTACAAAGATGATCAAAGGAATGGAACTGAAGCCATATGAGCAAAGGAACTGGGTATGTTTAGTTTGGAAAAGAGGAGATTAAGGGGGACAGCAGTCTTCAAATTCTTGCAGGGCTGCCATAAAGAAAGATGGAGAAAAGTTGTTCTCTCTTGCCACAGAGGGCCGGACAAGAGGCAGTGGGTTCAAATTACAGTATAGCAGATTTATTTAGATTAACTCTCTGGAAAAACTTCTTAACTGTAGGACAATGGAACAGACTTCCTAGGGAGGTTGAGTTTTATGATCAGTTCTTCTTTATCTATCAAGACATGGTCTAATATAGAATTGCCCCATTTTGGATGCAACAATTTTTGAGTTAGGAGGTTGTCATCTATGATATTTAGAAATTCCAAGGATGTTTTAGTGCTAACAGCATGGGACCTCCAGCATATGTCATCAATTTGAAGTCACCCAAGTTCACACAGCCTTTTTTCCTACCCATGATAGGTCCATAAGGAGACACTCATCCTGTTCCCTAATGAGAGCTGATGGTCTGTAGCAGACATCAACTAAGGCCTTGTCTACACTGGCAAGTTTCTGTGCAGTAAAGCAGCTTTCTGCGTTGTAACTCCCGAGGTGTAAACACTGCCAAGCCACTTAGTGTGCAGAAATTGCGCAGTTGC
Organism: Trachemys scripta elegans; assembly: GCF_013100865.1. Lineage (NCBI taxonomy): Eukaryota > Metazoa > Chordata > Testudines > Emydidae > Trachemys > Trachemys scripta. Next base: position 88,300,711 of record NC_048301.1, read on the forward strand.
AGCACTGTAAAAAAAAAAAAACCACTCAATGAGAGACGTACAGCTTTCTGCACCAGGGCTACATCACCGCGGTGCCAGTGTAGATACCTTGATCGCTTACAGCACTACGATTGGCCTCTGGGAGGTGTCCCACAATGCCTGTTCTCGCCTCTCTGGTCATCGTTTTGAACTCTACTGCCCTGCCCTCAGGTGACCAACCGTGAGCCCCACCCCTTAAATTACTTGGGAATTTTTAAAGTCTCCTTCCTGTTTGCTCGGTGACATGTGCAGCGGTCTGAGCGCATCTTTCCAGGTGACCATGACTGCTCCACGCACCAGGTGATCCCCCACTTGGAGCAATGCCGAGCTGTTGGACCTCATCAGCATTTGTGGAGAGGAGGCTGTCCAGTCCCAGCTGCGCTCCAGCCATAGGAATTATGATATCTACGGACAGATTTCACAACATGACAGAAAGGGGCCATGACTGGGACACACTGCAGTGCAGGGTCAAAGTGAAGGAGCTGCGGAACGCCTATCGCATAGCGCGGGAGGCAAACCGCTGCTCTGGTGCTCTGCCCAAGAGCTGCCGGTTCTACAAAGAGCTGGACGCAATACTCGGGGTGACCCCACCTCCACTGTGAAGGCCATTGTGGATACTTTGGTGGCTCGTGTGTCAGTTGAGAGTGGACCGAGCCAGGAAGAGGAAATCTTGGACGAGGATGTGGAGGGGGACCCAGAGGCAGAGGATGACTTGGAGGTCAGAGATGCATGCAGCCAGGGGCACTTCTCTACCCCGGAGGAGACTAGCCAGTCACAGCTATCGGAGCTTGGCAAAGCACAAACAGGAGAGGAGGCCCCTGGTAAGTGGCTTTGATTTTGGGAATCACTGAAGTGAGTTGTTTGGGGGAAGGAGGGTTGCAGAAAGCCAGCTTGTTGTCTGTATGATGCATGTACCACCACATGCCTAGTCTGAGCAGCCAAACAGGGTGTTGACTGACTCCCTCACTTCATGGGAAGCTGTCTCAGAGATCTCCACGAAACTCTCATGGAGATACTGGGCAATCCGCTGCCAGAGGTTCTTTGGCAGAGCTGCTTTGTTTCTTGCCCCATTAAGGGTAACTTTCCCGAGCCTCTCTGTCGGCACTGGGGAAGGGGAGGCATTGCTGCACGCAGGCAAGCCGCATAAGGGCCAGGGCGGAAGCCACAGTCTTGGAGAAGACCCTCCCTTGATTTCCTGCTTATCCTCAGCAGTGAGATATCTCTTATAATGCACACAGCCTGTGGAAAATGTGGGGACAGTAATGATTATAAAGCCCCCCCACACAGTGCTGGCTCTCCCAAGAGCCATGAGCCCAGTATACAGTATGGTCCTGGAACACTGATTTCTCCTGCCCTTGCAGGTACTCACCATTTTGGGGGTCTTGTGGCTCACGTGTGCTTGCCTGGGGTCAGCCAGTTAGTGACAGGTATGTGAATACTGGCTTTGTTTTAAATCACTGAATCAGTGATCTGTGTGTTGCAAACAATACTGCTTCTGTAAAATGTTGCATTTTGGCTTCACAGATATGACCATGAGAGCCCATCCTCCCTCTTTATTGCCGGCTGAACGGCTGCACAGAATTAGAGGGCGGCCATGAAGAACTAAAGAGGACCTTCTGAGTGATGTCATGATGCACTCCGTGGCCAAAAAACAAGAATTGAAGGAGTGGCGGGACAGCGAGAAGAGGTACCGAAAGGAGAACGCAGCGCCCCAGAACGAAGCCACGGAGCGGCTCTTAAAAGTTATGGAGCGCTAAGCAGACACACTCCATGCGCTACTACACTGCAAACTGAGCAGCTCCATGCCCGCCCTCCCCTGCAGCCACTGTCGCAAAACTCTTTCCCATGCGCCCCCCAGACACTGCCAACGCACTCTTATCAACTTCCTGGCTCCAGTCTGTACCCGCTGCATTCCACTCCTTCCCTGTCACAGTCCAGCCCTGCGGACTCCCAGTACCCACTACTCTCAACACCTATCCCTCTGCAGTTTAGCCCTGCTAAAGTACAGTACCCGCTGCACTGGACTCCAAATGACAAGGTTGCACATGACACCTGGACATACACAAATCTTTAACTGTCCTGGGACCCTACTTCCTCCTGGGACCCTCTTTTCCCACATCCCTCACAGTGCTGATGGGGTTTTTTTTGTTTCTCTCTCTCCTCCGGTTGTTGTTTTTTAATAAAATAATTGTTTTGGTTTGAAAGCAATCTTTATTCCATTAACTGAAATCAAACAGTGCCCTGCAAAGCAACAGGCAATTTTCTTAAACCTTCATAGTGAATCGTCTGCACCAATCACAATCACCTCCTAGCATTACAAACACTGCACTCCCGAGCATAGCAACAAATATTAGTGGATTGCAGCTTCAAATTGCTGCCTCAAGGCATCCCTGATCCTTATGGCCCTGTGCTGCGCCCCTATAATAGACCTGGTCTCTGGCTGCTCAAATTCAGCCTCCAGGCACTGAGCCTCAGTGGTCCAGCCCTGAGTGAAGCTTTCACCCTTCCCTTCACAAATATTGTGGAGTGTACAGCATGTGGCTATAAGCATAGGAATATTGTCATCGGCCAGGTCCAGCCTCCGATATATGCAGCATCAGCAGGCCTTTAAATGACCAAAAGCACACTCAACAGTCATTCTGCACTTGCTCAGCCTCTTGTTGAACTGCTCCTTGCTGCCTTCAAGGTGCCCCATGTATGGCTTCAAAAGCCACGGCATTAAGGGATAGGCATGGTCTCCCAGGATCACAGGGGGCATTTTGACTTCCCCTATGGTGATCTTCTGGTCCAGGAAGAAAGTCTCTGCTTGCAGCTTCTTGAACAGGCCAGTGTTCCGAAAGATGCATCAGTCATGCACCTTTCCAGACCAGCCTGCGTTAATGTCTGTGAAATGCCCATGATGATCCACAAGCGCCTGGAGAACCATAGAGAAATACCCCTTCTGATTAATATACTTGGTGTCTAGGTGGTCTGGTGCCAGAATTGTAATATGTGTGCCATCTATCACTCCTCTGCAGTTAGGGAAGCCCATTTGTGCAAAGCCATTCACAATGTCACACACGTTGTCCAGAGTCACAGTCTTTCGGAACAGGATACGATTAATGGCCCTGTACACTTCCATCAACACGAATCCAATGGTCGACTTTCCCACTCCGAACTGGTTAGCAGTCTGGAGTAGTCAGCTTCCACGGTTCAATCGCCACACACTTCTCCAATGACAAGGCAGCTCTCATTCTCGTGTCCTTACGCCACAGGGCTTGAGTGAACTCATCACACAGTCGCATGAATGTGGCTTTCCTCATCCGAAAGTTCTGCCGCCACTGCTTGTCATCCCAGACGTGCATGACGATGTGATCCCGCCACTCAGTGCTTGTTTTCTGAGCCCAAAAGTTGTGTTCCACTGTGGTCAGCACCTCTGTGAATGCCACAAGCAATCTCATGTCATAGCTACTATGCGTGGCGAGATCAATATTGAACTGCTCTTGCCTCTGTAGTTTAAGGAATAACTCCACTGCTGCTCGTGTTAGTGAGAGCCAGCAGCATATTGGTCAACAGTGCGGGATCCATTCCTGCAGAACGAAGAGGCAGAGTACGCAAACTGTTGAAAGATGACGCCAAATGCGGACGGATGCACAGGATGGGATTGCTGGGATGTGAAGCAATGCATCACGGGCATTGGGACAGGACCCAGGATGCCCCGTGACCTCCTCTGCCTTCCCACAACTCTTAGCGGCAGAAGAGGAAGAGATACTCTGTGGGATAGCTGCCCAGAGTGCACCGCTCCGAATATCACTGCAAGTGCTGTAAATGTGAACGTGCTATTGCGCATGCAGCTGACAGTGTGAACACACAACAGAGGTTTCCCTTCAGCGCTCTCTGAGTGGTGCTGTAACTGCCAGCGATGTAACTCTGCCAGTGTAGACATACCCTAATACCCCATCTTCTGCTTTATCTGTTAAGACATTGATCTATAATCAGTCAAGATAATTTTCTTCTGAGTTATCAGTGACTTGGAAACAGGTTAGTCCATTTTTTATATAGAATACTACTCCCCACTCCTTTTTGCCCTCTTGATCCTTCCTAAATAGCTCATAACCATTGATTTTAAAATTCCAGTCATGGGAATCATCCCACCAGGTTTCAGTAATACCAGCTTGATCAAATTTATGCTTATAAATGAGCAATTCCAATTCATCTTGTTTGCTACCCAGACTCCTAACGTTAGTGTATAGACAGTGCCTGGATTACAGTGTCTCTGTAAATGTGCTCCTTTAGATAGGCAGTTCCTTGAAAACTATTGACTTTTCCTTCCTGTTTTTCTGGAAGCTCCTAATTTTGGAACGGTTCACATGTTCAGTACAGAAGGGATACAAGTACAAGCTACAGACCACTGGTCCAAACATCCGTTATTTTCTTTTTCTTCTATAGGACTCTACTTAGCTTAAAGGAAACCTTTAGCATTGCAGCTAAACCCAAGCAGTGTGTAGCCTTTGAATGAGAAATAAGAAAAGGTGCAACAAGAGAAAAGGAGAGGGATTTATGGTGCAAAAAGGAAAAATATACTTAGGGAAAAAAATGAAAAGGGAAATAAAAAACAGATGCAGAAAAGTGGAAAGAGACGAGACAGCTTTAGAGGTGGCAGGATGTGATGTGTGGGGACAGCTTGTAAGGGAGTTCATTTGCCAGCCCATCACAAGTTGGGATCCAGAAAAGAAGTTGTGAACCACTGGTGCTTTGTACATACCCATCATCCTTCCTTTTAAGCACAGTCTTACATGTTGCTGAGTAAATCCTGTGAAGTGCTTAGACCCTTCAACCTCCTTTTAAGTCAGGAGGAAGGGGAAAGGGGAGATCTGATGTTGCAGAGAAGTGACTGATCTCATCTTGTGCATAGAGGCTCCCCTCCATGTGGGATCACAATCTGAGCAAAAGAAAATAAATGTGAATTGGTTTGCTCTATTCTTCGAAGCATGTTCAATGAAAATTGCTTTAAAATGTTTTCAAAAAAAGCTTGTGAAATGGATTTAATATTTATTCTTCCACACCATATTAGAGAGGTTAACTAGAAAAGGCTTAAATCAACAGTAGGTTTCTTTACCTTATATTATTAAGTAACAGTATTATTTCTTTTGCATTCAACAGCGTATGCTTGATATGACGTTTGGAGCAGGAGGTCATACTACAGCTCTTCTACAGAAAGTAACTGATATTACAATATATGCACTAGACAGAGACCCAGCAGCTTATAAAATAGCTCAGCAACTTTCAGAATCATATCCGTAAGTAGAATTCTGCTTTTCTTGCCTTATCTTATGGTATTTATGGGGTATCAAGCACCATACTTTATCTTTTGTGTATAAATTTAAATGGCTATAATACTACAGTATGTGCCTATTAGTTTCATTAAAAGAAAGAAACCTACCTTAAGTCACTTTTGATTTTTTTGTATGTAAGGTTTAAATTTTTATGAGGCTAGTTGAATTTAATGCATTTTCTCTGCTGCTGCTTGCCCTGTGTGCTTTAGCTAGTCATTGCAGTGTTTAAAACTGAGTGTGATCAGTTTAATTTGGGATTATTCTAGTAACAAGCTTGCATTTAAAAAAATTTTATTACACACCAAATTAGTTTTGCCACAAAAGAAATCTTTCACAACAAACAAGAAATTGATTTAATAAAAGCTTAGTTTTTAATTAAATTATGAGCTAATTAAACTGTGACTCATTTACACTAGACAGATTCATAAAAAACAAATAAAGATAATTTACTGAGTTTCAGTATTATATTTCCTGCTGTACTTTTTGATTTGTGCCGCTGGCTTCAGAATGTAGTCATCAAGTAAACAAGGTCACAATCTTGTGTCACAGTGTCTGCTAGCACAGACTCCTGTGCCCATGTTTTACTCAGATCTTAATTTGCTAGGCAGAAAAGGACAGGTAATACAATAGTGCTCTTAAGAAATGTATTTTAATAATTCCTTTGTTAATATTACAAATGTTCTATTCTTTGATTCTTTTTTTTATAAAGAGGTGACATTCAAATCTATGGCAAAAATGCTTTTAGATTAAATGGTGAAGTCTTTCAACTTCCTTTCTCTTTGTTGCATAACATTTATTCTGTTTTCCCATAGAAACTTAATTTAGTTTATATGCGCAATTCACGTCTCACTTGTAACACAACCATCTTTTTTTTTTTGTTCTGAAACTCTTTATGTTCATCCCAAAGCTAACAAATTACAATAATTACATTAGTACAGGTGACTGGGATAGATTATATAGTTTATTTCTTGATATCATTTGGTGAAATCACATTCTGAAGCATGAACACTATCTCTGTGCACTCAATTTTATGCCTGATATTTATGCTGCCCCACGTAGCAGTGCCACATTACTATTTGGAGTTCCAGGAGACCTATTGCCTTGTTTCATAGAACTTAAAAGTAACTATTTTGTGAACTCATCAGATGACAGGGATAACTAACATTATCTTCAAAAAGGAGTCAAATCTTTGAACTTGCCTTGGAAGCAGTGACTGACTGGGTGAGTGAAAACAGCCAGAATAGTGCTTCTACATTACTATCTGTATTGGGGATGGGAATATGTGTGAGCTAATAAATTGGGTTCAAAGCATAGTGGATGGAGAGGAAACAGGAATAGATAAAGAAGAAGAGGTGAGAGACAAGGAACAAGAAGCAGATGGGGAAGGAGAATTAGGAGCCAAGATGGCTTACATTTCATGGAAGATTCTGGAAAATATATTGAAACTGAGAAGCCAAGTATACAAACTGGAGAGCACAAAAGACAGAAGGAATTCTCAGAATCAGAGCCTGTTTGGCAAAATAGGTAGAACAGATGAAGTATATTGGGGGCAGCAGAACATTATTTTGTGGGTAACTGTGGGCTGATAGGGAGCAGACATATGCTGTGTTGCCTGGAGTAGTGGTAGTTTGGTGCAAGTATATCAAAATACTAACCAGGCAACTCACCAGTGGTTGTCATCATAAGTTTCAGTGGTGTGTGCTGATGTGGCCTTGCTTCATCTTCAATGATGGGCCAAAGTAAAGGGAAGAGAATGAGGACAAAATAACAAGGTAACTGAAGACAGTTTGGCCTCAAGTAGCAGTTCCATGGCCAGCCAAACAAAGAGCGTGTAGGCATGCTTGTACATAAATGTGTGCAGCTGAGTAGGCCCATTTCTAAAAATATTATTGTTTTGACTTGACCAGGATGTGGAAATTGTGTTCGTATAAAAAAACAAATAAAACTGAAGTGCCTGGGAGTTTGTTCTGGAAAAAATTGCTTTTTTGGAGGAAGGAAACATCCTGCATTTTAGAAGACTTTACAGTATTTTAAGAGATTTTATGTACAATCTCTGTATAACCTGTGTATTAGATTTATCTTTCTTCCAAAGAAGAGAGGAAACTGGAGGAGGGACAGATCCTCCTTTAGAGGAGAGGAGACAGAGAGGAGACACCTGGCTTGGGCATCTCATCTTCATACATTCTCTGCAACCCCAAAGATGCTGATTCTTTACTGTTGAAAGGCTAGGGGCCTCAGAAATGACTCAAACAGCCATCAACTCTCCTGTTGCTTCCGCTTCAATTCCCCTAGCTGTTGAGCCCTCACCTCCTAGCCCGAGATGACTTCTGGAAGTGCCAAACTCTCCAAGTCAGGCAGAGGAGGGGGAGTTTTTCCTCTGAGACTAACAGAGAGAAGGATTAGATCTTCTTCTCCTTACTTTACTGCTGGTCATTATTACCCCAGGCTTGACCCTGCTCAGCAACCGTTATATCAAGGGGGAGGACAGTCCAGACATACAATCCCTTAACGGCCTTCCTCTTGTCCTCTTGATATTACATTGGGATAGTGAGCAGTCCCAATGCCTCTGATTTTAATTGCCACAACAGATCATAGAACAGCAGATAGTGCAGATTACAACAATCCTATATTAACAGTGTAAATAGTTAATTAAATACAAAAGAACTATATTAAAAATACTTCATTTAGGTTGCAAAGTCAAGTACTTGAAAGTTAGGAAATGCCAGGTGTAGGGGCGTCTTATTAATTTTGCCTTCTTGTGAATCCATCCTAGCCACTGAAGGATGTCCTGTTGAATAATAGAATGTAGTAATGTAATCAAGACTATCATAATGTATACACACAAGGGAGGTGAATTAGAGTTGCTCAGGCAACCTTAATTCTGGCATTTCTTAACTTCCCAGTGCTTCACTCCCAGAGGGGGAATTGGCCACCAGCACCACATAATGGGTCTTGGGGATGATTGAAGGAAGCCTGGCCTCTCTCTTCCCCATCTCTGGGATCTCTGTCTCCATATGGAACCCCCAGTGTGGTGGTAAGAACATGGGTGGAAAGTTATGGGAGGAAGTCCAGCAAGGCTTCTCTTACCTTCCCTCCCGCCCCTGTAGGTATGGGTTTCCTGCCCCATGTGATGCCCACAAAGGAACCTATATGATGAGTCCTGGAGAGGGCAGTGGCTGGCTTTTCTCCCTCCCCTCACCACACTAGCAACAGCTACTTAGACAGCTCCCACATGTTCTCTGTATGTTCATGATGGCATTAGCTCAGTTCGAGGCCATGTCTACTATACGGGCGCTACAGTGGCACAGGTACAGCTCCATAGCTATGCCGGTGTAACGCCGTAGCATAGTCACAGACTACACAGATGGAACCTCCACCTCCCTGACTTGCAAGGGTGCCACTAGAATAGCAAAACCTTTCCTGTTAAGTCTTCTGTACCATTTTGTATAGAAGTATCACAAAAGGAAATAAATAGACTCAGCTAGTCCAAATCTTACATCCAGGAGATCAAGGCAGCATTCACAAAACAAAGAGGAAGACACCCACGCTGCTCTATAGATCGATAGTTCTGTGACTTAAAGTCCATTTTCCCCTAATGAACAGATATCCTACTCAGCCTGTTTTCTGGCAGAATTTGCTTTCCCAACTAGATGAAAGATTTTGAAAGTGCAAGGCATTATTCTACCCATAGAATCAGATTCTGTATTTGTTTCCAAAGTGGAATTCTCTTTTCCCATCCCTTCTTCACTTTTGTTTACATAAGACATGCTGATGTCTAATCAGAGAATTACAGCTGATGTAATTTATTATGACAATGTGAATTGCAGAAGGGCTTCCTCACTCCTCTTCATGTCAATAAGTTGATGTGAAGTTATTTGTATGGGCACTGAAGTTGAGGCTCTCAACACTATAGACTCATGTCCATCAAAAGAATCCTTGTGGATTATTTCTGAAGTAGCATATGTCGCAACCGCTGTTTGAGAAATCACTACTTGACCAGCTGAGACAGAATTAAATCACACACTTAAATAGTTCAGAACATACAGATGCAGTCTTGTGTTTTGTTTTGTTTTGTTTTCTCCCTACATCTCCCATTTATACAGCATTGGAATGACTTGATGGGTCATTTCTCCAGAGAGATAAGAAATTTATCTATCTTGTGCAGTAGTTTGTTCATAATTCAGATTGCCATCTTTAAGTAGCAAAACTGTTTCCTTATGGCATACACAGCCTTTATTAATCTCACTAGCTTTGGATGATCAGTTCTGCTTCACAGTTGTAAATGAATGAGCATTTTTGATGTATGTATAAATTAAAATACATTTTGACTGGACTGTTCTTCAAGTGCTTGCTCATATACATTCCATGTTAGGTGTGTGCGTGCCGCATGCACTATTGCCAGAGATTTTTCCCTCAGTGGTATCCATTCAGCTGGCTCTGGTGTCCTCTGGAGCCATGCGCTTATGCACCAGTATAAGAGGCACCGCCAGCCCTCACCCTCTCAGTTCCTTCTTACCGCCCGTGACAGTTGCTGGAATGACCCTTCTTACTGTGGCAAGGCTTCTTCCTAGTGATTTTTGGACTCCTCCTTCATTCATAGTTATCATAGTTTAGTGTATTTAGTTTTTACTGGTAGAGTTAGTGTATATAGTTAGTTCCTATCATCGAGGGACTTCTTTGCCCCAGGGGCTGGGCATGCCCCAGTCCCCTGGCTTCAAGCCTTGTTCCTCTTGTGGCAAACCTATGCCCGTGAGTGACCTGCAGTCTAGCTGCTTGAAGTGCTTGGGGGAAACCCAGGTGAGGGACAAATGCCAGATCTCTTGGGACTTCAGACCCCACAATAAAAAGGACAGGGACATCAGGCTGAAGGCTATCCTCATGGAAGCCACCCTCAGATGAGTCTTTAACTACATATCTCCAACCAGCAGGCTTTGCTATGAAGATGCGATTTTAATCTGTGGGACTCCCTGACTAAATTCAAAAACTCCCTGCCCCCAGAGTCAAGGCAGGATAGAAGAGACTGCACGCACCCCTAAACCTCCCTCTCCCACGGGGGACAATGCCCCAGGGCCTCCTCTGATTGTACAGTCGTCATCTTCATCCCGGGACGAGGCGATCATGGGGAGTCTCAAGGGCCAGCCCGCCAGATGATTTTAAAGAACACCAGGCCCTGCTTCGATGGGTGGCCGAGAACTTGGGCCTAGAGGTGGAGGAGATGGCCGAGCAGACAGATGCCTTGTTCAATGTCCTCTCAGCCTCCACCCCTGCCCATGTTGCACTAGCAGTGCATGACAGCATCCTCAAAATTGCGAAGACTCTCTGGCAAACCCCGTCGTCCATCCCTCTCATCTCCAAAAGGGCTGAAAAGAGTACTTTGTCCCGGCCAAAGGGTTCGAGTACCTTTTATACTCACCCACCTCCAGGCTCGCTGGTTGTCTCTGCGGCTAACGAAAAAGACAAGCAGGGGCACGCCAACTCAACTCCCAAAAATAAAGAGGCCAAAAGACTGGACCTTTTTCGAAGAAAAAATTATTCCACTGCCAGCCTGGCAATTTCGGGTGTCAAACCATCAGGCCCTCTTGGGCAGATGCAATTTTAATTTATGGGACTCCCTCCATAAGTTCAAGGAGTACCTCCTGCAGACCTCGATCCAGGACCTCCCATTTGATGGGGATGGTCTCTTCTCTGAACAGACAGATGTGATGCTGCATGGGTTAAAGGACACTCAGGCCACCCTTTACTCACTGGGCATGCATATGCCGCAGTCAGCACGGAAGCAGTTCCAGCCGCCCCCGCACCCCACCAAGGCCTTGGCAGCCTCAGCAGGGGTCTGCAAGGAGAAGGGATAGAGACACGAGTTTTAGTTGTTGCTGCCCTTCCTTCTCCCGCTCACCTGCGCAGCCCAGCCTGGCAAAGCATCCTGGGGGCCAGAAGCGCTCATTTTAAAGGTGCGCTCGAGAGCGACGCCCCAGTCAATTTCCCAGATCACCTTGTTCTGTTCTTCCTCGACCATCTTCATCCCTTGGCCAGAACTGAGAACAAGACCCTTACGTCAGAGTCACCCTACAAAGTATGCTTCCAAGGACAAGATCCAACTGCACTCCCATCCAGCCTTCCTGCCAAAGGTGGTGTCACAGTTCCATAACAACTAGGTCATTTTCTTCACCGTCGTCTTCCTGAACCTTCTCAAGAACTCAAGGAAGGATGGCTTCACTCATTACACATTAGGCGGGCCCTCACCTTTGATATTGAGAGGATTTCCATGAAGCCATGCAACTCTTCGTAGCAATAGCAGAAAGGATGAGAGTGGTTCCTGTGTCAACCCAAAGGATCTCATCCTGGATAACCACATGTGTTCGAGCTTGCTACAAGCAGGTGAATGGCCTGCCTCTGGCCATCTTAATTGATCATTGCAGAAGAGCCCAGTCTTTATCAGCAACATTCCTCACACAGGTCCCAATCCAGGACATCTGCAGAGCCTCAGCTTAGTTATCAGTGCCTCACTATGTTTCATGTCTCATGTCATCACCCAACAGGCCTGAGACGACGTCAATTTTTGAAGAGCAGTGTTGCAGTCAGCATGTCCATGAATTCTGAGCCCATCTCCTGGGGTACTGCTTGCGAGTGACCTAACATGGAGTGGATAAGAGCAAGCACTCGAAGAAAAAACGGTTACTAACCTTGTTATTTGAAATGTGTTGCTCATGTCCATTCTATGACCCATCCTCCTTAGCCATCTGTCGGTGTTAACTGGCAAAAAGGAACTGAGAGAGTGCAGGGCTAGCAGCTCCCCTGATACTGACACATAAACGCACAACTCCAGAGCGCACTAGAGCTGGCCCAATGGATACCACTGAGGTAAAAATCTCTGGCAATGGTGCACGTGGCACACACCCACCCAACATGGAATGGACATGAGCAACACATCTCGAAGAACAACAGTTACGAAAACTTAGTAACCATTTTTGGTCTCTGATCAGCTAAGAAATATTTTAATCAACTTTGAACTACTGTGGGGTAGGGGCAAGAACACCAAATGCAGTGCAGTTCAGTCTCGTAATTTGTCAAGCACTTTTGCCTGCATTGATTCAGCATCAGTTATACATGACGTGTCTGAGAGATAACAAGGGATGGTCTAGATAATACTTAGTCCTGCCTTGAGTGCAGGGGACTGGGCTAGATGACCTCTCGAGGTCCTTTCCAGTTCTGTGATTCTATGGTGGTGTGAATTTGTTTCAAGTAAGCAGGAAGTTAGGTTGGATGTGTCAAGTATTTATTTAAGTCTCAAGAGACTGGTTCCTCAGGAACGGTGTTCTTTTTCTTCTGGCACTGGCCAGGAGATGGCCTAGATGATCCAATAGGCCTTTTTCATCCCTAGTTCTTGCATTTAATTGGTAATGATGCTCAGTTGCATTTGCAATAGTCAGTCCTAACGCTGTGGTCCTTAAGTGTTATTTAAAGTTGATTGCTATAGAATATTGTTTTTTATTTGTTCTCATTTGACTATTTTAATAACCTTAGTAAAATCATATTTTAACTGTGGTTATTTTTCATGCTTAATTTTTGCACACACTCTAGTATCATGAATACTGAGCCATGAGACCATTATTGCCCAAACTGCAGAAATATGCTCAATGGTACAGTAAGAAAAGATAGGTGAAGCTAATTCATGGTATTTTTCCATAGTCCGCAATTATAAGTGTAGTCTTCCTCATGCTTTGGCAAAAGACAGCTGGAGCTGTAAATCAAACCAAGTAGGGACATCATATTCACAAAATCAAGAAAAAATAAATTTGTTCTTTGCATTTTAAATATGGCTTTTAGCACCTTGGTAATGATTTAGTAAGAAATAAAAAGTAAACAGTGTACAGTTCCCACTTCAGTTTTGCATACATTTAACTCCTTTTCTGTTTCAAGCATAGTCAAGATTCTTCTCCCCCACCCCAAAAAAAAAGTGTACTGATGCTTTAATAAGGAAAAAATGGGTCAGATCCTGTTAGAGATTCAGTGTGTGGGTGGGAATCCTTTGACGTGCTTTCTGGGGAAGCCTCTAACTTGGCAATTGCTGCTATATTCCAGAAGAACAAGATAAAATTCTGTCAGCAGCAATATATATTACAAATAAACCCTTTTACGCCCACTGAAAGAAAGAGGATAGAAAGGTGGCTGAAATCTAGCAATTAACCAATATCATTGCATGCTTTTAAGGATGAGAAACCTACGCAGAGCCTACGCACAGGAGACAATGTGTTCTTTATATTACACTACGCTGTATAAGAAATCATGCCCCAGAAGTAATAATAAGTAAAAGCAGTAATATAAAATTCCATACTTAAATGAACTATAATATATATTTTTATTGGCAATCTAAAGGTGTTTGTGTGGTGGCGGTGGTTGTGGGTTTTAGTTTCAATGTGAAATTAAGTTTATATGATTGGATAGAACTCTAAATTCAGTAGCTTTGAATGTCTGGGGAAAATTTAGAATACAGATTATAGTGCCCTAGAGGGAAACCAAAACACTGTTTGTAAATTATAGTAAATGCATTTCAGTTAAACTTTTACCTATGTTTGTGATTTTTAGCTGTGTGTTCAATGTTTTGTTTTTGATGCTTACTTTGTAGGTTTGTTACTTTTGATTACAGGATGAAGGATGATATTTTTGTACTCTATAGGCATGGCATATTGAAAGTAGTCATGTTTATATGTATTATATACTATTGCTGTTACATTTAGCTCCAATCCTTTCTAAAGTAAAAGTTATCACTGTCTGTGCAAGCTAACTCTGGCTATCTTCTCAATAAAGACAGGATAGATAAATTGATGGGACAGTGCCATTAAGGTCTCTCAAGGTCACCTTCAAATGTCACTAAATTAAAGGCTAGTAGTGTTTTTCCACTGTTTATTTTTTATCTTTTCCTAAAGGTTGTGTTGAGCTTCTTGGGTGCTACTCCCTCCTCTGTTGTCATTCTAAATTCCAGCTGTCTAGACTTCATCATGTATAGCAGGGGTTCTCAGACTTTTGTATCGGTGACCCCTTTCACACAGCAAGCCTCTGAGTGCGACCCCCTTGTACATTTAGAAACATTTTTTAATATATGTAACACCATTATAAATGCTGGAGGCAAACCGGGGCTTGGGGTGGAGGCTCACAGCTTGTGACACCCCATGTAATAACCTCACGACCCCCTGAGGGGTCCTGATCCACAGTTTCAGAACCCCTGATATATAGAGTATTGCTGCCTGCCTTCATACATATAATATCACCCCCTCCTTTAATACTTCCTTTGGTTCTCTATTCAGAATTCCCCTAATTAATAAAACATTGTGTTGGCTTAAATCAACCTACTTCTAACAGGCCTTACTTGCCTGTCCTCCCTTTCTACTCTCTGTGCTCCCTTGATAGCCGGCCTTCCTCTGTCCCTTCTCAAAGTTTCACTACAATTTGAGTAACAATCTTCTTTTCTGCAGCCTTACTGTATGTTTCATCCACCCTACAACCCTTTTCAAATCTCATCTTAACCTATTCTCATCTATGCTTCTTAATTTCTCTTTCCCTTCACTTACTGACTTCATGATTTCATGCTTTAATTCACTGCGCAGTTTTTGAAAAAGCGTGTGCTAGATCCTGGCCACCGTCCTAATATTTTATTCTGTAAAGAGTTTGGGAATACAATTTATATTCAAGATGATTTATATAAAAAAAAAAAAGTTACGCTGCGCTGACGTAATCCATAACAGTGGTCCGTGGCCCTGAGCATGCTGGAAGCACAACAAACCTGGCATTCAATACCAGCCATTATTAGCCAAGCTATATTTCTCAAAAAACCCAAAACAAAACAAAGGAAAGCAATTACTAAAAGGGCAGGTTGGCCAGAAGACCTCCCCTTCCTGTCCCTGCCTTCCATCCTGCTGCAAGGGAAGGACCTCCTTACCTGTCCCTGGTGGCCAATGTATTCTATAACAAGGGGAGAAAGAGGCATGCCAGTCACCTACAGTGATATAAACCCTCAGACAGCAAAGTTTATTCTCCTGTTTCCTTCTTTTAGGACATTGGCCAGCGCAGTTGTTTGAATCCTCCATCTTGTCCCATGAAGGCTTTTCCAAAACCCACCCCAAGCAATCTTCTGGCACACACTACTCAGAAGGATTTTGTATTCTAAAATGTTGTGCCCTGTTGAACAGCTCCTATGATGGTGAACCAACCCCATAGGTGTGCGCAGCCCATTTCATTAGGGTGTGCACCCAGGGAGCCCCGCTCCTGCCCTAGTCCCACCCCCATCCACTCCCTCCTACTTCCCGCCCCCTGACTTTCCCCCTTAGAACCCCCAAGTCCCCCTGCTCCTTGTCCCCTGACTACCCCCTCCTGGGACCCCTGCCCCTGTCTCCCATGACTCCACCCCCTACCTAAGCCTTCCTGCTCCTTGTCCCCTGACTACCCCCCTAGGACCCTACCTGTCCCCTGACTGCCCCGACCCTTATCCACACCCCCTGACAGGACACCCAGAACTCCCGACCCATACAGCCCCCCCGCTCCCTGCCTCCCCCAACCCCTCCCCACACCCCTGCCTCCTGACAGCCCCCACCAGAACTCCTGACTCATCCAACCCACCCCACTAACTGCCCCCCCAGGACCCTCCATGCTCCCTGTCCCCTGACTGCCTTGACCCTTATCCACCCCCCACCCCCTGAGAGACCCCAGGACTCCCATGCCCCATCCAATCCCCCCAGCTCCCTGACTGCCCCCCCCCGAAATCCCCCCGCCCCAACCACCACCCCCGGGATCCCACCCCCTATCCAACCCACCCTGTCCCCTGACTGCCCCCATCCCTTATCCAACCTCCCCTGGCCCCGGACCCCTTACCATGAGATGAGGCTCCTAGCCAAACACTGCCCCGCGGGAGCACACAGTCCCAGCCCCCAGAGCGCTGCGCGCGGCGGCATGGCTCATGGGGAGCGGGGAGCATGTCTGCCTCACCGCGGAGCCAAACGCTGCCCCACGGGAGTGCGCAGCCCCAGCCCCCCGCGCATGTGACAGCATGGCTCCAGGGGAGGGACGAAGGCGGGGAAGGGGCCAGCGGCTTGCTGCGTTCGGCCGGGCCCTCCGCCCGGGAGTGCAGACCCCGTGGCTTGCTGCGCCAGGGAGTAGAGCCATTTGCCCACCCCGGCATTAGGGTGTGCCTGGGCACACCCGGCACACCCCATGCACACGCCTATGACCAACCGATATATTAAATGGCAAAAAAAAAATTTTAATGCAGAGTTACTGTTGCCCGTCGATAGCCTGTGCCCTTCAGCTGTGTTGAGTTCAGCAAAACCAGGGAATATAGAGTTAAGATAAACACCCATGTAGCCTTAACTCTCCTACTCCCCCCAGAGCTACCAATAGCTGTTTGGAATTACCTGAATGAACTCCAATTGCATTCAGTGTGTTAGGTGTAGCTGTATTGAATGGTGGAGGAATAAATTGGAGCAGCTTGGATGAGCTGTGATTGTGATCTCAGGAGCTTAGGTTCTGAGTACCCCCCCATGTGTGTTATCAAAGGAAGGAGGCATATATGCAGCTTGATGCTCTAGTCCACATCATTTCAATGCACAATTTTGTAGGTTATGTCAGTAGCAGAGCACTGGGGTCTTCTTGCCATGGGTATTGTCAGTAGTGAGGTGAGATGTGAGAGTGGTCTATGGATTTTATGATGAGTCGGGGAAGTATAGGTTTAGCTATGTTCAAGTGTGAAAGGGCTGTAAAAGGGTATGAAATGGTTGTTTACATTTTACAAGTGTTTTATTCTGTCAGGGGAGCAAGCTCAGTGTTTGAGCATAGGGCAAGTGCAACTAGCACCTGCCTATTACAGTGAAAGGGAAAAGTGGGAGTGTGTGTTGTGGGTGTACTGGGGCATCGCTCAAAGAGGCAGAGATAAGGTTGTGTGGGCTTTTACCTTAACTATATTTCCTGGTTTTCACAAGTTTGAGTTTTGCTGAATTTGATGTACTAGAAGGGCATGAGCTATCATTGGGCAACCTTTTAATGAAGATTTTTTAATTTAATTTCCTGGTGTTTTAAACAGAAAGAAAAATGTTTTTTGGTAGGAGTTAATGGTCATGTAGGCAGTTGTAGTTTGCACCTAAGTTTACAGTTGATATGCTACTGTGGCTAGGTAATAATCCAAAGACCTGGCTTTTATATAGTAGCTCTCAAAGCACTTTATATCATTATCCCCATTTTACACATGGGAAACTGAGGCACGGAGAGGCGAAGTGACTTGCCCCGAGTACCAAGCAAGCTGGTGGCAGGAATAGTACCAGTCTAGTGCTTTTTCCATTGTGTGTTTTCAACACATGGTTGCTGTGTGATTCCTCAGTTTTCCTCCCCCCCCCATACATTTTGTTACAGTGGAATGGGGATACTTTGTATTTTGAAATATTTGTTATGTTGTGTATAGTTGCTAAAAGGGCTGGTGAAAGAAATCTCATAGGTCCCCAAATCTTTACAATTTTATTACTTGGTTGTTACAGTAACTTTAAATGTGCAAGAGAAGACTGGTGTATCTCCCTCCTTGTCCATCCTCTGCCCCACTGTTCACCGCAGCATGTAGCTCCCCCCCAACATTTCTAGCTGCCCCTCCCCTTCCCAGCCCATTAAGCCATTAGTTGGCAGTCTACAAGCCATTAACTTTTAAGAAGTTGCTCCTTGTTGTCTCCTGCCCTATGCTACTACATGCACACATCACAGGCTTGCTAGAAGGTTGCATGCTACCTTGTTTATGTAGCCTGAGCTGCACATTGAGCTCAATCCCATTAGCCACGTCTAGCTGGGACTCCTGCCCCTGCTTCAGCCAGCTTCCCCCAACCATGCTTCAGGTCTACCCACTCGGTCCTTCCTCCAGTCTGGGCCCCTCCCCCAGAGGCGGCAGGTTTGTATAATTTTTGATGGTGTCCAGAAGAGGTCCAGGTCCCCCCTCCACCACCACACACACAACTGCCTTGTAAGCCAATATATATGTATTTTAAAATAATGTAAAAATGTGAGGTCTCTGGGATGGGGGATGAGGGGCTTGGGGCGTGGGAGGGGCTTGGGCAGAGGTTTGGGGGGGGTGGGGGTGAGGCCGGGGATGAGGGGTTCACGGTGCAGGAGGGGGCTTAGGCCTGGGGCAGAGGGTTGGGGTTTGGGGAAGTGAGGGCTCTGGCAGAGGGTGCGGGCCTCTGGGATGGGCCGGGGATGAGGAGTTTGGGGTGCAGGCAGGTTGCCCCTGGCTGGGGCCAGAAAGGAGAACTCCCTCCAGCCTTTCCCCTGCTGGCAGCAGTGAGCTCCGGGGGAGGGGCCCCCTCTCTCACCCCTCACCCCCCTCCTGGCAGCACACCTACCTCATACCACTGTCACTGCATGTTCTCCTAGGGCCCCCACAGGTTCAGGAAGCCCTCTTGCCTCCCCTGTGGTGGGTGTGGGCTGCCATCATGTGTGTGTCTCCTCCCTGCTGCTGCCCCTCATTGTAGCCTCACTGGGGGTGGGGGATGGGGCTGACCGTTGCCCAGCGTGGGGCAGGAGCAGTGACTGCAGGTGGGGGGCCCGCTGTGCTGGTGGAGGGTCCCGCCAGAAAAGGGAAGAGTCCATCCATCCAAGGTGGAAGGCCAGGGTAAGCCTGCCTTGGCACTAGTGATTGGGGGGCGCTAGGACCCTGCAGCAGCAGTTGATGCCAGGAGCCAGCAGAGCGGAGTGCAGTGTGGAGCAGGCAGGACTCTTGGGGGAGGCGCGCAGGGGTGGCAGGCGGGGCCCGGGGGAGAGACCTGGCCCCAAACATTGGTGGAGCTGGGCCCCTGGGCCCTGAATAATTCTGGAGCCCAGGCACCACAGGCCTATATAACTTGCCAGCCCTGCCCTCCGCCCATGTCAGCCCAGTCCGCCTACCCCACACAGGGGTGATCTGTATCTAGTTTCTGGATTTTATGTTTAAATTTGTGTTATCTTCAGCCCCTTTACCCCAGATCCTAACTCACACGAGGGGGCAGAGAGAGGGGCTCAGACCCCTGCAGAAGGGTAGGGCTCCCCTAGATTCCAGCACACATGGAAGGGAAGAATTCAAGGCTGACAGGCTAACTTCACCCCTAAACTCTCAATTTCTTCTGCTACCCCTTATTCACCAACCCCCACATCTTATCTGCTCCTACTTTGTACCCCTCCCTCTTACCTAAGCCCTCTAAGCCCTCTAACATCAATGCAATCCCAACTCTTCTTAACCTTATTCCCTTCAACCTCAACATGGCCCTTTCTTTCCTATTTTTCTTACAGAAATACTTTGATTACATTTCCCCATAATTAACATCGCCACCTCCTGCAACAGAGACAGATTTTAGCAAGATGCCTCCCAACTTTTTCCAGATTTTTGCCCAAGGTGGGACTCATGCTGAGACTAGCTGGCTGGGTCAGATTCAAAATATTACTGCTTATTCCCTTGAGATATCCCGATGGTGAGAAACACTTTGAAGGCTAACAGTCTTGTCAAGTCCTTTTTTCTGTGCATGCTTAGCATAATCAATTAGCATAACAAGAGAGACAAAATATTTTTCAAATACTGTTTTAATTTGATTTCCACTAAAGGACGGCTGGGTGCCATGCACTTTGTTGGGGTAACCCTCAAGCATTGGTGACTGTGGTATGATGATATGAGCCCTGGTTTGATCTGTGTGAGCAAAAATTGTCACCAGAATTTGTCAACTTTAAGAAAAGCTGGTTTTGTTTGTTTCAAGGCTCCTTCCCCACTCTGAACTTTAGGGTACAGATGTGGGGGCCTGCATGAAAACTTCTAAGCTTAACTACCAGCTTAGATCTGCTTTTGCTGCCACCACCCAAATGATTTAAAAGTTATTTGGGAAAATCTGTCTTCCCCCCCCCCCAAAACCTTTCCCTTCCTGGGTAGCCTTCAGAGACTCTTCCACCAATTCCCTGGTGAACACTGATCCAAACCCCTTGGATCTTAAAACAAGGAAAAATCAATCAGGTTCTTAAAAAGAAGGCTTTTAATTAAAGAAAGAAAGATAAAAATCATCTCTGTAAAATCAGGATGGAAAATAACTTTACAGGGTAATCAGATTCAAAGAGCCCAGAGGAACCCCCTCTAGCCTTAAGTTCAAAGCTACAGCAAACAGAGATAAACACTCTAGCAAAAGGTACATTTACAAGTTGAGAAAACAAAGATAAAGCTAACACGCCTTGCCTGGCTGTTACTTACAAGTTTGAAATATGAGAGACTTGTTCAGAAAGATTTGGAGAGCATGGATTGATGTCTGTCCCTCTTAGTCCCAAGAGCGAACAACAACCAAAACCAAAGAGCACAAACAAAAGCCTTGCCCCCACCAAGATTTGAAAGTATCTTGTCCCCTTATTGGTCCTTTCGGTCAGGTGTCAGCCAGGTTACCTGAGCTTCTTAACCCTTTACAGGTAAAAGGATTTTGGAGTCTCTGGCCAGGAGGGATTTTATAGTATTGTACACAGGACGCTGTTACCCTTCCCTTTATAGTTATGACAGTTTGTTTGGGTTTGTGTGTGAGAGTCAGGAGAGGTTTGTTCAAATGGCCTCAAATTTGCATCACTAACCAAAAAAACCCACACCATAAATTTCAAGGCAGTCTGAGTAACTGTGTAGATTTTAGAGCACTTAGAACAGTCAGACTTTAAACAGAAAGCTGGTCTTAACCTTAACTATAGCAAAGTTGTCTCTCTGCTATAATACATAGTGTAAAGTGCTTTGGAGACCCATTTGGGGAAAGGCTATAGATAAATGTTAGATCATTATAATTAACTGTAATCTTAACATTAAAGTATATCATAGTGGCACTGTTTCATCTGCACTCAAATTCATTGACATCGTAGTACAGAGGAAACTTTTAACATAGCAAATTAATTATTAAATGAAGGTGGCTGATTACCTTTTTGTTTTATTCGTGGTATTTGAAGAAGGGAGGAAAAAACATTCAATTTTTCCTTGCAATTTTGTTGTAGAATCTTTATTTTGACCCCCCAAAATTTCCCCCTCCCAAGAAGCATATAATACAGTGTTCATCCTTTAAAGAAACACATCTTATTACAATTTACATTACATGCATGTATTTACTAATTGTATGTGCACTTAGTTTCAACCCCTTCTTGCATAACTAACCATACTAAACGTCTGAGCTGTTTCCTGCTGTTTTTTTCTGAGTCACTCTTAATTAATCAGATTTGACCATTAAGAACCTACCAATAGGAAGGAAGTGCAATATAGTTGTGAAAACTTTCTTACTTGCATATATAAATGTATAATTCAAGCTTAGTGTTTTCCCCTAGGGAATTAGATCAGCAGACTGGGAGTCAAAGGAGATCCAACATAGATGTCATTGTAGGATCAGGGCCTTAATGTGTGATTTTTCTCAAAATCCAGAGAGTTCATACCTCGGTTCCCTTTTATAGGGTCATTGGCCACTGAGCAGGGCAACATCTACGTTGGCTTTTAAAGAACATCACCAGTTCTTTTGGATACTCTAGAAATCAAGATAGATATTGGAGTTTCCATTAAAGGGAGTAAGTAGATTTACTCTGCATTGTGTGTCAGTTAAAATTGTAAAACCACAAAAGCAAGAAAATGAAAAGTTAAGCCATCTAACACATCCCTCTCTTCCTCCACCCAGAAACATTCCTCACCACTTGAACTGCTATACATCAGAAAATGCACTATGAGCTAACATTGCAGGTAAATGCATAGAGGGATTTTCAAAAGCACCAGAGCATATTAGATACCTAATTCCCTGATTGGGTGCATTGAAAATCACACAAGGTGCCTGTCTGCAATTTAAGGTGCCTAAATACCTTTGAAAATCTGGCCCCACAACCTTAACTGTGTCTCAATATGGATGCCAGCCTCTCGGCCTGTTCTTTGTGATGTTTGTCAAAGATCTGCTGTTCTGATACAACACATATATGGAACTAATAGGTCATCTAGCTGGGAAGAACCAAGGATAGCAGGTTAAAGGCATAGCTGAGGATTGATGGACTCTTTAGCCTGAAGCCACAGAACATTGACAGCCACAGTCAGGCAGAACAAGGGAGCCAAGCAAGCCGGGAGTCTGTCAAAATTGTTCTAGTTCACTGGGTTGTGCATCACAAAAGAACAGTGTTGTAGTGCTCTCCTAAATTATTTATAATGTTTTTCAAGAGTTGCCTCAGAGAACAGAAATGGCTAACATAAAACCTGTTATCCATTGGCTACACATTGCACAAAAGTTTTCAGCGATGTTGAAAAATGCCTGTTTTTCTTTGGTAAGGAATTAAAAAAATTATGTATTACCAGAAACAGACTCTAACTCTCATCGGATACAAGCTTTCTTGGACCTCCTGTGGTCCATAGTTGATAAACAAAAGAAGCCTGAAAAATCATGTCTCACAAAGTCAATTTTCTTGAAGGTTTCATTAACAATATTTATAACTATTAAAACTAAATCAATGAACAGATTTACTTGAAAATCTTCAGAAAATTAGTCTTTATTCCTAGATTGTGTGCTGTAAATCTGGGGATGATGATATGCTTTTTTCCTGCTCTAAACAAAAACTGAACCAGGCCTTAACTAGAGATACCCACACCTGAAGTGCAACCACCTGTGGGATAGAAACACAGCAATTGTTTAATAGAGTACACCAGCACTATATAATTCATAATACTAAAATTTACTGAGAATCTTCAAGGTTATTGGTGCAGTATAGACATAGAGGAAGATACCGTCCTTACCCCAGGGTTTTGTAATTTAAATCAAATATAGAATATAGAGTACAGAGAATAGGCAAAGTGAGAGACACATTGAAGACCCAGTCTTTGAGAAGTGCAGTATTTTCTTTCTCCAACATATTCTTTCTCTGTCTTTGTCTATCTTTTGGGGGATTAATGATGAGTTCCACAAAACGAGACAGGGAGAGATTTGAAAAAGGAAAGGGTTAGTGACTGACACACTGAGGGTACATCTACACTACAGGGGGGAGTCCATTTAAGATACGCAAATTCAGCTACGTGAATAGCGTAGCTGAATTCGACGTATCGCAGCCGACTTACCCCGCTGTGAGGACGGTGGCAAAATCGACTTCTGCGGCTTTCTGTCGACGGTGCTTACTCCCCCCTCCGCTGGTGGAGTAAGAGCGTCGATTTGGGGATCGATTGTGACGTCCTGACGGGACACGATAAATCGATCCCCGAGAGGTCGATTTCTACCCGCCGATTCAGGCGGGTAGTGTAGACCTAGCCACAGACAGTATTACAGTACAAGAACTGAAGAGGACTTTGTCCTAGTGAATTTGCAGGTTAATTTACATAGGGAGTATCTAGCTAGGACACTGTGACTAATACACCAGCTTTTATGAAAATGATGTTTATTTATGGGTGCTTTCCAACCATTGATCTTAGGTACATAAATTCTTTCACTCTTCTAAGCTTTCTGCTGTAATATCCTTTATGGTGGATCCTCTTCTCTCAGTTATTAAAACTTCAGTCTCACCAGTGTTCCCTCCCAGTCCCACCTTCTCAAAACTGTTCAGAATTGTTTAGCCAGGGTCTCATAATCTTCCACTCACATCACTATATAAAAGTCACCAGCAAACAGCATATTCCAACCTGGCTCTCTTCATATATTCTCACTTATCACATCTATGACAGCTGCAAACAAAAAAGGGCTCAATGCTGACCATGATGCGGTCCACCATTTACTGAGAATTCTCTGCTGTAGCCCCATTTGGTTTTGACTATGCTAGTTACTTCATTATACATATCCTTCTGGAACACCACTCTGTAGCAAACTCCACCAAACTAATTTTCTTGGTATAAGATCACACGACTTCTCCAAGTCCACAAAAACCATGCCCAGCTACTATCTCTTTTCTCTAACCTTCTCCATGAAGATTTGTAAAGCAAATATGGCATCAGTTGGCATAAATCCACATTTATCTTTCTAAATGTCAACTTGTTCCACGCATGTGCTTTTTCAATAATCTTCTCCCATACATTCATGTGATGTCAGCTTAATTAGACAATCGTTAGCACATGTTGTAATATCTCCTTTATGTTTAAAAATGGGCACCACAAAGCTTTTACACAATCTATCTGGCATTTTCCCCTTCAGCATATTTTTTCTGGCCAAGTGCTTTCTCCTTTTTCATTTCCTATGTGCCTCTTTCTCCTATATGCAATCTATCAAGCCCCAGTTTGGCTTACATGTTCTTAGTTCCTCTTTTTGGTTCTCCTCATTCATCACTCTTTCAAAATAATCACTCTAGATTTTGTTGGTTGATTCTCCATTCTTTGCAATGTACTACATTCATTTCTAATATTAGCAAACTCATTCACCTCTCTTGTCATTTTCTCTCTTGTTGTAGCAAGTTAGTAATGGTCTTTTGTTCAGCATATCCTCCTAGTCATTATATAGCTCGTCAAAGGTCGTGTTTAGCTGCCACAATGCTCCTTTTGCCTCCTTTTTTGCTTCCATTTATGCCATTATGGAAGGTGGGAGATTGGATATTGAGGTCAGCACCAGAAGAGCAAGAGTGGAAGAAACACTTGGAAGAATGAACAACTGATGAGAAGGGACAGCAATCTGAAGACTAAATTCCAACTCTTAAAACTTACATTTGGTTGGGTTAAATTGAAACGTAGACATTCAAACAATTAATAATAAGGAAACTACAGTCCTTCAAATTACAGTGTTATAAAAGTATTCT
This sequence comes from Trachemys scripta elegans, assembly GCF_013100865.1. Taxonomy (NCBI): domain Eukaryota; kingdom Metazoa; phylum Chordata; order Testudines; family Emydidae; genus Trachemys; species Trachemys scripta. The sequence goes on from NC_048301.1 coordinate 88,325,772, forward strand.
GAAAATATCACAGGATAGACCTGCATAATACTCAGCAAACACTAATCAGAGATCTTATGAAAAAAACTATTTGATTTGTAGGGCACATTTTAAGAGATTCAGTGGGCGGTGCATGTTTATGGGCACTGGAAGAAAAAGTTGATGGCAGAAGAAAATGAGGCAGAAAAATAAGAGCTTGAATGGACAATATGCTATCCAGGTTGGATCAAAAGTATTTTTAATCTACAAAGAGATTGTACAGAATGATTGCAAACCTTCAGTAATAGAGATGCCACATAAGAAGATATGTCATCTTATAACTTTTCAACTCACTGGCCTGCCATTTTTTAAAGGTCATCTTTTTCTTTTCATCAGATTGTTTAGGTTGAGGAGTCTTTCACTAATTCTCCTTTTTAGCACTGAGTTCATCACTCCTAGGACTTCATGTGCTGTTTCCAGCAACATTGGATAGTTATTTCTTCCCAACACAGTTCAACACTCATCAGTCAGTCCAACTTTCTGGTAACCTCTATCATATGCCTCTGCATGATTTCATCCAGAATAAGTCCAGTCCCATTTCAGAAGGTTGAACTCCCTGAATAGTAAATTTTATAACGCTCCATTAGCATCTTAGCTTTACAACTTTTCCATTTACTCTTTTGTACATATGCCACATTTACCCTTCTACTTAAGGCCTCTCATAGCTCCAAGCTTCTTCCAGTTAGCATTCCTACATTCAAACTTGCATATCTCAGGTTATCCCACTTACCCACTGGCTTCTTTAATTTCAGCAGTTATTGCCCAGTTACAGTATTCAGGCAAGGCTGTTTTACATAACTTGTGGGGAACACCCAAGCACCCTGAGATAAAATTGACATGGACAGCAGTTCACATGAACATATGTATTTGTCGAGCTTTACACAGTGGCTGTCCAAGCCTGACATCCTAGGTTTGAAATCAGAGTTTCTCCTCTCCTGGGTGAGCTGCTTACCGAGACTACTGAATCTCACCTGCTCCAGTAAAACTTATTTTAAGGCAGTCTTTATTCACCTTGATATGTTCATCATAGGGCCTATGTAGCATTTGATAGAGGTAACCTCGCTACCAGCTAGCCCACTACACCCTGCTGAAAGATGCTGTCAGCTGGTCTGTGGCCACTTATTGGATATTCATAGCTGTCCTGCATTTGCAGGAGGTTCCCTTATTCACTACCCAGGGATTCATCTGCTGGGAATTGGTCGCTCTTTCACAGGAGGTACTTGGTAGATACTTATGACTCCATTATTGAAACATCTGATCCTTCACAGTCTTTAATGTATTTATCCTCGCAACCCTCCTGTGATGTAGGGAAGAGCTATTATCCTCTTTTTACAGATGAGGACTGAGGCACAGAGAGATTGTGACTAGGCACGTCACTTACAGGAAGTTTGTGGTGAAGAATTGTCACAGGAAGTCTGGCAGGGAATTCCATTCAGGTCTTGTGCCTAATCACTGGACCATCCTTCCTCACTGAATTATATATAGCCTTAAAGATGTGGTGACAAGAATCTTAAGTTTGATGCAGTAATACAGTGTTTCCCAAACTTATCACAGTTGCATATCCCTTTTGAGACATTTGTCTTACCGGCGTACCCCTTCTCTGGTGAAGATAATTTGGGGGTGAGAGGGTGGTAGCCACATTTTTATAACACACTCCTAATTCGTTTCATTCTGGATTAAATGTTTATTAGAAATAAATACAAAATTATATTACATACAGTTGAAACAAAACTTTTAATAGAAATAATAGTTACATATAGAAATAGTACTAGAAATAATTTAAAATAATAGAAGCGAATCAACAGTCTGGCAGAACAGTGTGTGTGTGTGTGTGTATGGTGAATTCGTATCATTCTGAAATTCAAATATGCTGGTTTGGTTAAGTTAGTGAAGAAAGCACTAGTTTTAATACTTACTATTTTGGTATTAAAAAATTTTCAGTACAAACCAAACTATTCAGTGCGAGGGATGGAACTGCTTTTGATCAGACACCATTGTGGGGATATCTGGCTCGATGTTTGTGATCTTAAGACGTAGATGGGGCTCCATGTCAATAAGACAATTTTGTTTTTTTGTTTTGATGCCAACCAGTGCAGAGAATTCGATCTCGCACAAATACGAGGTGGGAAAAGGCAGAAGATACTTGACAGCTTTGTCCGATAGAGCTGGATATTCAAAGCTAACCCCCAACCAAAATGATGTCAGTGTATTTTGCTCAAATTTTGTTTTCAGGAAGCTATCTGAAGCCAGCTCCAAGAGCTGTTCTTCTTCTGAAGCAGAGAGGTTATTTGGCAATGTTTGAACATTGATGATAAAGGGTTCCTTATCCATTCAAAGGTGCCGTCCGATTCAGGGAAATACTTACGAAGATCTTTCTGCAAGCTTTCCAAATGCTGTTTCATGGTTTGCAACACGTCACTATCAAGTTCGTTAGTCAAGTTTATTACTAAGTCATGAAGAGATGGAAAGGAATCCAGTTCACGATGACTAAGACGTTTATGCCACAGTTTCAATTTTGCGACCATAGCACTCACTTTATCTTGAACCTGGAATATGGATATAAGTTTCTCTTGCAAAGATAGATTGAGGTTGTTTAAATGAGCAGAGATATCTGCAATATATGCTAGTTTGCATAGCCATTTCCAGTCGTGTATATGGTCTCGCAGGTTAAAGGTTTCATCTAAAAAAACGTGCAGTTCTTCTCGCAGCTCAAACAGGCAATTTAGAACTTTTCCACGTGAAAGCCAACACACTTCAGTGTGAAATAGGAGTTGTGTGTAATCACTGCAGATCTCATCACAATGCTGAGAAAACAGCCGGGCGTTCAGAGGGCGGCCTTTTCACAAAATTGATTATTTTCACAGCTTCATCCAGTACTTGCTTTAGATCTGCCTGCATGTTCTGAGTGGCGAGTGCTTCCCTGTGAATGCAACGAGTCAGTTTTGCTTCTGGCGCAACAGCTTGAATATGTGCAACAACTCCTTTCTTTGAACCAATCAGGGCTCCGGCACCATCCGTGCTTATTCCAGCACAGCGACTCCAATCCAAGTCATTGTTTTTGATAAAGTCATCAATAACTTTAAAAATAGCTGCTCCAGTTGTATGTGTTTGTATAGGTTGGCAGAACAAAATATCATCATGGACTTCATTATTCAGCTCGTATCTGACAAACAACAAAAGATTAGCTAAATTCACAGTATCAGTGGATTCATCCGCTTGCAGTGCATAGTAGTGACAATAATTCTCTCAACAATACTCTCGACAATAATTGCTGCTTTACATTTTTGGCCATATCTGTGATTCTACAATGAACAGTGTTATTTGAGAGGGGGACACAATCTATAGCTTTGCTAGCCTTGTCTCCAATCATCACTTGCACCATTACTTTGGCTGCAGGTTTTACTAATGTCTCGCCAATCACTTCAGCAGCTCCAAACTTCGCAATACGCCACACTATATGAAGCTTCCAAAGCTTTCATATTTTCACCTCCCGTTACATTATGAATTGTTTTCTGGAACTTTTGGAGATCTTTGCACCTATTTTCGAAGAATTCTACAGGTTTTCCCTCGTATTCTTTGTTTGCTATCGAAATGGCGTTTTAGATTGGATGGTTTCATAGTTTCATTTGTGAGAGTCTCGTAACAAATCACACATAGTGGAACAGGCTCCACCTCATCACCAGTCCACAAAAATCCCAGTTTAAGTTATTCTTCAACATATTTGCGGGCTTTTTTCGTTTTCTTTGCAGCTGATACGTTCAATAAACTTACAGATGGTTCACACGGTTCACTAATTTTGTCGTCACAATTGTCTGATGTAGCCATATCACTGCATTTTTCAGCATAATTATCACTAACATTTGTATTGCCTTCATAATTTTCTTTTGTACGTTTCAAACTTCCCGTTTTTAGCCAGCGATCCATTGTAAATGGGTTTAACAAAAACAAAAAGAGAGAAATTTTGTATATTAATACACACCAAGTATGTACTTGCTACGATCTTTAGATTACTACGAGTAGTTATTCACTTTTATCTTTTATCCGTCAGTATGACTTCTGCACATGCCACAAAGGCAATTGTGTTGCCCGAGCCGCGGTAATGCGCACGTGGTTTGCGTCGGCTCTGCTGTGCTATTAGATGTTACTGAACGCATTGTTATATTAGTTACAGTGTAAACCTGTGTGTATTTCTACTGTACAAGTGTACACCATTCTTATATACTAAATTTTAGTGAATTGTTTTCTGCTGCTAAAAAAAAACTATGGTAAAGTAAAATAAAAAATTCTGCCACGTACCCCTTGAAACCCTTTCACGTACCACCAGGGGGACGCATACAACGCTTTGGAAAACTCTGCAGTAGTAGATGGGGAGTCAGTGGAGATACTCAAAGAGGTAAGTTACTTGATTATTCTGTGCAGGGAAAATGAGTTTAGTAACGGTTTTTTGTATGGACTGAAGCAGGTTTAATGTCTGTTTGGGAAGCCAGAGAGGAGGATATTGCATAATCTTATCATGGTGGGACATTGAGGGTTATAGATAAAATGTAAAATCAACAGCTCACATCTCCATCAGCACACATCCGGTAGCACCATGTCATACCACTGTTTTAATACTAACTGAGAGGGAACTCCTGCAGAACTCCTCTTTTCTCCTGGATTTAGTACTGCCCTGGCCTGACCTTGCTTTATTTTATGAGATCTGATTAACTCATGCATTATGTGCCATGGCTGCAGACCATTTGCAACATTAGTGGGTGAGTTTGTTTCATGGAAGTTTTATATAAAGAGAATTCCTCACTTGTATTGGTCAAGTCTCTAAGATCTAATGAAAAATAAGGTATCCTTAAGAATGCTGTAGCTCTACAGGATTTGAAAATTGGTCTCTGTTTACTGAGGTACCAGAGTTCTGTTGAAATTGTAGCTGAGGCCATAATACAGAAATATATACATTTGGGGAATAAGTAAGGCTATCAAGACTCATTCCATTTACTGTATTCTGTTCACCTTTCATAACCTATTTTTGTTTTTTTCAGTGACACTCAAGTGTTTTTTGTCTTAGCAATATTGCCTGATAGGCTATTTCAGTCATTGAAAAAGTGCTTTCTGACATCTGTCCTAAATTTGTTTTCTTTCATTTTCATTCATGACATCTGTTGTACCAATGTCAATTTTAGGATTGTCTCCAGTCAGATGAGTCACTGATTTGGGAATACACAACTTACTGCCATCTTGATCTCTTGAAAATCTTGAGAGAAATAGCATTCTAGCATTATTTCACAGGGAAATCTCACAGGAACAATATTCTCTGCCAAGATTTCAGGTGTGAGTGTCTTCTGTAGGCTAGATCAGAATAACAAAAGTTTTGATTTGGTTTGGTTAATATGAAGCAATGAAAAAAATATATTTCTTTCCTTCACTAGGGATATTCTGTATCTACAAGTTATACAAAGGCTGTATCTATTGTATCCCATATAATAGACTAAAAAGGATTGACTTTAATACTGTGCTTTTTTTCTCTAACTACATTTTTATTAATCATTTACATTTAAATCTGAAACAGAAATAGCCCTACAAATGAAACACACACTTCAGCCTCTTTAGTCTCTCACTGTAAGGCTGGTTTTCAGACCTTACATTATTCTTGTAGCTCTTTTCTGAACCTTGTTCAGTTTGTCAATATCCCTTTTGAAGTGTGGACATCAGAACTAGACACATTATTCCAATAATGGTCTCACTAATGCCATATAGAGTAGTAATATTACCTCCTACCTTCTACGCAACACTCCCCTATATACATATCCAAGGATTACATTAGCTCTTTTAGCCACTGCAATGCACTTGAGAGCTCATGTTGAGGACTTTTTATTCCCTGACCATGACTCCTATATCCCTGTCAAATTCATTGCTTTCCAAAATGAAGTCCCCCATCCTGTGTGACCTGCATTCTTTACCTGTATGAAATTGCATTTGGCTATAAATAATATCAAAGGCGGCTATTCAGCAGCTGACTCGCATCTTAACTAGGAATATTTTCCACACCATTGATGAAATAATATATGGTATTTCCCACATAAGGTGTTAATTTTTTGAATGCTTATACTATTTATGATTTATCATTAACACTTTAAATACTGTTAGTAACCCATGTTATTAAATGTTGTCCGGCAAACAAAGTAACCAAATAGGCCACACTACAGTGTTTTAACATTGTTGTAAGCAATGTTGATTGGAAACACCAGAGGAACATACAACTTGGCAATATCAGGAAAAGGGGCCTTTTTTAATTTAAGTGAAGGTGCCTTAATTCTTCTAGTTGATCAACATATTGACATGAGTGTGGCTCTGTATCAGCTCAGGGGTCTACTCACATGGATCAGCTTGCAGGAGCAGGACCTTCGTTATTATCATGGACATTCTAGACTTCAATTATGGATGATATTGTGATGCAGAACATTCATTTAAATACTAGCAAGGTGGAGAAATAAATGTGGAATCAGGAGAAGTGAAACAAAAAAAACCCCAACCCAGTATTTTGGTAGCATTTGTCATAGGATTACCACCTAGATTTTCAATTTACGATTTTGTCATACTGCTCATTTCTGATACTGAAACTGCTATGGCACAAGGTATGCAGTGAGATTATGTCTAAATTATTGGAAAGTGAAGCCATTAGACCTATACCAGAATTGAAAAAGTTTTTGATGTAATTTTGCCCAAGCAAATTACAGTTTTTTCACCTAGTGTTGAAACAAAAGGGATCTCATGAATTTTTAAAGTATTTTGAACAACAGTTGTTTGGAACCTTTCCAGTATGCCAGTCACTTGTGGTAACTGTGAATAACAAGCCAGGATTATTTTTTCCTCACAATGATGTAATTCTAAAATACCCAAATACTTTTTTTCCCCTTGGTGCCACTTCAGATACATCAGTGAAATACCTTCTCTCTGCTGTGATGCTGAAAGAAACCAGCTAACCTGTAAATAACTAAACTGAGGGGCAGTAAGGAAAAATCAATACTAACTTATCTATTGATGTAATAACGAAAACAAATGTACTTTATATATATGAAAATGAATATTTATGCATATAAAAACCTATATATAATTTAATTAGTTCATCTACCCTTTGTACATTGCTTATCTTCTGAGGCCTGGTTAAGACTTAAAAGTGTTACCAGTATAACTACTTCAGTTAGGGGTGTAATTTTTTTTTTTCTAAACCAAAATAATTACACTGGTAAAAGTCCTAATGTGGATGCAATTTTACTGGTATAAAGGTGTCTTATTCCAGTATAGTTATTTCTCTTCTTCTATGGGAATAGTTACACTTGTATAAAGCACCTTTATATCAGTAGAGCTGTCCCTACACTGGGGATGTTGTATTGCTTTAACATTAGAAGTATGTTTAAAATGGTACAACTTTCTAGTGTAGACTGTAAGCTTTTCTGGGTGCTCAGCACAACAAGGTCCTGAAGCTGTTTAGGCTTCTGGGCCTCACTTTGTAATATAAATTGAAATAGTTATAATGCTATAGTACTGTGCTTCTGTTTCTATGCAGTACTGAGAATCAGAATTGTGGTCTTTGTTCATTTTTTCCTTAATATTGGCATTGAGTGTTTTTTAAATTAACTGATCCAAGGGAACCAATATGATCACCTATCAACACCTGAATCAGATCTTGGAAAACAGAAATTCAGGGCACTCACCTCCATTGCCACTCAGCCCAAACGGCTACCACAGTCTTGGACAAGTGGGTTTCAGACATAGTCATCAAAAGATACTCCATAAACTACCAGAGTTCCTTTCCACAATGGATTTTTTTTCCATCTCTGTGTCTAAGATCCCTACAAAACATGCTTAGATGGTAAAAGCAATGGTACCAACCCTCAAGGAATAAAGAGAACAAAAAAATAATCTTTCTTCTTCCTAGTCTTGAAATATTCGGGAGGAATCAGAGACCATATGGATCCAAAAGATGTTTGAAGGTCATTCGAGAAAACAAAACTGAATATGCAGAAGTCGAAATCCATCTTAGAAGCTATCTCAAGATCTTCATTTAGCCTCAGAGGCCTGTGTATACACATCCCTATTAGTCCCTCAGGTTCTTTCATTATCAGTTATCAATTAGACATTATCATTATCAATCAGACAATTATCAATTCAAAACATTACTCTTCAGCTGTTTAATGTCCTCAGAAGTGTTTACCAAGGGCTAGTGGTCCTAATAACTGTGCTCTTGCAACAGGCTACACAGCCATCCTGAACAGAATGCCATCCAGAGAGAACATATTGGATCTGGATTGTACAATCAGATTATCTCAGATCTATGATTTCCCAATATATTTTCTGAAAAAGTCAGCTCCCTCCCTCTCAGAGCACCTGGGAGTCATCACTGATGCTAATTTGTACAGAATATTGCTCTCCGTGGTAAGAAAGACTCTAATCCACTACATTTGTCTCTTCTTTTCTCTGAAGAAAATCCATTTTGATGCTGCCTTCCAAAATAATAAACTCTAAAAGTCCAGGCAAATTTTCTTCTTTAGCATGTAGCATTAACGGTTCATTTTATGAGACTTATCATTCACACGTCAATAAGGAAATGACAGTTGCACAAAAACTTGTAAAAATAGTCCCTGAGGAATTTTAAGGGTTTATGTACACAATTTTGTTTTTATTCTTTTCATATTTTCATACACAAAAGATTTCACATCACTTTTTCAATCTACAATAAGCTAAATATATAGCTTCCATGTCCAAGGTCTAGTTGCCTATCGTTCAAATTATTCCTTTTTGGTCTAGCCATTCTTATGCTACAAATGCTGCTATTCTTACCCTAGCAACATATGGATAATACGTATAAATGACATAGACCATGAAAATGGATTACCTTGAGTTTATGAACAGGTAATTCTATTTTTCTCTTAGTCATAATAAACATCATTTGCATTTCAATTTGATCTTGGCCTCTGTGACTCAGCTGTGTCAAGTGTAATACGGAATATTCAAAAGACTAAGTAAAATCTGCCAGTGAGTTGCTGACTTTGAATTTAGAGAAGTGCAGAATATAATAATGCATACTGATGTGAAAATAGAGACTCAGGTGGAGGGAGTTTTGTATAGCTTGTTTTTGAGATCTAGGTGGGGAAAAATAGATGAAATAGTTGTGACCCTGAGCTCACTGAAGTAATGAAGTGCCTCAACACACACAACTCGAAACACACTAAGATTTAGAAGACTATTATAATAGTGACAGTAATCTTAATATTAGGAATAATCTGTAATAATGTAATTAATTATTATTTACTCTATTGAGCATTAATTTTTTTTTTTAACTTTGCTGGCATGGAGAAGATGAAAGCAATTTTAAGATACAAAGTGTCTGCACATTCTGACAATGGAACACTCTCTGGACTCTTGCTCTGTGTCCATTCCTTTTCACCTTCCTCCAGTGACTGTATATGAAAATTGGTGACTGATATAATGTCAGAAACTTCATTGAATAGGAATGATTAGTGCATTGATATATGTAGTCAAAGAAGTGTTAGGAATACTCTGCCTGAGACAGCACCACAACCAAGTGAAGAGTTCTTCCACACAGGTTGACAAAACACAGGGCTACCCTAGATTTTGCAGAGCTCTATGCAAACTGATATGCAGGATCCTATCAAGCTCCCTCCCCCATTTATGGCAGGGGTCCCTATGTAATGTGGCAAGGCACCTTCTCGGTCTCACCAACTCTGCTGCTTTTAGCCTTGGTGAGACAGGCTTGGGTAAAACAGTCCCTCTTGGTTGCACAGGGGAAGTCCATTCCTTCTCTCCACCAGTCTTTTGTGCTTGTTTTTCTCCCTTCTGGGATGGAATGCAGCCTACCCTCCTGGTGAGTCTTACTGCTCCTAACCTACTGGCAGCATGACTCCTTTCTCTCCTCCTCTTCTCCCAACAGGGGAGGGTTTAAAAATGTCTCAGGCAACCCTTAGTTGGAATCAGCTGATCCTAATTGACCTCAGGCAACTCCCTCTCAGCTGATCCTAATTGATTCTCTGGTAACCCCTTCTCAGCTGAACCTTATTGACCTGTAATTACCCCTCCTCAGTTGATAGGGAGGAGGACTTTTTAACCTTCTGGGTCTGTTTTCTACACCACCCCCAACCCCCGCAGCTGTCTGTCCTGATTTTATCACAGTAAGTATACCTATGATGCTACTCCATGTTTTCTTCTTGCTTTCCTGTAATCGCTCATACTGAAGTAACTGCCTCCTTAGCAGTTAATGAATGTGAATGGGCTTTGACTATATGGACTGGAAAACGAGTAGGTGGAGCTTTCCAAATATAGAACAGTGGAATGGTATGCTGCATGTACCATCGCTTTTAATAGTGTTTCAGTCCAAGTCCTCTTAAGGCCTAAAAATTATGCAGTCATCTTTCATTTTGTAGGGAGTGGGGGCGGGAATTATTCTTTATAAAATATTTTTTGATAAAACAACTGAGAGAGTCCATGCGCAGAACAAGACATCCTGTTAAGTCCCTTAATTACTCTGTCAGAGTAGCTTGTTTGAGGTCCCTACTTGTGACAAACAACTGCAAGAAAGGGCCACCTAAAGATAATATTGAGCTCCCAAGGGAGGCCACCCAGTTTTAATATGGAGGAAAATTCTTCAACCCTGATTTGGAACATTTATTAATACACATAGAGTTTGGAACTAGGCCAGGAAGGACACTGGACCATTTACTGGAATGGTTTGTCAAAGGTAATAGTAGGAGACATATCTATATAACCCCTGACTCTGAACCAATAGTGAGTGGAAAACATAATCTGAATTTGTTGGTTTGGCACCTTAGAAAAAGATAGTTGATATATTGTTGATTCCTAAATGTGGGCACGAAAAGGGAATTGTATTCATTAGCTAGGTTGTTGAAAGAGAACTAATTTTATTCAAAGCAACTAAAATGTATAGACTGGATGAACAAAGATCAAGTAAGCTGAATTATACATAATTGTTCCCTCTGGTACAAGTCCAGGGTATTACCCCACCATTTGTGCCATAAACATTTTTATTGTATATAATATTACCAAGCAAGTCATGCACGTTAACATACATATGTGTTAACACATCTTTTGAGTTAGCAGGACCCATAATTCTGTGAATGAATTTTCCAGAAATCATCGGTACTATCAATTGAGCTTTCCCACTGTAACAAGGTAATGAATTTCACATTAAAATTAATTATGGAAGCAACATTACCCACTGGCTTGGAGAAATTAACAGGCATCTTCTTCCTTAGTTCAAAGCAGCAGAAATTCTTATGAATAACCTTCAGTTTTTCCACAGAAAAGGAAATCTGGTGAAGATGAATCTGTTATGTCAAAATGCCCATTTTAAAGAATAAAAGAAACAAATTAATGTTTTGAAATTTATAATAAGGCTCACAGTAAAGATGATGACAAATATTCAGAAAAGGAAAGGACTGAATAATGAGACTAAGCAATCAAAAGTGTACTGCCTATATATATATATATATATATATATATATATAAAAATCCGGTACTTCTACTCCTGTTAACAGAGGGGACCACACAGAGGGTGACTACAGTGTATTTAAAACAGGATGACTGTCTTCTGGTTTGTCTTTATGCTCTACCACAATAATAGTGATCTTATTCCTACAGTGGTCTAAAAAAATTGGAAAGCAGACTACATTGGAGAGAAGGTTAGTTTTCTGATTTAAAAAAAAAAGTACTAGGATTAAATACTTTTACCCACTTACCCCTCCGCCCCCAAAGCGGTGGTTTATTGAAATCTGAAAAGATTAAAGATTGTATTAAATATTATGGTCTGGTTGCAGTTGCTGAATACTGATAAATTATGATATAGCTTGCTGTTTTTCCCCAGCATTTTTCTGTTTATAGTGCGTTAATATTTTCATCCTTTACTCAACAATATCTAGGAAGCAGGAAAACCAATTCTTCTTCAAGTAGTGTCCCTATGGATGCTCCACTCCAGGTGCGCATGCGCCTCTCAGTCCCTTGATCGGAGATTTCTAGCTAGCAGTGCCTGTTCGGCCTGCTCATGCGCCTTGGGCCTCTTTGTGGCAGACCCCAAGTCTACATATGGGTGCATGGGTAAACTGCTCTCAGTTTCTTCTCTACCACATTGGCTTGAAACAGAACACTAGTGTGTCTGCCTTCAGAGTACTCAGCATTCTCTTCACTTCTGTTAAAAGTTAGTTTAGCTTAGCATTTTGTTAGTGTTGGTATGGTTGGATATTTTAGCTGAGAGGACTGTTTTTTCCTCTTTCTCCTCCCCTCCCTCCCGCGGGAGTTTTGTCCTGGCTGGGTGTGCCTGGTTCCTCAGGCTTCAAACATTACCTCTCCTGCTGAGAGGCCATGTCAATGAGCAGCAGCCACTCCAAGTACGTGTGGTGCCCAGAAGAGTCCTGTATCTCTCAAAAGTGCTCCTTTTGTTTAGTCCTTAAATCGGGTGGGCAAACTTTTTGGCCCGAGGACCACATCGGGGTTGTGAAACGGTATGGAGGGCTGGGTAGGGAAGGCTGTGCCCCCCCCAAACAGCCTGCCCCCTATCCGCCCCCTCCCACTTCCTGCCCCCTGACTGCCCCCCTCAGAACCTCCGACCCATCCAACCCCCCCTGCTCCTTGATCCCTGACCGCCCCCTCCCTGGATCCCCGCTCCTAACCACCCCCCCGGAACCCCACCCCCAATCCAACCCTCCCTACTTCCTGTCCCCTCCCAGGACCCCATACCCCTGACAGCCCGCCTGGGATCCCACCTCCTATTCACCCCCCTCCCCCAGCCCCTTTTGGAATGTGGCCCTGCAAACATGGGCGGAGGACTCAGGAGGAGCAGGGGCAGCCGCACAGCAGGAGAGAGGCGGCAGTTTCCCCTTTAAAGCGCTGGTGCTCCTCCTGAGTCCTCCGCCCTCGCTCCAGCCAGCCGCACCACCCGCCTGCTCCCCTGTCCCTGCAGTGCAGCCACTCCCTCCCGCGAGGGGTGCACCAGTGCTGAGCTGCCTGAGTGCCTGGCCCTGGGTCCTCCTGTTGTTGGGGGGCCTGTGCCAGGGCACCCTGTGTTCACTTGTAAATCTGCCCCTGAGCCGCGCCGCCCGGCCGGAGCCAGTCACGCCACCCCTCTGCCGGCACAGCTAGCTGAGGCTGCGGGGAGGGAGGATAGCAGGGGAGGGGACGGGGCCAGACAGGAGCTCAGGGTCCAGGCAGGACGGCCCTGCGGGCCAGATGTGGCCTGCGGGCCGTAGTTTGCCCAACTCTGCCTTAAATCCAGGGCTAGGAAGAGCAGCGAGATAAAGCTCAGACTGTTAACAATGGAATGTTCCCTGCAACCACCCTCTGATCCAGGTCTGAAAACCTCCCCATACATCTGTCCCCAGACAGGCCCAGTGCCACGGCCACCGTAGGACATGCTTCCCCTAAGAAAGGGAAGCTTTTGAAGCACTCTGGGAAGACTCCCAGAAAGAGGAGCTTGGACTCTTTGTCTAAGGAGCCAGTTGCAAAACAGACCAGGTCCCCAGTCTCTTAGGGTACTGTGGAGGCCAAGGACGCTTCCTGTAGCCTGCAAAGCTCCGGAGCTCCAGGGAGAGGAAACACAGCTCCAATAGCACACCTGTACCCTCCACTAATAAAGAGAAACACAGTGCCATCGAGCTTGGCCCTGTCATCGGCACTGAGGTATTGCGCTCTGCCATTGGTGCAGTCGCCCGCCTTAACCCAGCCATCGGAACCAATGCAAATAGTGCAGCCGGAATGCAAGTGGCACTCTCAGTACAGGCAAGCATCAACGCCCAGCAAAGCCTGTGGAATGCTCAGTGATACTAGTACCATCAGTTCCAGCCACAGCCACTTTCACTATGGTGTCAGTACATAGATCCTTTCTGGTACTGCAAGAGTTCCATTACACAAGGTTCTCTTGGTGTTGGATGAATCAGAGTCCCCGTTGCTATTGGATACCAAGCGTCCCACAGTACTGAGACCTTAGTCTCTGAGTAGCCCCTCCCTGGCACAGGACTCTCCTCCATCATCATTGACTACCCCCCATGAGAGGACGTGGAGGAAGAAAAAGAGGACTCCCAGTCAGTTTCCTCCATTTCTGTTAGGGATTCTCCTACACACCCCTCTGGGAATCCACCTTCACCCAAGTAGGACTTTGCGGCATATCAGGCATGGTGGAATACCCCTTCACGTCCATGGACCTTCACAATGGTCATATTGAGGCACGTGGGCTGCCTATCAGCAACAGTTCAACAAACCACTAGTATCATCCTGGCTGGATACCAGGGCTCCACATCCTTCCTCTACCCTTCCAATGCAGGAGGAGAGGTTTGAGGAGTTAGAACTTAAGGTAAATGAGGAGGTCACCCCTGAAACTCCCATTACGTCATCATCGCTGGATGAGGCACTTATGCCTCCCCTTCCTTCTATCACTGACACCTTCAGACAATTCCAGGACCTCATTAGAAGGACAGCGGACACTCTGCAGATCCCTCTGGAGGAGGTCAGAGACCAGCAGCATAAGCTGCTTGACATTTTGCAGTCAACAACACCCTCCAGGGTGGCACTGCCTAGTAATGAGGCTCTCCTGTATCCATCTAAGATGGTATGGTAGATGCTGGCCACTATTCCACCAACGTGCAAAAGGGCGAACAAGAAGTTTTATGTGCCCTCTAAGGACAGTGCCTTTTTTTTTGTTTTCCCACCCATCTCTAAATCTCAATTTGTGGATGCTGTGAATGACTGGGGAGACAGCACATTTCCGGGTCTACCCCCTATAAAAAAGACCAAAAGCGATGGGACCTCCTTAGACGAAAGTCTTACTCATCCGCAATGTTGCAGTTCTCTGGGTACCAAAGACCCATGGAGCCTCCCCCCAGAAAGAGAGACAGATGTCAAATGAGGGGCATCCAACTGCCCTCCGTGATCACCCAGGTATCATCCATATAGCAATTTTGAGGGTTTGAATCGTCCCATTCTTCTCACTTTACAGTTGTGTCCTATAACCCACCTCCCTCCCTTTGGGTATGGCATTGTCCATTTTCACCAGGCTTGGGAGTGGATCACCACAGATCAGTGAGTCTTGGAGGTCATAACATCAGGCTATACCATTTAGTTTTTGATGCTACCTCCCTTCCACCCCCCTTCCTATCCTTTGTCAGGGACCCATCTCATGAGCTTCTACTACGGCAAGAGGTGGACTGTCTCCTCTATCTAGGATCTATAGAGCCAGTTCCTGTCCCTTATAGGGGTAAAGAGTTCTACTTAAAATACTTCCTAGTACCAAAGAAGGACGGAGGTTGGAGGCCCATCTTGGATCTCAGACAGTTGAACAAGTTTGTGAAGCCCCGAAAGTTCAGGGTGGTGACTCTCACAACTATAATTCCTGCTCTAGAGGAAGGGGATTGGTTTTTGTCCCCTACCTACAAGATGCCTACTTCCATATAGCCATTCACCCATTGCACAGGAAATGCTTCCTATTCACTGTGGGCCAAGATCATTTCAAGTACTGAGTTCTCAAAGATTCTAGCAATAGTGGTGGTTTATCTTCGACAAGAAGCAATTCTTGTCTTCCCATACCTCAGAGACTGGCTTCTCAAAGGCCATTCTTTTGAGGCAATGGTGTCAGACACTTGAAAGGCCCTTACTCTGTTCTGAGAGTTAGACCTACGATTAAACGTAAAGAAATCTGTGTTTGTATCAGTGCAGGGAATTCAGTTCACGTGGACATACTTGGACTCAGTGAAAGCCAGAACATACCTCCCTGTAGACAGATGTGTGATTCTATCAGGACTGGTAAGGACGATTCAGGGAAGCCCTCAGACATCAATAAAGAACTGTCTTCAGCTCCCTGACCATATGGCAGTGTGCATTTTTGTGACCAATCACTCAGGATTACACCTCTGCTCTTTCCAAGGTTGGTTGAAAATTGCCTAATCTTTGATCAGGGACACATTGGACAGACAGGTGGCATGTAAAGAACTCCCCCGAACTGGTAGAAAGAGCAATTTAATGTCTGTGCAGACATCCCTTTCTGCTGCCCAAGCCCGTCAGTGACTCTACTAACCGATGCATCTCTGTTGGGGTGGGGAGCCCACCTCGGTGCTTTCATGGTTCAGAGCAGAAGTTTGGCTCACAAGACCAGTCTCCACATCAAATTGTTGGAGTTCAAGGGCGGTGAGGAACACTTGCCTCCATATGCTGCCTTTCATCAGAGATAGAGTAATCAGGGTCATGATGGACAACATGTCCTGCATGTTATACCTCAACAAACAGGGAGGTGCAAAATCCCCTTCCTTGTGTGCTGAAGCTATAAAGCTCTGGAACAGATACATAGCCAGCTGCATTAAGATTTCAGCAGCCTACCTTTCTTGTATCTGGTAAACCATTGCTGATGCCCTCAGCAGACACTTCTCTCACAGCTACAAAAGGGAGCTGGATACTCAGGTCTTCCAGGACATATTCTAGAGATTTGGCCAGAGACTGATCTTTTTTCCACCTCCAAGAATAGGCAGTGTCCTCTCTTCTGTTCAAGGAAGAGTCTGGGTCACCACTCCCTGGGAGACACCTTCCTTCTAACATGGAAGAGGAATCTGTTTTATGCCTTTCACCCAACACTCCTAATCTAAAGGTGATGAACAAGGTCAGGCAGGTCAAGGCCAGAATTATTCTCTTAGTACCTACCTGTCCAAGACAAGCTTGGTACCCTTACCTGCTTCAGTTCTGTGTCCAGCCACTGATCAAGTTAATGACCATTCCCCATCTCTTGTCTCAGGATGCAAGTCAAGCACTTCACCGTGAACTGGGAATTCTGTGTCTTAAAGCCTGGCTTCTGGCTGGTTCATGGGAATAAATGTCTCCTGCTCTACAGATGTAGAGCAGGTGTATTACACAGTAGGAAGACAGCCTGCACTACCTTCAGAAATGGAAAAGATTCATCCACTGATGCAATTGTCATTACTTCCGGCCTGAGTTGGTTCCACTTTCTCTGATCCTGGATTACTTCTTGGAACTGAAGACATCCTGGGTTATCAGTCAACTCGGTCATGGTATACCTGGCTTCCATATTAGCCTTTCACCCCCCCCAATCGAGGGATTTTCCATTTTTCTCACCCTGTATCATCCAGATTTGTCAAAGATTTGAGTAATCTGTTTCCCTTCCTGGGACTGCAACCTGGTTCCCAACCGCCGTACGAGACCTCCATTTGAACCAATGGCTAATTGATCCTTTCATTCAGCTATAAAGACAACCTTCCTAGTTACCATCACATTGGCTCGTAGGATAGGGGAGATTTGGAGTTTTGATGGCAGATCCCTCATTTACCATGTTCTTTTGTGATAAGTTCTCCTTACATCCACGTCCTAGGTTTCTACCCAAGGTTACTTCAATTTTTCATCTTAACAAATCAGTCCATCTACTGGCATTTTTTCCAAAATCTCACAGTTCTTAGCAAAAATCCTACTTCCATTCTCTGGATGTTAGAAGGGCCTTATCCTTCTACTTGGATATGACTAAACAATTTAGGAGATCACCTACACTTTTTGTATCCTACATGGACAGGTCTAAGGGCCCCATTTCTACTCAAAGACTTTCTAAATGGATATCAGGTTGTATCTATACCTGTTATGAGTCTGCAGGTACTCAACCCCTTAGGGAGTGAGAGTTCATTCATCCAGATCGCAAGTGAAATCGATGGCTTTTTTGAAGAATATACTAGCTTCTGAGGTATGTAGAACTGCTCCTTAGACTTCAATCTGTGCGTTTTCAAAGCATTACACCCTGCTCCTTGCAACCAGGTCCCGTGCGGCACTTGGCACTGCAATATCATCTCCAGTTCTGGATCCTGCTCTGAAGCCCTCTCCTCCTTCTGGCAATGCTGTGTGGAAGTCACCCAGAGTGGAGCACCCATAGGGACATTACTAGAAGAGGAAAGTGTTACTCATCCTGTGCTGTAACTGTAGTTCTTCAAGATTTGTGTCCCTATGGGTGCTCCACTGCCCTCTGTCCTCCTCTGCTTCAGTTGCCCCTTAATAGAATGGTTGGGTAGAGAAGGAACTGAGAGCAGTTCCCCTGCAGACTCCTATATAGCCTCGATGTCTGCCATGAGGAGGCATAGGACTCATGCATGGGCCAAACAGGCAAAATCTCCAATCAAGGGTTGGAGAGGCTCATGCGCACCTGCAATGGCACACCCATGGTGGGGAGAACTACAGTTATTGCAAAGGGCAGTAGTATTTCCTTTTTCTACATTCCCTATGCACTATTTTCTAGTCAAATGCATGAGAATTCCACAGGTTTATGACCAGTTCATACCTGCTTTGATTCTGTAAGATAATAATTGTTGAGTTTCGAAGCTGGTTTTCATAACAATGCACAGGTATACTGCAATTTGGACCTACATAGAGCCAACAGATCTGAAATTACTTTATAATTAATTACAGCAGCACTGAGATATAGGTAGGTATTAAATACATTTTACAGGGAGATGAACTAGGGCAGAAAAAATTTAAGTGACTTACCTGAAGTGTCATGCCAAGTTGGTGTCAGAGTTGTAACTAGAATCCAGGAATTGGGATTTTCCTGCTCTTACCTCTATGCCTCACTCTCAACTTCCTTAAATAAAAGATCAGTTTAATAATAAAATCATTGTAGTGTTTTTAAAGTCTGTAAAATAATATGAATGTCTTTAAGGAATGCAATTGCATGTAGCAGGTAAAAGGTGGCCTTATTTTGGAGGTTTTTTTAGAGTACATTATAAATTAGTATGGAAAATATTTTGTGTGGGTATAGTGTAGTCAAATTATGTAGATTAGGATTATTTTTTCTGAGTATTAGTTTCATTTTTAAGTGTCTGCAAAGAATATAGAGGAAAAATTGGTGATATATTTATAGATTTAGTTTTGAACCTGCTTGGACATTCAGTCTTCTGCTATAGATATGATATAATGCTATCTAATCTCCATGACAATTATCATAATCTCACATTTGAAGTTGACATTTCAACTGTTTTTCAAAACAAAAAGGAATGTTTGGGGTTTTGTCATTTTCCTTTTAGTGCACGATAATTTCTGGCATCAACCTTATCCCAAATAATACAGAAATAGTTCAGAGTACTATGAAGTTTAGCAAATTGTTTAATGTTTGTGCATAATTATAGTGTTGTCATTTGTGACACTGTAATCAAGGCTGTGTCTTCATTTATATTAAAAACTCCCTGTTTTCAAGAGTTTGTAAATGAGATTGATCAGGGTGAAAACTGATAGTAAAAATCAAAACAAATTAAGTGTAAAAGCAATTCATAATACAGAGTGATTACTATTGGCATTTTGAAAACATTATTGCAGAGTAATCAGGCTTGTAAATTATGTGCAGGGTAACTTACTTGTGAAGGAGTTCAAAAGGGCTGTGTATACTAGTATGCATCTTAAATACTTTACATGTTAACTCTAAAAATGGGCATATCAGGTGCTTATTTTCTTTGTAAAAGAAATAAACTATGTTAATTTTTTTCCTTTTCTTAAAGATCAATTAAATTAAATTAAACATAACTTAAAGTGATAGTAGAATTAAGGATGAGCACACTAATATTTTTTCTCTACTTGACACATGATGGACCTGAGTGCACTCTTATAGAATCATAGAATATCAGAGTTGGAAGGGACCTCAAGAGGTCATCTAGTCCAACCCCCTGCTCAAAGCAGGACCAATTCCCAGCTAAATCATCCCAGCCAGGGCTTTGTCAAGCCGGGCCTTAAAAACCTCCAAGGAAGGAGACTCCACCACCTCCCTAGGTAACGCATTCCAGTGTTTCACCACCCTCCTAGTGAAATAGTTTTTCCTGATATCCAACCTGGACCTCCCCCACTGCAACTTGAGACCATTGCTCCTTGTTCTGTCATCTGCCATCACTGAGAACAGCCGAGCTCCATCCTCTTTGGAACCCCCCTTCAGGTAGTTGAAGGCTGCTATCAAATCCCCCCTCATTCTTCTCTTCTGGAGACTAAACAATCCCAGTTCTCTCAGCCTCTCCTCATAAGTCATGTGCTCCAGACCCCTAATCATTTTTGTTGCCCTCCGCTGGACTCTTTCCAATTTTTCCACATCCTTCTTGTAGTGTGGGGCCCAAAACTGGACACAGTATTCCAGATGAGGCCTCACCAATGTCGAATAAAGGGGAACGATCACATTCCTCGATCTGCTGGCAATGCCCCTACTTATACAGCCCAAAATGCCGTTAGCCTTCTTGGCAACAAGAGCACACTGTTGACTCATATCCAGCTTCTCGTCCACTGTGACCCCTAGGTCCTTTTCAGCAGAACTGCTACCTAGCCATTCGGTCCCTAGTCTGTAGCAGTGCATGGGATTCTTCCGTCCTAAGTGCAGGACTCTGCACTTGTCCTTGTTGAACCTCATCAGGTTTTTTTCTGCCCAATCCTCTAATTTGTCTAGGTCCCTCTGTATCCGATCCCTACCCTCTAGTGTATCTACCACGCCTCCTAGTTTAGTGTCATCTGCAAACTTGCTGAGAGTGCAGTCCACACCATCCTCCAGATCATTAATAAAGATATTAAACAAAACCGGCCCCAGGACCGACCCTTGGGGCACTCCACTTGAAACCGGCTGCCAACTAGACATGGAGCCATTGATCACTACCCGTTGAGCCCGACGATCTAGCCAGCTTTCTATCCACCTTACAGTCCATTCATCCAGCCCATACTTCTTTAACTTGGTGGCAAGAATACTGTGGGAGACCGTATCAAAAGCTTTGCTAAAGTCAAGGAATAACACATCCACTGCTTTCCCCTCATCCACAGAGCCAGTTATCTCATCATAGAAGGCAATTAGGTTAGTCAGGCACGACTTCCCCTTCGTGAATCCATGCTGACTGTTCCTGATCACTTTCCTCTCCTCTAAATGTTTCATAATTGATTCCTTGAGGACCTGCTCCATGATTTTTCCAGGGACTGAGGTAAGGCTGACTGGCCTGTAGTTCCCCGGATCCTCCTTCTTCCCTTTTTTAAAGATGGGCACTACATTAGCCTTTTTCCAGTCATCTGGGACCTCCCCCGATCGCCATGAGTTTTCAAAAATAATGGCTAATGGCTCTGCAATCTCACCCGCCAACTCTTTTAGCACCCTCGGATGCAGCGCATCCGGCCCCATGGACTTGTGCACGTCCAGTTTTTCTAAATAGTCCTGAACCACTTCTTTCTCCACAGAGGGTTGGTCACCTTCTCCCCATGCTGTACTGCCCAGTGCAGCAATCTGGGAGCTGACCTTGTGCGTGAAGACAGAGGCAAAAAAATCATTGAGTACATTAGCTTTTTCCACATCCTCTGTCACTAGGTTGCCTCCCTCATTCAGTAAGGGGCCCACACTTTCCTTGATTTTCTTCTTGTTGCTAACATACCTGAAGAAACCCTTCTTGTTACTCTTAACATCTCTTGCTAACTGCAACTCCAAGTGTGATTTGGCCTTCCTGATTTCACTCCTGCACGCCTGAGCAATATTTTTATACTCCTCCCTGGTCATTTGTCCAATCTTCCACTTCTTATAAGCCTCTTTTTTGCATTTAAGATCAGCAAGGATTTCACTGTTTAGCCAAGCTGGTCGCCTGCCATATTTACTATTCTTTCTACACATCGGGATGGTTTGTTCCTGCAACCTCAATAAGGATTCTTTAAAATACAGCCAGCTCTCCTGGACCCCTTTGCCCTTCATGTTATTCTCCCAGGGGATCCTGCCCATCTGTTCCCTGAGGGAGTCAAAGTCTGCTTTTCTGAAGTCCAGGGTCCATATTCTGCTGCTCTCCTTTCTTCCTTGTGTCAGGATCCTTATGTTGGTGGGATGGCCTAGTTTGAGGGTTAATCAAGGGGTAATCTCATGTCTCCTGAAGGAAAGCGACAGATTACGTTTCCTAAATCCTCCACCACTGCCATGAGTATGAATGTCACTGTGTGATTCTATAGGATTTGCATATTTATGCAGCAACTCTGGTCACCAAAGGTGAATCTGGATTTGATGGCTCCCCTTTATGAAAGCTCTGTAGAGCAGGGGCCATCTTTTTGTTCTGCGTATGTACAGTGCCTAGCAAAATGGGGTCCTGGCCCATCATTAGGCCTCTTAGGTGCTTTGGTAATAAAGATAATTAATAATAATGTTATATTACACAGCTTCCCCTGGAGAGATCTTGATTTTATACCACAAAAATTCTATTATAATTTTATAAGAAGGGGGAAAAGTTTTAAAAAGAGATTTTCTGCTTCTCTAGTGGTCTTAAAAGACAGATTTTATAATTAACTTTCTCTTCCATGGGAAACCTTAATATTGCTGAGTAATGTGTTTGCTTTTCCTCCCACTAACTTTTTCTGTTTGTCTGGAACCAAATACTTCAACTGGTTTTTGGACTTAGTGTATTTTCCCTGAAAGGAAACACTAAGGCTCACTGGTGAGATGTGTAATGTTAAGATGAATGTGAAATCATTAATTTTCTCATTTAAAAATAGAATACACAATAACATGGTGTGATATAAAGAATTTATTGGCACACATGTTAAGGTGGCAGCTTTACTCCTGGGTGTCAAAACAATTAGTTATTCAGATCATTCCAAATGAATCTCAATAAAACCTTTATACCCCAGCATCGGGTATTCTGCATATACTGTAATTTCAAAGTGAAATGTTTTAGAAGGTTTGGGGTTTGTTTTGTTCTGTTTATTTGAAGCTTGGTGCTACTTTTCATATTCCTCCACCAATGAAACCAGTCTTCCAAAATGCCAGGAGTACAGCAACAGGAAGTTTAATTTAAAAGAAAAATCCTACTAGTGGAAACTTTAGAAACATCTAAAAATGACCTATATAGCTTTTCCATTTACAATAATGTCACAATTGTAAGATATACTTTCTAAGCCTGGAAACAAATGCTATTTATCCCATTGTGAAGAAGGTGAATCTCCTGTTTCCAGTGGTAAAAGCTTCTATTTCTTATTCTGACAGATGAAATAGTGAGATATTGGACCTTAAACTTGTCACTGGTGCAGAGCTGAAAATTTTCTGTTATTCACTTCAGGCCATATAATTCTGGTTTGGGAGAGGAAATTCTACATTTGGGGAAGAGGTTTGAAGCTGCTCACAGGTTTAGAATGCTAACTGTATTCCCAGAGATTGATTAGTGGGCAAAATGCAGATGGGGTGGTCAGTGATAAATTCATTTTTCCCACAGCTCTGCAACTACCTATATAGTGCTAAAATTTTAATCACTGACCTTAGTTAAATATTAAATTCAAAATAACATTCAATCCCACCAATGATGCAGGCATCATAGGGATTTTACATTTAAATTGCTGTATGTAAGAAAGAGGAGGGGACACTCATCTACTCTGTTAATGTAAAAATTGAAGTTAATTGGAGTGAATTCATGAATTGAATTTCAGGCTCCCATCTGAGGTTTACAGATGGAATAGCAGGGACTTTTAGCCAAGGCCAAAGTGTTTTAAACAATTGTGGAAATAGAATACAGTTACCTTCTGTGTCAAAGTTTATGCAGGGTCTGAAGTCAATGGAACTGTTTCCATTGATTGTAAGAGGTGTTGAATCAGGACCTTAAACAGCAGACTGAGTACTAGATTCATCTAATGGAAAATTAAACCAACTGCCTTTGAAAACCATTTTCTCTCTCCTTCAGGGCAGTAAACAATACTTTATATTTGACCTGAACCTGCAGGTGCTCAGCATCTCCAAATCAGACTTTTTTTTCTTAAATCTTAAAATAAGCTATGGTTTTACTTAATTTTTTGTATCAGTAATAGAGACACTTCTAAAACTTCTGTGGACTCTCTCCATGAAGATCAGGTCCTCCGACACATCTAGTATCATCTTTTCCACCATACACATCTCAAAAACATGAACAGGGAACCTGATGCTGTGAGGAGTTGAGTCCTCATCTTTCTTTGAAGTCAGTGGCACTTGAAGCACTCAATACTTTGTAGAATTGGACCCAAGATTTCCAAATACGCAAATACATTGTGTGTTCTGATTTTCTTGTACTTCCCACCTTCTATTTTAGTGGTTTATTTCTTCCTGTGGGAAGTTTACAGTAATGAGAGAACCAAATTCTAAGAAAATATTAAATATGGTGACATAGATCATATTTTAACAAGTGCATAGAAAAACATTCTTTAGAAATTTCAGGCAAAAGGCTTAATTTAAATTTCAACTTTCATTTATAAAACAAATAGTCTTTTAATCCTCCTAAACTTAAACAGTTCAAATTGCCCATGACAAATGTCGGTTCTCACTTACATTTTCACATGTTCTAAACTTAAAAAGAAAAGTTGGGGGGAAAAAATCATTGTATCCCATGTACTGTAATGTTTACAAAAATGTTCTGGTACAGTTAGTTAAAGCCAATCCTCTATGGAGCAGCAGCAGAAGAAAGATAATGTTTGTTTAAATTAAAAAAAATAAAAACTCTTTCCATCAAAAGAATATTCAAAAGGTTATTTGAGGTACTCATTTATTTTATTTCCTGATGATTTGACCATCATAAGAACAGCCATACTGGATCAGACCAATGATCCATCTAGCCCAGTATCCTGTCTTCCAACAGTGGCCAATGCCAGGTGCTTCAGAGGGAATAAACAGAGCAGGTAATCATCAAGTGATCCATTCTGTTTTGCCCATTTCCATCTTCTGGCAAACAGAGGCTAGGGACACTTCAGAGCATGGTTTTGCCTCCCTGCCCATCCTGGCTAATAGCTATTGATGGACCTAGCCTCCATGAACTTATTTAGTTCTTTTATGAACCCTGTTATAGTCTTGGCCTTCACAACATCTTCTGGCAAAGAGTTCCACAGGTTGACTGTTCGTTGTGTGAAGAAATACTTCCTTTTGTTTGTTTTAAACTCGCTGTCTATCGTACCATGAGCTTAATCAAAAGAGTCAAACAGAACACGTTGTGTTTGATATAGTTGCTGTTGGACTCATAATTGAATTGTTTCACTCCTCTAAAGAAGCTCAGAATTAAAACAGTGAAAAACACAATCTTAAATGCTGGTGAACCCACAAATTACTGGAACTGATTGGAAGTAAATGTGTATGTGTGTTTTAACAAAACTCTGCTACTTTCCCTATCCTATTTATTAAACTGATTTGTTTATCATATTAAAAACAAATTTTGAAGTATGATTATAGTCTTTTTTTTTTAATGACTTTATATAAAATCGAGAGGTATGATAGACCAGTGGTTACTTTGTGGAAAGCACAGTTGCGTCTTTCTTCACAGACTGTAAATCTGATTTGGAAAAAGCTGTCTTGGCTTAAGGTTTAAACAGCCTCTACTGACCTGACCCCGCTGATATCACAATAAGCAGCGACTGTTAGCAGGAGATGACGCCCCTCCTTAGAATAATAGAAAGGCTCCAAAAGTTTTGTGGGCTTTACTTTTAATTTACAAATT
This sequence comes from Trachemys scripta elegans, assembly GCF_013100865.1. Lineage (NCBI taxonomy): Eukaryota > Metazoa > Chordata > Testudines > Emydidae > Trachemys > Trachemys scripta. The sequence continues at coordinate 88,351,265 of NC_048301.1, forward strand.
GAATTAATTTTTAAATAATGTTTTAAAACATAGACCTTGGTTGATCTGTTATTTCCCATGAATTCATCAGTTTTGTACAGAGTAAGGTTGGTATTTCCAGACACTTTTTTAAAGGTTTTATAATAGAATTCAAAAATAAATCGTGTAAGATATTTTTGTCTGTATTCTCCTGCTGTAAATGATCAATCCACTGACAACCTTTTACAGAACTGACGCACATCTGAAGCAGTAGGGTCAGACCCTCTGAACACTTTAAGCTTGAATGGCAATTTGAATGGAGTTTCATGGAAAAAAATATGCATCGTGTATCTAGAACTAAAACAAACATTCTCAGTGTTTTGGCTTTCTGACGTCTTTTTGCCCCATAATCAACTTTCAAAGGTACAGCAGGTGGCTTGAAGGTAGAATATTTTAATGATTAGTAAGGCTTTACACAGCTTTTGCGTCACTTTTTATTTCCAAATCATTTGCTAACAAGTCACCCAAGGGCTTGAAATCGACCAGGAAAATAACCAAAGGGAGCCTGCAGTGCAATTGATACTGATGAACAGAGAATGGAAAGTATAGAAGGAAGAATAAGAATGATCTATTTACTTAGCTGCATTTGGTGATGTCTGGTGTTTGATTTTTTTTGTACTGACTATCTGATAACTATTCAAAATAATGACTCCCCAGTTGTAATTTTATGTTATATCTAGACTCCCCTTTTTATATTTGAACAAAGTTATATTTATTCAATGTAGCCAACTTTGACATACTTTTTTCTATAAAACATTCACTCCCCAGTAATGTCAGTGTAATGGATTTTTAGTGAATTTTCTCACTGCTTCCATACCCAGAAATCCCTTTGAGTTGTATCTTTTGGACAATAAGGCAGACTGTCTTCACATTTTACACAACTAGGCAAACAACAAAAGTAGCTGACTACTGTTGCCACTTGCTGTATTACCTTGATAGTCCCTGTGCAAAGTGGGATGGCTTTGTGTGTTTTCACTCAATCCTTTTAAACTTTAGCTTTCCTGAGAATAAGGTTGACCTTCTGCAGATATTGGACCAATATAGATCCTTCTGAAGTGGCATAAAATCTCACAAAAGATGGAGCTATATTTTCGTTTTTTCCCTTCAACCCTTTCTGGGATGCCACTGCCTCAAATTATACGTAGGCAACTCCTACTTTTCCAGCCATATATAGGGACAAATTTTCCTCTCTTCAAAATTGTCCTCATATCTTCTATATGTAAATCAGATCTTACATGTTCGACCTGATCTACATTCACAACACTCAATTTGCACTCACATTGTGCACAATTTGCCCATAACCAGAGGACCAGTGCACCATTTAAGTCCTCTCTTGATAATTTAGGTGGGATTTAAGTGATGCTAGGCCTTGAATTAGCCCCTCTGTACAGTAGTGAATTTTATCCCTGATAGATAAACCTGCAAAATATGTGTACGTCTTCAGAGACTGTTTGGAGGCATCCTTAATGGACTGCCCTCTTTCTCATATTGTTTAATTTAATATTGGAATATCACAAATAATGGATGTGCTTACATTTCAAAATATCAAATCTCTCTATTTTTAAATATTCTTCAGTAAATATGATTTCTTCACATAAATTAATCTAAAAATATAAACCCTTGTTTTAATAGATTTTATTAGAAGACGAAACCTATACAATCTTTGCAGATATGATGTAAATGCTAGACTATTAAGAAAGCTACATTTTTTGTGGGAGGGGGATGGGAAGGATATAGCTGTTCGAATTGCTTCTGATCAATTTGCAACACTTTAATTTAAAAAAATTGCAAATTGAGGTGCACAAATTGTTAATGAGATGCATGTTATTTATAAATGGGCTGTGTATACAGCACAAAAACATCAGGAGTCGATCAAAGCTCCTCAAGGATCCCGTTGGTGAAGATAGGGTCAATCATATTCAGCATCCGTTGCCAGAATGTATGCTCAAATTCTCATTCTGAATGTGGTTGCTGACACTTTTTGTGGTACATTGGATATTGAACAAGTTTGGCCCCATCCGGACTAGTCAGTAAACCACAATTGAGGGGTGTAATGAGGCGGTGTGGTGTCCTGCCGCCCCGGAGAGGGACAAGCCCTGCAGACACCAGAGTGGGTGGGGCCAGAGAGCTGGCTTCCCAGCGGGTCAGGCGCAGGACAGGAAGTAGAAAAGCAGGGGGCCAGAGCTCACTCAGGGGGAGCCGCTGGAGAGTTCAGATGCCTCCTGGCTGGGAGACCCTGGCAACTGGCAGTGGACCCGAAGACTGGCCCGCCCGACCAACGCCTGACGCTGACCAGAGCCCAGAGGAGCCATCAAGCTTTCCCCTCACCAGTTACCCAGAGGAGCTGCCAAGCCTACCCCCACCAGTTACCCCAAGGATCCCATGGTGTTTGACTCCCCTGAGGATACCATCCTGACCCAGGTACCTCTAGAGGGGGAGTTAGGAAGTGGCCCGTGGGCAGCTGACCTCAGTCTGGCTGCAGCACTGCCAAGGCCAATGTCAGTGTGTTGCGGCCACAATCCCCACTGACTCAGCAGCAAGCTTTCTGCCGCTGCTAGGGCCTCGGGTTGGGACCCAGTGGAGTGGGAGGGCCTGCATCCCCCCTGCCACCCATCTCATGGGTGGCAGTCTCCCCCTCTCCGAGGCCCTTTGGAGCCAAGAGCCTGGGTTTGTTGTTAACTTGTTGAGCTCAGCCCCTGCCTGAGGGCTTAAGCCACTAACTCCTTGCTGCCCCACCCTGACCCAGGGCCTGGACCTGTTATTTATAAACTGCTGCTCAGCCCCTGCCTAAGGGCCTGAGCCTTAGACTCATTGCTTCCCCACCCTGACCCAGGTCCTGGGCTTGGTAATTGTAGAACTGTTGCTCAGCTCTGTCTGAGCCACCGCCCACAATTGGGCCCGAATAACTGTTTTGTGGCATCTCCCTGGTCACCCCTGTGAGAGACTCCTGCGACCAGACTGATGCCACGCCAGGAACGGTGAGGACATAACGAGGCAGTGTGGTTTCCCCCCCCCCCCGCTGCCCCGGAGAGGGACGAGCCCAGCTAAGCCCTTCTCCAAGGGGGGACTAGGAATAAATCTTTATTAACTTAGCTGTTGAGCTGTATCTAAGCACTGCTTCCTGTATTTGCTTATCTTTGCGAAGGGTGGTGAGGAGAAGCAGTCCTTCAATAAATAAATAAAATAAATAAATATAGTTGTGTTTATACACACACACCCTGAGTGCCTTCATAATCTGTTGAATGAACTGTTATTACATATTCATGGATTATATAACCTAGAGCTTTAAAAGGGATAAAGGGAAGATGGGTTGCCATAAAAGTCTGGGCATATACAAATCTAATGTTTTTTTCATTGTGGAACTGTAAAAGCACAGCTAAATGAATTTTTCTTTTAATACTGTATTGTGTTTTCATTACCATTTTAATTTAACAAGAAGGTTATTCTTAGAAATGGTACTTTGCCTCAAGTGATCTTTCCTGACATTAGCTTATGAATGAATTGACTATCTTCCATTCATCTTCATGGAGCTACATTTGTAACTAATCAGATGTAATTGTTTTCATCCTAATAATTCAGTTAAAAGTTATTGCCCTAGTGTTTTCATAGAGATCCAAATTATCTTTAGTCTCCCTCTTTTATGTGGTGAGTACCCCCAGGATGTGCCATGTACATGTGCAGTGTCCATTAGAGTGACATTTGCATCAGCTTTTAATGTGCACTTTGTGGGGTAACATTTCAAAGAGACGTGTGGGACTTTAGCTCTGTGACTTCCACTGTTTGTAAGTGAGAGACATGCAATGAAAACTTTGCATGGTACATTGAAAATGTAGGGTTATGTGTCCTGCTCCTGTTGCTCTAGTCAAAATAATTCCTCCCTACTCTGCAATACATGGTCCTTGCAGGGGTTGTAGTACACAGTGTTTAAAAGTTTTGTAACTGTGCCTTATTTCTATAGCACTTGTAGAACAGCTGCAGTGTTCTAAATTGATTAACTGGTGTTACTTCTCATATCAACTGTCTTATTAACATGAGAACTGGAGGCTAGCAAAATTCTGAAATTGACAGTTGGCCTTTGGAATTCATAACTGGAAAAAAAAATGTAGGACTTTGTCTTCATTGAATTTTCCCCTTATATGCCACTCCATATAGTCCAATAGTCATACACTCTTATAAAGAGTTTTCTAATCTAAAGAAATTTTCTATGGAACAAGGATATGGACATCATAACCTTTTGAGGGTATGACTACAGTAATTATTGATCAGATCCGTTGTTTATAAACTATCCAGAAGTGACCAAATACTCTTGGGATTATTGGTCATATAGAAGCATAGAATCGTAGGACTGGAAGGGACCTTGTCAGGTCTTCTAGCCAAGTCTGCTGCACTCATGGCAGGACTAAGTATTATCTAGACCATCCCTGACAAGTGTTTGTCTAACCTGCTTTTAAAAATCTCCAGTGATGGAGATTCCACAACCTCTCTAGGCAATTTATTCCAGTGTTTAACGACCCTGACAGGAAGTTTTTTCTAATGTCCAACCTAAAACGCCCTTGCTGCAATTCAAGCCCAATGCTTCTTGTCCTATCCTCAGATGTTACAGAGAATAATTTTTCTTCTCCTCCTTGTAACAATCTTTTATGTACTTGAAAACTGTTATCATGTCTCCCCTCAGTCTTCTGTTCTCCAGACTAAACAAACACAATTTTTTCAGTCTTCCCTCATAGGTCATGTTTTCTAGACCTTTAATCATTTTTGTCGCTCTTCTCTGGACATTCTCCAATTTGTCCACCTTTCCTAAAATGTTGTGCCCAGAACTGGACACAATACTCAGTTGAGGCATAATCAGTGCAGAGCAGAGTAGAAGAATTATTTCTCATGTTTTGCTTGCAACACTCCTGATAATACATCCCAGAATGATGTATGCCTTTTTTCCACGGTTGACTCATATTTAGCTTGTGATCTACTATGACCCCCAGACCTCTTTCTGCAGTATTCCTTCCTAGGCAGTCATTTACCATTTTGTACATGTGCAACTGATTGTTCCTTCCTAAGTGGAGTACTTTGCATTTGTCCTTATTGAATTTCATCCCATTTACTTCAGACCGTTTCTCTAGTTTGTGCAGAACATTTTGAATTTTAATCCTATCCTCCAAAATAATTGCAACCCCTCCCAGCTTAGTGTTATCTTCAAACCTTATAAGTGTACTCTATGTGCCATTATGTAATCATTGTTGAAGATATTGAGCGGAACTGTATCCAGAACTCATCCCTATGGGACCCCACTTCATATGCCTTGCCAGCCTGACTGAATTGCTGATGATTATTCTCTGGGAATGGTTTTCCAATCAGTTATGCACCCACCTTACAGTAGCTACAACTAGGTTGTGTTTCCTTAGTTTATTTATGAGAAGGTCATGCGAAAAAGTATCAAAAGCCTTATTAAATTCAAGATATACTACATCTACCGCTTCACCCTTATTCACAAGGTTTGTTACTCTGTCAAAGAAAGCTATTAGGTTGGTTTAACACGATTTGTTCTTGACAAATCCATGCTGACTGTTATTTATCACCTTATTATCTTATAGGTATTTGCAGATTGATTGCTTAATTATTTGCTCCATTATCTTTCCGGGTACTGAAGTTAAGCTGATGGTCTCTAATTCCTCGGTTGTCCTTATTTCCTTTTCTATAGATAGGCACAATATTTGCCCTTTTCCAGTCCTCTGAAATCTCTCCCGTCTTCTATGACTTTTTGAAGATAATTGCTAATGATTCAGATACCTCCTCAGTCAGCTCCTTGAGTATTCTAGGATGTATTTCATCAGGCCCTGGTGATTTGAAGACATCTAACTTGTCTAAGTAATTTTTAACTTGTTCTCTCCCTATTTTAGCCTCTGATGCTACATAATTTTCACTAACATTCACTGTGTTAGATGTCCGATCACTACTAAACTTTTTGGTAAAAACTGAAAAAACACTTCTGCCATTTCCACGTTTTCTGTTATTGTTTTTGCCCCCCTCATTGAGTAACAGGTTTACCCTGTCCTTGGTCTTCCTCTTGCTTCTCATGTATTTATAGAGTGTTTTCTCGTTACCTTTTATGTCTCTAGCTAGTTTTATGTCGTTTTGTACCTTGGCCTTTCTAATTTTGTCCCTACATACTTGTGTTATTTGTTTATGTTCATCCTTTGTAGTTTTACCTAGTTTCCACTTTTTGTGAGACTCTTTTTTGAGTTTCAGATGATTGAAGATCTCCTGGGTAAGCCAGGGTGGTCTCTTGCCTTACTTCCTGTCTTTCTTACACAAGGGAATAGTTTGTTCTTGTGCCCTTAATAATGTCTCTTCAAAAAACTGCCAACTCTCTTGAACAGTTTTCCCCCTTAGATTTGTTTCCCATGGTATCTTATCTACCAACTCTCAGAGTTTGCTCAAGTCTGCCTTCTTGAAATCCGTTATCTTTATTATGCTCTTTTTCCATCCTACTATTCCTTTGAATCATGAAGAGAATACCTTGAAGAGAACAGTCAGTAAAGTTATCTTATTACTTTAACTGGCAAAAGTATTACCAATTTGTAACATTTATCTAAGATGGAAAGCATGGGAGATGATAGAGAGCCTAGTGCAGCCTAAGTGGATGGTGCTGGCTGGTGGCGGTAGCACGGCCCGTAATCAGAGATGCATTGATTCAGCACAACCCCTGGGCAGCCTACATCACCATCACTCAACTATAACCTCCCCGGCAACTATAACTGTTGTTTCTCAATGGAAACTCCTGGGTTGAAAAATCACCATTTGTTCTCTGTTGAGATGAATTTCCCAGGACGTTGTATTGCAGGAGGCCCGGCAGGTGCAGAGAAGTATAACTGTAATCGGCACTTCTATCTGCCAGCTTACATGAATGAATTTGGTGGTGAGAAATAGTTTGTCTCCTTGCATTTTTGAACTGTAGTATTTTAAAAAGTGTTAGGCATTTTGTACTGCATAATATTTAAAAAAAAAAACAGTTTTATATTATGCAATATAACTACATCAAGAAAAAATATGGCATTTTTTATTAAAAGAACTAATATCTGTCTAATATTTGTAAAAGAAACCACAAAATATTTATTGTTCATAACTACTTGGTGCCTTGAAAGAGCAATTACTGTTTATAAAAATATTTAACAGTTAGCACCACTCACTGAACGGAAAAACAACTTATAAATTATATGTGGTTCTTAGAGCTGTTCTGTAACTGGAAAAACATGCTTATAAAGTGTAAGGGCACAATTCACTATATAAAAGCTTCTTGCAGGTGGTTTCTGCTTTCTGTGTCTCTTCCATGCAGAAATCAAGGAATGAAAATGGTTTAGACAAGCGTGTAGTTAAGTTTAAAATAAAAATGTAGATGTACACAAGGAGAGCAAATTTTCTCCAGACCACAAGTACTTCTGATCATTTACATATGGGAGCTCTATTTGGCAGCTTTTTCATTTTACTACTTGCAGATTTCACCATATTTAAGATTAACTGTGCAGACACTGTCTTTTGAGAAAGAACTCTTTTTAAAATAATAAATAAAATACTTTAATTGGAGATTACGTATACTGTGTTTGGGAATGTAAATACTTCTTAAGCTTTATAATGAAAGATTAATTGTCTTAAATTCTCTGAGGGGTCATGTAAGTATATGAGAAGAAGCACAGAACACCTCTTTGTTCAAATAGTTTGTCTCCTGAATATGCACTTTATTAGAACTCAGGGAGTGCAAAGACATACTTTTGGGGGAGTATTAGCCTTATTTAAGACTGAGTATAGATTTATCTTGTCTGCATAAAAAACGTTGTTGGAACAAGATCTCAAAAGCAGGACATAAAGTTATGGATGGACGTTTTTGTATGTACAGTTTTGACAGGCCTGATCTCGCAGTCTGATCTGTGCATTGGCAGACCCTCATTTTTCATGTGAAATACTGCAATCTAAATGCCTCTGGTATCTTTGTCCTATAGAGGCTCAGTCTTGGATACCTTATGTGAAAAAGTAATCTTATGAAACAAGTTTGATTTTTTGGCTCATCATTTATGCATAAATGTCTGAACAAAATAATGTTGAACCTGTCGTATTCTTCTACAAGGAAGAGTGTCTTCACTAAGTTTTGGGGAAGTCTTTTTAATAAGAAAGTTGTACATGACTGAAAATTTCCTTCTAAGCATGCTTAGAATGTGCTAAAATTTTGGTGGAGCTTAAAGGTCCCCTTCATAACAAATGTGGGATGGAAACAATGCACAACTTCTTCCAGAAAACCTAAAGACACAGTCACTTGTCCCAGACACCTGCTGAGACAAATTGTACCTCTGGGACAATTTAGATGAGGAAGACTTGTGACTGGCTTACTGAACCACGCATAAAACTCTCCTCAAACTGTCTTAACATCAGGAGCTAACTTTAAGGGGAAAAAATTTCTATTCCCCTCTTTTTTGTTCCTAAAAAAACCTATTAATGCAATTATGTATAAAGACATGTTAAAAATTATACATTTAAATTCACAGAAGCCAGGAAACAAAAAAGTACTCATAGTAATGACCACTCACAATGTCAATTTTAATTACCATCTGGGTGATTGACTGTTACTTTAAGAAACTTAAATGTCTCATGTCTTTGTTTGTTTAGATTCATAACCTTCATATTGAATTCCTTTAAAAAATAAAAAACTGTTAAAAGAATGTAAAGATTGTAAAGTCAAGCACTCAAAAGTTAGGACATATCAGAATTTAAGATTCATTCCTATGCACTAAATATGAAAGGGCTCCTGTGGAAAAAATAGTATGTGATCCTGTAATAAATGCATACGCGCAAAGGGAGCGAAATTAAGATTGTACAGGCAACCTTAAGTCTAGCATTTCTTAATTTTTGAGTTCTTGACTATGAAATCATAATGTTTTTTTTTTTAAGATAGCGTTTATTAATGTAAATTTCTAGGTGTTTTAAAAAGGAAAACTGAAAAATAAAAAATTTCATCACCTGGAACCATAATGACTCTCATATAGGTTATCAGGAGGGTTGGGACCTTTAGATCTACAGCAGAGACCTCTACCATTTGAAATTTTGAGTAATTGGTAGAAGTAGTAAGAAGTTATCCTCTATGCGGACCAGCCACTAGAGGCAGATGAAACCCAAAAATTGGCGGTGGCTTTCAAAGCTCTTTGCTGACAGCAGTGGGATATTGATATCGAGGAAACTTGGATTCTGTTTCATGTTCTGGAGGGATGTGGGCTCTAGTGTTCACAGTCCCTTGTACTAATGTCCACCCAGCCTGTCCCTGTCTTCCCCCAGGCCTGCCCACCCCTCTCCCCATCACCCTCCCTCCTTCCATGACTCATCTACATTTAAGTCAATCTGCTTCCGCCTTTATCCTTCATCTTGCTTGGGCACCAGCAAGAGGAACATTCAGCACAAGAAGGACAGCCTCCCTGATCTCAATTCTGGTGGAACAGTGGATTTTAGCAGTCATGATGAGCAATTGCTGGGAAAGTGCTGCTCACCGCTGGCCTGGACTATGCTCAGTGAAGACTGACTCTTCAGTTCATTTTGCTGCAGTCCTCTCGCTAGCCTCTATTGAGCATTTGCAGAATATGTAAACTGCAGTTTCCAGAGGCTTATAATTTGGCCAAATAAAGGGTGGATTTTCATGGGGACAGCAAAAGAGTGCACATTTCTAATCCAAACAGCAATCTCTATGTCATGTTTCAAGTCCCTGCTCCAAAACTGGCAGGCACTGGATCTGTACAATGAAGTGGTTATAAAAAGTTTTCACTTTGACAAAACAATTTACTTTTCCCTAACCTCATTCTCAGAAATGGCTGGACATTATTTTCTGAAGCTTTCCAAAACAATTCAACCTGAGGCAGTCACCTGGAATGGAAAATTTCAGCCGGACTGGTTAAAGTTGGCAAAATAAGGAACTCAAAACAGAGTTGTATAATGGAAAGTGTTAGGCAACCTTAGCAGTAGGTGTTATTAGTACCACCACCTCTAACGTACATTTTGTTTGTTTAAATGTACGTGTTCATAATACGTTATTAAATTATGCTCCCTACTTATCACTCCAGGAAAAGCTCATTCTCTAGTTAAAATGTTCTTTAGAGAAGGCATTAAGGACATGCTGTAATATGTAATTTAGCAATTCTTTATGAATGATTTTTACATGACTATCTTCTGGGTTATGAAAGTATAAATGTTTTAAAAATGCCACTCACTGGAAATTACTCAGTTTTTGGCAGTTCCTGTGAAGAACAAAAGTGAAATAATATATGCCTCATTTTTTTTATCTAAAACCGAAGCAATAGGGCATTGTGAGCCAGAAAATACTATTTTTGTATCATCTATCACCTTTGTTAACATTTTATTGGACATAAATCATATAGTGTCAGGTTGCATAGTGACAATGTGGTTTGCCATGCATTCTATTTTTATAACTTTATTTAAAACTGACATGTAACATGCTGTACCTGAAACCCCAAGTGAGCCAGTTATTGGAGTGTAACAAAGTTTTGACGTCAGAACTGCTATTTATTCCACTGGCAACCATTAGTGGTGCATTACCCTTTGGCACTCATGTTTTCAGAAACATAGTTAAATTTTTATGACTGGTTTTGGCCAATTAGTGTTCTTTCTCAATATAGAAATAAGGAAGAGGGCTTTTCTATATCACATTAAACGTGTGGCTTCTCAAAAACAGCAGTATATAAAACTGAACTATTACAGTGAAAGTTCTCACCAACCCTATTTCACATTAATAATTGTATATGTGTATTTCAGAGTAAGGGGTTATGACAGGCTGACTTGTCAGGTGTTTGAAATCTGCATTAGGATTAAATGTAATTACTGCTGAATCATATTAACACGTGAATTCTGTTAGCACCAATGAGGATATAATAGAGTTTTGAAGCCTCTTGGGGTAAAGAGAACTAGGATCTGGACACAGAGGTTCCTACAGGGAAAGCCCTGGGAACAGCCAAACTTATGGGAAAAGTTTGGGTTAAAGGTTGAATTGTTTGTGGGTTAAGTTTCCCTTAAATCTAAACTCCAGGAAGAAGGTAATTTTGCTTCAGAAAATGTACATAAACTTAATTCAAAGCAAGGTGGAAACAACTTCTGCTTACAAGAGTGTCAGAGGAATTGATATTGTTCCTATGTGTTTGTTTACCATCATCCGTCTGCGTTTTGAAAAAGAGAAAAAAATGCCACTGTGTACAAATGTAACATAATCTGCAACAGACACATTTTCCTCCTGCTTACTTTTCAGTGGGGTATTAAAATATGCATTGTGCATCCATGCATAAAGCTGTAGTCTACAGAACCAGTGCAATGCTAGCTTAGACACGTTTCCTAAGTTACTATTAAAGGATTAACAATTGCAATCTTGCTAAAGTGTAGCAGTGTACTTTATAATGAATAACACGAAGAGCCACAGCCAAAATTTTTAACTTGGGTGCCAAGATAGGAACTTAAATCCATTTTTAGGCACTTACGTAGAAGTGGCTTGATTTTCAAAGATGCTGAGCATCTGCAGTTTCCATTCCCAGTGTTGCCTGGGAAATTTTGCCTGAGCTGGCTGACTTCCTGCTTTGGCTGCTGAGCTGCTTGCTCGGTAGCCATAGTTGCTTCCCAGGCACTCTGTGTATTCTGAGTGGGACAGAACCCTAAAGCAGGTGCAACACCACAGATCCCTCCCACCCCAACTACAGTGCAATCTCTCTCTTATATGCAAATGTCAGAGCTTAATGTTAGGTTACATAACCGGGTGGCCTCTGTATCAAGGGAGACTAGGCGTTGTAGACCACGCTTCAGAAGTTGGGTTGGGCGCTCTTCTATCATAGGAGTTATTGTCTGAACCGCCACCCCACAGTCACAGTGGCAGAAAACCAGGTTATGGCAAATCTGGTTGAGCCAGAGAGTAGCCTGTTGAATGTGGCCCAAGATCTATGATCAAGTAGACAAGGAGACAGGTACAATAATGGACTTTTGAATTTACTGAGTGTTAGACCCTTTTTCTCACCAATGCTTCCTGGTAGCACTGGTTGTCCATGCATGGTAAAGGGCTAGTAGCACTCTTGTCAAAGAGTGTGTGAGCTGTCGTAGCAAAGAAGTATTGAGAGCTCAGGCATGGTGTTACTGTCATGTACCATAGGATCGGTGCTATGCCCCCAGTTTTAGATCAATCTCTTGGATATGCCAGACCCCAAGAGATCTCACTCTTCATTCAGGGTAGGCCATTTGGCCTCACCAACTCCTGAAACCAAGCCTCTGGGCCTTCAGCACTCCTGCTTCACACAGCTCTGTTAAGCAACTGAAAAAGACTCCTGGTAGAGACGTGTACAATCTACATGGTTTAACACACCTCACCAGGTATTTACAGTGACATCCAAACAGTGTTTTCAAAACACAAGGGTTTATTTGTCAACTGGAACATAGCATTAGGTTAGCACAGAGAAATGAACGCATAGTGCATTTTGGTAAGTTTAGTGCCTCAGTCAAGCTGTAGTGAACTCCATTTTCAGGCTCTGTCTGTCTGTCTCTGACTGATCTCCTTAGTCAATTCCCAGCAGCTCAAGCTTCTTCCCAGAGCTCAAACTTATCCTCACACCTCTCAGGCTTTTGTTCTTCAACTAGGGTCTTTGCTCAGCTTCCCTGCTTAAAGGTGAGGAAATCCATGGGTCATTGGAGCTTGTGTTCTCCCTGGCTTCCTTTTTGATGTGGGTCAGTTCCTTAATGACTCTTCATTCCACCAAGACAGGGAAGTGACACACACACCTATGTCTCTTCCTATGAGCCAAACTTAATTCTATTTCCCCCATTGGGTAGCCATGCAACATATAGGGAAAACTCAGGCACGCACACAGACCTCTTAAAAATACTACAGAAAATTATCACTTCATCACAGTTATACTTTGAACCACAGTGGGATTTCTCCTCTGAATATGAGCAGACCTTTCAAGTTGTTGCAGTGTATTACTCCCTGTCTGAGATTTGGGCATCAGTCAACCGGATATGTAATAGGTAGGTTTTATCTGTTGCAGCTCTCCACACAGACTCAACAGTAATGGCATCTTATCAAAGATCAGGTGGAGCTACGGGCACTAGCACATAGAGATTGGAAGTTGATGTATAAAGCTAATAAAAGAAGTGTCTGACTTCAGCTCCATGTTGACAAGCTGAGTGTGACAGCTGTGCCGCCAGATTGCAGTGCAGTATTCAGCTGGAGCAAACACCACAGCTAATACAGATGTATGAATGACCAAAGGGTCAGTTCCCCAGGAGGTTCCTGATAGTTTGTATCAAGTTTGGGGAGTGATCTTCAGGATATGGTGAAGTTTTACTCCCAAGTATATGACAACTGGGTGGAATGGTGTAGCTGTTCTTGGATGGGTTGATTGGCAAGATTGAGATGGGTTGATTGGCAAGATGATCGTTTAGATGGAAAGTAGATGCCATTGTCTTGATTTCATTGAGAATTAGTCTCCATTGCTAGAAGTAAGTGGACAAAGTGTCCATGTCTTGATTGAGATTCCCTTAAATCCTGTGGAAGTCATTTCCAATGTCAGCAATATTGATGTCATCAGTATACACATAATTCTCAGTCTGCATGTCAGGAAGGTCGTATGTGAATATATGGAACAAAATGGGGATCCATAACTGAACCTTGTTGAAGGCCATTGTGGAGATTTTTAAGGTTACTGAAATTCTCTCCAACTTGTAGGATGAAGCTTTGGTTGCTAATCATTTCTTGAATGAACTGCACCATCGGCCTACAAGGAATGACTTATAGGAGCTTGGCAGTCAGCCTGATGTGCCACAGTGTTGTAGACTGTCATCAAGGACTGCACCAATTTTCTTTCCTGACTCAAAGGCATCTCCTGTGTCTTGAGTCGGATGAAGTAACTGATCTTGGGTGCAGCCTGAAGGTAAAGCAGCTAAGGTTTGACTATCCCATTAATTTGCATCAGGATTAGTCTTTCCATCAACTTGTAGGAGCACACAGCAGAGAAATCAACTGGGAGCTCTTTGGGTCTGTCGATGGTTTCCCTGGCTTGAGAACTGATACAATCTTTGCTCTGCACGAGGCTCTTCTAGCCATCTAATTTAACTACACTTTATGAAAACATTCGATGGTATAAGTGTAATTACCTTCAGTTGATGCATCACATAGTTGATCCTAGTTCTTCATCTGTACTGAATAGCAAAGTTTCAGTGATTCCATATAATTGCAGATATATTCTATTGTTGATTAACATGAATGTGCGTAATTTGGTTCCTAATTATTGTTTGATGCAAAATAAGTGCAAACCATCAGTAATTGGGTTGTAACATTGTCAAATAGGAAATGAAGAAAAGAATAAGAGCAGAACGGTTAAGAGAGGAAAGATTTTTCTGCTCCAAGATAGGAGAGAAAGCTATCAAAATCATGTTTCCTATAGTAGCTACCCAGGGTTGTGGGAGCACTGAAGGAATAATACGGAGAGAACATTGGAAGAACAGCTTTGAGGTCTTGGAGAAGTAGAGATACAAGCGAGAACAGGGATGCAGAAACATTAGTACAATTCAAGAGTTTAGAACTCAGAAGAGGACCAAGAGAACAAAGGAGTAATAGACAGGTAGGTCTTGAGCTGCATTTGATGTTTGATAAGAAAGGTAGAGAGTCATAGGAGCATCAACAGCCCAGGTAAGTATCAAAAACATAATTCAGGAGTTAAGAGTTCTATGAGCTACACTGGAGGTGGTTAGATGTAGCCTAGATAAAGAATGATTGAGGTACATCAGATGCAGAAAGCTTGGTGAACAGCATAAAGGATGAGAGGGATAGGAAAACTTTAAGAGGAGTAACAGAGTTGGAGACACTGAAGCAGGAGCGGGCAAACTTTTTGGCCTGAGGGCCACATCGGGTTTCCGAAATTGTATGGAGGGCCTGTTAGGGGAGGCTGTGCCTCCCCAAACAGCCAGGTTTGGCCCAGCCCCTGCCCCATGTCTGACCCCCCCACTTCTTGCCCCCGGGACTCTTGCCCCATCCAAACCCCTCCCCCCCATTCCCTGTCCCCTGATGCCCCCCCCCCAGGACCCTTGCCCCATCCACTCCTCCCTGTCATCTGACCGCCTCCAGACCTCTCGCCCCTGACTGCCCCCCACCGTCCCGTCCAACCCCTCCTCTCATTCCTGACTGCCCACCAGGACTCCTGCCCCGTCCAACCCCTCCTCTCATTCCTGACTGCCCACCAGGACTCCTGCCCCATCCAACCCCCCCCATCCCTAATGGCCCCACCTGGGACCCCTGCCCCATCCACCCCTCCCTGTCCCCTGATCACCCCCGAACCTCCCGCCCCTGACTGCCTCCCACCGCCCCATCCAACCCTTCCTCTCATTCCTGATGCCCTCTCACTGCCCCGACCCCTATCCACACCCCTACCCCCTGACCACCACCCCAAACTCCCCTGCCCTCTATCCAATCCCCCCCCCCGCTCCCTGCCCCCTTACCGCACTCCTGGAGCACCGGTGGCTGGCAGTGCTACAGCCACGCCGCCCAGAGCACCAGGACAGGCAGCCGCACCTCCTGGCTTGAGCCAGCCACACCACCGTGCAGCACAGAGCATCAGGTCAGCCCGTGTCTCTGCAGCTGTGCTGCATGGCAAGACCTCGCAGCCCTGGTGCCCAGAGCATTTCACCGGCAGCACAATGAGCTGAGGCTGCAGGAGAGGGGAGAACAGCAGGGGAGGGGCCGGGGGCTAGCCTCCCGGGCCAGGAGCTATGGGGCCGGGCAGGACGGTCGGGCTGTAGTTTGCCCACCTCTGCACTAAAGATAGTGGGAATGGTGTAAATATGAAGCAGAAGGCCAGGAGATCAATTAGTAGAATCTGAATATTCATGTATCAGTGTAACATCAAAACAGGTAAAAGTTGTGGGAAATTCTGGGAGGCTAAAATTAAGATGTTGAGAGAAGGACAGATCATTTTTTTGAAGAAAAAAAAAACGCTTTTAAAGGAAGAAAAAGGTTTTTTTAAAACTAGAGAACTTCTTAGAGTGACTGTGCCTTTCAATATCACTTAATCTTTAGTTCTTCTACAAATTTAAAATATTTGCCAACTTATACAGTTGCCATGAAAAGTAGAGTAGCTTCATACCTCTTTATCTGCTTTATCATGAAATCAGTCAATGGAAACACTTGTAAACATACGTTATTCCCTTTATACTGTGCCATGCTGCAGAGGAGCCCAGCAAATGGAGAACTCCTAGAAGTGAGCTGCATTATTTTCCTCAGAGTACAATACCTGATTCATTTATTTTGTAGCCCTATGTACAGCTATAAAATAACATTCTTAATTTGGGACTGTAGCTGAGAATTCCCTATTATCTGAACCAGGATACACCTCTACCTCAATATAACGCTGTCTTCGGGAGCCAAATATCTTACCGCATTATAGGTGAAACCGTGTTATATTGAACTTGCTTTGATCCACCGGAGTGCGCAGCCCCTCATCCGCCCCCCGGAGCACTGCTTTACCGCTTTATATCCGAATTCGTGTTATATCGGGTCGCGTTATATCAAGGTAGAGGTGTACTTTCTTTGATTATATGATACATTTTGGTAACTGAAGAATCTACTCTTCCCCATGACATTTTGCTAACCAATAGATATCTTTGCACCATTTTTTGTGTGAGAGCACATGCGGGAGTGAAAAAATGAAGATGTCCAGGCATGAAGATAATGATTCAGGGTTCTAGCTTTTCTAAGAATGCTATGAAATCCAACCCTGGGTTCTCAGGCAGTAGTTTCAGCCTAAGTGTTTATGTAGCACTTTGGACATGTAAAGTGCAATATAAAAGTATTATTATTTATAATTTATTGGAATGAAGAATACAGTCCTAAAATGCACAAAGAGCTCCTCTGTTCTTGGATTTATGAGTACCCAAAATGGAGCCTATAAGCAGACTGAAAAATGTCCACTACCTAAGTAAGCTGACGTGAGTGCTTCATGCTTTATATTTGGGTACTGTCACAAAGATAACAAATTGCAATAGCTGATGTTGGTAGAGGGGAGTGGCCAGGGACATCTTAGACCTTGAGAGACTAAACAAGTCAATGAAGAAAATGCAGTTCAGGATGGAAACTGTAGCTTCCACTATAACTACATTTTTTTACAGGAAAGTTACTTATGTTGGAGAGTTAAGCAGAAACTTATCTGCCTATTTCCATCAGACTCTGTCATCAAGAATTTCTCCAGTCCAACTATGGAAATCACTGTCACCAATATGAAACATCTTTTGTCTTTCTTCTGTCCCCAGGGCATCCACAAAAGTATTAGTAGTGACAATAATAAGACTGAGAAGACTGGAAAGTCATTTTATACCTCTTGGCATATAAATCAGAATATTGTCCCAAGGGATTTTGTATGGGACATGATTTAGAGGACTCTCCCTACATTTCTGGCACAGGATAAATGATAAATCTCAGATAAATCTAAAGAAGAGCTCTTTCATCCCCGCTCAAAGGAGTGTCCACCTAGGAAGCAAGACAGCCAAACAGTGCCAATGTCTTCCTAATGCAGAAAAGGTTTGACGAAATCCAGGCACTGATCTCGACAGTGACACAAAACCAAGTGTCATCCATTCCCCTTTATCTGCAGCTTCTAGGTTGTTTGGATTCATACATATAAGTTACTTTCTGTGCAAGAGTGTGCATGAGTCAATTTCAGTTCTGGAACCATTCCCAAAAAGAGATGCAAAGCAAAGATACTTTGCAGAATGGTTCAGTCCCTTGGCAAGAGGAAGAGGAAAAAGTTCCTTTTTCACAATCTAGATACCAGAATCCTATATACATTTCAGGATAGCAAGCATACCTCAGGAACACGCAAGGGTCAAGGGATATACAAGCTCAAGATCAAAGGGTAAATTACTCCGATTTTACAGAATTTGATTTTTGTCAACAGATTGTATAAAGTGGAGTTCATGCATCCTCACTAAGCACATTAATTTGGCTGTGTGCGTCCATAGTACCGAGGCTAGCGTCGACTTCCGGAGCGTTGCACTGTGGGTAGTTGTGGGTAGCTATCCAATAGTTCCCGCAGTCTCCCCCGCCCATCTCTGGATTGAGATCCCAATGCCTGATGGGGCAAAAAACATTGCAGCAGGTGGTTCTGGGTACATGTTGTCAGGCTCCCCCTCCCTCCCTCCCTCCTTCCCTCCCTCTGTGAAAGCAATGGCAGACAATCATTTTGCGCCTTTTTTCCTGGGTTACCTGTGCAGACGCCATACCACGGCAAGCATGGAGCCTGCACAGCTGACCATCACTGTATGTCTCCTGGGTGCTGACAGACGTGGGACTGCATTGCTACACAGCAGCAGCTCATTGCCTTTTGGCAGCAGACGATGCATTAGGACTGGTAGCCATCGTCATTCTATTCCTGGGTGCTCTTTTAGCTGACCTCGGTGAGGTCGGTCAGGGGCACCTAGTCAGACCTGGGAGTGACTCAGCCAGGTCATTTCCCATCTTCTGCCAAGCACCCAGGAGATGACCATGGCTAGTAGTCGTACTGCACCGTCTGCTGTCAGCCTAAGATATAAAAGATGGAGTTGATCAAAACAAGAAATAGACCAGATTTGTTTTGTATTCATTTGCTCCTCCCTCCCTCCGTGAAATTAACGGGCTGCTAAACCCAGGGGTTTGAGTTCAATCCTTGAGGGGGCCATTCTGTCTGACAGTTCTCTGTGTTTCTCCTTGATGCAAAGCCACCCCCTTTGTTGATTTTAATTCCCTGTAAAC
The DNA here is from genome assembly GCF_013100865.1 of Trachemys scripta elegans. Lineage (NCBI taxonomy): Eukaryota > Metazoa > Chordata > Testudines > Emydidae > Trachemys > Trachemys scripta. The sequence continues at coordinate 88,370,076 of NC_048301.1, forward strand.
CATGTCGTCAGTCGCCCCTCCCCAGAGCAACTGCAGACAATCGTTTTGCGCCTTTTTTCAGTGCATACCGTGGCAAGCATGGAGCCTGCTCATCTCAATGCAGCGGTCATGAACATTGTAAAAACCTTGCGCATTATCGTGCAGTTTATGAAGAGCCAGAACCTGAAAAACCAGGTGAGGAGGAGGCGACGGCAGCGCGGTGACGAGAGCGATGAAGACGTGGACACGGAATTCTCCCAAAGCGTGGGCCGCAGCGCTTTGGAGATCATGGTGTTAATGGGGCAGGTTATAGCTCTGGAACGCCAATTCTGGGCCCAGGAAACAAGCACAGACTGGTGGGATCACATAGTGTTGCAGGTGTGGAACAATTCCCAGTGACTGTGAAACTTTTGCATGCATAAGGGCACTTTCATGGAACTTTGTGATTTGCTTTCCCCTGCCCTGAAGCGCCAGAATACCAGGATGAGAGCAGCCCTCACAGTTGAGAAGCGAGTGGTGATAGCCCTGTGGAAGCTTGCAATGCCAGACAGCTACTGGTCAGTTGGGGATCAATTTGGAATGGGCAAATCTACTGTGAGGGCTGCTGTGATGCAAGTAGCCAAAGCAATCACTGAACTGCTACCACCAAAGGTAATGACTCTGGGAAATGTGCAGGTCATAGTAGGTGGCTTTGCTGCAATGGGATTCCCTAAGAGGCATTGAACAGACAAAGGCTGATAACTAATCTATCAGCAGATAAACATATCTGAGAGGTACCTGAACCACTGACTCCTGCAGAAATCCAGGAAAATGGCTGAATCTCTTTCTTTACACATATCCTCTCTCCTTCGTAAGAAGAATGCTTCAAAAGATCAGAAAAGAGAAAGTTACTGTAATTCTCAAATTGTCCAGACATAGTGGATACTGTCTCAGAATTCCCCAAACCATCCTCCTAGAAGACAGGATCTTTATATATAATTGTATTTATCTAGTAATAGAAATTCTGTGTAAGGAAGTAATTATCAGGCTTGTGGACAGAAGGGGTGTGACCAAACCTTGAAGTATCATGGATAAGTCTGAGCTCCTTCCAATGTTCTCAGGAAGAGAGGCACAGATCAAACATCTCGGACTGCGGAGGTCAGTCTCAGAGAGGAAATTTTCAGATAATAAAGTTTTTCCATATTTCTTCTAGATACAAAATAGTAAATATTGGGGTTAAATTTCTAGAGCAATGTTACTAAACACAGTGGACCAAATTCTGCTCTATTTACACAGCATGAACCCCACTGAAGTCAATGGGGGTGCACAGAGTATCAATGAGGACAGAGTATCAGAGGGAAGCCGTGTTAGTTTGGATCTGTAAAAGCAGCAAAGAATCCTGTGGCACCTTATAGACTAACAGATGTATTGGAGCATGAGCTTTCGGGGGTGAATGCCTACTTCAGAATTCATTATGCTAAATTCATCACTGTGATAATTCCATTAATTTCAAGAGTTACATCAGTCATAAATTTGTCTGAATAGCAATTGTATTTGAGCTTTGTATTTCAGTTATGCAAGTACTACCCCTTTTTAGTGTGTCTTTTTTATAGAAACCTTTCAAAGGGAGTTAAGTATTGGGGGTAGCCGTGTTAGTCTGTATCTATAAAAATAACAAGGAGTCTGGTGGCACCTTAAAGACTAACAGATTTATTTGGGCATAAGAGAGTTGTATATAATATCAGTATACATGGTAATTGCATTTCAGGGAAGAGCACGTTTTAGATAAAACATATTTTACACAACTGAAATAAAATGCTAAGGTATTTCTCCAGTATTTCCCAAAGGTGAATTGAAAACATTACCAGACCACATTGCGAGAACATTAATGGAGCCACCTAGTCTCTTTCTGTAGGTGTTTTTTTTGTAATAGAATACCCATGGTTCTTCCCTGGCAAAGAGCAATTTATTCAAAACAAAGTGGTGAGGTTTTTTTTCCTGTGAAGTGTCATTATTTGGAATTATGTTGGTGCTGATAATCCAGCTTTCAAACACCAACATAGGTACTTTTGTTAGGGCTGTACAATAACAAAAACTGAACTTTGAAGTCTGGGCATTACTCTTATCAGTTGTTTATTATGGTATTATGCTACAATAAGGAGCTTGTGGCAAGTGCAGAACAATGAAAGGTACAACCTTATGAACGCTCGCAAAGTTGACCTCACAAAGTAAAAAGCAATAATTTTGAAAACATGCATAAATGCAGAATTCTAAAAATAAAAATGTTCTCTAAATACATTTTCTTTCGTTCCCACATCTAACAGTAAGTGCTTATTTTAGTAAGTGTGCTCCCAAAGGCTCATGTCAGCAAGAACTTTAGGTGGCTTACCTTAACCCAGAGAATGCTTTCCATGTTATGGAAAGTGGGCGTGTGTGATGGAAATATTTAAATAATTTGGGTTTGGTGTGGTTTTTTTAATCTTGTGATCCAGCTTTCTCTATGTCAAAGATTAACATAGGGTGATTTGTCTTAGAAACAATTACTTTACTACAAGGATAAAGCTGCGGCTGCCCTCTGGTTTTAATTTGAAGAATGCCCACTATAGTTTTGAAAAACTCCTAGTCTCAAAGTAATAATGCCTTATGGTGATATTGCACCATTCATTCTAAAGTATTCAAAGTCCTTTACCAACTTTATAAGCTAAATATTTTCTAGGTGTTCATCTGCCAATGAGATGCAGCAATCTCTTGTTACATAAAAGCAGACAGCAAGAGTACAGGACAAGAAATGAATACATCTAATCAAACTACAGGGGGAATTTAGAGAAGTGTAACAGCCCCTTCTCTTGTAAAAGCTGTCCTGAGATATTTAAAGACCAAAATTGATCAGGACTTCAGTTTTAAGTAAATTGAAAAGATGGCACCTGTAGGAGCACTGTATCCCATAATACCATGCTGGGGTGTCCCAGGGAAGAGTACCCCTTTGTTGACTCACCAAGATCACTCCTTATATCACCCTGGCTTCTTTTTGGAAATCTCCTGTTTAAATAATACTTACGCTCACCATACTTATCTTATGAAACCTGATGAGATCATACACTGTGTATTTACTGACAGTCTCAGAGGATATTCTGCTGTACATGGAAGATATTAGCTGTGTTTCCACCTTAAGTTATTTGGATCATAAACTCTTTCTCCCTTCATCAGGATATAAAATTAATTATCCAAAATTACAAAAACTACTTAAACTGTAGGAGGAGCACTACACTAAACAAACCTGCATTTTATCCTCTTCCGGCTCTCGTTCTCTCTTTGTTGGTAGATATCAAAGCTACCCATATATTTAAAGATACATAATCCTCAAACTACAAAGTAATAGACCAGGACACTAAAAATAGACTTAAAAGATAGGCACATCCTCCTTTATCCAGGATCGGAAGAAATATAGTCAAAATGACAGTTACGACAAGAATTCCTCATGTATTACCGAAGCTCACTTTTATATAACAAAAAATCTTTTCTCTTGCAAATCATTTTGTTCAATGTCTGGAAAAAGAGATCAGTTTTAAATATCTACTTCCCTCAAATGCACCAGAGCAGAGTGTGATGTTTACTTCATATTCTTTTATGAAAATATGCTTATAATATGGATATGACATAACTGAGATATACTTCATGCAACATGGCTCATGTAAGATATCATTGGAAAGGTTATGATTTACTGAATGTGACTATCTGATTTGTATGCCTGTACCATTTCTGTATCTGAAGTTAGGAATATTAACTATGTATCTGTATTTTAAATGAATTACTTTGGGGGTCACCACCAATTAGCCCTTCGGGTACAACAGTGAGAAAGCCAGACAGTACTAATGGCCCATTAGCAAAGACAATGGACTGTAAAAGAGCTTAGTCTTTCTGTGGATCTTGGTGACAGCTTACGAGCAATGGCTGCCACAGCCCTGCAGAGACATGGGTCCGAGTCACTTGGTGCTGGATGCCTCTCCTCCCCTTTTTGAATGCCAGTGGTTTTCCACTGGAAGACAAAGGGTTCCCACTTTACACAAGAGCTATATAAAGCAGGGGAGTGACATCTTCATAGTTCTCCTCTGCCTCCCCACCCTAAGAGACACTGAAAAACAACTGGAAGCAAGACCTGAACTGTGGGGAGAAGGGTTGAGCCCAAGTTGGAAGGGCATCCAGCCTGTTAGTAATAACAACAGGTTTCAAGCTGGAGACCGGTGTATCTGCCTTTCAAGACTTTCATTAATTTGCCTGCAACAATGTCTAGGGTGAGAAATTACTACTTGTAATCTCTTTAGTGAAACAAGCTTAGTTTGCAGGTTTGATTTTATATGCTTAGTAATCTGCTTTGTTCTGTTTGCTATCTCTTTAACCACTTAAAATTCACCTTTTCTAGTTAATAAACTTATTTTGTTTATTATTTAACCCAGTTTATGTAATTTCTAACTGGGGGTAGGCAAGAAGTTGTGCACATCTCTCTTCACATTGAGGAAGAGGACAGATTTTTATAAGCTTGCGCTTTGCAGATTTTTCTATACTGTATACAGTGCAAGACAGTATTATTTTGGATTTATCTCCCAAAAGAGGTGTGCACGTGAGTGCTGGGGCAAGTCCCTTAAAATGAGCCTTCCCAGAACTGATTTCAGTGTCTGTTTTGTTCTGCAATTGGGTGTGGCCCTGCCTGTGTGTTTGCTGGAGGGGGCTTAATAGCCTTGCTCAGCAAGACAGGTAGAAAGGGTGCCCAAGCTGGCATAACAGGCAGACTCAGTGGTATCTCAGCACATCAGGTGGCATCCTAAGGGGGGTAACCCGTCACACAGAGGTCCTCAGCCCAACCCTCACAGGAGTTACAGCCTCCTTCCCTTTGTTTATGGCTAGAAATGATTGGAAGTTCTGATTTTTTCCCCTTATAATATGGAGCCACAATATGATATTTTTCCCAAGCTGAAACATTAGAAGTGAACCTGTGATTTACAGTACCATTCTCCTGTTCACTGTGGATAGTCCCAGATAATCTCTCATAGTTACAAAAATTGAGAGAAAACAGCCTTCTCTTTATCATTGTTAAATTTGATCAACCAATTTCAAGGGGACTTGGGAGCTTACCTCCTTTAGGATTTTGAAAATACCAGTTTTAGAAGGATGTGTGTGTGTGTGTGTGTATATATATATATATATATATATATATATATAATGTGGGTTTAGAACCTACTGTCAAACAAGCACTAGACAAATTATCTGGGTAAATGCCACAGTGCAGATTTCTGCATGAGGATTAATCATTGCAAAGACATTAATATGCCTGATATTACCGTTTTCTCTAGGTAACCAACTTTTATAAAAGAAAAAAGACTTTGTTATATTTTCTGCTTATGATCACTCCTGAAATATTTTGTCAAGTTATATAGGACTGGGAGTTGCTTAAGGTAACTGCCGTTGTTGATCTAGTAGCCCTGGAGCCATCTTTCAGCTTTATACTTCATTTCTTCTCTACTGCATCTTTGTTTTAAACTAGAAGCCTTTTGTCCCTTGTTAAGTACTAAGACCAAATTGTGCTCAGTTTACTCACAAAAGTAACTCCACTGACTTCAGGGAGGCAGGATTGGGCACTGGGGACCTGATTCTCAGTTACACTAAAGCCTTTACCAAAATCCTCAACCAAAATTAGAGATCCCTTTTATTTCTTAATGCAATCACATATCAAAGAAAGGTTAAGTACGTGCTCCTGAAAATCAATAAAAATGTATACAAAGATGTAACTTTATTCAGTCACCATGCTACTCTGGGTAAACACTGAAGGATTGAGGATTGTGGCGGGTTTTGGTTTATAGATGTGCGCACTGCTCTTAGATCTTCTTTTCTTCCTCGTTCCTTAGATCTTTTGGCAGTTGATGCTTAAGAGCACAGACACTGACAAGTTTGCTGATACCTGTATGTTTCTTTGTATTTCACAGGAATACTGCATTTTGCAAAATACAAACCCCGTAAGGTTAAAAAATAGTTTTAAAAACATGTTAAATGGTATCTCAACATTATAACACACAACAGAATTTATATTTACCCAGTAGATGATAATTAAGCTGTTTATAATTAATTAGATAATAATTAGGATGCCAAGTATATTTAATTTAATACTGTGCTTACTTATGCAAGGAAGGGTTTGCAGGATTACTAATTTAAGGCTAGATCTGGACATTATGGCCTAGCCGCAAGCAAGGGGCAGCATGTTGTTGCACTGCCCCGGAGCGACTTGAAAGAGGGGTTTATGATTTCCAATGTCACAATCTCCTCCTCGTTTTCTGAAGAGGGATCATAGTGGAGCAGACCTATAGGTGATGTTGCATTTGTTCCTCAGTGTGCCAGTGTAGTTACACTATCAGACGTACTGGGGAAATGGAGTCAAGGCTCTGCTCCTTTCAACCCATCTGCTAACTAAACCTCTACACACCGGAAGCAGCAGTATGGTGGATGAGCACAAGGGAATAAAAGGGCACTTTACACCTGTGCAAGAATTGGCTACCATCTGGCCCTAAAATAGTTTTTCAGGTCTCAAGAAACCAGAACTCCTCTTGGGATCAGTGTCAAGTTTTTGTATAAAACTTGGTATTGGTATGTCAGACTGTATGTTACTGGAATGGGAACATGCCATATATTTCAGCAAGATCTTTGATTTAATCCATGACCTGTATGTCACTAGGAAATCATTATCCATTTAGCATTATCCAAACAAACAGTATATTTTTGTAGACTTGTTAATACACCTCTACCTCGATATAATGCTACCCGATATAACATGAATTCGGCTATAACGCGGTAAAGCTGCGCACTCCGGTGGATCAAAGCAAGTTCAATATAACGCAGTGTCACCTATAACACAGTAAGATTTTTTTGGCTCCCAAGGACAGCGTTATATCGAGGTAGAGGTGTATTTTTTTTAATTTACAAGAACAAACTTGATTTGTAAAAATTCATTACATTCTCAAATATAATTTATTCACACTAACTATATCCATTCCATGGGCATATAGTTCCACTAGTTCAGCAGATACAGTACAAGCTGATTAACCTTCCTTAAGTTTTTTTTCTTTAGCTGAAGGGGAGAAAAATAATTACTGTAAAAAACATTAAAGCTATGATGCAAAGAATTAAAAACAAATAAGCCCTTTTTTAAAAACCTGTTTGAATCAAGGATGGAATTTCATCTTTAAGTGAATTCCCTGCCTATGTTGGTATGTCACATGTTATGCTCTTTGAACATGTGCAGTAGCATATTTAAACTCTGCTCTGTGACAGTATACTGCAAAATTTGATTAATAAAACCTGATTTAAAAAAAAATTGTGATGGCCAAAAGTAGAAGACCATACAATACAGTTAAAAGTACTAAGACCAAATTGTGCTCAGTTTACTCACAAAAGTAACTCCACTGACTTCAGGGAGGCAGGATTGGGCACTGGGGACCTGATTCTCAGTTACACTAAAGCCCTTTTCTACTGCTCTGGCAGTGTAACAGGTCCTTAGAGTAGGCATAAATGTAAATTTGCACACACTTTATGGCCCTTTACTCTGTCAGAGCAGCATACAGGGACATTAATATAGCTGAGAATCAAATCCACAGTGTATTGTAAAGAAAATTAACACCAGTAGCTTTGCTGTATAAGATAGAAGTACATCTTGTGATAATAAACAGCTGTCCTATCAAGCTTATGAAACATATAGCAGTCTTTGTCAAGTTCTGGGGAACCTTTCTCGCGCTTCACTACCTCCACCTGAATTAACCATCTCACAGTGGCTAGCGGTCCACCCTTTTCTCACATCCTATTGCATTTTTTCCTTCCTAAGTAATAATGGTACAAGTCACATTTTGTATATCTATATGTACATATTTCCATATCTAAATAAAAAATTGTGTGTTGATTTAATATTTGTGCAAGATGTGAGTGTGTCAGGGCTGGATACTGAACTCTAGCTGCAGAACAGGTATGACAAGGGCAATTACAGTTGAAGATTCCCATGAGGGTGCCTTCACTGTGACCAGCAGGGTGAGAAGTTAGGCTCTTTCAGAATGTGCATTCGTTTCTTGGTCTTGCTTTTGAGACTTCCAACAATCATGCCAATTCTCGTGATGTATTTCGCAAGCTGAACACTCCTCCACTTTGGACTAGCAAGTCACCGAACAGCCATCTACAAGTAAGTACTATAGAGCTGGATCCTGTTCCTATAAGAGAAGGATTAGGTCCTACTTAGGCCAGCCACAACTGGATTTGAATGTAACATCCTAAAGTTGAAAGATTCCATATCCTGTTACCAGCCATGAGTCATTCAGTCCCTTGCAATCCCAAGTCACACACTTTAAAAAAAGCAACTGCTGTAAACTGTTAGATGTTCCCAGAAACTGTCTCCTGATATCATAGGAATCCAAAATAATGTTGTTCTTGTTCATAGAAGACTTTTTTTTCCAAGCATGATATTTTCAGCAGCTTTGACTTCCATAGCATTAATAGCTATTGTTTGATCTGTCTTGGTAGCATCTTAGAGAAAGTTTTTTATGTTAGTTGGGTCATTTGTTGGTACAAGTTCAGGATCTAAATTTAGATGCATTTAGGTAAGAGAAATAGCCTAAAAATATATAAAACCTCAAATTGTTAAAGTGGTGTAATAGGTTTAAGTAGTGTTGTCTTATATTTCCACAATTTATAAATATGTACATATATTACCAGAGATGGGCAGGAAATGGTTTTCCCGTCTGATGACAATCTTAGAGATTTCAAAACTTGTCCTGTTCACAATTGGGATGAAACTGAGACCTTTTCAAGTTGTTCTTTGTTTTGTTTTGTTTTTTATGAAGAGACAGTGAAAGACTGAGGCCTGGTCTGCACTACAGTTAGGTCAATGTAAGGCTCCTGGCTCCCTGCTCCCAGCTGGGCTGCTGCCTGGGTTCCCCACTCCCAACCGGACTACTACCCATGCTCCCAGCTCCCCACTGAGAGCCCGGCTGCACCAACGCTCCCTGCGGGGAACTTGGCAGCTGCACGGGCTCGGGGCACGGAGCTCCCTGCCTGGAGCCCGGGCGGGGATGAGAGAGCTTGAGGGGCAGCCAGACTCCCAGCAGGGAGCTGCATGCAGAGCTGAGAGCCTGGGCTCTCAGGCCCCAACACTGTCCCTCCTAAGTTGGTAGAAGTACTCCTGGTGAGGATACGCACCACCAGGGCCGGCTTTAGGCCGATTCAGCCAATTCAGCTGAATTGGGCCCCGCGCCAAGAGGGCCCCGCGCTGCAGCTCTCCACCCTGCCCCCAGCTCACTTCCCCCTCCTAACCTCCCCTGAACGCTCTGCCCCCTCCCCTGCTTCCCGTTAATCAGAGATTTGCGGGAAGTCTGAAAAGAAGCAGGGGCGGGCTGGCAGCACAAGGTAAGCTGGGGTGGTGGGGGCACGAGAAGGGCTCCGGGGAGGCGCCGCCCGTTCCCGCCGAGCACCCAGCGGCTCTGGCCCGGCTCTGGTCGGCTCCGGCCCGGCCCCCGCGGTACTGCTCGGGTCTGGCCCAGCCCCCGCGGCGCGGCTCCGGGTCGGACCCAAGCCCGGCAACCCCGGCTGGAGCGCGGCTTGATTCCTGGGGGCGGGGCTTGCAGCAAGCCCCGCCCCCAGGAATCGGGCCCCGCTCTTGCTAAAGCCGGCCCTGCGCACCACCAACAGAATGAGGATAGCGTGGACATGTCCTGAATGTCCTAACGTAGGTGGACTTAAGTTTGTAGTGTAGACATGCCCTTGAATGACTGACTGCAGAATGGGGGATTAGGACATGCTGCTGGGATGTGGGAGACCTAGGTTCAAGTCCCTGCTCTGTCATTCTCCTACATTCTGGGTGAGTGCCTTAACCACTAGGCTATTCTGGGGTCTCTTGCACTTCTGTTTTTTGGCCAGAAATTCCATCTTGGACCTGAAAATTTTTTCCAGTGAAGGTTGATTTAAATGAATCGGCATTTTCAAACAAACATTTCATCAAAAAATTCCTGACCAGCTCTGCAATAACTAACTACTTTGAAAGAGTGGCGTGTAAAGACAGTTCAGCTTGACAAATCTGGGAAGTGTTTCACTTCAGATAGTGATAAGAGCTCACTCATATAAATGGAAGTTAAACTGGGGTTTCATCACATGGAGGGGAGGGTTTGGTTGTGTTAAGTTTGTAGGCTAAGCTTTTTACCTAGGGTTACCAGATAGCAACTCTGAAAAAACGGGATTGGGGGTGGGGGGTAATAGGCGCCTATATAATAAAAAGTCCCCCAAAACGGGACTGTCCCTTTAAAAACGGGACATCTGGTCACCCAATTTTTACCTAATGAGACAGACAGACAAACTTGCCATGATCACTCTTGCTCATACAGGGAAAGTGTAAGTTACATGCCCCTTCTTACCCCATTGTGTTCAGGTGAGGATTCTACACCTAAGGAGGGCAGCTTTAAAATATGCCAGAGACTACATAGGAGCTCTGAGGGTGGAAACTGCTTAGTGGATTCATGGAATTAGTATGTCACTAGGTTCCCTGGTCATGCCCCTTCCCTAGACAGTGTCACCTACTTTTATAGCAATGCTGCCTCCGGTGGACCACATGAAAGAGAAGAAGTTGTCATTACTGCTAATGAGTGTTCTGGTCACGGGGTTTGCTATCAGTCTTCAGTAGGTTCTGTGTTCAGTCTTCCACAGTTGTGTGGATCAAGCCAACTATTTGAGTTTCTGAACATAAAAGCTTGTAGGGTTTATTGTTTGGATATTTTGCTGAAAATAAAAAAAAGTTTTCATTTGCGCATTTAACTAAAAATATTCGGTACAATATCTGGATAATTATGCAGGAAGAAAGTCCATTTAGCTACTTCATCTTATATGAACCATACACAGTAGAAATGTGAATACCATAAACTCTGCATGTCAGAAAAGCTTAGCACTAGTAAAATAAATATAGCACAACTAAGAAAAGTTCAAGAGCATTATGAATGTGAACTGTTGCCAAATTCTATTTTGTGATATTGATTTAAACTAAAGGTGTTTTTATGAAAGCAGATAAGCTACTTTTTGTATAACTCAAAATTCATCAGAATTTAACATTTATTGGCACATGCCTAAATACATATAAACCTTGATTATCTACATTCTGATTAACTGAAACTTGGTTATCTTTAAAGTTGGATACATCCTCTGAGATTTGATTAGAGTTTGGAAATGCTGACATCCTTAAGCTCTCACCGTTTTGCAACACAGCACATGCTTAAGTTCCATCAATTATAATGGGACTTAAGCACATGGCTTTCTTCCGAGTATATGCTCTGATGAAGTGGGGCCTAAGTGCTTACTCATGCAGACAGTGTATAAACTCATCAGAAGAAAACGTAATCCCACAAAGCGGAATAATTATTCTAAAATAAAAGTGACTTTTATTCTAGAATAGTGTGAGGAAGCCTTTCGAAAATAACTTATTCGCCTATACCTATTCAGTCAATAGACTTTAGTCACATTTGGGACTAAGCCCACCTTCCTGGGAGGGCCAACCCACTTTATGAAATCATGATGGAGGTGTAGCTTTGGGAGCAGCGGAGTGGATTATGTGATATCTGCTACGATGGCCTTTACGCTTCAGAATTTTTTGTAAAATCTTTGTGTTTTGAAATTAATTGGTAAACATCTGGTCTGCAGTTCCTTTCTGTCTTGTCCAGTTTTAGGAAACCTTGTTTATGTTGTCTATGCCCTTTTAATGCAATGGTAATGTGGGTACCTATAAAAGCAATCCAGCCACATCACCTGGCAGGCAGCTAGTTAGTGACAGGTGGATCTAAAGCAGAAGTGGACAAACTCTGGCCCACGGGCTACATCCGGCCCACAGGACCCTCCTGCCCGGCCCCTGAGCTCCTGCCCTGGAAGTCTAGCCCCCGGCCCCTCCCCTGCTGTTCTCTCTCCCCCGCAGCCTCAGCTCGGTGGGGCTGCGAGCTCCTGGGGCAGCGCAGCTGCAGAGCCGGGGCCTGACTCAGTGCTCTGTGCTGTGCGGTGGTGTGGCTGGCTCCAGCCGGGCGGCGTAGCTGCCTGTCCTGGTGGTCTGGGTGGCGTGGCTGTAGCGCTGCCAGCCACCGGTGCTCCAGGCAGCGCAGTAAGGGGGCAGGGAATAGAGGGGTTGGATAGAGGGCAGGGGAGTTTGGGGTGGTGGTCAGGGGGCAGGGGTGTGGATGGGGTCAGGGCGGTCAGAGGGTGGGGAACAGGTGTTGAATGGGGGCAGTCAGGAAGGGGGGATAGGGGAGTTGGGCCGGTCCATGCCTGGCTGTTTGGGGAGGCACAGTCTCCCCTATCCGGCCCTCCATACAATTTTGGAAATGGATGCGGCCCTCAGGCCAAAAGGTTTGCCTGCCCCTGGTCTAAACCCAAATCCCTTAAAGGACCATCACGCTGTGTGATACCACCTTAAAGTTGTTTAGTTATGTGAGGCAACATTAGCCTGGATGTATCAGCTCTCCCCAAACTATATTCCAGTCCCCCAGGTCCATATCATTTTTGGTGACAGCATCATTTTTGCCCAGGGAGGTCAGTAAGGGTTCATGACTCAGTCAGTGCATTACAACTGCCTTCAGAGATGGACTGGTTGAAGGGTTCACCCAGAGATCTCATGAGTGTCCCACCCTCTCGATAGGGAGGCATTGGGCCATTTTGCTCCTTCATTGTCTCTACTTTTAAAGTGTTCTTTCAGTGTTAACAATAGGGTTAGTATTAGAGGCAAAGAACATGTTTTATATTATCTGGTTTAAGCTGGTGATGGTCCTTTTAACCATTATAGAGCACCAGCCAGACCTGCTTCCTAGAGTTGAATGGGTATTAATAAATGGTGCTATAGCAGGAGGAGGAGGAGGAGGAAGGCTAGTTGTTCTGTCTTACTAACATAGTGCTGCACCCTACCTATCTCCTTCTTTCCTGACTTGTGTTACCATTTTGCTCTTCCTTCCATACCTCAGGTTGGTCTTCCCAGCTAGGAGGATATAGAAAAGGAATGTGACACTCTCTGTTCTTGGTGGAGGTCAGGCTATATGATGTTGAAGCTAGGTGAGAATTAGGAATGTGGGAGTGTCTTTACCAGAGACAGATTGGGTTGATAAGAAGAAAGATCAAAGCCAACAAAACTGTACTTCTAGCCCAACTATGCTCAGCCTTACTGTCCGAAGTGTAAAATGCAGTGTCATACGAAGTAGCTGGTGAAGTAAAAATCCTCTAGGGTTTTGTCAGGCAACTTGATCAACTTCAGCAGTTATTGAATAAAAAAACTTGTCTAGGGCTTAGATTTTTTTTCTCAATTGTATCATAGTGCTAGCACTAAGTCGCAGGGTCCAGATCCGCATTGGTTTAACAACATGAAGGTTATGCAAATATATTCTAAGTATCAGTAGCAGCAGATCTGTCAAAGCAACAATTATGAACAATTTTGAGCAAGCTCTCTCCATGACTAAGGCTCTTTAGAATGTCAAAATTATTGATGTGGAAAAAATATTGTATAAATTTGCTTAGCTAAAGAAAATGTACCAGTAGCAACATTTATTAGTCAGTTCCACAGAGAGGATAAGAGAGTTTTACATACTGTATGATCTGTGTGTTTATAACAATCTTACAAAACGTAAATCAAATTGTAATATGAGTCAGATATTAAAACACAATTGAATGTGTAGGTGTATGAAGGAATATTCTGTTTTGACTGTCCATTTTCTGTTACTTGCTAAATCATAAAAGCATGTTCATGAACTCCAGAGCTGTGTTTTATACACAGATGAGTGTGTTGAACAATGTAAAATAAATGCAAACTTTAAAAACTTAGAAATAGTGCACTAAACTGATACTGTAATTATAAGCAGGGTTTTTTAAATTATCCTAGGTGCAATGTTTACAATTCATGTTCACACCTTTTCTGAGATATCTTTAAACTGAGTGTAAATTAATAATATTAACTTGTTTTGTAATGAACCTTTTTTGGACAATGGCTACTAATGGTTAGGAGTCATGAGTTTGTAAGAGGAGCAACCATATAACAAAACTCTGTTTTAATTTGCTTCTATTAAAAACAGTTATTTAATCTGATTTTATGTCATGGACAGAATCTTTACATATTGATCCACACTGTGCAGACAGCAGTTAATTGTTACTGTCTGTACAGATGGACCAGTGACAGTATGCCAGCACAAAGGAGGATGGTTCAAGACAGTCAAGGAGACTGAGGGCTTGTCTACACTTAAAAGACTGTAGCTGCACAGGTGCAGCTGTTCTGCTGTAGCGCTTCAGTGAAGACACTACCTAAGCCAACAGGAGGGCTTCTCCCATTGGCCTAGGTAATCCAGCTCTTTGAGAGGCGATAGCTATGTCAACAGGAGAAGCCCTCCCAATGATATAGCACTCTCTATTCCAGGAGTTGGGTCAATATAACTGCATTGCTCAGGGATGTGGATTGAGTGCACCTTATTCCTCCTTTAAATTTGAGCAGCAGGTGTTCCTTCAAGCATTTGTTTCCTACCGTGCATAGCAAGCAGGGATTCTGGGAACCTGAGCAAAACTTCAGACTGTGAAAGACCACATTCTCTTGGTCATGATAATGTAACTGATCATTCTTAAGCAATCCTGTCCTGCTGCTGCATCCTCTTTCCCACTAACATGACCTCACATCTTCAAAGTTTTCGCTGTGGTTTAATGCTGATAAACCAAGGATATGATATATATTTTTTAGATTACATTGTTTGTACTGTGTGTTTTTCTGATAATAAAACAGTAGGTATGATGATTGTTGCTCTGTGAATAGCCAGATTCTGCTATTTGTCTACTTATGTGTTCTGAAAAAGTGTTAATACATAATTCTTGTTTCTTATGTTTTTGTAATTCACATTCTTTTCATGTATTTCCAGAACTGCATTACATCTTCTAGATCACTGATTTTCAACCTTTTTTTTCATTTGCGTACCTCTAAAAAATTTCAAATGGAGGTGCATCCCCCCTTTGGAAATCTTAGATATAGTGACCACGAACCACAGGTTGAAAACCACCTTTCTATGGAAAAACAACCTTTCGTGGACCTCTTAGACATAGTCTTCAGACCTTGGGGTCTGCAGACTGCAGATTGAACACAGCTGTTCTAGTTTGAGATCTTACTGTTGTTCTAAACATATTAAAGTCTTACTGACAGTAACAAATGTAAGATTTAGACACTAAAGTTGCTCTTCCGTGTAGAATTAACGCTCTTCTGGCATTAACATTAGGAGCCTAATCTTGCTCCTATTTAAGTCCAGTAGCAAAATTCCCATTGACTTCAATAGGAGCAGCACTATGCCTTTAATATTAGGGGGGTTTAAAATACCTTTTTAAACTAGTGCCATAGAAGGAATAAGGAAATATATAAGGATTATCAACTCAAAGTGAAGCTGCTCAGTTGATGAACTAGTGAAAAATACCCACAGATAGGGACGTGAATAAGGTGATGAATGTGTAACCCCCTGCCCGATGATGTTGGCAGCAACAAGGACCGGGGTCCATATCTACATGTTCCTCTTAAAATTACGAAACAAGCCCATCTCAAGCTTCTAGCCAGAAATCCTGGAAAACTAATTGCCACTCCTGGGTCCTCTGAGGCTATGCTTCCCCACTCTAAAGCATTGAATATATAAGAAGTGTATAAGAAAAGAAACATTTATTAAGAGGAGAGGGAACATAGCATTAATTTTGGGAAACACCGCAACAATGACTCAAAAATATGCAAACAATAATAAACACCCACCTCCAATTACCTTGGGTAGTAGTCCTTTGCCTCAGCTTTTAGTGATTTCACTGAGTAGTGGGGAATGTCACTTCTTCCTCCCCTGTGTTGTCTTGCACTAGAACACTGTACCCACACTATGTCTAAGCCTGAGCCCCCAAGATCAACATATCAGTGATTTCAGCTCTTATGGTCACTGAGAAGAAACAAGGACTATCAATTGATTCTAGTTAGCTCTGTCTTTAAATACTGGACGGAGAGGGTCAAATGGCATCTAGGACCTTTTGAACAGAGTCTTTACCACTACATAAGACACCGCATCAATCTTCCTTGCCTTTCACTTGGATCTGGCATCACTACCCCATACTTAGCAAGTAAGATTACATTTAGGGTGACCCTCTCAATTAGGGTATGTTAAGTACAGTCCTCTGCTCTTCAATCATACAATAAGGATAACGATATTTCATTATCCCCACATCCAAAATTGAAGTGAATTTAACCCAAAACAGCCAAAATGGATCACTTTGGCAAAGCAGGTATGTTTGCAGATCACCTAGGCAAAGTAGGTGTGTCCGTGCAAATACAGCCTCACATCTTTACCCTCAGTTCATCAATAGGTGGCAAGAGTAAGCTCATTCAGACCACTGGCTTGCGAACAGTCACTTTTTTAAAAGTGATTTTACTGCTGTCAGTATGACCTGTTACAAGAGGTAAAGATGATGCAACTGTTGTTTTAACAAATGGCAAATCAATTGTTATAGACTTCAACAGATCAGTTGGTTGCTTATAAGCAACGACAGCATCTGCTACTGATGTTCTTATAACTATCTATAACACAGATTACTCGTGTAATATGCTTATATCATATATGAATAATTTATTAACTTTTTACAATTTAAAATATAATTTTAATGTTTAGTGTGACCATATTATCTAAAATGCTGGTGCAGATTAATGTTTATTGTGTTGGAGAATAAGTTCACAAAGGCATTTTCATAGCATGCAGTAAAAGTGTCCACATGGAAAGATAGTGAGGAGTAACTAGCATGCTGTAACTTCACATCCTAACTTGGATGTGTAACTTCTCATGTAAACAAGCCCTAAATCTCTTTAAAAATAAGTTCAGTAACATAAGAGCATAATTTACTACCCTTTATTCAGCAGAACTTTGCAGTACTTATGAAACTAGCAAATACATTTTCTCAAATTACAATGAGGCTCATCATTTTCTACTTTGAAAACTGCCCATGTAGTTACCATCTGGGATCCGAAAAGTCTATTGATTTTGAGTATACAAAAAATGTTTATCTTCTTGACCTTTAATTTAACCAAAAATAGAGACAAAGTTGATTCAGTACTGACATTTAAAAATTTTTATTGGATAGAATATGCTTGCTGTGGAATAAATATAATGTGTTCAACAGACAATTCCTGCCATAACTATGCTTTAGATTGACTAAATACATTTTCCTATTTTAAAAAAGATAAACATTTAAAAAATAGCATGACCAGTAGATGTTTTTTGGTCTATCTAGGTGTCTGTGTGGTCCCCATCACTGTAGCATCTAAGCACAGGTCACATGGTCCATTATATAAAATCTGGATGTTTGGTGTTGTATAGCTGAAATTATGCTAAAACACTGTGATGGGGTGGACTAGGCCAGAGGCCCCTGCTGGAGGCCTCAGGGTCCTGCCACACCCTCCCCCAGAGAAGAACAGAAGGGAAGTCCTCCAATCAGACAAACTGCGACCAGTCAGGTTTCAGGAGGGCTGTATAAAAAGGAGCAGCATTGACAGAGTCAGTCAGTTGCTGCCTGGAGCTGGAAGAGGGAGGACCGTGTTCCTGGCTGGCTGAAAGTGCAGCAGGACCATGGACATCTCAGTGTGGGCAGGGCTAAGGGGGAGGCCCTGGCTGGCTGCGTGAACTGAGTAAGGACTGAGCTCAGGGAGGCTGCAGGAAGACAGTGTCTCCAGGGAGGAAGCCCTGGGGTATGGCCCGATACCTGAGCCAGGAAAAGGTAAAGACTATATGCCCTGTAAGGGGTTTGTTCTGTTCTGCCTATAGACAGTGTGTGTGACTCGGCCAGAGGGCTGAGTCACTGAAAACCTGCCAAAACCTCCCTCTCGACCGGGGAGAGGGACCACTTGTGAGAGGCAGATGCCACCCCATTCCACAAACTGAGTGACTGCAGTCAATCAGAGGGGCACTCGCGGCACTCGCAAGAGACTGGTACTAATCCTGTTACACACATCCAGAGCATGGGATGGGTATGTGTGGAATTTATACATCTAAATAATCTACAAAGTGATTTTGTCTGAGGTAATCTAAAATCTCAGACAGCTGTGTGTGGGGATGACTTGGCCAAGAGGTTCTATAAGCATCACTCTTTGGGGCTGGGTTAAATGTGTCTTGAAGAAGGGCAGCTGTATCCTGTAGGTACTGTTGGGTGGTGTGAGGAGGAAGAGGGGAAGCTCTGCTGTTTGGAGGCTAGGGGAGAACAACTGAGGTAAGAGGAGGAGGCAGCACGAGTTGAGAGGCAGGCAGATCAGAGGTGGGAGGAGTTAGAAAAAAGAAAATTCTCTAGGCAAGTATATTCATCTTTAGTTCAGACAATGTGAGATGTTCAGTGTTCTAAATGTTAATTTAGGAAGTTGGCATGTTTTTGAATCTAGAGTCTGCCACTCAAATTCTATGAAGAATCTTATTTAACCTATACTTGACCTCTTGAACATAATTTATTTGAGAGCATGCGATTATTAAATGTACAGTCCAGTTCATATAGGGTATCAAACAAACAATTACAACCATAGTCATGGGGACCTCATACTGAAATAAATCTTTCCTGAACCCCTCTTCTGATCTTCAAAGAAACCCCCCAACCTCTCCAAACTCATCATCAGAAGCAGGCTTCCCACAGACTAGGACACACCAACTCAAAGTAGCACCAGACCCTACCAGAACAACAGATGCAATAGCTGTAGATGTATCTTCACTGTGTCAATGGACAACACCCCCACAGCACACCTTTCAAGATTCATGGGCCCTACACATGCCTATCACAATTTATAGTGTGCCTCATCCAATGCACTAAATGCCCCAAATCAACTTTGTGGGTGAAATGAAACAATCACTGCACTCTTGAATGAACTCTCACAGAAAAATGATAAAAGACAAAAACATCATATCACCTGTGGGTGAACACTTTTCACAAAGCAATTATTCTATATCTGACCTCACAGTCCTCATCTTCAAAGGAAACCTGCACAATACCTTCAAAAGACAGGCCTGGAAGTTTACATTCATAACTTTGCTAGATACTAAAAATCATGGACTGAACAGAGACACTGGATTTATGGTTCATTATAGCATCCTCCCCTCCATGACTGGAGAGGTGTTAATAAGCCACTTCTTCTTCGAGTAGTATCCCTCTGGGTGCTCCACTGTAGGTATGCTTGCATCCCTGTGCTGCTGATTGGAAAATTTTGGTAGCAGTGTCCATTGGTCCCACACATTCGCTGTCTCTCCTTGTGCTGCGCCACCAGACTAGCCAGCACACGCTGGCTAACCCTCCTCAGTTCCTTCTCAACTGCCTTGGCTAGAGACAGGCCCATTGACAGTCCATTAAGACTGTTGTCTTAATCTACGAACCTACAGTTAGTCTCCTAGTTGTAGTTTTTCCACCTTTTCTTTATTTTATCCTTAAAAATTAAAACAAAAAGACTTTATATTTTTTCCCAACCTTTTCTCCCCCATTGAGACCCTTTTCCCCCAATGGGATATGCCCAGTTCATCAGACTTCAAGAAGTGCCTTACTTGTAAAGAGATGATCCTGATCCTGGATAAGTACTTTCAGTGCATTCACTGCCTCAGGGAAGGCCCTATACAACAGAAGTGTGGTCTTTGCCAACAACTCCAGCCATGATCCCGCAAAGACTGAGAACTCGGTCAGAAGATTATCTTCATGGAGGTAGCTCTCTGACCCCAGTTGCTTGGTAGATTTGAGTCTTCTCCACAGCATTCTACATTGAAAGGCTGCGAATTGAAGAAGCAGGTTGCAGACCCCTCTCACAAATCATATAAGAAGAGAGTAGGAAGCCCCCTAGCAAGCCCTGAGATAGCCACAAGCCATCACCATCTCGCTCGGTATCTTCAAGACCATTGGCACCGAGGCCATCTCAGTCCAGGATCCATAGCTCACAGAAACAAACAGGTACCACTGACAGGCCCACAGACCCAATAGGGACAGGCACCGAGTCATCGGCACCAAAGGACAAGTAGTAAGCACTCATCTAAGAAGACGCTTCCAGTATATGAGCCCACATTGGTACTGCCAGCAATAGTTCACCCAGCACAGGATCAACTAGTGCGGACAAGGTCCCCGGCATTGATACCAGGATGATCGGTAAAGGCAGAACTCCACCATTCAAGAGACCTCCACATTCCGGCTGCATCGGAGTCTCTTCCTCTCAGCACTGAGCCTCTACCAAGCACGGGAAGTATCCTTGTTGCCATGCAATGCCCCTTTGCTGTCTAGCAAGTGTTCAGACAGCGAGCTTGAAGAGCTAGTGTCCCAGTACTCCTCCCAAGCTCCATATAGTGTTCACTACCAACAGAGCCCAAGTATATATACACACAGATGGTTTCAACACCACCATCCTGGTACAGCCACCTACAAGCGCCATCACTACCCCACTGACCATATTAGGACCTTTGGGTGGCGTACCGCCACTTCTGGAGTTCCAAGCCTTGTCCAAGAACCCTTGAGGCACACTCCCTCAGCTGCACCATCCAGGGCTTTGGAAATACCTCAAGGTTTAGAGGAACAGGAAGCCAGTACTGAGGAGGAAGTGACTCCAAGGACCATATACTCCTCCTCTCCAAATGAAACCATCATGCCTTCTCCACCATCTTTGGACAATTTTCATCTCTTTCAGGAACTGGCAAAGAGGGTGGCAGACACTCTCCAGATTCTATTGGAGGAAGTCAAGGATACCCACCATCAACTTCTTGATATCCTCCATTTTTTGGTCTCCTCAAAGATCTCCCTCCTAATTAATGAGTCCATTTTAGACTTGGCAAAGACCATGTGGCAAACCCCAGCATCAGTGGCCCCAACCTGCAAGAGAGCGGACAAAAATACTATGTACCCACCAAGGATTTTGAATTTCTTTTCTTTCCCCACGCCAACTCCATGGTTTTGGACACTGTCAACTCTTGTAGCTGACCACACCAGTCTATGGCTTCTTCCTGCCACAGGGATTGGAAGTGCCTTGATCTGTTCAGTAGGAAAGCATACTCCTCAGCCACTCTACAATTTCGTATCGCCAAGTACCAGGCCCTCATGACAAAATGAGATTACATAAATTACTCAAAGCTGAATGACTTTATTGAAAATATGCCAGAAATACATCATGACTCACTCAAGGCCATTATACAGGAATATAGTAGTGTTGTATATACGGTATTGTATATACAATCTGCCCTTGACGCAGCTGATGCAGCAGCTAGGTCCATCTCCACTGTTGTGGTGATGCAATAAGCATCATGGCTTCATTTGTCAGGATTCCCAAAAGAGGTGCAGTCTACAGTTGAGGACCTTCACTTTGAGGGCACAAAGCTCTTCACTGAGAAGACTGATTCCTCCCTTCACACCCTGAAGGACTCCAGGGCTACCTCCAGTCACTAGGTGTCTATACACCAGGAAAAAAAAAAAGACTATTTAGTCCCCAATCCCAGATAAATTACACACGTCTCAGTACCAGCCTCAGCGCCACTATGAGCAGCAAAGAAAGAAAGGGAAATTCCCTAAATGCAAACCCTGTGGCCCAGAATCTTCATCCCAGCCTTCTACATCTAAACACCGATGGGCAGGTCAAGGCACCATTAGACCACTCCTCCCGACTGATACAGCTGGTCATCATTCCACACCCATTTGGCCACCAATTAGCAGAGTTCAACAGTCCCTGGGAATGCATAACATTGGACCGATGGATCCTAGAGATTGTCCAAACTAGGTACTACATTTGTTTTATCTCCCTACCCTCTCCACAACACCCCTTCCGATCCCCCTTCAGGGACCTTCCTCACGAGAGTATACTGCGACAAGATATCACTATCTCCAGCTAGGAGCCATAGACCCAGTACCTCAATATCTACAAAGCAAGGGGTTCTACTCTTGTTATTTCCTAAAACCTAAAAGGAGGGGAGTTTGCAGACCCATACTAGACCTCAGAGCTCCCAACAAGTTTGTTAAAGTTCAAAAGTTTAACATGGTTGCCTTTATCAACAACCATTCCAGCATTGGAACAGGGAGACTGGTTTTTGGCCCTCGACTTCCAGGACGCTTATTTTCACATCTCAATCCTATTGGCTCACAGACAGTTTCTCAGATTCATGCTGGGACACAACCACTACCAATACAGAGTACTCTCCTTCAGGCTATCATTGGCCCCAAGAGTATTTTTCAAGGCTCTCTCAACGGTGGGCACTCCTTTATGCTCTCAAGGGATAATGATTTACCCATATCTGTACGATTGTCTCCCCGGATCCCAGTCTCTCTGGGAGGCTCACAAAGTCACTGACACTACGATATATTTGTTTACAGAACTGGGGCTACAGATCAACACCCAGAAGTCAAACCTCACTCCAGTGCAATGCCTGGAATTCATAGGGGCTAACCTTGATGCGTTACAAGCCAAAGCCCTCTTACATCAACACAGGTTCCTATCCTTCAACACCGTTCAAAGCAGCCCACAAATACCGGCCAGGCTTTGCCTCCAACTCTTGGGACAGATGGCACCAGGCACAGCGATGATACTTCATGCCAGGCTTCACATGTGATGTCTCCAAATGTAGTTCAGACCAATCTACAGTTGGACAAAACACTATCATTTCCCCCCAGGATCAGAAACTCCTTAAACTGGTAGAAAGACCCAGCCAACATTTGCAAAGGGACCCCCTTCTTGCAAACATCATAGTCGTTGCTCCTCACCACCAACGCATCACTCATAGGCTAGGGCGCACATCACAATGGTTTCATGACACAAGGCAAATGGTCACCTGGGGAGATATCCCTCCACATCAGTCTCCTTGAGTTAAGAGTGATCAGGAATGACCACGCCCATTTCCTCCCACTGATCAAAGGATTGCACACAAAGATCTTGACAGACAACATTGACTGTACGTACTACATCAGTCGGCAGTGTCGAGCCATATTGCCCTACCTATGCGCAGAAACAATGAGATTATGGAATTGGTGCATCTCCCACAACGTTACACTGTCCGCGGCATACCTCCTCAAAACTTGATAGCGGACAGTCTGAGTCGCAAACTCCTACACGGCCATGAATGGGAGATACACCCGTCAGTACTTCACGATTTATTCAGACAATAGGGGACACCATCTACAGATCTGTTCACCACTCACCTGAACAAGAAGTCCATGCTACTGCTCCAGAGTGGGGATAGGACAACATTCCTGAGGTGATGCTGTCCTCCTCCCCTGCAACAGGGACCTTCTCTACTCCATGGGTTCTCAACCATTTTTTTTCGGAAGCCCCCACAACATACTATAAAAATTCCACAGCCCGTCTGTGCTACAACAACTGTATTTCTGCATATAAAAGCCAGGGCCAGCGTTTTGAGATAGCATGCAGGGCAACTGCCTGGGGCCTCACACCACGGGGATCCTCTGAAGCTGTTGCTCAGGCTTCCGCTTCAGCCACAGGCTGTGGGGCTTCAGCTTGCTGCCCTGGCTCCCAGCAAATCTAATGCCAGCCCTGAAACCTGTTCGTGGCTCCCCAGTGGGCCTCAGACCCCTAGTTGAGAACCACTGCTCTATGCCTTCCCTCCACTTCCTCTGCTGTTGAAGGTCCTGCTGAAAATAAAAAGGGACAGAGCTTGCGTTGTTCTGATTGCTCCTACTTGGCCAAGACACACCTGGTACCCTTACCTGTCACAGCTTGTGACGTGTCCACCGATCTCTCTCCCGGCCATTCCGCACCTCCTCTCACAGACTTTTTAATGTTCAACCTAAACAGTCCTTACTGTGATTTAAGCCCATTGTGTCTTGTCCTATCCTCAGAGGATAAGGAGAACAATTTTTCTCCCTCTTCCTTGTAACAATCTTTTATGTACTTGAAAACCGTTATCATGTCCCCTCTCCGTCTTCTCTTCTCCAGACTAATCAAACCCAGTTTTTTCAATCTTCCCTCATAGGTCATGTTTTCTAGACCATTACTCATTTTTGTTGCTGTCCTCTGGACTTTCTCCAATTTGTCCACATCTTTCCTGAAATGTGGCACCTAGAACTGGATACAATACTTCAGTTGAGGCCTAATCAGCGCCTGATTAGGAAGAGAGTAGAAGAATTACTTCTTGTGTCTTGCTTACAACAGTCCTGCTAAAACATCTGTCAAGGCTAATTCCCCGCTCTGGCACTCCAAGTGCAGAAGGTGGGGGGCCTGCAAGGATTCTAAAAATTAATTCTGACCCACTCCTGGCTTGTATTAAAATCCCAAGATTACATTTTTTTCTGACCTTGGATTGGTAGATACTGCCACCACCCAAGTGCAGAACCCCTTTAAGAGCCCAGGAAGGCGCCCTTGGGAATTCCTTCCTGTGGGGTGCCCTCAAGCCCTTTCATCCCCCTCCCCTCCCGGGGAAGAGCTGAGAAAGAAAGAAAAAAAAGGAAATCAGCTGTTGCCACGAGTTAATCAACATGTGCACAAACCTCTTAAAACACAAAAATCCAATTCTGTTCTTAAAAAGGTAAATTTTATTTAAAAAAAAACATCTGGAAACTCAGATTATTAATAGATTTTAAAAGAGTAACTACAAGGATTAAGCATGAAGAATAACTGTCTTGAGGTCCCGCTTAAAGGTTACAAGCAAAACAAAAGCATCTGGGGTTAGCGCAGAGGAGTCTACAAGCCATAAAGAAATAAAAAGAGATAAACCTAATCGCATTTTCCTAGACATTTCCTGATCTACTTACATATTTGGGGTTTCAAATGAGTAATTTCTAGGTATGATACCAATGATTTTTCATATCTGGCCCCAAGCTTTTTACAGCATAGCTGTTGCCTTGTCTGCCTCTCCCCGGAAGAACAACCACAGACAGACAAAAGGGGAGTCTTGTTTCAATTTTAAAAAGTTCTAGCCTTCCCATTGGCTCTTTTGGCCAGGTGCCCACTCACTTCTTTTTACTTATGCATAGCAGTGAGACTTTTTAACCCTTTACAGGTACAGCAATTAGAGAACAGCTACTAAGAGGGATTTTATAGCTACTGGCTGGCTGGGGGTCCATAAAAGGGAGCTACCTCCTCCCTTCATTTATCACAAAATCTAACCTGGGCCGAGCAGTTCTTTCAGAAGTGGGTATATGGACATCGGTTTGTGCATCCTGTGTCCTTTGGATTACAGTGGAAGGTTGTTCCTTCTGAGATCTAAAAATGGTGCATTCAGGAATTTACATTTAAAGATGTCAAGTTGGTAAATATGTGTCATTTCATTTCTTTTCTTTTGCTAAGATAAACATTGTGGTAGCAGTCTCTCAATCTAAGACTGTTTAACTGTTGGCTGTTACTTTAGAGAATGGAGGATTATATATGGAGGGGGGATGTTTTGCTTAAAACAGTCCTAACAGTTTGGAATGAGGAGGCTGAAAGGCTCAAGGAATTAGAAATGGGATACAGAGCATTTTATTTCTAGGTCACTGGTTTGAATCCAGCCCAAATCAATACTGAGTGAAAATCATTGCTGTTTGACAGCTAGCTGTTCAGTGACCAAGATGACATGAGTCAATGATATAAACCCAGCTGTAGACAGGTGTTC
Organism: Trachemys scripta elegans; assembly: GCF_013100865.1. NCBI lineage: Eukaryota > Metazoa > Chordata > Testudines > Emydidae > Trachemys > Trachemys scripta. Next base: position 88,395,647 of record NC_048301.1, read on the forward strand.
ATTACAGTTGGCACTCATTGGCACCTGTGTCGGCAATCTCAAAAGGCAACCGCCAGTTAGAGGTACATTAAGCGACATAATTACAGCGTCATAAGCGCTAGTGTGCACAGCACTGTGTCGGCAGGAGAGCTTCTCCTGCTGATATAGATATCACCACTTGTTGTTGGAGTGGATTAATTATGTCAACAGGAGAACGATTCTCCCGTCAGCATAGAATGACTACACGAGAGAATTTACAGCAGCGTAGCTGCATCGGTACAGCAGTGCGCTGTAAGGTCTCTAGTGTAGACATAGCCTAAACTTCTGCCTAATATTGTATGCTGTTATACACTGCCATGCGTCACTCCAGGTTGATTACATTTCACTGTGTGAAGGGATCCCTACAGAGCATTTCTTATAAAACAAAACAAAAAACTTCCTTGGGACGTAAGCTGTTATGTAAATGTAAATCATCATTAGAAATTCTTTAAAGCCATTGTTTTTAGGTAACAGTATTTCAAGAATGTTAAATAAGATTGGCAAACAAAGAATCTTTTAAAAGATTAGATGTTTTGAATATGAGTAGAATAGCCTGAGTAAGCAGCATCAGGATAATTGTAGAGAAGAGGAATGATGTTTTCACAGTTACAGGGCAAACTGCACTTAACACCCTTTTAATCCCTCTTGAGTTGCACCCCTTAGGTGACAGGACTGGCTTCCTGCACCTCACTCGGTGTGGTACCAGATGGTACAGCCACTGAGTCACTGGGCCGCAGCCTAGAATCATAGAATCATAGAATATCAGGGTTGGAAGGGACCTCAAGAGGTCATCTAGTCCAACCCCCTGCTCAAAGCCTCTTAATGTATCAGGCCCATCTGTGATTGGGACCTGCAACCCCTTTTCTTTCAGGGACCTGTGACTAGTGAGTTGATTAAAGCAATTCAAAAACAGTGTCTTCAGAACAAAGCATTATTTATTAGGGCTGTCGATTAATTGCAGTTAGCTCACGCAATTAACTCAAAAAGATTAATCTCAATTAAAAAAATTAATTGTGATTAATCACAGTTTTAATCCCATTGTTAAACAATAGAATACCAATTGAAATTTATTAAATATTTTTGGATGTTTTTCTACATTTTCAAATATATTGATTTCAGTTACAACACAGAATACAAAGTGTACAGTGCTCGTTTTATATTATTATTTTTCATTACAAATATTTGCACTGTACAAATTATAAACAAAAGAAACAGTATTTTTCATTTCATCTTATACAAGTACTGTACTGCAATCTCCTTGTCGTGAAAGTGCAACTTACAAATGTAGATTTTTTTTGTTACATAACTGCACTCATAAACAAAACAATACAAAACTTTAGAGCCTACAAGTCCACTCAGTCCCACTTCTCATTCAACCAATCGCAAAAACAAACAAGTTTATCTTCCATAAATGTAAACAGTGCTTCCTGCTTCTTATTTAGAATGTCACCTGAAAGTGAGAACAGGCGTTTGCATGAGACTTTTGTAGCTGGCTTTGCAAGGTGTTGTGGAAGCAAAAAAAGAACTGTCATGCATTGCAATTCCCTTCCTGTTAGTTCTTTTTTTGCTTCCACAGTATTTACATGCCAGATATGCTAAACATTCATATGCCCCTTCATATTTCAGCCACCATTCCAGAGGACGTGCTTCCATGCTGATGATGCTCATTTAAAAAAAAAGTGTTTATTTAAATTAAATAATTAAATTCTCCTTGGGGGGAGAATTTAATGTATCCGGCTCTATTTTACCTGCATTCTGCCATATATTTCATGTTATAGCAGTCCCAGATGATGACTCAGCACATGTTGTTCATTTTTAAGAACACTTTCGCTGCAATTTGACAAAATGCAAAGAAGGTACCAATGTGAGATTTCTAAAGATAGCTACAGCACTCGACCCATGGTTTAAGAATTTGAAGTGCCGTCCAAAATCTGAGAGGGACGAGATGTGGAGCATGCTTTCAGAAGTCTTAAAAGAGCAACACTCCAATGTGGAAACTACAGAACCCGAATCACCAAAAAAGAAAATCAACCTTCTGCTGGTGACATCTGATTCAGATGATGAAAATGAACATGTGTCAGTCCGTACTGCTTTGGATTGTTATCGAGAGGAACCCGTCATCAGCATGGAAGCATGTGCCCTGGAATGGTGGTTGAAGCATGAAGGGACATATGAATTTTTAGCACGTCTAGCATGTAAATATCTTGTGACATCGGCTACAACAGTGTCATGAGAATGCCTGTTCTCACTTTCAGGTGACATTGTGAAAAAGAAGCGGGCAGCATTATCTCCTGCAAATGTAAACCAACTTGTTTGTCTGAGCGATTGGCTGAACAGGAAATAGGACTGAGTGAACTTGTAGGCTCTAAAGTTTTACATTGTTTTATTTTTGAATACAGTTATTTTTTTAACATAAGTCTACATTTGTAAGTTCAATTTTCATGATAAAGAGATTGCACTACAGTACTTGTATGAGGTGAATTGAAAAATACTATTTCTTTTGTTTTTTACAGTACAAATATTTGTAATAAAAATAAATAGAAAGTGAGCACAGTACACTTTGTATTCTGTTATAATTGCAATCAATATATTTGAAAATGTAGTAAACATCCAAAATATATTTAAATAAAATGGTATTCTATTATTGTGTGACAGTGCGATTAATCGCATGATTAACTGTGATTAATTTTTTTTAATCACTTGACAGCCCTATTTTTTATTCCTTCCTCCCAAGGTACAAAGCACATACAGCAAGGGGTAAAAACAATAAAAAGGTATAACCCTAACCCTAAGTCTGGATCTTACTTATCCTTAATCTTTCCTTGCCAGCTTTTGCAAGTTTCTCTCAGCATAGCTAACCCCCATCTCTGGCTGGGAGAAACAGACTGTCCTGTTCACAGCAGGCTCTCTGTCTCTGTCTGTTTTTTCTGACACTCTCTGAGAAACCTCTAGCCACTCACTCAACTTCCATACTTTTCTAGACCCTGGGTATTCTAATATTTTACCATTCCCTTTGATCTCTGTCATCTCAGCCATAGCAAAACAGCTATGTCACCACAGTTGGAGTGGAGGAGTCTTTTCTTAGCTATTATGTTTGAGTGTTTGTTGGGATGAGCCTTCGCCATTGTTTTACCTTTCCTGCTTGTTCCTCTAACAACCACTTTTGATGTAACTCCATAGGAAGTAACCCATCATAAACTCACACACAGAGGCATGCACCATATTCATAACAAATAATATAGATATTCTCACTTTGTCACGTCTAATTGGTTTTTGGATGATATTAATATGCTAGTTGGAAAGGATGCTGGAGAAAATTGATAAATTTCTCAGAGTTGTCTTAAATGTAAGTTAAAATATTGAATGTCTGAGTAGGTATATCAAATGAATCACCACTTTTTTCAAGGCTATGAAATCCTATTCCTATTATGCTGAACATCAGTATACGCATTTAATGAGGTATTGTACAGTTTTATATTTAGGGTGCTTGTGTGTGGGCAAATAACCTTCATGTAATATTTGTTTGTTCCCTTTTTTCTAGTAGTAAGGAACTGTGATTATAATTTTTGTTGTGATAGAATTTTTTTAAATGATTTTTGTTTGGTTTTTTTAATGTTCTTGTTTTTATTTCTTGTTTCTCATTTTTCTTTGTTTGGATTAATAAAAGTAGTGGGCCCTTCTCACTTATACCAGTTGAAAACTGGAGTAATTCTGTTGCAGTTAGTGGAGTTGCATTAATGTAAATCTGGTCTGAGAGGAAAACTAGACCTAAGGTAAAACTTTGAAAAGTGCCTGAGTCCTGTTTTCAAAGTGACTTATGTGTCTAAGTGTCATTGACACTTTGGCTCCTAATTTCCTGAGTCTGTTTTGAAAATGGGACTGAGAAGCCTAAGTCACTTATATGGTTTTGCAAATTTTATTCCAATTTTTTGTTCATTTCCTACTTTAAAAGGGAAGAAATATTGCACTATTAACATTCAGATTGACACTTTTTATTTGTGATTGTCTTATAGGAAACAGATTCAGGCTCTTCTAGGGCAGTTTAGCCAAGCAGAAACCTTATTAATCTCAGCTGGAGTAGAGCCAGGAATGCTAGATGGAGTTCTTTTGGATGCTGGGTGTTCCTCTATGCAGCTTGATACTCCTGAAAGAGGTTTTTCCCTGCGAAAGGATGGTCCTTTGGATATGAGGATGGATAGTGGCAGGTATGTATTGATCAAACATTTCTTCTCACAACAAGAAATCAATTTCTCAACAACACTCTGAATTTAATTTCCTTTTTAGGTTGCAGAATTCCCATCACACGCCCACATCTAACTCTGCACATACATAATAAATCAGCTTTGTTCTTTTGCCATAGAAGCTCATCTAGTTCTCAGGATTTAGGGCCAGATTCCAATCTCGCATACTCCAGCATAAAGTGAAGGTACTTCTGGGTTTCAGTGGTGGAAGGTCAGAATTTGACTATTAGGCTTTCCATACTTAAGGTTAAAAGCAATGAATAATAACAATAATTAAAACAAGCATCTTTAATTTTGTTAAGCAGACCGTGATGTAGAATATAAATGAAATTGTAACTGAGAAGGTAGTTTATCATCTAGGTGAAATGAGGATGCTTAAGTATAAGTAAAGTTCTAACAGATTTCTTTTAACCTTAGTAGCTACTCTGAAGATGGGCATGTGCTACCCTCTACAAAGAAACGGCAGTGAGCCTATCAATTAAATTACAATGGCAACACTGCTTTCAAGGCATTAAATATTCTACCACTACTTGCATGCTTACTGTAAGCAATTCATTAACATTGTTCTATGTTTCATAGCAAGCAGATCAGAATGACTTACTTTATACTCAAATTAACAAGTAGTAAAAAAAAAACCTTTATATTTAATTGATTAGAGTCAGTGCTGAATATAATCTGGAAGGTGGAATGCAATGCTAATCATAAATAGTAATGTTTTCTATGTATATAGCAACTGTCTCCTGAAGGGACCCAGTGCCTTTCATGGGGAATATGCCTTATTACAGAAAACACCAAATTTGCAGTCACCTCTGTTGTATGGATGATGGTAATTAACTGAGACATAGCATGCTGCACACCTATAAGGGAATGGGAAATTCTGGCCAAAAATAATGGGACAAACTTGTGTTCTTAGAATATAAGCCATGGTATTGTTAATGTTCACACATAGCCAATGGTACCTCAGTTTCTAAGAAACTATCTCAAAGACTGACACAGTAAACTGCATGATACGCAATATAGTCAACTCTAGGATGAACAGCTGAGATCTTACTGGGTTCAAGCCTGTGGTTTCAAGGAATGTAAACCTGAGGTTTTTGCCGCTAAAATATCCCTGCTGGTATATGAACTTGCATGATAAGAATAAAGAATGACTGGGATAAAACGGGCATATATTGTACAGTTGAGGATAAATATACAGGGCAAATAGTATCTTAAGTTTGGTTATTTTCTGTAAGATATTGCGGGGAAATAATAAAATACTGAAAAGTATTCTGCCTATCTGTTCCTTTGTAGAAGAGGCAAGTCTGTGAAATAGTTGAATTAGATTGAGCAGTCTCTGCACATTACTGAATACCCATGCAGTGTATATAAAAGACCTTGAATGATTTCAATAAAGAAAGTTGTACAGGTTAAAGAAATATTGATGACTATGGGATATTTTGTTTGCCTTTTGATAGATAGTTACAAATATCCTTTTCTTTCAAAATACTTTTGAATTTAAATTGAGATACCTTTAAGTGACAGTACAGGAAATTATCTTCATAAGGGATCATTTTTCATAGCACTGCATATAAGGGGAAAGATCCTTGAGATTAGTTCCTCTGTATTCTGAGTGGAAAACAGAACAAATAATGCAAGATGACTAAAACCAACACATAAGAAATGAGTTCATATTTTGAAGATATCTAAATAAAGGCAATCTTACAGCCTTTCAATTTTAGAAAAATACTTGAACTACAGCTAATCTTTGTCAACTCATTAATGTTAAAAGTTTACGGTAGTACCTGAAGTTTCAGCTATTCTTTATTGCTAATTAATGTTAAGGAAGACACTCCATCTGAAGTAATAAGACGGGATTTAAAAGGTAGAAGCTATTTCCGTTTTCACAGGATTGCTTTCTCTTATTTTAAAACCTCAAAGGCACTTGCATGCAGTGTGTGTGTTTGACTTTATGTCTCAATGCTATGAAGCTTCACCTCTTGTCAATGAAAACTGACGTCAGTGAACTAATTGGCTCTTCTTGTGCGTAGGTATCCTGACATGCCCACTGCTGCTGATGTTGTGAATGCTTTAGATCAACAGGCGCTTGCGTCCATCCTGAGAACATACGGGGAGGAGAGGCACGCCAAGAAAATAGCTTCAGCAGTCGTTCAGGCACGCAGCATCTACCCCATCACCAGAACTCAGCAGCTTGCCAGCATTGTTGCAGGTACCCTCATTAATTCTGAACAGTGTCTGAGAGAGAAAAAATATTAATCCCCAAAGTCCCAGAGGGATCTATTTGTTCTTGAAATCATGCAGGATCTAATCCTGTCTATCCTTCTCTGATGTGTTGTTTTGTTTTGTGAGCTCCCTTTTTTTATATGCTGTGGCTTCCTGATTAGTTTAATAATAGATTTTACATGAAGTGATTTATCATTTTTGCCCACCAAGGTGAAACATTGAATGACAACCACAGAGGGAATTCTTTATCACTACTGTTGATAAGCCCTCAATTATCAGATCTACTTTATATTTTTGAGGTGTGGGGGTGGTAGTACCATGACACTGCCCAACAACTGAAATAAAATAGATTAGCTCATATTTTTCTTCTAAACAGCCAGCTAATGAAGAGTAAAATGATGTGTAGGTTATTTCACTTTGTGAACACTAACTAGATCAGCCTGAAGGGCTTAATGAAACACTTCATCTTAGTTGCTGTTCACCATAAACCTTCTGAACTGAATGTAGCTAGGAGGTGCTTTGTTGCAGGCAGGAATTGTTTCATAGCTGTGCCCTATGATGAAAGTTTTCCAAGCCAAAATACAATTTCTGTAGCTGCTTAAGACAGTTCCATTGGACAATCCCTAGTCTTGTCAGAAATACATCTAAAGGAGTGAAACTCTTGTATCTCTAGCTAGGGAAACTATCTTCTAATGTAATGTATTTTGGTTTATGGTTGCTGTTGGCTTATTAATAATGGAGAAGTTCTTAAGTAATCTTAGAACTCTCAAATGAAAGGTTTAGCACCATTTTAATAATATAGGCTGTTTAGGCAACTTATATGGTGAAATCATATACACCTGAACTTTAGCCATAAAAGACGTGAAATGATTAAAGCTCTGGAAGAAGTATGAAGATACTATTGCTGTAGAAAGATCACATTGTAAGCATACTATATGAAAACAATGTAATGACAAAGAGGTGGGATCAGTTGATCAATATATAATATATAAACCTTAAATAAAATCTGACAATTCTGTATTTAAAAAGTAGCCATTTCCATCTACATTTAGTGGTAGTGATTTAATTTGCTTGTCAGACACATGCTTCTTTCTAGAGCTGTTAATTAAAACAGTATGTCATTGTTTATGAACTTAAAGCAGCTACCCTGATGCTGTGTTAAATTTTTAATAAGCTGTATGTCTTAAATACTATACAAGTTAATATTGTTATGAACTAAATAAAAGTGTCAGCACATTAGATTACCAGTTCCAGGTAAAAGACAATGGTCAAATTTGCAGCAGTGTTGTATCGGTTACCTATGAATCATAGCCTTAACTGCCACTTCTTCTGTTATTTTAAATCCCTTGCTGTACATTATGTAGTTTTGACAGGTATATCAATATGATAAAATGCATGCCAAAGAAATTTATCAAATGACATTTTATATCAGGTTTTTTCCTTTTAATAAGTACAGCTTCTGTCTACCAACATGTACAAAACACATATACTTACCAAACATCTCTCTATATAGAATAGGCAAGTAATTAAAATTGGTTTAGCTCATTCTTTCAGTCTATGCTTAGGGAGAACTCCCTGGATTTCAGTGTGAATCTGCACCGAGTAAGAAGTTCAGGACTGGCTCTTATTAAGCTTTTCTTAATTGTTTATACCTTAAGGTATAACGAACAGTATTACATATAGTATAGAACAGTACATGTAATACCATAGTATAGAATACATAGGTATAGAATTTTTTAAAATTATTTCTTTTAATGTTCTTGTTTTTATTTCTTGTTTCTCATTTTTCTTTGTTTGGATGAATAAAAGTAGTGGGCCCTTCTCACTTCTCAGGGAATTCTACTACCTAATTCTAGGAGCTTCCATGGCTTTTAGTTCTGATGGTCTCCTGCATGGCCACAAGGGGCCCTGCAACACGAGACCTCTCAGAGCCTTCCTCCTATTGAAGTAGAATCTTCAGGAGAACTTCCTCCCTTTTCCATTCACTCTCCCTGCTCTCATCCTGAAATTGTTTTGGGGGTGTCAACATACAAAAACCCTCACCACAAAGAATCCCCTCACAGAGACTCCTGCAATGCAGATCATTGTGGACGCTTTGCTATCAGGTTGAAGAGCACCTATGGTGCACAAATATCACTGAGTAAATGGTCCAAATGAGAGAGAAAACAGAACATCAGAGGGTTAGAACTGACAGCAATTAGCAATACTGTAGTTTAATCCTTTACCTGACATCCAAATCTGTCCTTCTACAAAATGACTGCCATGCAATGTTTGTCAGGAAACCAGAGCCTGAGGGTCAGGGAACATACTCACAGAATCTTTCTCTAGATAGAACAGAAGAAACTCTAGGTATCTAAGATTGATGTCCAGGGTAAATGCATGTACAATTAAATTGGTTAAGCCATCTAGCCTTCTGTCTAGAGGCATAAAAACTCAACCAGATAATTAAAAACTTGATGTTCAGGATATTGGGGACTGCACCTCCAAAAGCAAGAAGAAACTAATCACTTTTTGCAAGGCACTGGAACAAGAAAATGTGTGACATTGCTTGAATGAGAAAGAATCTATCTGGAAAATGGATGTGCATCCTCCCATCTTTTTCTCAGCTGGCTTGAGTGGCCAAGAAAAATCAGGACAAACAATGCTATCGTAGTCCTTGTAACTACCTATTAGTTTCATGGGCCCTCCACAGACTAGCTAGTCTCCCAAAACCTTCTATATCAGTGGTGGGCAAACCGTAGACACTGGAAGCTGCGGGTGGCCGTGCAAATGTAAACAAACAGTCTGGCGGCCCGCCAGCGGATTACCCTGATGGGCCACGTGCAGGCCACAGGTTGCCCACCACTGTTCTATATTAAGAACATAAGAAGATAAGAATGGCCATACTGGGTCAGACCAAAGGTCCAACCAGCCCAGTTTCCTGTCTGCTGACAGTGGCCAATGCCAGATGCTCCAGAGGGAGTGAACCTAACAAGTAATGATCAAGTGATCTCTCTCTTGCCATCCATCTCCACCCTCTGACAAACAAAGGCTAAGGACACCATTCCTTACCCATCCTAGCTAATAGCCATTAATGGACTTAACCTCAATGAATTTATCTAGTTCTCGTTTAAACCCTCTTATAGTCCTAGCCTTCACAACCTCCTCAGGCAAGGCGTGCCACAGGTTGACTGTGCGCTGTTTGAAGAAGAACTTCCTTTTATTTGTTTTAAACCTGCTGCCCATTAATTGCTTTTGGTGGCCCCAAGTTCTTATATTATGGGAACAAGTAAATAACTTTTTCTTATTCACTTTCTCCACACCACTCATGATTTTATATACCTCTATCATATCCCCCCTTAGTTTCCTCTTTTCCAAACTGAAAAGTCCTAGCCTCTTTAATCTCTCCTCCTATGGGACCCGTTCCAAACCTCTAATCATTTTAGTTGCCCTTCTCTGAACCTTTTTTAATGTCAGTATATCTTTTTTGAGATGAGGAGACCACATCTGGACGCGGTATTCAAGATGTGGGCATACCATGGATTTATTTAAGTGCAATAAGATATTCTCTGTCTTATTCTCTATCCCTTTTTTAATGATTCCTAACATCCTGTTTGCTTTTTTAACTGCCGCTGCACACTGCGTGGACGTCTTCACTATCCATGATGACTCCAAGATCTCTTTCCTGATTAGCTGTAGCTAAATTAGCCCCCATCATATTGTAAGTATAGTTGGGGTTATTTTTTCCAATGTGCATTACTTTACATTTATCCACATTAAATTTTATTTGCCGTTTTGTTGCCCAATCACTTAGTTTTGTGAGATCGTTTGTGAGATCTTGAAGTTCTTCACAGTCTGCTTTGGTCTTAACTATCTTGAGCAGCTTAGTATTGTCTGCAAACTTTGCCACTTCACTGTTTACCCCTTTCTCCAGATCGTTTATGAATAAGTTGAATAGGATTGGTCCTAGGACTGACCCTTGGGGAACACCACTAGTTACCCTTCTCCATTCTGAAAATTTACCATTTATTCCTATCCTTTGTTCCCTGTCTTTTAACCAGTTCTCCATCTTTTACCAGATCCTAGATAAGCCCCAGATAATAGCCAGAAATTTAAAATTTAAAAACTAGAATTTGGATTCACCACAGGCTAGTGGATATTTTGTTCCAAACCAGAAAGCTATTTACCTTTAACCTTTAATACAAGACCTAGGAAGGGCATGTGCGGTTGTGCCCATGAATTCAGTTCCACAAAAGTAAATGTGAAACATTTTCTTCAACTTTCTGCTGGGAGGCTACCAGAAAGAACTGTGTTGTGGGCAGGTCGCAATACCAGAGGCTCTGCAGTTTTTGCAAGAAAAAGGGAGACTTGCAGGTTTTGCCCCTCTCTCTCTCTAGAATCAATAAAGCTATTGATGATGTCTAACCATCTCAAACATCTGGTAGTACACAGGTAATCTTACTCTTGATCTTAAACACCTGATGAAACTCCCTTTGAAATGTCATCAGAAGTCTCCTTTACTTTTTATAATATAAGGTGTCCATTATCTCTTCCTGAGAGCAAGCAAACTTCATGCCCTGTCAGCAAAAAAACCCATTTTTACAATTATTTGTCTCAAACACTGATATCCTACTGCAATAGGCACTCTATAAATACTTTACATCATTGGTTCTCAATGAGGGGGTTATGAACATGTCCACAGGGATGAACAGGAAACACTGCCTTAGATAGATTTTTGCCACAGCTACTTGGAGGTTAATAGGTATACATTAAAACTTACTGAAAAATATAAAGGTTGAACTTCTTAAAATGTAGCTTTAGTGTTCTTCTATTCTACTGATCAACAATTCTTATTTCATTTCAGTGGGTGATATGCCTTGTTACCTATTAGCTTAAGCTAGTAACTTAATTTTGCTTGGTTTCATTTAGATTTGTAACCCATTGACAGATCATTGTGAGATCATGTAGTCATCTGGATTTAACTTGAGAGAAGTTGGAGATTAGATGATAAAGAAGTTTAAAAAACCCTTAGTGGGTAAAGCCAGTTTTATCCAGATCTATTCAAGTTCACAGACTTTAATTAACAGTTTGAAATTTGTAATATTGCTTGAATTTTAGATGGCTGTGAATTAACACTGTATTAAGGGAGCCTAGACAAAAGGACATGAGTTGCGTCACAGAAACTTATTAAATGTGATGCAAATTCAACAGATGAATTCCAGCAAACAGGTGCACGATCTGAATTAATTTTTAAACTCCACCACTCTCATACACTCAGGGGACTTTAATGCCTCACATTGACAGGCACAGCACATTGCTAATTTCATTCACAAGCTTAAAAATTTCAATACATTTTAACATATGAATCTATTAGATTTTAAAAAGTGTAAGTAGCATCAGGGTATCCCAAAACTAAAATGATAATTTCTCTCAACTGGGATTTCAAATCAGTAATCTAGCTAGAAGCATAATGTTTTTATGAATGAAATCCGTTTTACAGACTTCCCATACAAATTTTGTTATATTATTATACATAGCAATGCCTGTTACTAAGCAAGATTTTCTTTTACTGTTAGTATGGTTTTCGTTTGTGACTTAGCAAAAAGCACAGGATTTCCTGACTCCAGAAACGTTACTGACTCAGGGGACTGAGAATGGGATAGTTGTAGCCTTTCACCCCTGGATTGCTGATTCAAATCCAGTTTGGATTGTTAACAACTGTTCCAAATAGATGGCTGTCCATATGAAAGAAATCACCACCATAAAAAACATTCATTAGTTGTTGACAGTTTCAGCAGAGAAACCAAGGATTCATTGGGCTTGGAGACTGAACTGTCTTTGCACTACATACAACTGGTACATGATCTGAGCATAAACAGAAGCCTTTTCTCTAGAGTTGTTAGTCAAGTATCTTTCACTTTGTCATCAGCAACATTTGTATCATACCCTGCCCTGGACAGCTTACAGTCTAGGTCAGGCATGACATACAAATAAGGGTAATGGGAGTTAATAGGATGGGAACAGGTCAGGGTCATATATAGAAGATCACACAATAACTTAGATCAGTCATGCATAGTTCCTTGAAACATTTTGTTTGAGCTTCATCCCCATCATCAATTTTCACCAAACTCATCCACTTCTAAATAATGCTGCAGCACTAAACTCACAGGTACTGGTAAACAAGCATATACATGTACACATGCACAAATACATTAAAAAACTGGGATAATTGAAAAAGGAAATATTAGCTGCAAGTTTGATAGTAAAAATGCTGTATTTCTGGTCTCAATGTGGCAAATATAAAGTATCTCTGATGTAATGTGGCTATATTTTTTTATTGATTTACTGAATTTTAGTATTACATACTATAACATATTTTCTGCCTTGCTATTTGTGCATTGTCTTCCACAGATGTCATAGGGGATTGTGTTATATATGAAAAAAATATATGTTGGCAGTATTTGCTTATTTTTATTTCTTATATTACTATAATAGATTTTTATCCTAAGGGCCTGATTTTCAAAACCAGGTTCTTTTTTTGCTCATGCAAATATTTATAGGCACAGTTAATTGTCAGAAAAAATTATGGTATCTAGATACTGCATTGAAATATCATGGTGATGGGGATTATATAAGATCCAAGATAGATACAATTTAGATATATCTCTAACTGCCATATATGCCAGCACAATCTGGTAGCTGGATATCTAACTGCTTTCATTTGCCTGCTCCAAATTTCAGTTGCAGAATCAAAGACTAGCTTTCAAGATCAGATCAAGTATTGCTAAAAAGCTGTCTAATTACAGCAACATCCCCAAAGTGGTACAAGTGGGCTACAATTGCATCTTTCTTTTTTCATATACTTCTAAATTTGTGAAGCTTAAGATTCCTATTCTACCCCCTTCTGCTTTTTCTTTACCTCCCAGGGGATAGCAGTGTGTCCAGTTTATTTAGATTTAAAAAATAGTTTTGAAATAGTACAAACGTTTGTAGGAGACTTGTTAGTGCAGATAAGTAAAAAGACAAAGATTCTCAAAATATTTTGATGACACAGTCATAGAAGATAAAGCTGTCGTTTTTTTTCAACTGAGTGTAAAAGAAAGCTCAGTTAGACTACTATACAATAAAGATGGGCTGAGGAAGCGAAAACCAGATATGTTTAGAAATCTGTTTCCCTTTTACCCAAACTACCAAAGTTCAAGAACATCCGATAAAAGGTTCAAGTTTGGGCTTATTTCTAGTGCTGAGATGACTATTTTACTTTTGGGAATTGATCTAACAGTAAATCATGCCTTAATTTAGCATAGATCCAGATTAATTTGAAATAGACATTAGATTGGAACCTCTTGCCCCAGCTTCATGGCATACACTATAGAGGGTGGATCCAGAACATTTTATAAAGAAGTTCAGATTTGCATCTGAATTTTATCTGAATTCTGTGGCTTAGCTCCATCTTTAATTGTGATCCTTACAAGGTTGCCTTTTCTGGGACTTGGGCAATCCCTGGGCAGCAGAGGTGAACTGAACCCCAGCAAACCATCAGCAAGTTCAGAGAATGTTTTTATACTCCTGATCATACTCTATGGTACATATCAAATGTGGCTTTTTGTTCTGATAGGTGAAAATCAGCTCTGTAGAATAGAGTCCAAAAGTATTACTGTTTATAGAGCCTATACCCTAGAACAGAGATTCTCAAACTGTGGTCCGCGAGCTCCATTCAGGTGGTCCATGGATAGTTCCCTCTAAGGAGCGCGCCTGGGCGGCCGCACACAGAAGAATGAAGGGCCACCCACCTAATTAATGGAGCCGCACAGGTGTGGCTCCACTAATTAGGTGCCTGGACCCTGGAGTAGATGCACATGTAAGGTGAGGTGGTGGCCTTGGTGGGAATAGGGGACAGGTAGCAGGGGACAATGGGGTAAGAAGAGGGGGCGGGGAGAATTTGGGATGTGCAGGGCTGTGGCGGCCAGAGAAAGAGGCAACTTTCCCCAGCTCGAGGGCTGCTGCAGTGTGAGAGACACCCCTCTCCTTCCCAGCCCCAGGTCGGGGGCTGCCATGGTAGGGGAGAGAGGTCACATCCATCACATTAGAAAGATAAGACTACTGATATTAAAATATGAGTTGTGTGCTTTTATTTGTCGAACAAAAAAACTTAATTATTATTAAGTTTAGAGAGAGAGAGAGAGAGAGAGCACTTTTATCCAAAGTGCTTTACAATAGTTAGCTAATGGCACAAACAACATTTGGAAAGATGATTAAGTGGTCTGCTGAGACCCTCAGCAATTTTCAAGTGGTCCGCGAAAAAAAAAGTTTGAGAACCACTGCCCTAGGGCTTGTCTTCACTACCCCCTGGATCGGCGGGTAGAAATTGATCTCTTGGGGATCGAATTATCGCATCTCGTCGGGACACAACAATCGATTCCAGAATTGACGCGTGTACTCCACCAGTCCAGGTAGGAGTAAGCGCCGTCGACAGGGGAGCCGCGACGGACGATTTGCCTCCGTACTCACAGCGGGGTAAGTCGGATCGGATACGTCGAATTCAGCTACGCTATTCGCGTAGCTGAATTTTCGTGTATCTTAAATCGATCCTCCCCACCCAGTGTAGACCTAGCCCTAGAATCCACAACTGGCAATGTTTTCAGCAAATGGTACCAAAAAGAGAGTGCGGTACACGGCTAACAGAATAATAGACACTAGAACTGAAATGGCTAGATTTATCTAGTCCACTGTCCTGCTATGTGTTCCCTACAGTATTTGTTAATGCTTTCTTACTCTAGTTTTTAAATGTTTCAAGCAAGTAGGCATGCTTTTATTTTTTTATTTTTGTAGTATTTGGAGCAACTGGAACATTAGATTCTTGGTATAAGGCCTGCTACAAAATTGTAGTATTTCAGGAAATCTTGGGGTATAATTAAAGTTTTTTGTTGCTGTAAATTAAAAGAAAAGGGAGGGAGGGGTTGATTCAGGAACTATAAATTCTGTTGAAGAAAAAGCTTATTTGTACGTGGAAACTAGGGCATGTATTATTGGGAAGCGGGGAGCTGTGTATGTCTAATGACCTAGTGAATGTATAGATTCAAAGAAGAGTATCTCTGTATTCCAGTGAGCATTGCTATAGAAACATTCATGTCCTATGGTATTGCAGGTGTACTCCATCTTTAGTTTTAAACCGCGCTGTTTCCTCTAATAATACCTCAGTGTTTTAACCAAGTTAATGGTGTTAGTAGCTGTTAGTTGCTCATTTCAAAGAAAATAATATTTGTTTTGGTTAGCAAAGCAATCTTTTTACATTATATATTGAGAAGCACTTTTCTCCACAGATAAACTACTATCAGTATTAAGTTCAGGAATTTCATTTTCAAATCAAAACTTATTTTTAGATGCATTAGCGATAAGGAGAGGTAGCATGCAGAGTTTCGGAAACCTTTGTATCAGTTTGCTGCCTGTGAGAGCTTGCCTTTTGACCAGCCTAAGAGTTCTCCTCACCCAATTACTTCCTCCCAGCAGGCATTTTGGCCCCTAAAAAGGGAGATTAGAGACCTTTTTGTTTTTACAATATGTGCACACAATGTGATTTTCAAAGGCAAAATGGCAGTTAACTACTTAGGGTAACATTTTCTAAATTGCCTTAGTCTTAATGACTTGATCCACGTCCCAAGGAGTTTCAATGAAAGCTGTGCACCTAAGTCACTTAGGGGCTTTTGAAAATTTTATCCCTGACTACTGTTGACTTTCAGTCAAAGTTGGATGCCTAATTGCTATTTGTATCTTTCAAAATCACAATATAGTATAAAAAATTACTTAGCTGATATTTTCATTTATTTAAATGTGCTCATGCATAAAGGAATGGAGCACACACTGTTTCAAAATTGCTACTGTGGGATGATAAAAGCAAGTCTATCCATTTTTGGATGGTGCAGGTTTAGTGTATGTGTGCTACTTACTCACAAGTACTGCATCTCTGCTTTCCCATGCCCCTTTTCCTTCTCTTGCCCTGAACTCAATCTTAATTCCTCTGCCTTATCCCTCTTCCTTTTGTGTTCTTTTCCACAGCCCTCTGTGCCTGGAACAATCTTCCTGTCCTCATCCATCAAGTGTCTTTCCCCCCTTCCCTCTTCTCAGCTTTAGTAGCCATGTGTTGTGCTTGTTTAGACTTACATAGATTGTGTAAGCTCCTCAAGGCAAAAAAAAAAACGTCTCTTTCTCTGACTCAGGTTGTCCCATGGAGAACACATGAGGGAAACCACAAGAAAAGCAAAACTCCTACAAGTTCTTTTTCATTACATGGTTTCAGTGCTGTACCATGAGTTCCATTTGGAAAGCAAACTTGCAATTCCTCAGGGGAACTTCTTGCTCAAGTTACTTGTGTTGAGCAAGTTTTGGAGATGCCCTGTAGAGCTTTGAATTTTTTTAATAGGCACTTACTCAAATCTCGGTGTCCCTGTTGCCAATCCTTTCTATCACAGATCAGACTGATCATCACCTTTCCCCATATGGGAAAGAAATTAGCCTAGTCAGAGCCTCATTCAAGCCATGTTAGGCTTCAGTGGGTCCTTTAAAATGAGACAATTCACAAACCACAAAGTAAAACAGATTAAAAGGCGGCAGGACTCCATCCACATTCCAGTGACACCATCTTCAGGTTGCCCACCTGAGAGTCGACATCCAGTTTATTCCTCTGCCCTTATTCCAGGGCCCTTTCTCCAGGCTATCTACCTTAGAGTGAACAGACCCCGGTCTCCTAATACCTGTGTCTGTATTCTAAGGCCTTCACACTGCTAGCCATTCTTTGAGCTTCTTATTACTGTTCTGCTGCAACCTTCACTTCAGTGCTTCTATGAGAGGGTTCCCTGCAGTGTTCCACTCCACAAGGTCCTTCACCAAACTACTGCCTGGCTCTTTATGGAGGCAGGATGCCCTCTACCATGCCCATTATGAGGTACTAATTAGTCACAGATGAACTGGACCCATCCCCTTTAAAAGGGGATAGTCACCCTATGACAGCAGGTCAAATAGTTGTAGATGCAACTCATTTGCCCTTCCTGATATTCATTCTTGCTATCACTTTACTCTTTTCAGACATACATTGTATGTTTTCTTGCCATTGTGTTACCGTTTCTTCACGGCACAGAATGAGCATGGCTGAAATATTCCATTACCAAAGGCAGAAATCAGATGATTTGGTTCATGCCAGGAAAGAACGATGAGATCACAGTGTTGCTGCTAAGTGTCTGGGGGTGGGTAAAATGCTGCTTTCTCTAATATGTATATTAAACAGGATGCTGCACATTACATCAGTAGCCAGTGACCACATTTCTGGCTCCACCTCAATCTATAGAACTCCCCACTTTGTCTTAGGTAATCATTTATACAGCTCAGCAGAATTTCTGTTTTCTTACCTTCAAATCTTACCAGAGGAATGTACAGCAGAGCCAGTAGTGTAGAAACATGTTATACCATCTTGGAAATTATCCCAGACTGGAGCAGCTGCTGAAAGAAGCTTTGCAAGGTGCTGCTGACATCACTTGCAACCACATAGCCGCCCCAACTGTAAAGGTAGTGCAATCTTGCAATCTAGCACTTACATCTTTAGACATTTTAGTCTGCAAATTATTGTAGGTTTGGATGGCATGCAGCTGTTTCCTGAGAACCTTTGTCTCTGTTCTTCATTTCCACCCACACATTTGCAAATACACAGTTTTCAACATGCTTCACAGCTGCAGGTTGGCTCCTTGTGGAGGGAAAAAGAGAAGATGGGAAAACACGGAGGGGACAATGCTGAGTAAGTTTCCTGTCCTCCATGGAAATTTGAGGGAAGTTAATTTATGAAGTCCACAGTACACAGCTGAAACCATGGACCATCAGGCCTTAGTGTGTAAAATGCTGTACTTACCTAAAGCACTATATAAGTAATTATTGTTGGTAGAAATGTGTAGTGAGACGTGCAACAGTTTTAAAAAATGGTACCTCTCTCCACCTTTATATGTATGCCCAGTCATCATTTTTTACACATGCATATAGAATGCAAAGGTTTTGTTATTTTCATAGACTCCGGTGTTTCCAATCCGTAGCAAAGAAAATTTGGAAAGAAGAGTGGGCTTACAGTATGGGTTTGTTTTGTTTCTTATCCCTAGTTAATATCCTCTCTTCCAGATCAAGAATGGAGTGCCTCATGCAGTATCATGAGATGATGGAAAGGGTTCCCCACCACCCCATTAGTTTTAAATTCTTAAAGAAAGTTATCAGTAGGGAATACCTTTGTGCCAGAGCCAGCGCTTCAAGTATCATCCAAACTAGTGCTGTTTTTTTCATATAACACAAGGCAGAAAATCCTTTCCCCCCTTTTATAGTTGATGTTGAGTTTGATTAAGGGATACACTCAAACCCTTAGTTCTTCTTTGAATGCCTCTGCATATTCTCACATGTGGAATCAAGGTCCCTAAGACATGGGGTTCCAGAATCTTCTGGGGTGCAGTGTCTATCTTGGGCTGCCCATCCCCAAAGAGTTCAGACAGTATCAAAGGAGAAGCAGCCCCAAATGCTTTTCAATTCCTGCCATTAATTTAGGGATTCCTAACCTAAAACGCAGAAGAAGTGGGAAATCTGGATGTGGAGTTTGGATTAACCAGTTGCAAGGAACAGTTCTGTCCCTTTACCAAATAACATTATTGCTTTCACTTTCCTGAATCAGGCTTCTGCATTCACCTGGCATAGTGGTTTGTAAATTGGGTTCAAATTCACATCTCCTTTAAGACTCCCTTGCACATTAATATGTTTTTTTCTTTAGCCCAGGCTTCATTAGCCTTATTTACCCATGCATAGAGACTGATGATATAAAGCTAAATTTTGTAAGGTGAATAATGCCACAAAGAAGTCCAGAAAATATTACCTTGGTCATCTTTCTCTTCTGAATAGTAAAGAGAATGGTGCAATTCCTCCAGGAGTCAGTGGACAATATAGATTAGTTGGCAGTATTTGGAGCTATTTGTCCAACAAATTCACACAGTGACACTGTCACATTAACCAGAAACAATCTAACTACTTGAGGTGGGAACAACATCAACTGTTCCCTCTTAACCCTTCTATCTTAGAAAATCAAAGAATAATCAAAAAATAAAGTTGGAAATTTAGCAGCAGATGCATAGCATGAATTCAACTCAAAATCTGCAGATTAGGTAACCTCCAAAAAATCTGATTGGGACATGTTCCCAATGGATGCCCTTTTATTTAGTTGGCATGGCTACTTCAGATAGACCCTCTTTCCAGATTTCTTATCCATAGAATATAACCTAGGAAGAACAGAAGCCCTATATACAACACCTTTTAACCTCAGTAGTCTCTCACATGCTGACAACTCAACATTAGATTTTAGACTTGCTTTCCTTCAAATACCGTTTGTCCCAGTTCAAGCAGACTGTCGCTAATGCCAAAGTATGAACAGTGAGACCATGGAAAATTTAGGCTAAACATAGTAATAAACCTGCCTTTCTTTTCTATTTACAATTCATGATCTTGTGTGGAAGTTACTAAGTGGTATGAGGAGAAAAATATGAACTTTAAATAATCTAAACTTGCATTTTTCTCTTTATTTATACACTTTAAATACATAACGAGAAGATAAAGATAAGATCTTAGTAATATATAATAAATCTGTATTCTTGATTCTTTGTATGTGCCCATTTAGGCATAAACAATGCTAATTAACATATGATTATCTTTATATAAAGATTTGCCATGAGAAATATGTAATATTGAAAACAAACAGGAAATAATGTGTGTGTGGTAATATGTGACACAGTCATTTTGTACTGTAAAGAGGAAGACTGGTTGTACTATACCAGTGGTCACCAACCGGTCGATTGCGATCACTGTTCGATCCTAGAGGATCTCCCAATCGATCGCAATCTACAGTGGTGTAGTGTGGCTGCCACTAAGGCAGATTCCCTGCCTACCCCAGCCCATGCCACTCTTGGAAGCAGCCAGTGCAGTCCCGTGGCGGGGGGTAGGCAGGTAGAGCTGCGGGGACGGTGCTTGCGGAGAGGGGCAGCACGCAGAGCCATGTGCCCCCCCGCCCCTCCCCAGGGGCCGGAGGGGCACATTGGCCCCTTCCAGAAGCAGTGTGGGGGCAGGATAGGCAGGGAGTCTGCCTTAGTGGCAGCCACACTCAGTCTTGCTGCACCCACTGCCGACTGGCAGTCGCCGGAGCTACGTGCTACCCGGCGGGAGACCACACCCCAGCCCTGAACCCCCTCCCGGATCCAGCACTGGAACCCCCTCCTGCACCCCAAGCCCCACCCTGAGCCCCCTCCCAGAGCTAGGACCCCAAACCCCCCTGCTGTACCCCAACCCCCAGCCCTGAGCCCCCTCCCAGAGTCCGCACTTCATACCCCCTCCTTCACCCCAAGCCCCAGCCCTTACCCCCCTCCCAGAGCCAGCACCCTGTACCACCTCCTGCACCCCAACATTCTGCCCCAGCTCAGAGCCCCCTCCTGCACCCAAACTCCCTCCTACAGCTTGCACCCCTCACCCCCTCTAGCACCTCAACCCCTTACCCCAGGCTCAGCCCAGAGCCCCCTCCCACACTGCAAACCCCTCGGCCCCAGCCCAGAGCCAGCACCCCTTCCCAAACTTCAACCCCTATCTCAGCCCAGTGAAAGTGAGTGAAGGCGGGGGAGAGTGAGCGAGGCAAGGCTTTGGGGAAGGGGCGGGGCCTTGAGGAAGGGGTGGGATAGATCCTGGGTTGACCTTATATTCAAAAAGTGTTCTTGGGCATAAAAAGGTTGGAGACCATTGTACTATACTGATGGATGAATTATAGTTTCTGCAATAGCTACAATCAACTATATCCAAATTCATATATAAGAAATTATCAATCTGTGAAGTATCTAAAGTAGGATTTATGAAAGCTAGAGATCCAGCTGTATTCAGTGTCTTCTTATTAAAATGTAATTATATAAATACTTAAATGAAGTTCATACACTACTAGAAAATAATATTTCCTTTTAATGTTTTATTGAGCGGATAAAGTAGTTTTGTAGTATCACAATTAGATATCACAAATAGTATCACAAGTTTTGTAGTATCATAATTAGATTCACTAAGCTTTTAATACCGTATATGGTTTGCTCATTAAAGTTTAATAAGTAATAGTCTTATTTCTTTAAACTAGAAAAAGTATTTAATTGCATTTAATTAAAATTGAATAATTATTTAAATCCTACCTCTGTGAATTATTGCACAATAATCTAGAAGATGATACTTAATATTTGCTTCTGCTTCTGCATAAGTTATATATGTTACATGTTTTAAGAATCTCAGATAAGCAACCAAGCATGCATGTCTATCTACATCTATATATGAATGTAGTGAGTACTATTTCTAATGAAGATATAGAAAACTAATTTTTACTGCAGAGTTTTAGGGCATCTTATCTGCCTACCCTGTCTATACTTTTTATTTATCGCAGTTTCATGGCTGTTGCTTTGTATTGTGACTTGCAACTTTATTTTTCAATTCTTTGAAGGATTTGAGGTGCAGTTTGTGTGAATGATTCTGTAGAAAAAGGGCCTGATTCCACAATAGGACTGCTCAGTTGAACAGGGCTTACTCATGTAACTAAGGCTTTCAAGGACAGGTCTTAAAGATGTATTATAAAGGGAGGAGGTCACTACTCATTGTTCAAAGTATCCTTTACTTTAAAGTAGGCACAAGTCACTGGATTAATGTCAAAAGTAGTTAATTGCAGGTACAAAAAGTTTATGGAATTACCAGATTTTTTCTAAAAGGTAGCAGGTTCCAGTACAGGAGAGCAGTATAAATGTCCTTGATGACCAAACTTTAATCTCCTTTCTCTCTTTCTTTAATCCATAACAGGTGCTTTTCCAGCAGGAGCTTTGTATGCCCGAAAAGACTTACTTCAGAGACCTACACATGTTGCCACCAAAACTTTCCAAGCCTTGCGTATATTTGTGAATGATGAGCTCCGCGAACTCTATGTAGGGTTGAAGATAGCTGAGAAGTTTCTGAAACCTGGAGGTCGACTTGTAGCCCTTTCTTTTCATTCACTAGAGGATCGTATCATCAAACGATTCCTTCAAGGAATAGATGTTTCAGAAAAGTTCAACCTTAACATAAGACAAAAGATAAGACAAGGGCAAAAAAATTATTCAGAACAAGATGTGGAAGAATTCGTCAGTGAAAAATCCAACTCAAGGTGGACATCTATACAGAAAAAAGTGCTTACTCCCCAGGCTGCAGATGTTCAAGAGAACCCAAGAGGGCGGTCTGCCAAACTAAGAGCTGCTATCAAACTGTGAAATAAAATAAAATACTCTGATTTTCTCTTTATATTAAATATGCTTTTGTAAATGTTCATCTTTCAGACTGTACAGAGATGGTCAAATTGAAAAATAAAAGGAAAGAAAATAATTGATATCTTAGGATAGAGTCTGACTTCTATCTTCAGTATTCAGTTTTAATTAAGCTATGGAATTGAAACATGGAGCATCACCTGGTAAAGCAAGTCTAAATCAATGGGCATAACTAATATTAATTTCTTTAGAAAAACAGTTCTTGAAACACAAGGCTCAGATGTCTATAACAATTGTATGTACAACTTAAACATATAGGGCTCTATCCACTATAAATCCACAACATAAACTCCCATTGAACTATTCCAACTTCACTCCCACATTTGATCATGTTGTGCCTTATTGTTTTAACATATACATTCTTTAATACAGCTAAAATTTGAAGTCTATTTAAAACTTCTTGTATGAGAAACATCATAGATTGAAAATTAATATTGGCTCCTTTTATATCTTGTTAAACAATTCATTTTTTTTAAATGATATAAAAACTTAGGTTTCATCTACTTTAACTTCTTCCTCCCTTTACAAAAGAAAA
The DNA here is from genome assembly GCF_013100865.1 of Trachemys scripta elegans. NCBI lineage: Eukaryota > Metazoa > Chordata > Testudines > Emydidae > Trachemys > Trachemys scripta. The sequence continues at coordinate 88,419,016 of NC_048301.1, forward strand.
AAGAAAAGAAAAGCGTTCTCTTTATTTGGACAATCAAAATGTGTGGCAGAATTTCACTTCTGATGAATCAGTAGATTGGTTGACTAGAGGAGGAAACATGATTTCTGTCTCTGAATTTGAATGCTTGTAAAAGAAAACTGACTGGCTGCTTTTAAAACTCCAGACCTGATTCTGATCTCACCAATTTTATACTGGTGTAAGCCCAGTGACATCAGTAGACTTATTCCTGATTCAGATCTGAGCAAATGAGATCAAAATTGCATCCTCCATGTGTAATAAATTGAAATAGCAATATCCTAATTAATTCCTTTGGTAACATTACACTAATATTGGCAAATTTCTCATAAATACCCAGAGATATGACATTGGATGATGCAAATCACTGATATGAAGTAAGAGATGAATAATAATGGGCACGATAGACTTTTCTGAAAGTGTACTGTTTTTCCCAGTTTTCATTATACATAGTATTAAATATAAATACAAACATTCCACTTCAAATAATAATACTTAATGTTGACATCTGTTAGAAACAACAGACTGTATTTAAATAGATCTTTTCCTCTCCAAACATTATATATGAATAGTTTGTTATTTTTGGTTAAGGTTGTACCTTGAACTGTGTCCCCATTTGACGTTTTTAAAAGATTTTTATGGCTGAAATATTTAGGCTCAGAAGAATGTGGTGCTGTGTTGTGGTGCAGGTAGATGCACAGAGAGACATGCGATTGCAACAAAGGTAAGTGCGGTATTAATAATATCCCAGAAGAGATATGGAAGAGTCAGTGCTGCTTCTGACTATTTGCATAGGGGTATCTCCAAAAACCCAGCCCTCCCATTTCCATAAGTATGATTGCTCATACCAGTTGGGTCAATATATCATCAACATAGGGAGAACATATTTCCCACTGCAAATATTCTTTCAATCTGGCTTATTTTGTGCTCGCCTGGAGTTTGCCGAGCCCCATAAAAATCTCTGGGTAGGGTTAGTTGAAGCATGCTTGTGTATCTTGAACTGTTTCAGTTTCACTCAGTAGATAGGTGGCATACATTTGGATACCACTTTGAACACTTGTTTTATTATGGTGCAAGTAGGGGCCCAGAGCACAGAGAGGATGTGGGGTTGCAACAGAGTTAAATGCTTATTCAGTAACAACCTTGAAGTGACATGAAAGAGTCAGCAGTATTTCTGGGGATAGTGAGGCCTAATATTCTCTCTCAGATTAAGTTCTATCCAGTACACAGAGAGGTAGTAGTGTATTTTAATTCCCTTACAGTGGTGTGATCCATTAGTAGGACTAAATGTATTTCACTTGTGGAAAATACCACCTCATTGAAAATCCAACTAGACTTCTCAGAGGATGAAAATTCATATACGTCTTTTCTGCAATTTTTACTTGAAACCTGAATAACATGCATTTCAACACAATGAAATGCTATGTCATACATCTAGGGACAAAGAATATAGGCCACACTTACAAGGAATGCAGATATACTAAGAAGGTCTTGGGGGACATAATAGATATCCATTTGATCATGAGCTCCTAATATAATGGTATAAAGGGTAAACAGGATCCTCGTATGTATAAGCAAGACAAAAACAAGTAGGAGTAGAGAGATGGTATTACCCATGTACTAAAGTACTGCGTCTCTTTCTGGTGTCCACACATGAAAAAAGATGTTGAAATATTGGAAAGCATTCAAAAAACAACTACAAGAATGATCTGAAATCAGAAAAACATGCTGTATAGCAAGAGGCTTAGGAAGTTCAATCTATTTTGTTAACCTAAAAGAAGGGTAAGCGGTCACTTGATCAAAGTCTGCAAATACCTACATGGAGAAGAGACAGCTCTTTAATCTAGCAGAAAAAGGCATAGCTAGTTGAAGCTAGACAAAGGTGCACATTTTAAACTGTGATGGTATTTAAACATTGGAAGAATATACTTAGGGATGTGGTAAATTTTCCATCACTTGAAGTCTTTAAATCAAGACTGAATATCTTGCTAAAAGATATGCTGTAGTTCAAACAGAAAATATAGGTTTGATGCAGAGTTTATTGGGTAAGGTTCTTTACGTCTTTGTTGAAGGAGGGTCAGATTTAGATGATCATACTGGTCCCTTTCTGTCCTTAAAAATCTATGAATCTATGACAGCCCGATGAGAACGTATCCTATTTTATTGTTATTGAATAGATTTTATTCAAACCTTTTGGGGGAAATCCTGGTCCAGTTGAAGTAATTTATGGTTTTATTGACTTGAATGGGTAAAATTCTGGTCTCGTTGAAGTCACTGGGGGCTTTGCCATTGACTTGAATAGGGTCAGGATTTCGCCCTTTCAGTTTTGTAACTGAAAGCATTTTTATTTATTATAAAGACTAAGATCATATGAACTGCCTAACTTCAAGATGGTTTGTGGTTTGCTAGAAAAATGTTTTTATTTACCATTTGATATTAATTAATTTTGCTGCAGTACACGTGTTCACTAAGTCACATAATCAGTTTTACTGATTAAAAAATTAAAGGCTCGATCCTACAGTCCATATTCAAGCAAAGAAAGGAATGCATGTATTATCCATGTTTGTGTTTGTCGTCCATTACTTCGGATAAATTACAGTCAGTCATTTGCAAACCTATTTACAGAGTTACTAATAGTTTGGTGAAATTATAACCTAAAATGTCAATATTTACCCATAATAATTGCACTGTGGTATCTGAAATACTTTACAGAGTAGCAGCCGTGTTAGTCTGTATCAGCAAAAAGAACAGGAGTACTTGTGGCACCTTAGAGACTAACAAATTTGTTTGAGCATAAGCTTTTGTGGGCTACAGCCCACTTCATCAGATGCATAGAATGGAACATATAGTAAGAAGATCTATATACATACAGAGAACATGAACAAGTGGAAGTAGCCATACCAACTGTAAGAGGCTAATTAATTAAGATGAGCTATTATCAGCAGGAGAAAAAAAACTTTTGTAGTGATAATCAAGATGGCCCATTTTAGACAGTTGACAAGAAGCTGTGAGGATACTTAACATGGGGAAATAAATTCAATATGTGTAATGACCCAGCCACTCCCAGTCACTATTCAAACCCAAGTTAATGGTATCTAGTTTGCATATTAATTCAAGCTCAGCAGTTTCTTGTTGGAGTCTGTTTTTGAAGCTTTTCAAAATTGCCACCTTTAAGTCTGTTACTGAGTGACCAGAGAGGTTGAAGTGTTCTCCTACTGGTTTTTGAATGTTATGATTCCTAATGTCAGATTTGTGTCCATTTGTTCTTTTGCGTAGAAACTGTCTGGTTTGGCCAATGTACATGGCAGAGGGGCATTGCTGGCACATGATGGCATATATCACATTGGTAGATGTCCAGGTGAACGAGCCCCTGATGGCGTGGCTAATGTGATTAGGTCCTATGATGGTGTCATTTGAATAAATATGTGTACAGAGTTGGCATCAGGCTTTGTTGCAAGGATAGGTTCCTGGGTCAGTGTTTTTGTTGTGTGGTGTGTGGTTGCTGGTGAGTAATTGCTTCAGGTTGGGGGGCTGTCTCCTCGCTTACAGGTGCCATAAGTACTCCTGTTCTTTTTGAAATACCTTAGTTTTTTCCTATTCATAGAAACAAAAAGGGGAAACCGTGCTATTTCAGAAACTACTATTTGTAAATTCCTACTTTTTAATAACAACTGCAGAACAAGGCTTTCTATGCTCCATTCTTCCTAGAATAGTGCTGGTTTTATTTACTATACATCATTTATATTACAATGGCACCTAAAATATTCCTGTAGAGACATATTGGAAGACACATGGTCCTACTCAAACGGCTTATGCTCTAAGGAGACAAAACAAAAGAAAGAAAAATTGGGAAAGGGTTACAGCACATAAACATTGGCATGTTTTGTTAGATCCGTGTTGTTGCTGGCTTTATTATTATAATCTAAAGTAAAGAAATAGTTAAATGTCAGTGTTGACTCATTTATTGTAGGTATTAAGTAGAAGTATGTCATGGAGGGGAGGGGGCTCTGAATGAGGAGAGAGTAGTAACTTTACACAACAATTGGTTGCCATTATTCCATTCTATGCTTAGTTCCGGAAATGGTAGCAAAGGGTTCATTCTTGCATTTCTTGAGCTCCTAAACTTCCCAGGGCAGGGCCTTCAATGGAACTTTGACAATTTATACCAGCTCAGGATCTGCTTCATATTCCATTACATATGTACGTTGAGAGACCATGAGAGACTATCCTTTGATCCAGGTGCGTGGGTGTTTCTACATGTAACTTACTTACACTGTTATGCATATAGTTATAAAATAAATCGATTGGAATCTAAAAATTGTACTCACATTTCAGCGTATAGTATACAGAGCAGTATAAACAAGTCCTTGTCTGTATGAAATTTTAGTTTGTACTGACTTTGCTTGTGCTTTTTATGTAGCCTGTTGTAAAACTAGGCAAATATCTAGATGAGTGAATGTACCTCTGGGAAGACCTCTGCGTATCCCCACGGGTATGTGTACCCCTGGTTGAGAGCCACTGTGCTAGAAGAAACAGTAGAATGATGCACTAGCCAGTGCATATGAGTGAGGAACGTGGTTTTATATGAATAATTTAAGGCAATGGTGGAAATAAATCTGGATCTTTACATCCAGGTCCATGTTTACTTTTCCCTGCCTCTATACATTTAGAATTGTTATAGTATTTCAAATTCTGGGTTTTTTTTTGACATTTCAGTTTGTGTAAGATGATCACAGACTAAATGAAGAAAACAGAATCTTTTCTTCCTCAGAGAGCTATAATAATAATTATCTGCCAGTTGTTAATCAGCATGCTATTTAATATTTCTGCTTTATGTAAAATATTCTGTTTTATAACATATGTCTTACTATTCCTAATGTTGTCATTATATCATTGAAGAATAGCATAAAAAATGCATTTATTATTCAACAGAAGTCTGGGGTAAAAAATATTTACTGCCTAGGAATTTGTTATTGTACTAGCCTACCCAAGTCAAAAAAATGTAAACAAAATTTAATTTTCATTTTGTTCTACACTGATCTTCGGGCAAACAATTTACTTGAGACTTTTTAAAGTTATTTTGATAGTTTACATTGCATACAATCAAAAACAACCAAAGGATTTTTTTATTTTTCTAATATTATTTTGAAAATTGATAAATTTGACAATAAATTGTTTACAGATATTTCCTTCAAATGCAAAACTGGAGATACAGCTCCCTCTGTCTTCCTTGGGAATATGTAAGTTTTTTGCTTCTTTACCTGCAAATTATCGTGAGTACTGTTTCACTTTTAGAGGTGGGCAATTAGTTACTGATTGTTATCACAAGAAAAAACAAGACAAACACATGTAGGTTCCTTCCTATACAGGACTGTTTTTTTTTTAACTTATTGTATCCGGAATTGAAAAAGTCAAAGGTCACACAACAAATGAGAGCTGTTTTGCCACCCAAAAATCCTTCAGTTAAGGTGTCTAACTCAAAAAGCCAAAAACTAAGGTACTCAATAATAATCACAAGTCTCAAAATAAAACTAGATAGAATATGCATTAGTGAAAATGTCTAGCCACTTTTTAGTACATTGGCTGTCACTAAAGAAGTAACATTGGAAAATTTGTCTTTTTTTTTATAATGACCACTGGCATTTACAAGAGAGGCATTTTTATGTTGCTGGAAGAGTCCATGTAAACAACAGCATATTAGGGCACATGACTGATTTTGAAATCAAAATAAATGGCACATGATGAGGTACATCTCAGAACACTCATTTAATGCCAAAATATTTGATCAGAGACTTATGTGTCACTGTACTCCTGTGTCAGATATTTGATGTCATAAAAGACACATTTTGGGCAAATCATATCGTATAGAGATGTGGTTGTAGCAAAAGCAATGTGAATGGTTTCCATTGTACTTTCTCAATTTCAGCTTATGTGTAATTCATATTTGCAATTAATAGTAGTACTCAGAATAATGCACTAACTTCATCAGTTTTGTGAAACTTATTAAAAACCAATCACCGCAAAAACAAAAAAAAATTAAAAGGATAGCGTCAAGAAGTTTAGGCTCAAAATATTGAGGAAGCTAAATGATTTGTATTACAGAAACACAGCAGTCTTTCCACAATTAAGGTTTAAACCAATTTTCTATTTTAAGCCATGTCTGATGCACATCACAACCCCAACATCCTTCTAATTTCTAGATTTCTTTTTCATTTTAAAAGCCCAGGAAATTCTAAATTAAGTTGACAACCTCAAATATGCGCCTACATTTTTTTATTATGTGATTGTACTGTTAAAATTAAAGTAAACCCACCTAGAGTATACAATAGGCACTTTTCTGTTCTTGTAGTTCTTAATAGGAATTGTTTGCCTGCCGTGTCCGCAGGTTTGGCCGATCGCAGCTCCCACTGGCCGCGGTTCGCTGCTCCAGGCCAATGGGGCCGGCGGGAAGCGGTGCGGGCTGAGGGATGTGCTGGCCACCGCTTCCTGCTGCCCCCATTGGCCTGGAACAGTGAACCACGGCCAGTGGGAGCCACTATCGGCCGAACCTGCGGACACGGGGTAAACAAACCGGCCCGGTGGTGCTTACCCTGGTGGGCCACGTGCCAAAGGTTGCCAATCTCTGTATTAGATATTCAATTCAATGATTCCATAGAGTTTAAAATCATCACATTTTGGTGTAGACCCGTTTATAAGCCGACCCCGCTCTTCAATGCATCACTTTTTTACCCAAAATATTCGGCTTATGAATGAGTATATACGGTAATTTAATGTTCGCACCAGTGATACAGAATAAACATTAACTACTGAATAGGACTACTGAATATCACACTCCTTTTTAAATATATTAACCTGGTCAACTTCCAACCATTTCATTACAGGTTCATGAGTTTAGTGATCCTTCCTAAATGTATATCCACCTTTTGTCTATCTTAATTTCAAAACAAGACTTCACGGCAACTTTGCTTTAAACAGTTCTTTCTTTTGTCCTAAATGATTTTAGTAATTTTATTGTAACCGTTCTATATTTAAAATCATGGACCAGCTCCAAGCTGCTCAAGTGAGCATATCAGATTCTGTGTTGATGATTCTTGAGATTTTATTACTAGTCTAGCTATAATTGCCCTTTTTCTTCTCCTGTAGGCATGCCAATACATGGAAATTTCATCTGTCTGTAAAAAATAGAGTAAGTTTCTAGTTCTTGTGCTTGCAGAAAAAATCTTGAAAATGTGACCCAAGTATATCCTAAAGACTCACATATGAAATAAAAGAACCCCAAATGTATAACTTAAAAAAAAACCTCGTGATTTTTAAGCCAACCTTATGATTTTTTGAGCGAAGCTCATGATTTTTGAATGTGTGGGGTTGGCAATGCCACAGAATTAAAAATAACATTTTAGGGAAATAAAACGTGGGTACTTGGGCAGTTGCCCATTTCTGAATGTCCTTTGCCTATTAACATACTTGTTCCATACAGGATTGTTCATTTGCAGCATGGGGCCCAGGTCGCTTGCTAGGATCATCGGGCATATTTCACACAATCAATTTCCTGCCATTGGGCATTGGTGCACCTCAATCTTTTCTTTTTTTCTGCCCCATAGCACACAGAGCTTAGTCTCCTGAGGGTTCATAGAATCATAGACTATCAGGGCTGGATAGGGACCTCAGTCTAATTCCAGCTATTGAGCTCATTGCAGGGGTAACTGAATTGGGATTAATGTCCTAAAATGTGCAGTAACTCAGACTAGATGATCTGGTGAAACCTTCTATTCTTAAGTGCCATGAAACAATGTGCAGGATTTATGTTAGAAAAATGTAACAGACAGTGGAAGAAAATGCAAAACTGTTTGTGTAATTTATCAGTTCTGTGTATTCTGTTGTTTCTCTCATGCTATTCACTTGTATTGTTTCAGTTACTAAAGAACAACAGCATCAATTAATTAACAGTTTAAATGGAATTGTTTAGAAATCATATAATTAGAAAAATGCCTGGATTAAATCTGAGTGTGCAGTTAGGTACCTAATTATGTTTAAAATGGTTGTACACTTACATAGATTACTGGCCCTGGGCCATCCCAGATGTTTTTATGTTCATTTGTCTGTACAAATTAGCTGCTCTTCTATGGCGCACCACCTCATGGAAATTTTCAAGCACTTAGCATGGCAGTTGCCGTTGTTGGTGCATAGGTTACAGATGTAGACATGCAACTTTTGTTTTAAAATTAGTCCACGGAGTTTAAAAACAAAATGCAACACTTACTGTTTTCTTTCAATCGTTTTCCTATGAAATTGAGTCCTGAAGCAATATACTTAGGGGGAGCACCAGCAAAGTCTAGGGGCTCAGATAAGAGTGAGCAGTAGGGTACCACAGGCCTCCTGGCTTAGGATGGGAGTGCTGCCACCGCAGGGGTGGAGTGGCAGGGGAAAGGAGGATACAGGCCCGCCTGACTCCACCGTGTCCCAGCCCAGAGCCCTAACAATGGTGGAGTGGTCCACCACTGGGTCAATGGGGATCTGCCTGCAACACGCTGACCTAGTATCAAGTTAGTGCTCAACCAGATGGTCATCTAGTTTCCCTGAGCTACTTCCTACTTCCCCGGGGTTTGGTACCTCTATACCAAACTCTAAACAGGGTTTTCCTGTTGTCTTAGGGAGTTCTGGCCAATCCTCAGGCAGCAGCCCTGGCAGCTCCTTGATGTCTTGGTCGGTCAGCGGCCCCAGGAGCTCTAGCCAGTCCTCAGGAGGCGGCCCCGGCAGCTCCTCTGCCAGCTCTAGCAGCAGGCAGGAAGCATCTGTCTCCCGTGGCAGCTCCTGCTTAACTGAGCTGTAGGGCCCGCCTTTTGTACTTCCACTTTCTGTTCCACCCTTCCGCTTCCGACAGGGCAGACATGGCTTTCCTGGTTCCACCCACCGGGGGCAGGTTGTGGTCCCTCCCTGTCACTCTCCAAGAGAGGCCACGCCTCTCTGCTACTTACTTTATTAAGTAAGTGTGTCTTCTTCAGCATGTGAATTTTTTACGCTATCTGTTGTATCTTTTAAATTTCAGCTCAAAAGAATGGAATCTAAGAACTTCTTATATGTGTAATATGCCAAACAAGCTGACAGATTGACTAGATATTTTCTATGCATAGTACAACCCCAAATTTATTACATTCCTTATAATACAAAATACCTTCGTGTGTCAGAACAGGAGTCCAGTCTATTCAAAAATCATGAATCAGAACTCAAAAATAATGAGCTTGCCTTAAAACTCATTTTTTTTTTTTAAATAGTAAACGTTAGGTTCTTTTTCTTAGCCTTCTAAACTGTAAGGGCGCCTGCAGGTCATGTTTTCCTCTACCATCATAAATGCCACTAGCTTACTTTAAGTGCATTAGGAAGGTGTGTTGGGGGGTTGTGATTGGGGAGCCTGGTTCAGCTCACTGGAGGGGTGAGGGAACCTGGGACCAGTATTTGACTCCTTACCTGCTGGTACTGGCTGTGATGATCTCCATAGGCTGCTACCACTGCGAGCCACTCCACACTGCTGCTCCTTCCCGGCTGGAATTCAGCGAGGGAGCAGCCTGAAGGGAGTCGAAGAAATCGCCTGGATGCCTTAGCAGTGGGTGCCACAGTGGCCTCATATGGCAAAAGCAGCAACTACAGGCAAATGTCCACAACCTTCCCACAGCTCAGCAGGATGCATGAAAACCCAGCTGAGATGTAGGTGAGTGTGACAGGTTTCCAGATCTGTAAGTGTTATGCAAAATGTTTGTTACCTACCTTTTAGGAATTACATTAGCAGGGAATCAGGTCTTTTCTATAGTGAACTCTCAGGCTTGGTACTATCTCCTTTTTGATGTCTGCCTCCATTCACTTCATCCCCATTTTTAGGAAACACATTAACACATAGGGCTGGTCTACACACACACACAAGTTGCACCGGTTTAACTTAAATCAGTTTAAAAACTGATTTAGTTAATCCTGTGCAAACCTTTGTGGGGACATTCTTATGTAGATAAACCTGGCCTATATTGTTTCATAAGTTTGTAAGGCCAGAAGGGACCGTTGTGATAATTTAGTCTGACCTGCTTAACAGAGGCTGTAGAATTTACCAAGTGATTTCTGCATCAAGCCCATAACTTCTAGCTGAGCTAAATCCTATCTTTTAGAAAGACATCCAGCCTTGATCTGCAAATGTCAAATGACTGAGAATGCACCATATCCCTGAGTAAGTTGTTCTAGTGTTTAACTATGCTTACCGCTAAACTATTGGTTTAGCTTTTATTTGTTAGTTAAACATGCAAGATAAACTGATATAAGCCAAGTTTAAACTGATAAATGCCCATACAGAAAATGGCAAGTGGTTTAACTAAGTCGGTTTAAAAATCACACCTTTAATTAAACCAATACAGCTGTGTTTGTAGACCAGGTCACAGATTACTCTTTAGAATGATAATTGCTGGGTCCCTATTTATTGCTTCTCTCTCTCTCTATCCATCTATCCTATGGTTATCACTGTACCACTTCCATTTTACTGTATTGAACAACCCTGTTCAACTTTTACTTGTTTAATTGTTAAGATTAGCTTTTATCATGTTTTGAATGGTCAGTGGTACAATTCCCACTCTCTTCAATGGGGTCAGTATTAAGCCAGTGATGAACATTTGAACCTTCCCTCCCCACATATACACACATTTAATGGGCCAGTTTGGGGCACTAATATTCTTCACAGAGGGACAGACTAAGGAAGTATTAAGATTGCAAGTTCATGACGTTTAAGGTAAATCACTGGTCTAGTGACTAACATACTGGAGTGGTAGCCAGGGCCGGCTCCAGCATTTCTGCTGCCCCAAGCACAAAAAAAAAAAAAAGCCGCGATCGGCGGCGGCAATTGGGGAAAAAAAAAAAAAGCCGCGATCGGCGGCGGCAGTTCAGTGGCAGGTCCTTCGCTCCTTTGCTCCTAGAGGGAGTGAGGGACCTGCTGCCCCCGAATTGCCGCAGGTGTCGCCCCTCTCCCTTGGCCGCCCCAAGCACCTGCTTGTTAAGCTGGTGCCTGGAGCTGGCCCTGGTGGTAGCCAGGAGATGTGGGTTCTGTTCCCAACTCTGCAACTGACTTCCTGTGTGGCTTTGGGTTACTCACCTTACCAATTTTCTGGTCTGTGAAAGGGGATGATAATACCCCCATGCACACCTTGGGGGTTGTCTGAGGCTAACACTATCAGTGTTTTTATTAAAGTTTTTTGAGATCTTTACATAGACGGTGCTACAGAAGGCAAAGTATTATTATTATTATTCACTTTCAGACAACAATGGGTCCTTGTAAGGGATTAGGTTGCGGGTAAATGGCAAATAAAATATAATTATTTTTAATGGCTTATCAATAGAAAAATATAAATCTATAAAAAGTATTTCAAGCTGTCATTGAATTCCAAGGCACACTGTCTACTCAGCTACTTTCTTGTTGTGCTTTGTCCATGAATATCTTTAACAGTTTTGTCAGGTCCCCGAGCATTATTTAAAAGGCTGTTTGCTGAGTGACAGAGGAGTACACCTGTAAAGCTACATAAAATCAATCTCCCATCAAGCCTACAGATGTAATGTTGGCAAATACTAGGCTCTTTTTGTCCCGCATGGTTGGAGACTAGTAGAAGCGGAATCCTTTATGGGAAATAGTAATGCAACCAATCTCTAACAGCTTGACGATGACTATTCATCAGTTCTTCTGAGATTTAATCTACTGGAGGATTTATCATCCGTAGCAAATGTCTGTAAATACGCAAATGTATTGACGTAGTGTTCATTTTCTGCAAAAATATTGTACCACTAACTGGCAAGGGTGCTTATTTCTCCTGTCTTAGGGATGTCAGGGGTGCAGAGGAGTATTTTGAATTAAAATCTAGTCTATTCTGTATGAAGTCTGCAAATCTGAAGGTTTGGAAATGTGTTGAATATCATCAGATAGGCTTAGGCTGGGAGTGGGAAAAGAAAAAGCCATTTCTAAGTGACTAAGTCCCAGATCTTCAAAGGTATTTCTGCACCTAACATTGAGTTCAGTGGGAATTAGGTGCCTAAGTGCAAAATCCTTGGGATGGATCAAACCCTCTGTAAAAGGACCACTCCTAACTCATCAGGCACAGGATTAAGGAACAGAAGCCTGAGCTTCAAAATGTTATACACTACCACAAGGTACAGGAGTTATATTAGTGAACGAATACTGCTGCTCCCCGACCTCGACATCATTTGGCTAGTCGAAGCATGTAATGCAGGACCACATTAAGATTTTCTTATGGAGCTTTTGCTTACCATGCAGGAGAGGTAGGATAGAAATCCTGAGCAAGAATAGAGATTAGAGCTGGGCAAAAATTGTGGGGAAATCCTCAATGAATGTTTAATCAAATTCTGACTCATCTGGGAATTTGTCCATGTTCACAATCAGAGTTGGTTAAAAAATATTTTATTTCCCATGAAAAACTCCTATATTTCATCAAATTCGAACACAAAAATATTTCAGCTGAAAGCTGGTTGCCTCATGTCCCCATTCTCTATGGGCTGGGTTCCCTGGTTGGACTACATCTCCCATGGTTACTATGGTCTCCCTTCTTGGCGAGGGAGTATAGTGCATCATGGAAGGTGTAGTCTGGTTGGAGAAACCTGCCTTTAGAGGAGAATGGGGACATGAGGCAACCAAACTACAACTTGAAGCACTACGAGAGCATATCCAAATCAAAAATTTCAGTTTATCTGTGTTTGATTTTTCAAAGAAAAATCAAAATTTTCTGTGGAGACAAGACACTGTGAAAATTTTTTGCTTCATTAAAACCCAATTTTTCATTGAAAAACAGATGGAAAAATGTTACCTAGTCTTATTCGCAGCCCAGTTTTTTGTTTTGCTTTTCCACAAACATTAATGTGAGTATTCTTCATTCATAACAGTTTGGGGAGGAGCTGCTGTTTATGTGTTTGTGGGCAAACAAGCATATTTGTGCAAAGGTGCTCTCCCCACTGTGCTAAAGTGGATTGTCTTTGTGGGTTTGAGAAGTGGGGGTGGTCAGAGATTGTATAACACAATCTGTATAACAATTGTATAACACAAGGTGATTTATGTCCTAATTTCCGGAGGTGTTGAGTGCTTGAAGCTCCTGGGGAAGTCAGCAGTAGCTGTGGGTGTTCAGCAGCTCTGAAAATCAGGTCAACAATAAATAAATAGACAACATAGATCAGCCTGAGCAACAACATGACTCCATCTCCTTAGATGTAAGATGAGGAGGAGCACGTCATCCAATAAACTGACAACAACATTTTGCTCCTAAAGATGAAACTAATGCTGCAGCTTTGCTTGCAAAACATATATCAAACTCCTTTTGGTATTCAGCCTATTATTTAACTTGTCCACTAAGTAAACAAAAATAACATTTTGTCATGATCAACATAAGTTTTAAAGATGACTTATGTGCAGAACCCACATCTTTCCCCATCTCAGCACAGGGGTCCAAGGTTAAATATTTTAATGACATTTCTATGTGCATTTTCATTATATACAATGCTCGTTAGAACTGGAGGGGTTTATTCTGCACAGATTAGTATGCAATCAAATAAAAGTGCCATCTACCACAGTGGGTGGGCTTGGTGGAATAAACTTTGTTGGCTATATTTAGCTGCATAGAGCAATGCTCGCTAACCACAAAAATGTGTTTTCTGAACACTAAATTTGAAAAGGCAGGAATGTTTATTTCTTAACAAGCTTCACTCACCAAAGAATTGAAAACACTTGAGGGATGTAATTTATCTGAAGTCTTTTCAGCTGAAATGTTTTCATTGGACCACGACATTTAAGCCTATACAGTGAATGAAAATTAGTTCATGCAAACAAGCTCATGCAAACAGCTATCAAGAGGAGGTTATTATCCTTTTTTTAAAAAGCCAACTCAATTTCATTAGTAGAAGAATTGATTCAGACCTATATAATCGCCGTTTTAGAATAACAGACCCAAATAAAAAGCTGACCATTGGTATGTTTTATTGTCCTTTTTTAATGTTGACGTGAGCCTCCAGTTTTACAGTGCAGTTTCATAATTTCCTTTCATTTACCGTAAGTGCCTGCTTTGGGAAAGTTTCCATTCTTTGAGAATTGGCACAGGAGCTAGTTTAACATGTTTCTGAGCAAAACCTATTATTTTCTTTTGTCATCTTGACAGAGAACAAAACGCAACCATGTTTCACCAGTTACGTCTTCCCTTCCTTATTTACAATAGCTTGCCTACGGCATTGAAAATAAGTCTGTTAACACCTGTATACGCAGATTGCTTTCTGTAGGGCTCAAGGTCTGTGTTTAAAAATATGCTTTTGGTCCTTCTGACTGTAGGAGAACATCCTAGACTCCTTATTTATAATGATATTAGACATTTCCAGTGTAGCATTCACAGTAGTAGTGAAGCTCCATGTGTTCTCAAAACTGAAGTAGTGCCCTCATGGAATAACTCACAGGAAGTAAACTATTTATTTTTAAACAAAACAGAATGTGTATTCCAAGATTAACATTAGCAGTAACTTTGTGTGATTCATATCACCCATGTTATGTAGGAAAATCAGTTATCTGAAATGTAAAGATAACCAATTAGGAAATACTGTACTGTAGAATGTAGAAGAACTGCTATAGCATTGAACACAGATTAATGATGTAAGTAAATGCATGCAAATTGAGTGTTGGTTGAGCACTAAGCAGTGGAAATCTTCATTGGTTAAAGCATCGCCTTAAGAGACAGGGCTCTGGGTTCTACTCCCAGCTTTGTTACTGTCTCACTCTGTGGCCTCAGTGAAGTCATTTAGGTAAAAATGTTCCAATACAGGTGCTGAAGGTTAGCAATTTCAATCCAGATTGAGGATCCTAAATAAGTGGCCTGATTTTTCAGAGGTGCTGAGCACTCACAGTTTCCACTCAAGGCAAGTGGAAAATATAAAATTGTAATTCCCAGACACAGAGTCCTAATATTTTTCTGGCACTTTAACCCACTTCCACCTTTTAATTTATTTTTTTAGTCATATTTGTTGACCAGGAAAAAGTGGTTCATAAATATTGTACAGTAAATACTAAACATGATTCTAATTGCATGTAGCTGTCAAGTCATCTGAAAACAAACCCTTCGTTAGTGTAATTGGACCACAACTCCTGCCTGCAAAGTTGACATAACAACAGCATTCTCCATGGGGTATCTTTTCTCTAATTCAGTCTCAGTGCATGTGGTACATTACCTAAGAATGAAGACAGTCACCATTTGATTTAGTAGTTTTGTTGTTTATGTGAAAGTTAAATAGTATAGTAATATGAGCAAAATATAAGTTGAGGACTGAATTATCAAATTAATGGAGTCTGTTAATCAGGGTACAAATTGTTGGGGGTCCGGGTTATGATGTTGACACTTGGTCCTTTGGATATAGACTGAGACAACCAATTCATTTCACATAGGTCACCAAACATGTTTATATTATTTATATTCTTGTAGCACCTATGAGCCTCAGTCATGGACCCAGACCCTATTGTACTAGGCTCTGTACAAACACAAAACAAAAAGACTGTCCAGATTTACACCCCAGCCTGCCACGCACTACCTCACCCTAACCTGCTGTGTATCGTCCTTGTGGACCCCACTGCACTAAAAGTTCCCTGGTGCAGTTTGGTCTACTCCTATTTCAAAGCGGGGTAGTTCAAAGAACTTTTAGGGCACAGTAGCAGGGTCCACACAGACACTAAGTATGTGGCAGGCTAATGCAAGATAGATTTACGCCGCAGCCTGCTGTGTTCTAACTTTTCATCTAGACAACCCTCCCTCCCCCGCCCCGAGAGAGTACAAGTGAAGTATAAGACGTGAGACACCAGAGGGATGCAGACAAACCAAAGGGAGAGGTCAAGGAAACAATGAGACAATATTGGTCAGCATGATAGGCAGTGGTCAAACAGCCATCATATGGTAACACCTTCCAATCAGTGCTAACGCAGAGCTGAAATGTTGTTTCTCCCTACTGCCCATCACCAGTGCTATCCTCTGTGATGACCATTTAGTTGAAACAAAATAAACTGATTCTCCACTGCCCTTGTCCCTTGTGTGGACATTTATACCTGTGTTGGTTAGGAAATGGTAATCATTTTCAGTCCAAAAATTGTATAGAAAATGGAAGAGATTGTGGGTTTAAAAAAAAACAAAACCTGCAGATGTTTTTCTGATTTTAGGACAAAAACATTTTTTCAGTTTTTGTTTTTCACTGAAAAACAAAGTTTTCACAAGAAGTGAATATGTGAAAATGTTCATTTCCCAGCAAAGGATAATTTGTTTAATAATTTTAATGAAAATATTTGACCACCTCAAATGCAAAGTAGGTGTCAAACATTTGTGGTCTAATGTGATAGCTTTTTACACCCACTTTACCCAGGTCTGAATGGCCACAGAAGGGGCAGTGCAACAGAGAAGGCGACCCCATGCCTGGAAAGTTTGATCTCAGGTCATACACACTGTGGGGCCTGGTTCTCCTTTTCTTTACTTACATCACTTTGACACTGGGATATTCCACAGACCTCAGTGAAGTTACTCCTGATTTACACCACTGTAAGTGAGGAAAGAGTTGAGATGTGCAATTAGCGTGATATCTAGAAATTATCTTAGGCATTTCTAATGTGCCCATCCCCATGGTATCTAGGTATATTAGCTACAGTTTACTTGATTATGGTCTTGACACCTAGTGAAGAAATGAATGGAGAAATGCAAATGTGTCAGTAATACAACATAGGAACACTTCCTATATTATCTGTGTAATTTACAGAGCCATTGGCATTAAATTCAGCATGCTCTTATCTCTACAATTTGTCACACATTATCTTTATTTTCTTGTTCTGTATCTCACCAAAACCTCAACTTCCCATCCTACTGCCTTAGGCTACTAGTGTTATCCAAAATTCTGAACTGAAAACAATCTGAAAGATGGGGAAAATGTGAAGTGCCTTAGTAACAGATTCTTCCATAGGTGACACTTGGTCAGATGTCACAGGATTGGGACTGTCAAGCTGTCCTGCAGTGGCTCAAAGTGCAAGTACCAACCTCAGGGCAGACTGTTAAGAAGCATAGCACAAACCCCAAATTGGTTGTGAGTTCTATACTTACATTTCACCAACCAAGTATCAAACGTAAACTCCTAGGAACTATCACAGCCTTAACATGGAGTCACAGGGTATGTCTACACTACGGGATTAATCCGAATTTAGATAATTCGGATTTGAGATACAGGTTGTATAAAGTCGAAATGAGTGCGGCCACACTAGCACAGTAATTCGGTGGTGTGCGTCCAAGTACCGGGGCTAGCGTCGATTTCTGCACCGTTGCACTGTGGGTAGCAAATCCATAGCTATCCCATAGTTCCCGCAGTCTCCCGCGCCCATTGGGATTGTGGGTTAAGATCCCAGTGCCTGATGGGACAAAAAACATCGTCGCAGGTGGTTCTGGGTACAGTCTCACTTCCTCCCTCCCTCCCTCCCTCCCTGCATGAAAGCAACGGACGGCAGACAACCATTTTCGCGCCTTTTTTCTTGGGTGGGTGAACACTGCAGACTCCATACCACGGCAAGCATGGAGCCCGCTGAGGTCAAGACAGCAGTCATGAATATTGCAAACACCTCGCGCGTTCTCGTGGAGTTTATGCTCAGCCAGGACCAGAAAAACGAGGAGAGGAGGCAGCGGCGGCGGCAGCATGATGAGGACATGGACACAGACACGGATACAGAATTCAGTGAAACCACAGACCCCGGTGCTTTGGAGATCATGTTGTTAATGGGGCAGATTCTATCCATGGAACGCTGATTCTGGGCCCGGGAAACAAGCACAGACTGGTGGGACCGCATAGTGTTGCAGGTCTGGGACGATTCCCAGTGGCTGCGGAACTTTCGCATGCGTAAGGGCACTTTCATGGAACTTTGTGACTTGCTGTCCCCTGCCCTGAAACGCCAGAATACCAAGATGAGAGCAGCCCTCACAGTTGAGAAGCGCGTGGCGATAGCCCTGTGGAAGCTTGCAACGCCAGACAGCTACCGGTCAGTCGGGAAACAATTTGGAGTGGGCAAATCTACTGTGGGGGCTGCTGTGATGCAAGTAGCCAAAGCAATCACTCAGGTGCTGCTACGAAAGTTAGTGACTCTGGGAAATGTGCAGGCTATAGTGGATGGTTTTGCTGCAATGGGATTCCCTAACTGTGGTGGGGCAATAGACGGAACCCATATCCCTATCTTGGCACCGGAGCACCAAGCCACCGAGTACATAAACCGCAAGGGGTACTTTTCAATGGTGCTGCAAGCACTTGTGGATCACAAGGGACGTTTCACCAACATCAACGCGGGCTGGGCGGGAAGGGTTCATGACGCTCGCGTCTTCAGGAACACTACTCTGTTTAAAGGGCTGCAGCAAGGGACTTACTTTCCGGACCAGAAAATAACCGTTGGGGATGTTGAAATGCCCATAGTTATTCTTGGGGACCCAGCCTACCCCTTAATGCCATGGCTTATGAAGCCATACACAGGCAGCCTGGACAGGAGTCAGGAGCTGTTTAACTACAGGCTAAGCAAGTGCAGAATGGTGGTAGAATGTGCATTTGGCCGTTTAAAAGGCCGCTGGCGTTCATTATTGACTCGCTCTGACCTCAGCCAAAGAAATCTCCCCATTGTTATTTCTGCTTGCTGTGTGCTCCACAATCTCTGTGAAAGTAAGGGGGAGACCTTTATGGCGGGGTGGGAGGCTGAGGCAAATCGCCTGGCTGCTGATTACGCGCAGCCAGACACCAGGGCGATTAGAAGATCACACCATGAAGCGCTGTGCATCAGAGAAGCTTTGAAAACCAGTTTCATGGCTGGCCAGGCTACCGTGTGAAATATCTGTTTGTTTCTCCTTCATGAATACCCTCCCCCTTTACTGACTGATTTTCTGTAAGGAACCCACCCTGCCCCTTCCCCCAGCTTTCTTTCAAACCAAATAAAGTCACTATCATTTAAAAATCATTTATTCTTTATTAATAGATTAGAAAAAGAGGGAGGGAACCCGGGTGGTATTTGGGAGGAGGATTGCTGGGAAGGAAAAAGCCACAAAGAAAAGGTTAAAAAAATGACAGCCTTTTGCTTGGGCTGTCTACTGGGGTGGAATGGGAAGGTGTACGGAGCCTCCCCCCCCGCGTTCTTACACGTCTGGGTGAGGAGGATACGGAACATGGGGAGGGGGGAGGGTGGAACAGGGGCTGAAGCGGCAGTCTGTTTTCCAGCAGCCGTTCCTGAACCTCCACCAGACGCCGGAGCAGCCCCAGCGTTGCATCCTTCATCCTCTGGTCTTCCTGCCGCCATCTCTCATCTCGATCGTCTCTCCTCTCCTCACGTTGGTCCCTCCTCTCCTCACGTTGGTCCCTCCTGTCCTCACGTTCACTGACTTCTTTCCTATACTTTGAAACTGTTTCCTTCCACTCATTCAGATGAGCTCTGTCACTCCTGCTGGATTGCATAATTTCAGAAAACATGTCCTCCCGCGTCTTCTTCTTACGACGCCTTATCTGTGATAACCTTCGGGATGGAGGAGGGAGGCTTGAGGAATTTGCAGCTGCTGTAGGGAGGGGAAAAAAGAGAGAATTGTTTTAAAAGCTACATTTTGCAGAACAATGCTTATACTCTTTCACGGTGACCAACACTGTTCACATTACATAGCACATGTGATTTCTGTGCAAGGTCGCATTTTGCCTCTTAATGCTGAGTGCCTGTGGCTTTGCTGCTAGAGATCAATCACAGGTCTGGGCAACAGAATTCGGCTTGCATGCGGCCATGGTAAGCTTCACCGCCGTCCGTGCTTTCCAACATACCAAGCATAGCTTGTAGAGTGCTGCAGAAGCCTGGCCAATCTCAGCCAGTTGGGGGGGGGGCAGTGTGGTGGGGCTTGTCTGGGCCCCTTCAGGCAAGTAGAGTGCTGCGGTTTTTCTGTTAACATTCAGCAGCACCAGAAAACAAACTAACCCTGCAGGAAGATCCCTGCAGGCACCAAACTACCCCCCCCCCGGCCCCCAACCCCCTCCCCTCTCCATGAATTCTCTGGGATGATCACGGTACCCTCCCCCCACCGCGTGGCTGGTAACAGGGAAGATCCCTGCTAGCCAAACGCGAAAAACTAACTGCAGGGAAGGATTTATTTTCCGCCACAGGCAAACAGCCCAGTAGGAACGGCCACCTCTGTCCCCTTAATTAAGTTCCCGTATTTCAACCAGGTTACCAGGAGTGATATCACTCTCCTGAGGATTACACAACAAGATAAAGAACGGATGTTGCTTGAATGCCAGCAAACACCGGGACCATACGCTGCCAGGCTTTGTCAGGCAATGATACCAGATTACTTGCTGCAAGCATGGCGTGGTCAAGTGTCCTACCATGGAGGAGGGAATAAGGATGCACTGCCCAGAAACCTTCTGGCAAGGCTTTCGGAGTACCTCCAGGAGAGCTTCATGGAGATGTCCCTGGAGGATTTCCGCTCCATCCCCATACACGTTAACAGACTTTTCCAGTAGCTACAGACTTTTCCAGTAGCTGAACTGACCGCGAATGCAAAGTCAGGCAAAGTAATCATTAAAAACTGTTTGCTTTTAAAACAAGTTTTATATTTTAAAAGGTAAACTCACCTGAGGTCCCTTCCATGGGGTCAGAGTCTTGGGTACTGGCTTGGGAGGCTTGGGAGGGTACTTCAGTCAGGGTGATAAAAAGATCCTGGCTGTTGGGGAGAATGGAGTGCTGTGTGCTCTCTGCAAGCTCATCCTCCTCCTCCTCCTCCTCCTCCTCTACCCCCTCGGCAGAATCCTCAGGCGTCGAGACTATCCCCGACCCAGAATCCACGAACAAAGGTGGGGTAGTGGTGGCAGCCCCCCCTAGAATTGCATGCAGCTCGGCGTAGTAGCGGCATGTCCGTGGCTCTGACCCGGAGCGACCGTTTGCCTCCTTTGTTTTTTGATAGGCTTGTCTGAGCTCCTTGACCTTCACGCGGCACTGCTCAGAGTCCCTATTGTGGCCTCTCTCCATCATGCCCTTGGAAATTTTTTCAAAAGTTTTTGCATTTCGTCTTTTAGAACGAAGTTCTGCAAGCACTGAATCCTCTCCCCATACAGCGATCAGATCCAGTACCTCCCTCACGGTCCATGCTGGTGCTCTTTTTCGATTATCAGCCTGCATGGTTACCTGTGCTGATGAGGTATCTGTGGTCACCTGTGCTCTCCACGCTGGGCAAACAGGAAATGAAGTTCAAATGTTCGCGGGGCTTTTCCTGTCTACCTGGCCAGTGCATCCGAGTTCGGATTGCTGTCCAGAGCGGTCACAATGATGCACTGTGGGATAGCTCCCGGAGGCCAATACCATCGAATTGCGGCCACACTAACCCTAATTCGAATTGCTAAAATCGATTTTGGCGCTACTCCGCTCGTTGGGGTGGAGTACAGAAATCGATTTAAAGGGCCCTTTACATCGAATTAAATGGCGTCGTTGTGTGGACGGTTACAGGGTTAATTCGAATTAAAGCTGATAAATCCGAATTAAAGTCGTAGTGTAGACCAGGCCACAGACAGTCCCCTTGGGTACTCTGATCTATCTTGCAACCCAGATAAGCTTACCTTTGTGATAGATGGTCCATTACACCAAAAATTTCAGCAATGTGCAGGTGACTCCCAGTCCCAAAAGACCAGTCCCTTACCTCAGGTCATTTGCACCTTAGATCTGACACCAGAGACAATGCTTGTATTCAGTCCAATAATAATTTATCTAAAGATTTATTAACTAGGAAAAGGAAATGAGAGTTATTAACAAGGTTAAAGCAGGTAAACCTATATACACACAAATGAATTCCAATCTTAAGTTTCAAAAACAATAGAAAGTTCTATAATAAGCAAAATCTACATATCCTTTAGGGGTGTATATATATATATATCCTGGAACAGACCCCAAGGGTCATTGAGTCCTGCCTTCACTAGCAGGACCAAGTACTGATTTAGCCCCAGATCTCTAAGTGGCCCCCTTAAGGATTGAACTCACAACCCTAGGTTTAGCAGGCTAATGCTCAAATCACTGAGCTATCCCTCCACCTCTTGAGCTAGCCCTCATGTTAGAAGGGCTGTTGGTGCTTACATGGACAGAACCAGGTCTTTTAAGTCATCATCACAGTTGTTCATCTCAGATATGGACAGGATGAAAGGCTTTTCAGTCTCAGTGCGGAGAGGTTTCATCCTGGATTTTGTCCCGCATATGCCTGTGCTATTGCATTGCCCAGTGTACCCCTCCAAACAGGGTGGACTCTACACAATCTCATGCAGCTTCCACTAACATTTTTAGCAACTTGGTCTTCAGTACATACTTTTATTTCTCATTATGCTACATCTCAGCATTCCAAATATGATGCCAAGTTTGGAAGAGTAGTTTTTCCGTCCTTGTTCAGGTAGACTCCAAAACCTACCTACAAGTTTGAACTGCTTGTGAATCACCTGAAGTGAAATGGACGTGTGCAATCACTTGAAGAAGAAAAACTGGTTACTATTTTGTAACCGTTGTTCTTCAAGACATGTTGCAAATGTCCATTCCATGACCCAGCCTCCTTCTCCTTTTTATGGTGTCTGTCTCATAAGAAGGAACTGAGGGGAGTCTGAGGTGGCTCTGCTCTTTATGCTATTGCACCGCAGCATGAGGCAGCAGAGGCCTGCATGTGCTGCCTCATCAGAACCCGAAGGGAAAAGTCTCCAGTGCTGATGCACAAATATCTGAAGTGGAATGGACGTGTGTAACACATCTCGAAGACCAACAGGTTAGTGGCCAGGCTTTCTTTGATTGTGTGGATATATTGTCAGTGCATGCTGCTTAGCTGAGCAACCTGGCAACTTGCCTTCATGCTACTCACTGGAATCACATAAGCTGGAGACAGAAAATAAGTAACAGGTCATTGGCTCTGTCTCTGCTCTCCTATTTTCGGAATAAAAAAGAAAGAAGCATCACAATCATCCACTCCCTCAGAAAACCAGACACACTTTCCTTACCAGTTGTGATTTTTTTTAAAGAACATTTGTTAACATCTGTATTTCAGCTATTGTGTCACATGCCTGTTGTTTGTCTGAGAGAGTGATGCATGTATAGATGGGGTGGGGCAGAATGAAGATGAGTCTGGGTGAATAATTAACTGCTGAAGATGATTAATGGAGTAACTCAACTATTCTCTTCATGAGTAATGTATTGGCAGATACATTATTGTTATCACTAGAAAGGGTGCCTTGCTTTACACAGCTTAATTTTTAACAATTTACTTAGCATATCAGAGGCCAGAAAGAGGTTCCAGTCCCTATTGAGTTCTCTCCTAACGTGTAGCAGAGCGGTGCCCCCATTTACATGTGTGACTGGTGCTGTGGAGGAAGATGGATTATGGTAAGTCATCAAGAAGCACAAACGAGATTAGAAAGTGTTCCATGCTCTAAAGACGCACTCTTCACTTCATAATGCTCTATTATATACATGCTTCATATTTTTAATAGAGCCACAGAGAGCTGTTTTCTGAGACTCACTACCGAACAGTCCATTTGAGTCACACACATGAAAAATGCAGGCTTTGCCTTCCTATTCACTGACTAGGCTTGTGTCCATTGTTCTTTCCCCTGGCTATTACTTAACAATGCGCCAACTCCTTCCATGAAGGAGCCTCTGAATCAATGCTTACGTCCCATTGTTGCCCTTGAACTATTCTTGTTCTGAATGTCAGTTTGGAGATTTAGAAGAGTTTATTAAGAGATTTATTTGAGAAAATCAGACTACTAGGTACTTTTGATATTAGGTTCCATACTGAAAAGGGCATTTTCATTTAGAACACAGAACATTTTTAGACTTGCTATTTTAAAGTCAAAAATGAATTAAACCTCATTGAAGTCTTGGTGATTCACCTCAGATAAGAGCCCAGAAGTTCAGGTGTTCAACCTAACCTCTCTGTTGCAAGCAAGCTGTAAAATTGGGCTGGGAATCATATGGGAACATATTTTTCTTTTGATGTTTCCATTAATTAGTGCTTTAAATTAAGCCAGAAGTATTGTGAAATCAGCTCCATAGTCTGATATTTCAGCATTTTTTATTCTAACTAGAACCCAGAAGCTAGAGAAATAGACAGCAAGAACTAGATTTTTAGAGATATTTAGATGCCTAAAGATGCAAGTAGGTACCTAATGGGATTTTCAAAAGCAACTAGGTGCCAAATTCCCATTGAAATCAGTGGGAGTCAGGCATAAAATCAATGGAAGTGAGGCACCTAGTTGTGTTTGGGAATCCCATTAGGCACCTTCTTGCATCTTTAGGTCCCTAAATATCTTTAAAAATCTGGCCCTAAGACATCCCCGGTGAGGCAATCTAAAGTGTCCTGAATGTATGTTTGGGACCAAACCTGGGTAAAATGGTGGTCTATCCTTAAAGCAATTTGGCCACCTTTGCAATTTGGCTGGAAACCTAAGAGGCAAATAACTTTCAACTCCAGATTCATGAAGCTGGATAACTTTATGTGCCTGCACCTAAAGTTGGGGTGGGTGTTTGAGGCTTAATTTCCATAGTTAATATTTATCCAACGTTTTGAAGATGTACGGTGCTGTTATGTATGTAAGTAAATGCTATGTACTATTTTGTTACTTAGTGCTCTCAACTAGGTAACATTTTCCAAGATCACACAGATCTAATATTTTAATGCATTGTCGCATATCCTCACCTACAGTAAATCAGTAGACCTGAGTTGAAGTCAATGCAAATATAAATGAATGAATATTAGAAAATATACAGGATATACATATGACTGTGCATCACATCTTGTCCTTGAATACATGCTATACATGTCCATGATAGTAGTTTGTGTGTTCTTGTTAATGCACTTAATATATGTTAGCTTCCAATGAGCTGCCTACAGTATTTGTTAGCAATATAAAGGAATACAGATGAATATACTTAAGGATTTTTCTGTTTTAATTCTGTATCTCCCATTCTCTTTTAATTACTGTACTAATGGGATGGCCAATAATGCACTTTGTAAAGTACCAAATAAGATGATGTTTTTTTTCAGAATATACTGGTTCTACCTCAATGCACTGAGTTTCCACAAGGGAATCCATAGTACATGTTGGTATTTCATTATGTACCCAGATATGACTCACATTTGTTTTAAATGAAAAAAATCCACACACTATTAATTCTCATTCTAGACGACACTAGTAATTAACCACTGTATGCTAACAAGCTTTTTTATGTTGTACATATGGTACTATAATATCACTTCGTATGCAATTTCATTATTCTTTATAGTTTATAGGCATTGTAGTAGCACCTAGATGCCTTTTCATTTTGGGGGGAGATTTTATTTATTTCCTTTTGTTTGTTTGTGCCTGTCGCAGACTGTAGATGTCTCAAACACATTAAAAACACAGACTTCACCACCATACCAATAAATCCTATAAATCTTACAAACAGGCCTCATTCAAAAAAAGTAAGATAGCCATGCAAGTTTGTTGTCATTGGTTATCAACCTGATAGCAGTGGTTACATATAGTGAAATTAAAAGCTACTAACACATTATAGAGTGTTTGACAATGCAATTGGCATTCCTCAATTGCTCTCTCAATTTTGCAGTATATTGACCATATTGTTGTCTGATATGTCAAAACATAAGTTTGTGAGCAATGTGGGTTCATGGCTATACATCAGGAAGTATGATGTAACTCCAGTAGCATCATTATATAACATTATAAGCATGCCTGTCACAGTATCTATAGTTACGTTAGGAGTGGCCAACCTGAGCCTGAGAAGGAGCCAGAATTTACCAATGTACATTGCCAAAGAGACACAGTAATATGTCAGCAGCCCCCTATTAGCTCCCCCACCCCGCTCCCAGCACCTCCCACCCACCAGCAGCCTCGCCGTTCAACGCCTCTCCCTCCCTCCCTGCACTTCTCGATCAGCTGTTTTGTGGTGTGCAGAAGGCTTTGGGGGGGAGGAGCAAACGCACTGCAGGCTGAGGGGAGGGGGTGGGAAGGGGTGGAGTGGGGGCAGGGCCTGTGGCAGAGCCAGAGGTTGAGCAGTGAGTACCCCCCGGCACATTGGAAAGTTGGCGCCTGTAGCTCCAGCCCCGGAGTAGGTGCCTATACAAGGAGCTGCATATTAACTTCTGAAGAGCCGCATGTGGCTCCGGAACCACTGATTCCAGTATGTAGTGGCCTAATCCCTCTTGCTATGGCTTTGCTACGAGCTGGGGGTGTGATTCCCAGCTTGTGTAGGCATACTAGTGCAAGCTCTCATCTGGGCTAGCACACTAAAAATAATAGTAAAGCCATGGTAGCATGCTAGCCACCCGGAGTACACACCATGCTAAACTTATGGGTACATACTTGGGGAAGCTAGCCCGTGCCACTGCTGCTGAACTACTATGGCTACACTATTATTTTTAGTGTGCTACCTTGGATGAGAGCTGCCTACATGAGCTGGGAGCCACAACCCAAGCTCCAGCTGTACAACAGCCTTTTTGTCAGTGTGTTCAAGTGGTCAAAATGGCCATCAGCAATTGGAAGAGTGTAGGGAAACCTTGATTGTGACCCTGTGCAGGCAATAGGGAAGGGGGCTGGTGTTAGAAGTCTGTACTTTGTGTGCCACTGGAGGAGTCCATTTCACTGGGGTATCATCTCATGCCAGTTAAGAGGGGTTAGACAGACTCTGCCAGTGGTGTGTCATGATGTAGCTGCACTGCAACCTAGTATCTGGCCTGCTATATGTGGAGCTGCTGTTGATGAGATGAGCACCTGAAGGCCACATTCTGCTCATCTTGGCCTCATGAGTCCTCCTACTGATGTCAAAGGTAACTACTCACATGAGGCAGACAGTTGTCGGCCCTGACTGAATGCATGTATTGTACATTCCAAAGGCTGAGGCAGAAATTGCCAAGAATCCAGGGACTGAAATTCACAAAAGGGTTGAAGATAGTCTGAATCTGACAAAGATACTGAGAAGAAACTCAAAGCACATTGGTGATGAGAAGTATGGCCATGGTTTGTGCTATTTGTGTTTACTTTTCTCTGTGCAGTTACTTGGCTTGTTGAGCTATTTGGCTTTTACCCCATGGAACTCCCTGCGGGGATGTTCAAATAGCCAGAAAGCTGTAGTGCTTGAGTTCTCCATACCCAGGAGGCTGAGGACACTTGGTTGATTTATGTTGCTCATTTTCAATAGAGTAAATTTATAGCTCTATAATGATATTTTGGGCCACTGGATCCCTCTGGATTTTGGGAACTTTGAATTACCTTAAATAACTGGAACATAGGCACTGCTATGTTACTCTGGAGACCAACGAACTGAAGAGTAAAAATTAATTCAGATATGCGTCTAAGCTTCACTGAATTTTAATCTACGTTTCTACCAAATTATTTACAGTTATTTTTGGAATGAAAGAATTCTGTGATGAAAAAAATAGTGTGGGACAAAATTCCATTTGACACAATATGAAACTGACAAACGCTGTGGAATTTAAGTGCGTGGACAGACCCCCCCAGACAGCATTTTTGTTTCCTTTCGGAGGAAAAAAACAGAAGTTTACAGGATTTTAGGTGAGGTTTTTTGATGTCTATTGGTGTTATTAAACTTACTTAAATGTTCTGCTATTACATATAAGACAAGGAGAAGGAGGCTAAATCTAGCTGCATGTTTAGCTTGTGTCAGTCACCACTAGGTGCCAAGAGTAGAAAAGCTCTCACACAGGAGGGCCCATTCACATACGGATGGTGACATCAGAGAGATACACAGACAAGTAGTATTCCCCTGTAAAAATCTTTTAATCACCTCTTCAATCAGAGCTAGAGCTAGTGAGTGTCAACAGGCTGCCACAGAGCATAATAAAATTGTGCCAGCTCTTCTGGAACTCCCTGGGCCCAAGTCTGAATCCCTGATTATTTCTCCATGAATGAATGAATGTGTTGGAGCTCTCTGTAGCCTCTACTTTAAATGCACAGAAAAGCTATAAGGATGGTTGACTTTTCAAAATACAAAACTCCTTTTTCTGACTGTGGGAGCAAGGTGTGAGCTGAGAGGGGTAGGTGGGTTAGTGGCTCTGACTTTGGGCCTGATCCTACTTAGTGCTGAGATCCCGTTGAATTTACATAGACCCTTTCAGCTGAGAGATTATTAATGGGAATTGAGTGTCCTTAGCACCTGGAATGACTGGGCCTTTAGAGAGAGTCATTAAGCTGGGATCATTGCTGATCTGTAATCTCTTGAATACCTTCTATATTTTCATTATCACACTGTTTGTGTGTCTTATATTATGTAATGTGCTTTTGTTCTGTACATAACAGTAATAGATACTTTATATTTGTTCTGTTTTTTTAAATGTAGTTATGCATTGCATTAGTACTTAGGAGCCTTGACTATGCAGTCAGAGCTCCATAGTGTAAGGTGCTGTATAAAAGATCCAAGATGCAGTTTTTACATTGCCTTCTCTAAACGCCTTGAAATTCCCCTTCCAAGGCACACTGTGGTGAATATTATTGTTAAGCTTTTCACTCTTCTCTTTTATTGTGTTTTGAGTATTTTGGGGTCTCTTGGGCTCTCTCCCCACAGTATTCCCGTAGATGGGTAACTTAGCCTCTTTATGTCTCTACCCATCTTATAAAAAGGAGGTAATACCGAACTCAGTTCTTCTTCTAGTGCTAGTTCCTATGGGTATTCACTGTGGGTACACATCATGCGCACATGCACTCTATTTGCTTGAGACTGGGCGATTTTTCACTAGCAGTGTCTGTTGGTCCACACCTTTGCCCTACGACACCTCATGCTCTGAACTGAGAGCGTAAAGAGAGGTGCCAACTGACTGATTCTCCAGTTCCTTTCTACCGCTCAAGGTCTGGTGGAACCCTTCAGTGTCTGTGACTTCTGCTAGTGTTTGTGCTTGAACTTCTTGGATTGTTGTAAATAACTTATTCTTAGATAGTTAGTTGCTGGTTAGTGTTAGGTAGTCTTGGGGTTGGGGGTTCCCTCTCCCCTTGGCTATCTCCTGTCTGAGGAACCTAGTATGCCCAAGATTCCAGGCTTTAAACCCTGCATGGCCTACCCCTGTGCCTTCATGGTTAGTGACCCTCACAAGAGCTGTGCGTACTGTCTAGAGGAACTGTACATTCCCTTTCAGATCTGACAATACTTCCCTCCAGTACTAGACAGTATCAGGAGTTTCAGATTTACAGGCATGTGTAAAGGAGCTTGGCATGAAGCCCCTAGCTGATCCTAAGCCTTTCCATTCTGCGCTTCACTGGCTGCAGCATCTGGGCAGTGCTCCTCCAACATGGACACTCCTTAGCTCCAAATCCTTGAGCAAGTGCAAGGACTCATCGAAATAGAGACATGAGGAGAGTAAGAGTAAATACTCCCATAAGCCGAGGAATAAGTCACCTCATAAGTCCTCTAAGAGGATGACTTCTCCCTTACTCTCCGTACTGAGTGAGACTCTGTGCATGTGTCTGAAACTCACAGAGAGCTCGTGTTGGCACCATGGTACTGAGAACTGTGAACTCTCCAGAACCATCTGTGCAAGGGTCAGGACCAACCCCTGCACTGTCTAAATTAAAACAGAAGGGGCCATTCATCTTCTGCACAGATGGTACTGCACCGCATGAAGACTGCCGTACCCAAACCTGAATTGGCCGATACACTTAGAGTTAAAGTCCTTCCTGCTCTTCAGCTGGTAAGCTTCTATATTTCTTACTTGAGGATCTGGCGATCTATACAGATCCATGATCACCAATCCTTCAGATCTGGTTCTGTTCAGGGGCATGTATACATCCATGGCACGTCATTCACTGGTTCCAAGTAGCAGCCATGGTGTTGAGTCACTGAAGCCATTGGCACACCACTTGCCAGTTCCTTCCTCCAGCCAGAGTGTAGCAAAATACTGTTGGCTCTGTCAGTAGATTTGGATGACTCCTATTCCTCCAGTGAACATGAAGCGGTATGAGTAGCTCCCCCATCGGTGCTGAGATGAGCTCTGACAGGCCTTCCAGAGCTTCCCAGATGTCTCCATTTTCCTGCAGAACACAATATTGGCTTAGGGACCAAAAGTACCCCCATGGGGCCCTTCGTTATATCCATACAATCCCTTCCACTGGCCATACTGGGGCTTGAATCACAAGCACTTGGAAAAAGCTCATGTGATGGGGGACACTCACCGTTCATGAGCGCCTCCTGTTGGTCAGGTGCGAACCTTCACACTCTCTCTCTCTTTCTGCTTCCAGGGCCAGCTCCAGGCACCAGCTGAGCAAGCAGGTGCAAGGGGCGGCACGTTGGGCTTTTCGGCGGCAATTCGGCAGAGGGTCCCTCGATCCCTCTCGGAGGGAAAGACCTGCCGCCGAATTGCTGCCGAAGAAGAAAACGGCATGGTGGAGCTGCCGTGGATCGCGATTACAGCTTTTTTTTTTTCTGCCGCTTGGGGCAGCAAAAACCCTGGAGATGGCCCTGTCTTCTTTGGCACCCCCGTAGGCTGTTAACCTTGTCAGGTGATTCTTCAGTGGCTCAGCCCTCTTGCTAAGTCATGCAGTCAAACGCATGAACGAACAGACCCCTTTCGGGGTAACAAAAGTCCAACAGAGTCTATCACAGTGCCCTGGTTGGTATCTGCTAGGGTGACCAGACAGCAAGTGTGAAAAATCGGGACGGGGTGGGGGGTAATAGGAGCCTATATAAGAAAAAGACCCAAAAATCAGGACTGTCCCTATAAAATCAGGATATCTGGTCACTCTAGTATCTGCAGCCCTGTCTTTATGCTCAGTTCTCAAAAGTCCACGGGGCCTATCACAGTGCCCTTGTCGCTGTCTTTAACCCTGTCTTTGGGCTCATTTCCAGCGCCTCTGGGCTGGCTTTAAGTCTGTCTGCTTTGATATAAAGCAGTACCCCCAGGGCTTCCTCCTGGAGACTCTAAGTCCTGCCCTTCACTTGGGCCTCTAAACAAGCCTTATCCCCTTCTCAGGGCTTAGGCCACCCTACCAGTGGCTGGTGAGAGGAGCTGGGTCCTCCTACTACTCCAGGTCCTGATCTGTAAATAGCAGCCACATACTGCTTCCTGTTACAGTTGCTGCTGCCACTTCCCATGTAGCCCCTTCCTCTGAACCCTTATTTCAAGGCTGAAGATGTTGCTCCTGGAATGACAATGTCACCAGAACCCATCTTCTGGCTCTCTCTTAAACTCCAGCAATCAGCAAAGAGCACCTTCCTTGCTTCTTTGGTCCTCGCCAGAACTGACCTGCTTGGACCCAGCAGCTCCTTTTAACTGAGCTCTGTCACAGGTCACCTCACAGAGAGGCCCCTCAGCCCTGCTTAAGAAAGAGGGACAGCCAGTACCACTGGATCCACCAGCAGCACTCTCTTCACCCTCTCTGGATGAGGCAAAGATTACATGATTACAAGCGGTATCAGAACCTCTTGAGGAAGTCCCAGACCCTACACACAATTCTCCTGGACAACTTCCAGACTATAGGCCCTAACATAGGGGCATTCTCCACTAATGAGGCCATATTCGACCTTGGCGAAGTGGTTTGGTACACCCCAGCTACCTATCCCCCCCAGACCCCAAAAAGGGAAGAAAATACATATTTTGTTCCATCCAAGGGTGCATAATATTTATTCTCCCACCCTAATCCAAACTCTCTAGTGGTCCAGGCTGTGATGGAATGTAATAGGCTGCACCATTCTAGTCTGCTGCTTAGGACAAGGGTGCCAAGGAGTTAGTTTTCTTTGCCAGAAAGAATTTTTCATCAGCCACTTATTCCCTGTAGCAAATTACCAGGCATGAATGTCCAAATAGGTCTTTATTAATTATAATAAACTGTCAGAATTTACTAATAAACTGCCAGAGGAACATAGGCTATACTTGATGAAGGGAAGTTAGTGGCCAGATCATCTTTCAGAGATCCTTCATTCTTGATAAATTGGATACAGCTTCATGATCCATGGCAACTTTGATCATTATGAGGCTGGTCTGGCTGCAATCCTCAGAGATACATTCATAGAAATGTAGGACTGGAAAGGATCTCAATAGGTCATTTAGTTTGGTCATCTGTACTGAGGCAGGACTAAATATTATCTAGACCGGTGTTTCTCAAACTGGGGTCCACAGACCCCTGGGGGTCCCCCAGTGTACTCCAGGGGGTCCGTGGGCTGCACTGATCAACTAATCCCCGTCCCTCCCTAAATTCCTCCTCCTCCCTCCCAGCATCTCCTGCACGCTGGGGAACAGCTGTTCAGCAGTGTGCAGGAGGTGCTGGGAGGGAGGAGGAGTAGCTGGGATGGGGTGTGCTCGGGGAGGGGGCGGAATCATGTCTGGGGCTGCCGGCTCCACTGATCAACTCCTCCCTCCCCCTCCCAGCGCCTCCTGCACGCTGGGGAACAGCTGTTCAGCAGTGTGCAGGAGGAGGAGTAGCTGGGATGGGGTGTGCTCGGGGAGGGGGCAGAAAGAGGCAGGGAAGAGGAGGGGCATAGTGAAGCAGGAGCACGACCAGCTGGGGCAGGGTCTTGGGAGAAGGGGTGGAGTGGGGGCAGGGCCTGGGGCTAAGCGGGGGACTTGGAGGTCCCTGAAAAAATTTAAATCAAAATGGGGGTTCTTGGGTTGCTAAAGTTTGAGAACCACTGATCTAGACCATCCGTGACAGGTATTTGTTGAATCTGTTCTTACAAATCTCAGTGACAGATTCCAAAACCTCCCTGGATAATATGTTCCAATAAGTAGCTATCCTTATAGTTTGGAGGTTTGTCTAACCTGCTCTTAAAAATCTCCAGTGATGGAGATTCCACAACCTCCCTAGGCATTTCCCATTTTGTATGTGTGCAACTGATTGTTCCTTCATAAGTGGAGTACTTTGCATTTGTCCTTATTGAATTTCAATAAGTATAGCTTGGGAGTAACCCACAGTGAATAGGGACCAGCACTTGAAGAAGAAATGGAGGTTACTTACCTTATAGTAACGAGTTTTTTGAGCTGCGTTGTCCCTATGGGTATTCTGCAACCCATCCTTTTTCCTTCTCTGCTCAGATCATCTCTTGATTCATAGCAGAGTATGAACTGGAGAGTTGCTTGGTGCACAACTCCTCTTATTCCATCGGTTCAGAGCACAAAGGGGCATTGGGCACTAGCACAGATGAATGGATACTGCTACTGAAAAATCTTCAAATTTCAAGCACATGGAACACATGCACCCCCACAGTGAATGTCCATAGGGACAACATATCTCAAAGAACTCCAGTTACTTTAAGGTAAGTAACCTCCGTCTATATCATGAAGGTTAATTAAGCTCTTTAAGTATCAGAGGGGTAGCCGTGTTAGTCTGAATCTGTAAAAAGCAACAGAAGGTCCTGTGGCACCTTTAAGACTAACAGAAGTATTAGGAGCATAAGCTTTCGTGGGTAAGAACCTCACTTCTTGTATCTGAAAAAGTGAGGTTCTTACCCACGAAAGCTTATGTTAGTGCCACAGGACCCTCTAAGTTCTTTAAAGCATTTTGAGATACATAGCATCTTTCCTCTGAGTAAGTACAAAGTTTTGTTGTTGTTAATAAGAATTTTGCCTGGCAGAAATCATTCGTATTGCATCTATTTACGCTGAATCGACTGTGGGTCATTTTTTTCCTACTCCAAATTGGATATCTAGTCTTTCTACACATTTCTCTTTCTCCTAGTCAAGTCACAATCTTGGTCATGAAATTCTTATGTCTATTCTAATAAAAAAAAATCTAATATGTATTTTCACATAATATCCACCTCACATTAATGTTCTTTTGCGTGAATTTAGTATTGGTAAAATTGTTATAGATATTCTCTGTTTGACTGAAAGTCAACATGCTTTTTCTCTGATCATTTTTAACATGAACTTGCCTCTAACAAATTTTTTCTATTGAACTGTCTTAATCATCTGGCTGTCGTATTGTAACCACAATCTTTGCAAGATGCAGGTTTAATTTCTCCTTTACTTACCCAGTACTGTCTTGACTTAGTCATCTTGTTCCTTCCATGACTGATTTATCACCTAGACAGATCCAATTTTTTTTTAAAAGGAATACTCTTTAAATCAAATTAAAAAAAAACCCAAACTATTGTTACTTGTTCTGATAAAAGTGAAATGATTTTGAAAAGCAAATTGACTTGATACCGTTCATGTGTATGTTTGCTTTTGTATTTCACTCATTGACTTCAATCAGTAATTCAAAAAAGAAGCTGCTCTGGTGATAAAGGCACTAGAATGGGACTCTGGAGATCTAGGGTCAATTCCTGACTCTGCTACAGTCTCCCTATATGACATTGGGCAAGTCATTTAATCTCTCTGAAAGACACTTTCCTATCTGTAAACAAGGACTGTAATAGTTACTTTCCCCTATCTCTGTCTGTCTATTAAGACTGTAAACTTGTTGGGGGCAGGAGCTGTTTCTCAGGGTGTTTTTTCGGGGCTTAGTGCAATGGGGCCCTTTTTTTGATTGGACCTTCTAGGTGCTACCCATTTGGACATGCATGGGTGCACATGGGGACAAAAAAAGCAAGGTGTCTCTCCCTTTGGATCTCTGAAACAAACTCAGTCCATGCACAAGGACTACCTGAGGCTGGGCACTACGGCAGTGATAGCCTCCACAAAGCAAGCAGAAAGGGGATGGGGCCACAGTCCCACCTCCATCCCAGACTCATGCTGACGTTGGTTGGTAGGAAGTTCTTTCATCTGTAATCCAATAACATTTGATCTGGAAATAGCTGAGTGGCAGAGAACATGGAACCCCACAATGCCATGTTTACACATTCAGTTTTCTGAACATAGCTTCACATCAGAGTTACAATTTTGCTCAAAATAGGGAGAATCTCTGTAGAGAGCACAAGTCTTCACTTTCTTTTATATTTGCTCTCATTTGAATAGCTACCATGTGTTTGACTATTCAGCTAATTACAGTTTTGGCATACAAGCTTCATAAGGAAAAAATGCAAAATTCTTGCCAAGACAAATGTTAGCAATATGCAAACATTTTCCTATATGTGAACATATTGGAGGTCCTGATCTTCCTTACAAATACATTCATGGGGCCCAAAATATAGCATCCTATAGGTAATCTTTAAAAATATACACATTTTACCCTTTCATTTTCTTTTATTTTTGGTTTTGCTTATTAAGCATTGAACAAGCTGTGGTTAGGTGTGTGGTCTCTATGTGGCATTTCTATTGTACCGGTATTGGCAAGCAAACATGTCCCCTTTCAATAGAATTCATTTAATAGCAACACGTTAGTTTACAGGTTTAACCCATATGATATTTATTGGCTGTCATTCAGAGAATGACAGGCAGCCAACACACTATTTGGTGGACTTTTCCACCCATCTGTTTATCCATCTGTGACTTGAAAAATAAATTGCTTTTTTTCCCTTGAAAGCATTGTTTTTGCAGGCCACTGAGATGAATATATATTGATGTATATTGTTTGCTGCAACTGGATCACCTGAAATATCAACCAGTGTCTTGATATTTTTAAAAAACCATTCAAGCATTCCTGGTGTGATATACTTGCCATTGCATCACTAGTACAAACACATACTGGACTGGTTACATACCTAATACTTTCCCGAAGCTTTTTAAACCATTCCCATAGTATTTGAGTGGAAATCAGTGGTCATTAAGCAACATGATTGGCCCTTGTCACATGTGGTTCTTTCTCTGTCCCTGTCCCTATGGGAAATATTGCATGTGGATTTTTAACAATGCTTTATTTTTATTGATAGATGAAGTTATATGATTTAATTTGTGAAGGCCAATCTGAAGTTAGCTTTAACCCTGGAATGGAAAATGAAGAGGTTTGGGGTGATTCCTTGAACCTGCAGGGGTGAGCTTCTCAGTCTTGAACTAGCCCCGACACTTGCTTGTGTCCTGCACAAACAAGCTTTACCTTTCCAATACACAATTACAAAGCACCAGTGCAGTGGAGTTGTCCATCATGGGTCTTGTCCTAGTGTGCAAGGTGATCTTTTAGGTATTTGGGCCCAGATCATTTAAAGACTTTAATGGACCAGGATCTTGAGCTGGACTCAATATTCTATGAGGAGGCAATGTAGAGAGCAGAGGACCAATTTGATGTGCTTGCAGTAACTTGTGCTACTGAGGACATATGTTGCTACCACGATTAGAATGTTCCCTGAAAAAAATGCTAATTAAAATGGTAATCTGATTTTTATCTCAAAGCTAGTGTTCCATTAACACTAGCTTTATGGAATATTTAAATGAGTGAGTAACATGCGCATGTCCCTGTGCCCTGTTCCAACCCTCAACCCTTTCAGGCTGAGGGGATTAAGCTCAGTGAGCACATGACCAGTGTCATATGACTGCAGGTTGTGAGTACCACCTGCTCTAGGGACAGTCTGCCCTCCATGATAGGAGACCCAAGATCAGGGGAGGTATGCGAAGGGGCTCTCAATAGTATCTGCAAAAAGCTACTTAGCAGGGGTGGGAAAGTGGAAGAGGATGTGTCTTTTCCCCTTCCTAGGTGGCAGAAAACAGGAAGTATCTATTACTATGTGTTTTGTATTACTTTGTGCCTTTTTATTTAATAAACCTGATCTGAATGCTTGGGTATTATTAGGATTTCTCTAGCTGGTGAATCTGTCCACCAGCTTACAGAGAGATATACCAAAGTAGGATGATCAGATATCAAATTATGGTCACTGATAACTATAATACTTAATTAAGTTACCTTCCCTTCCCCTACATCCCAATACATACCATGCTGGGACAACTAGAAACACCTTTGTAGAAGAGCTAACTAAGAGACATAGGCTAGATGTTTTACTATGTTTAATATTGGGTGAGGTGCTATTACGCTGTTTGCTTATGATGCCATTTAATCTACAATTTCAAATATTT
Organism: Trachemys scripta elegans; assembly: GCF_013100865.1. NCBI lineage: Eukaryota > Metazoa > Chordata > Testudines > Emydidae > Trachemys > Trachemys scripta. The sequence continues at coordinate 88,455,966 of NC_048301.1, forward strand.
CTACCATATTCTTTATGCCAGTGTGGCACTATATGTGAAAGAAAATGTAGAATCAAATGAAGTAAAAATCTTAAGTGAATCCACATATTCCATAGAATCTCTCTGGATAGAAATTTCATGCTCTAATAAGAATATTACATTAGGGATCTATTATAGACCACCTGACCAGGACAGTGATGGTGATGATGAAATGCTAAGGAAATTAGAGAGGCTATCAAAATTAAGAACTCAATAATAGAGGGGGATTTCAATTATCCTCATATTGACTGGGAACATTTCACTTCAGGACGAAATGCAGAGATAAAATTTCTCAATACTTTAAATGACTGCTTCATAGACCAGCTGGTACGGGAACCCACAAGGAGAGAGGCAACTCTAGATTTAGTCCTGAGTGGAGCACAGGAGCTGGTCCAAAAGGTAACTATAACAGGACCGCTTGGAAATAGTGACCATAATACAATAGCATTCAACATCCCTGTGGTGGGAAGACCATCTCAATGGCCCAACACTGTGGCGTTTAATTTCAAAGGGGGGAACTATGCAAAAATGAGGGGGTTAGTTAAACAGAAGTTAAAAAGTATAGTGACTAAAGTGAAATCCCTGCAAGCTGCATGGGCGCTTTTTAAAGACACCACAATAGAGGCCCAACTTCAATGTATACCCCAAATTAAGAAACACAGTAAAAGAACTAAAAAAGAGCCACCGTGGCTTAACAACCATGTAAAAGAAGCAGTGAGAGAAAAAAAGACGTCCTTTAAAAAGTGGAAGTCAAATTCTAGTGAGGCAAATAGAAAGGAGCATAAACACTGCCAAATTAAGTGCAAGAATGTAATACGAAAAACCAAAGAGGAGTTTGAAGAACGGCTAGCCAAAAACTCCAAAGGTAATAACAAAATGTTTTTTAAGTACATCAGAAGCAGGAAGCCTGCTAAACAACCAGTGGGCCTCCTTGATGATCGAGATACAAAAGGAGCTCTTAAAGACGATAAAGTCATTGCGGAGAAACTAAATGGATTCTTTGCTTCAGTCTTCACGGCTGAGGATGTTAGGGAGATTCCCAAACCTGAGTTGGCTTTTGTAGGTGACAAATCTGAGGAACTGTCACAGATTGAAGTGTCACTAGAGAAGGTTTTGGAATTATTTGATAAACTTAACATTAACAAGTCACCGGGATCAAATGGCATTCACCCAAGAGTTCTGAAAGAACTCAAATGTGAAGTTGCGGAACTATTAACTAAGGTTTGTAACCTGTCCTTTAAATCGGCTTCTGTACTCAATGACTGGAAGTTAGCTAATGTAACGCCAATATTTAAAAAGGGCTCTAGAGGTGATCCTGGCAATTACATTTGTACCGGGCAAATTAGTCGAAACAATAGTTAAAAATAAAATTGTCAGACACATAGAAAAACATAAACTGTTGAGCAATAGTCAACATGGTTTCTGTAAAGGGAAATCGTGTCTTACTAATCTATTAGAGTTCTCTGAAGGGGTCAACAAACATGTGGACAAGGGGGATCCAGTGGACATAGTGTACTTAGATTTCCAGAAAGCCTTTGACAAGGTCCCTCACCAAAGGCTCTTATGTAAATTAAGCTGTCATGGGATAAAAGGGAAGGTCCTTTCATGGATTGAGAACTGGTTAAAAGACAGGGAACAAAGGGTAGGAATTAATGGTAAATTCTCAGAATGGAGAGGGGTAACTAGTGGTGTTCCCAAGGGTCAGTCCTCGGACCAATCCTATTCAACTTATTCATAAATGGTCTGGAGAAAGGGGTAAACAGTGAGGTGGCAAAGTTTGCAGATGATACTAAACTGCTCAAGATAGTTAAGACCAAAGCAGACTGTGACGAACTTCAAAAAGATCTCACAAAACTAAGTGATTGGGCAACAAAATGGCAAATGAAATTTAATGTGGATAAATGTAAAGAAATGCACATTGGAAAAAATAACCCCAATTATACATACAATATGATGGGGGCTAATTTAGCTACAACGAGTCAGGAAAAAGATCTTGGAGTCATCGTGGATAGTTCTCTGAAGATGTCCACGCAGTATGCAGAGGCGGTCAAAAAAGCAAACAAGATGTTAGGAATCATTAAAAAGGGGATAGAGAATAAGATGAAGAATATATTATTGCCCTTATATAAATCGATGGTACGCCCGCAACTCGAATACTGCGTACAGATGTGGTCTCCTCATCTCAAAAAAGATATACTGGCACTAGAAAAGGTTCAGAAAAGGGCAACTAAAATGATTAGGGGTTTGGAATGGGTCCCATATGAGGAGAAATTAAAAAGGCTAGGACTCTTCAGCTTGGAAAAGAGGAGACTAAGGGGGGATATGATAGAGGCATATAAAATCATGAGTGATGTGGAGAAAGTGGATAAGGAAAAGTTATTTACTTATTCCCATAATACAAGAACTAGGGGTCACCAAATTAAATTAATAGGCAGCAGGTTTAAAACAAATACAAGGAAGTTCTTCACGCAGCGCACAGTCAACTTGTGGAACTCCTTACCTGAGGAGGTTGTGAAGACTAGGACTATAACAGCATTTAAAAGAGAACTGGATAAATTCATGGTGGTTAAGTCCATTAATGACTTATTAGCCAGGATGGGTAAGGAATGGTGTCCCTAGCCTCTGTCAGAGGATGGAGGATGGATGGCAGGAGAGAGATCACTTGATCATTGCCTGTTAGGTCCACTCCCCCTGGGGCACATGGCATTGGCCACGTTTGGTAGACAGGATACTGGGCTAGATGGACCTTTGGTCTGCCCCGGTACAGCCATTCTTATGTTCTTATGAATATGAAGAAACAGATACAGTGTTACTCTTAAAACACAGTACTGCAGATGAGAGAGTTATGGAAGACCAAAGAGGAAGAACAAAGACAGGGTAGGCCCACTGCTTAGTGAAGAGGGAGAAACAGTAACAGGAAACTTGGAAATGGCAGAGATGCTTAATGACTTCTTTGTTTCGGTCTTCACCGAGAAGTCTGAAGGAATGCCTAACATAGTGAATGCTAATGGGAAGGGGGTAGGTTTAGCAGATAAAATAAAAAAAGAACAAGTTAAAAATCACTTAGAAAAGTTAGATGCCTGCAAGTCACCAGGGCCTGATGAAATGCATCCTAGAATACTCAAGGAGCTAATAGAGGAGGTATCTGAGCCTCTAGCTATTATCTTTGGAAAATCATGGGAGGTGGAAGAGATTCCAGAAGACTGGAAAAGGGCAAATATAGTGCCCATCTATAAAAAGGGAAATAAAAACAACACAGGAAACTACAGACCAGTTAGTTTAACTTCTGTGCCAGGGAAGATAATGGAGCAAGTAATTAAGGAAATCATCTGCAAACACTTGGAAGGTGGTAAGGTGATAGGGAACAGCCAGCATGGATTTGTGAAGAACAAATCATGTCAAACCAATCTGATAGCTTTCTTTGATAGGATAACGAGCCTTGTGGATAAGGGTGAAGCTGTGGATGTGGTATACCTAGACTTTAGTAAAAACAACAAGGAGTCTGGTGGCACCTTAAAGACTAACAGATATCTGTTAGTCTTTAAGGTGCCACCAGACTCCTTGTTGTTTTTGTAGATACAGACTAACACGGCTACCCCCTGATACTAGACTTTAGTAAGGCATTTGATACAGTCTCGCATGACATTCTTATCGATAAACTAGGCAAATACAATTTAGATGGGGCTACTATAATGTGGGTGCATAACTGGCTGGATAACCGTACTCAGAGAGTTGTTGTTAATGGTTCCCAATCCTGCTGGAAAGGCATAACGAGTGGGGTACCGCAGGGGTCTGTTTTGGGACCGGCGCTGTTCAATATCTTCATCAACGACTTAGATATTGGCATAGAAAGTACGCTTATTAAGTTTGCGGATGATACCAAACTGGGAGGGATTGCAACTGCTTTGGAGGACAGGGTCATAATTCAAAATGATCTGGACAAATTGGAGAAATGGGCTGAGGTAAACAGGATGAAGTTTAACAAAGACAAATGCAAAGTGCTCCACCTAGGAAGGAAAAATCAGTTTCACACATACAGAATGGGAAGAGACTGTCTAGGAAGGAGTACGGCAGAAAGGGATCTAGGGGTTATAGTGGACCACAAGCTAAATATGAGTCAACAGTGTGATGCTGTTGCAAAAAAAGCAAACATGATTCTGGGATGTATTAACAGGTGTGTTGTGAGCAAGACACGAGAAGTCATTCTTCCGCTCTACTCTGCTCTGGTTAGGCCTCAGCTGGAGTATTGTGTCCAGTTCTGGGCACCGCATTTTAAAAAAGATGTGGAGAAATTGGAGCGGGTCCAGAGAAGAGCAACAAGAATGATTAAAGGTCTTCAGAACATGACCTATGAAGGAAGGCTGAAAGAATTGGGTTTGTTTAGTTTGGAAAAGAGAAGACTGAGAGGGGACATGATAGCAGTTTTCAGGTATTTAAAAGGGTGTCATAAGGAGGAGGGAGAAAACTTGTTCACCTTAGCCTCTAAGGATAGAACCAGAAGCAATGGGTTTAAACTGCAGCAAGGGAGGTCTAGGTTGGACATTAGGAAAAAGTTCCTAACTGTCAGGGTGATTAAACACTGGAATAAATTGCCTAGGGAGGTTATGGAATCTCCATCTCTGGAGATATTTAAGAGTAGGTTAGATAAATGTCTATCAGGGATGGTCTAGACAGTATTTGGTCCTGCCATGCGGGCAGGAGACTGGACTCGATGACCTTTCGAGGTCCCTTCCAGTCCTAGAATCTATGAATCTATGAATCTATGGAATGTGTTTGTGACGGGTTGCCCCCCTTTAAGGTGCCACTGAGCCCACCTGTTCCACTAGCCTGGGCTTCCTTTACCTTGTCTTGCTGAGCCAGGCTCTTAAGCCTCCTCTAGCACACACACACAGAGGCAGGGCCACACTCAGCTGCAGAAAGACACAGACACTGAGCTCAGCTCTGGGAAGACTTGGCTTATGGGACTTGCCCCAGCACTCAGGTGCCTACCTCCCTTGGAGTGCAGACCCAAAGGTATATTGACTTGCGTTGTATAGAAAAATCTGCACAGCGCAAGCTCATAAAAATTCGCTCTCTCCTTCAACATGAAGAGAGATATGCATAGCTTCTTGCCCCCCCCCCCCCCCCAGATATGGATTGCACAAACTGGCTTATGTTATAAACAAGAAATAAGTTTATTAACTACAAAAGAGATTTTAAGTGATTATAAGGGATAGCAAACAGAACAAAGCAGATTACTAAGCAAATAAAACCAAACACGCAAACTAAGCTTGATTCACTAAAGAAACAGGTTACAAAATGTAACTTCTCACCCTAAATGTTGAATTAGGCAGGATGAAGAGTTTCTGTAGCTTAGAGTTCCAGTTATCTCTTCTTACAGACTGGACCCCTGTCTCAGTCTGGAATCACCCCTGTCTTTCCCCTCAAGTACTTTCAGCAGTCTTTCTTCTTGGGTAGGCAATGGAGGAGAGTCCAGATTAACCCCTTCCCCAGCCTTAAAAAGGATTTACCTAAGGCAGGAAACCTTTGTTTGAGCCCCATCCCCCTTCAGAGGAAAAGAACCAGCAGTGTCTAAGGTGGTATTTTGTATCAGGTGATCTTATCTCCTGACTTAGTAGTGTCACAGCTACATCCCAGGACACCTCTCAGGAAGGAGAGAGATTAGTATCTTCACAGTCTTATTGTTTCTTCCTAATGGCCCATCAAGGCTGTGATGGCTGGTTGTCTGGTGTGTGTCTCCCAAAGACACACACAGTTGTAATTGTTACATAGTCAGGGCTGGCTCCAGGCACCAGCTTGGCAAGCAGGTGCTTGGGGCGGCCACTCCGGAGAGGGGTGGCAGGTCCAGCTATTCGGCGGCAATTCGGCGGACAGTCCCTCACTCCCACTCGGAGCGAAGGACCTCCCGCCGAATTGCCACCGCAGATCGCGATCATGATCGTGGCTTTTTTTTTTTTTTTGGCTGCTTGAGGCGGCCAAAACCCTGGAGCCGGCTCTGTACATAGTCAATATTCCTAACTTTAGATACAGAAATGATACATGCATACCAATTGGATAATCACATTCAGTAAAACATAACATATCATTGGAAAGGTTACATGAGCCATCTTGCATAACGTATATCTTAGTTATGCCGTACTCATATACTCATATTTCTATGAAAAATATGGGGTGTAACATCACAAAAGTGTTGGTTTGAGATAAGTAAGCACTGACATGATACTGAGGTGCCACTGGTATATGCTTCATGAACAGGTGAAAAAGTGATTCTGCACTTTTTGATAAGCTTTCTGTTTAATTTTGTGAGTTTTCTCCAATGATAGCTTTAGAACTGTTGTAGCAGGTGTTTACAGGTGAAAGACCAAGATTATGGGGGAAATGAAAGGCATGTATGGAAATGGCCCAACAGTGCTGATAAGGAACACTTACATGGTGAGAATTGTAGGTATTAAGTCCTTGATCCAGCAAAGCCCATCAACTGAAGATTAAGTGCTATATGGTGTGCAGTCCATGTGCTGGCAAACTCATTGGGCACCCTTTATTTGAATGGGAGTGCAGGATCAGAGTCTATGTGATTGTTTGACAGTACAGGTATATTGTGAAATGTGGAACCTTGCACAGGCATATTTTTGGAAAAATTTCCATTGGGGAATCTATCCGTTTTTTACATAATATAAAAACTCTTTTAAGCCTGAAAGTGGTAAGGAATATAGCTTCTCATTTTCCCTTGACAAATAAAGACTCAAATATTTTACATAGGGCCCTTTACTTAGGCAAAACTTGCATTGCATTCAATGAGAGTTTTGCCTGCAGATCAACTGCAGAAGATATAAAAACACAATGTTCACGTAAGCTATATCACCTAACATTTTCCCCAGGTAAATTCTCCTTTTCAGCATTATTGTGCAATCTATTGCTAAGGGGAAAAGGAAAATATTTTGTTCTATTAATTAAAGAATGTGATGTGTTGAGACTGAGGAGAATTACTAAGAGTGGGGGAGAGGCATGGAACTAGGGAAAACTATGATAATTTCTCTTCTTTCTTTGTTTCCTTCCACATGTAATTTTCTATTTAGAATTGAGTGGATTAAGCAATTCAAAAAAAGAGATTATAGCAAAATAATTTTTAAAAATTAACTATTTCCTCTTTGGGCAGACAACACACTAGCAAAGCTTTTTAAAATTTAATTGAATTTAATTTGAAGGCATTAGTAGTGATTTGCCAAAAGGTATCAAGTTGGATCAATTTTTAAAATTTCCTAAGGCAGCATGTCCATAGATATCACTAATATGAATAACCTAGGTACAGGATATTTCTTCTTCTAGTCCTGTCACATGGGATGGCAGGAAGATTGCTTACTGTACAATGTTCTTACACAATGGGAGATTGCACAAAGAGGAGGTTTATTTGTTTAATCACCCCAGTTTGTCCTACCTTCTAAATGTATAGGCAATATTGTGGCAGCAGTAGTATGAGACCAACGCCCTTGCCATAAGCTAACTAGGGAAATATGGTCTAGATAAAATTACTATGAGGTGGGTGCACAACTATTTGAATGACTGTATTCAAAGACTATTTATCAATGATACACTGTCAAACTGGGAGGGCAACCTGGAGAATTGGTCTGAATTCAATAAGATGAAATGTAATAAAGAAGTGCAAAGTACTTCATTTAGGAAGGAAAAATCAAATGCACAACTACAAAATGGGGAATAACCGACTAGGCAGTAGTACTGCTGAAAAGGACCTGGGGGTTATAGTGGATCACACATTGAATGAGTCAACGATGTGATGCAGTTGCAAAAAGGCTAATACTCTAGGGTGCATTTAACAGTAGTGTTGTATGTAAAACAAGAGAGGTAATTGACCTGCTCTACTTGACATAGGTGAGCCTCAACCTGTACAGTGTCCAATGGGTGCTGCACTTTAGGAAAGGTGTGGACAAAATGGAGAGAGTCCAGAGGAGAACCACAAAAACGATAAAAGATTTAGAAAACCTGACCTATGAGGAAAGGTTAAAATAACTGAGCATATTTAGCCTTGAACGATTGTAATCAGTTGTTTTCCATGTTCACTGAAGGTGGGACAAGAAATAATTGGGCTTAATCTGCAGCAAGGGAGATTTAGGTTAGATATTGGGAAAAACTTTTCAACTATAAGGATAGTTCTACTCTGGAATAGGCTTCCAAGGGAGGTTATAGAATCCCTGTCACTGGAGTTTCTTAACAGTTTGGACAAATGTTTGCCAGGGATGAGCTGGGTTTACTTGGTCTTGCCTCAGTGCAAAGGCCTACATTTCTATGATACTATGAAAATAGTCTCATTTTGGCCAGATATTGGTCAGGGATAGGGATCAAAGAAAGACACAAGATAGGATTCACCAAAGGGACTCAGAAAATAGTGCTCATTTTGCCAGTGAGTTACTAAAAAATCCAAACAGGTTTTGAAATGTTACAACCTCAGTCTTGACAAACACATTCTGAGAGTGTGAGAAATAAAGTTGAGTTGCTTGCTCCAAAGAACATAGATTTGTAAGGCCACTAGCAAAATCCAAAAAGAAAGACCTTCCTGGCACAAGAGCATGCTTACACAACGAAAAGAGGAAACTGTATAATGTACATATTGTGTTGCAGAAAGAGAAAAGTACAGAGTTTAATATTTTGGGCCCTGGAAATGATGATAAGAACATCAGAAAAGGGAAAGCATGTTGTACTATTTTGCTATTCCTAAATTGCCATCCTAAATATCAAAGGACACATTTTGGCTAATGCTGAGCTCAGGTGAACACCAGAAATCCATAGCCAGCAGCAGGATTATCTGACAGAATCTGGCTGCCCTTATTCTGACCCTACTGAAATATTATGGAGAGTTCTATCTGACAGCCTTCCATAGCTGAAGCCACAGATTGGCATTAAAGTGTGTGGCAGGTATATATTCATGTGCACTCCTTGACCAAGTGGGGTCTGACGGGGTCAGTCCTGGGTCTGATACTATTCAATGTTTTCATTAATGTCTTGAATAATGGAGTGGAGAATATGTTTATAACATTTGCAGATGACACCATGCTGAGAGGTGTTCTTGAACCTTATTCTTTTTTAACGAACGTCATCAGCATGGAAGCATGTTTTCTAGAATAGTGGCCGAAGCATGAAGCAGTACACGAATGTTTAGTATATCTGGCATGTAAATACCTTGCAATACTGGCTACAAAAGTGCTATGTGAACACCTGTTCTCACTTTCCGGTGACATTGTAAATAAGAAGCGGGCAACATTATCTCCCGTAAATGTAAACAAACTTGTTTGTCTTATCGATTGGCTGAACAACAAGTAGGACTGAGTGGACTTGTAGGCTCTAAAGTTTTACATTGTTTTGGTTTTGAGTGCAGTTATATAACAAAAAAAAAATCTACATTTATAAATTGCACTTTCACGGTAAAGAGATTGCAATACAGTACTTGTATGAGGTGAATTGAAAAATACTATTTCTTTTATATTATTAGTATTATTATTATTACAAATATTTGCACTATAAAAATGATAAAGTGAGCACTGTACACTTTACTGTACATTATTCACTATACACTTTGTATTCTGTGTTGTAATTGAAATCAATATATTTGAAAATGTAGAAAAACATCCAAAAATAGTTGTTAAATTTCAATTGGTATTCCGTTGTTTAACAGTGTGATTAAAACTGCGATTAATAGAGATTAATTTTTTTTGCACTTTCTCACACAAGTGATTTCAGTGATAGCAGAATTAGGCCAACACTGAGCAATTTTGAAAATCCCATCTTTCTGCTCTGTCTGCGCCTAATACAGCTTAAAGTCCGAAATACGTTCCAGAGTTAACTTTAAAAGTCACTGGTTATACTAACAAGAACAGAGTTACTGAAAGTCAGTCTTTGTATTATTCTGTCTGGGGCAAAAAAAATATATATGTATATATATATATATATATATATAGGCCAGATTCTTATTTCCTTACTCATGTTGAGAAATAACTTATTCCTCACGTAGTTCCAATGGAAATCAAAGGAAAATCAGGAGGAATATTTGTGAAGTAAGGTACTACTCAACAAGAACAAGAGTATGATAATATAGCCCAATGTTTGTACCCAGTTCTTCATATCCTCCTTCCCCTGTAGCTATATTTCCTTCTCTATATACTGTATTCATGTTTGGGATTAAATATTGAATTTTGGTTCTATCTCTGCTGCCTTGGCAATGTCTTATTTTTAAACACAGTACATGTTGAATACCTCTTAACAGCATTTTATTTCATTTTTAATGCTTTCTGTGGGTCTGACTCCATTGTGCTCTCTCCTGTCTTTCCTTTGATTTTATTGATCAGAAGACACTGAATTTTCAGGATCTCTCTGTAGTCAAATCCTGTCTCTCTCTATCCATTGTGGTCTGTGATATTGATAGTGAATTACTGGATCAGTATTAATATCCATATTTTAGGACATCTTTCCTGGAAACATGCCTCCTTACAGAAACACTTACTGGGAATGTTACTACAGAACCACAAGTGCTGTACTTCCTGGAAGGGAATCTGCAGCTACTAAGCAATAATTGAGTTCTATGCTTGCTTCCCTACAGAAGATGCAAAAACCTAAAAGACAATATAAATAACTCAATTCCATACATGGGCTTCCACTCCACTAAAAGGTATTGTAAGAAGCAGCTGGACTTTGGTGCTGCTGTGTCCTTCATTTGCATTATGACTGTATCCAATGGTAAATGTGCCTGCTCCAATTTATCCAAAACCTGAAGTACTGACACCCACAAACATAAGCATAAGCAAATTTACAGAGCAAAAACACGCTCTCTTGCCTTGCAGCCATATATTAAAAATCAAAGACAGATGTGCTTTTGAGCAGGGCAGGTAAATAGTCGCACATTACACCAGTGCTCTGCTGTCTTTCCTGGCTGCCAGTTCACTCCCAAGTGAAATTGAGGGGGCTTATTACACACTATAAAATTCTGTCTTGTTTAATATCCCTGTTAACTCAGAGATAGTCTTTCACTGATTTCACTGGGCTTTGGGTCAGGCCTTGTATAACCATCATGGCACCGACATGTGCCAGGACCCCTGTTGCTGCACATACTGAGAGAGGAGCCCATATGAGATTGGCAGGGCTGGCCTTACCATGAGGTGAACTGAGGCAGCCGCCTCAGGTTCCAGACGGTGGGGGGGTGGGGGAAAGGGCGCCACTAGGACCCAGAGTGTAGAAAATTGTGTCTGCTGCTGATGCATATGTATTCTCTCTGCTCTAGATGCACAGAGATGGTGGAGTGCTGTGCTGGAGGAAGGAGGGCACAAGAGACATAACAGGCAGGCAGGAGAAAAGGTGAGAGGGAATAACAGAAAGCAGCAGGAGCTGCAGGGAGAGAGAGGAGGAGGAGCCTCTTATGTACCTCTCTAGCACCCCCAGGAGCCTGGACTGATTAACACCAGCTTCTCAGGGAGCTTCCTGTTTCCTGCTGCTTCCCTGAACCCACTTGAGGAGAACAGGCAGTCAACTGAAGTAGGAGGAGCCAGTTAGGCCCTTAAGACACTGATATCTTCCCTCACTCAGGCCCTGCTACCAGCCTGCTTATTTGTCCCCTTCAACTGAGTGTTGAGAGCCACTATAGCTGGCACAGAACAGCAGTCATGAGTGAAAGAAGAAAACGCCCCTCTGGGGCAGCATTCAGAAAAAGAAAGAAAGCAAAGGAAAGCTTTTCTATCTAAGCAGGAATGAGCTCTCCTGAGATACATAAACACAAATGTTCACGGTGACCCTTCCGGCCCCAGTGAGGATGTGAGTGGTGAGATGATGCCTGATCTTCCAGTTAGTTAGAGTGCAGGTGACCTGGCAGCTACTGCAGCATCCATACCTCCATCGCAAATGGATGTAACCATACACATTCCTAAAGAAAAGTGTAGATCTGAGAAGAGTGTGGTGGAGGTGCAAGAAACAACTGCTGCTGAGTTTAGTTCCTTAAGTCTAGATGATCCAGGACTGTGGACCCACTTGAACAGTAGCCTGAGGGGACTGCCTTGTACTGCATGGGCCACAGCAAGTGAAAAACTTCATGTTTCCCAAAGACAATGAAAATAGAATTTTCCATTCAACACATTACTGGCGTGAAATCCACAATGGTGACAAAGTGGAGAGGCCCTGGCTTATGTACTCAAAACCCCAGAATGCTGCATACTGTTTTTGTTGCAAACTCTTCCAGTCTAATGTTCCAGCCACATTGGGTTCTACAGGAACAAAGGACTGGAAAAAATCTGGCTAGAAATCTGGCATGCCATGAGAAGGCAGCAAATCACCACAGAACATTCCATAGGTGGAAAAAGCGTGAAATGAGATTAAGGTTAAAGGCCACCATAGATGTTTAGCATCAAGAGAAGATTGCATCAGAGTCTCTTTACTGGCAAAATGTTCTGAAAAGGCTCATTGCCATTGTGAGAATGCTTGCTACCCAAAACCTAGCACTGTGTGGCATTTCAGATCAGCTGTATGTGCCAAACAATGGAAACTTCCTTAAAATTGTGGAGCTGTTGGCTGAGTTTAATGCTGTACTCCAGGAGCATCTAAGAAGAGTCACCACCCAAGATATGTACACGTACCACTACGTTGGAAAAACAATTCAAAATGAGATGATACAGTTACTGGCAACAAAAGTCAAACAGAAGATTGTGGCAGATCTTAAGTCAGCAAGATATTGCTTTGTTATTTTGGACTGCACACCTGACATCAGCCGAACGGAACAAATTACTTTAATGGTGCATTTTGTAACAACAGAATCTAGTGAAAATGTCCCTGCAATAGTGACTGTCAGAGAGCATTTCCTAGAATTTTTTGACATTGATGATATTACAGGAACTGGTATGACAAATGTGCTTCTTGAAAAGCAGGAAGATACGGGAATTGCGATAGCTGACATGAGATGTCAGGGCTACGATAATGGTGCCAACATGAGAGGAAAGAACAGAGGAGTGCAGACACGGATCCGAGAGTTAAACCCTCGAGCTTTTTTTGTTCCGTACAGTTCTCATTCATTGAACTTGGTGGTCAGTGATGCAGCATCAGCTTCTAGTGAGGCTGCTGAATTCAGGTACTTAACTATCAGCCCCCAAGTTTGGCAGTTCTGACCTAATTTTTTCTTAAATTGTCATGAAAAGGAAAAAAAAATCAATGGCAGTTTATGTAACATTCTTCTGTCTGTTTGTATGCAGCATCCCAACCATTGCATTGCAGGTGTGAAAGAAGTCTAGAAAAAACTACATAATGAGTAAAGCATTCACAACCCAACAATAATATAAGTATCTATAAGGGAGGAAGCTTCCTTCCACTCTTCAACACAGTTTACCACCAACGAATGTAAATAATAATCAGCATCACTTGAATACATTGAAAGAATATAAAATACAGTGTAACAAGAAAATGTCATCGAAATTCAACAATGAAACCTTTAAGAGTCCAAGTAATAATCTCTTCTCTTGTGCAGCTCCTTTTTATTGTTCTGATCAGTCAAAATCTGCATTCCCCTTATCCCTGCATCTGTGTGAAATTAACAGTTGTCCCATCCTTACAGTTGTTCCACCCCCTGTGCAAGAGAACTGACTTAATCATCTTGGTCTAGATCCACAAAGGGACTTAGGTGTTGAGATGTTGAGCATTATGGTCCCTAACTTTTAGGTGCCTAAAAAATCAGTGGAACAACACTGCAGTCCACAAAGCCTGAGTTAGGTGCCTAGGCTCCCTATACAATGCATTGGTAGAGATAGGATCGCTAGACTGCGATCCACAAAGCCAGCACACTAGGCAGTGAGCCAACTAAATTAGCAAATGGAAGATGATAATTAGAGTGGTGTGTACTACAGCCCACCCTTCTAACAGAGTTAGGTGCTCCTGTGCAACCTGGACTTAAACATAGATCTCTGTTTGTGATTCACGAACTGGGGGATCTCCATAAAACCTTTAGCCCAGTAGGTAGAGTACTCACCCAGCATGCTGGCGATCCCCTGGTTCAAGGGACCAAGGTTCTGCCACCTCTCAGGTGAGTGCCCTAACCACTAGGCTATAGACCCATTCTAACTCTTTCTTTGGTCAATTTAATATAAAAGGGGAACAACTTCAATAGGAGAGATTGAGAGAACCCAACATCAGAATATTCCATAGCCCCATGGTTAGGGCACTTACCCAAGGTGTGGCAGGTGTGGTTAAAATCCCTTCCCATCAGGGAAAGGTGGGGACTTGAACTGGGATGTCTTCCATATCCTGGATGAGAACCATAATCACTAAACTAAAGGTTATAAGGGAGGTTATTCTCCTCCTCTCTCCCACTCCCTGCATCAGCTGTTTTGTGTGAACTTGCCCAAGGGGTTTGCCTACCAATTCAGGCCCTGCACACAATTTAGGCAGTTGCTGCCTGTCTCTTTCACTTTGTGAGTTGCTCTAGGGCTCAGGCAGGAGATAGGCACCTGGGTGACTATTCTGAGGCAGCTGTGCATTTGCCAAAGGCAAAAACTTAGGTGTTACGTGAGTTTAGGCACTTATAGGGTTAGGCAATGGCTGAGTGAGAGTTTTGTGGATTGTAGTGGTGTGTAAAAACGGACTTAGACACCTGAGTACTTTTGTGGATCCCACCCTTGTGTACCTAGGGGAATTTAAGAAGGGATCATTGTAAAAACTCAAAGAATCTACAAGAGTCTGAACCACTGTGATAGGAAATCAGTCATTACATTATCATTGAGCAGTTGAATGGTTATTATAAAATATACAATTAATTAGTCTCTATTTAGGATATTAAAACATGTCAATCTGACTATTTTCGCAACTTTCCCAATAATATTTATAACACTGTCTTTATGTTCTAGGACTTGGAGGACAGACCACAGTAGGATTTTAATAACCCTGTGAAGAAATGCAATTTATATGCAAAATAGAGAGTTATTTAATACATATATGCAAGAATTTTCCAAAATGACCAAACTCTCCCTACTTCTCCTTGGTGAAGGCTGCTTTGAGTAAAGTGAATTAGAGAGAGATGTAAGATTAGCTTCTCAACACTTTGAGCCCCACAGTCCCATGTAATCCTAGAGATGGGTGTTTTGAAGGCAATCACTTACTCTTGATGAATGATTCATGCATATAAGGAGCCATTGTTTGAAGTTCATTTGATAGAGCTGAGCATTATTGTGGACACTAATTAGCAGTACAGATGGGCAGAATGGGTTCAGAAACTACTGATATTTCTGATTCTATATACACTAGTCCAGGTGTGTTCACAGCAGAGCAGTATAGGAGAGGGACTATGGCCTTCCTGCTCCATATGATTCGTTTTCTTATTTAGATAAAAATTACACTTTTTTTTCTACTGCTATATCATTTGGAAAACATGTCTAATCAGCTGTACTCTATAACTCCTAGGTCTCTTTTGGAATTATTGCTTCCTTAGTTTCTCCCTTTAATTGAATATTATGTTGTGGGGAGTTTTTTAGTTCAATCAAGAGATGCACCATGAATACATAAAATGAGAGGAGAGAAATAATTTGATGAATTGTGTCAGCTCCCCAGTTATGGGGTGCAGGAGAACGGTGACTCCAAATTTAAAGTGGATTCAGTTTTGCCACAATGAAGTCAGGATGATTCATTGTTTGTAAAGGGCCTATTTTTAGCTGGCCTGAATTACAGAGATTAGCATAAAATTCTTCTTTGTGATTCCCCAGTAGGTAGCAAATAGAAGACTCAGAAACAGATAAGATTTCTCCAGCATGGTTAATTTCCCAGTGAAACCCTCAGTGTACGCAGAAGGCAGTTCTGTAACCATACAAAAGCTTTTGTAGGCCATTGATCTTTTCTGCTGAATACAATGCAACACAACTTCATTTTGTATAACATCTTTCATACAAGCTGTATTCCAAACCAAAGCCTTAGAGAGTTAAATAATAACAGACGAAAGAAATTAAGAGGTAAAAGACAAATGGGGAGGGAATGTTTACAGCTGTAATTGGAGGTGAGGAGAGTCAGTGAAGCTAGGGTGACCAGACAGCAAATGTGAAAAATCGGGACAGAGGGTGGGGGGTAATAGGAGCCTATATAAGAAAAGGACCCAAAAATCGTGACTGTCCCTATAAAATCGGGACATCTGGTCACCCTAAGTGAAGCTCAGGGACTCAAGAAAGCTCTTTCAACCACAAGAACTGCAGAGGAGAAGATTCTTGCGTTGACAGCAATGAGATTTTCGGCAAGGACACAGGGGAGGCTATTGCTGGATGAATAGATTTTAAAAAAAAAGTGCAAAAGAAAGAACCCCAATATTAAATCAAAAAAGAAACAACCCCACACTATTTATTTATAATTTGTTTAATGTAACAGAAGCTATTTAACAAACACATTAAATGGTCTGATTGCCATATGAGGTGGATTCCAATGGTGGGGGAGATGGCCAATTACATTCGATCACTGTGAATGATGGGGAGATGAATAACTGTCTGGGACAAATGAGTATCCTTTTTTATGCATCACCCTAAATATTAAGCAAGATTTCAGATGCAAGAACAAGTATGAAGAATGATGAGAGTGTCCAAGTGGATACTCATTACAAAGCACTGTTAAACAGTACAGTCCATACATTACAGTGCAGTGGCTCTCAAACTTTTGTACTGGTAACGCCTTTCATATAGCAAGACTCTGAGTGCGCCCCCCCCCCTTATAAATTAAAAACACTTTTTTATATATTTAACACCATTATAAATGCTGGAGGCAAAGCGGGGTTTGGGGTGGAGGTTGACAGCTTGCGACCCCCCCATGTAATAACCTCACGATCGACCCCCAATTTGAGAACCCCTGGTTTATTGTATCCTCATATAGGTGACAGCATTTATTACCCTAGGAGAAAGGTGTCATTTGAGGTGATATCAAAATGGTGTTAACAGCATCATTATACTCCACTGTCAGGGGAAGAAGTTTACTGGGCTATATTGAGAAGTGACATGCATATTGAGAAGTTAGACCTTTTTACACTCAGACTTCCTTCGACCTACTTAGACTCACTCTATTAGTGTGAAAAGTAGACTCAATTAGCATGAGGAGGTCTAATGTTACATTACATAACATCATACTTGAATGTCGCCCATTGCCTCTCCAACCAACTGTTAAATGAGAGGTAAATGATGGTCACAACAGTAATCCTTCAAAGGTTTCTGTCTACTTTCTTTGTTTTTGAAAGGGCACAGTCAATCTGTGTTGGTTTGGTTTCTATAGTTATTATGGGTCTTTTACAGCCCTAACAAGTCCTATATGGCTTCTGCTTAAATGTAATACATTGATTGTGACAATGCCAGAATAAAAGTTAAAGAAGCCAGCCAGGAGTGTGTGTGTGTGGGTGGGTGGGGGAGTGAGTGTTTTAAAGAAAAGATTTTCTCCAGGTTTTCACTGGTGAAGGAACCAAGTGGTGGGTTGGGATGAATGTGAATGGGGAGAATATCTAGATAAAGAGGGAATCAAGCACTCAGTCTCACCATCATCCTTCAGAGTTTTAATATTTCCTTGTATTTTGTCCAGAACTGACAAATAAAAGCTGGGATAACAGCTGTACAAGTAGATTTTTTCTAAGATATATATGTTGATTGAGCAGAATATGTCTTGCTTGTTTGAGAGAGGTGGTGGGGCTGTTGAATCTCAGATGAATAAGACCTGTCCCCAAGCTGTTTGCTGTAGATTTTTGTCTATCTTTTGGGATTGCTGAGACAGTGATCTTCTGATATCTTATTGAGAGGAAAATGCAAATCCTGATCCCATAGAAGTCAATGGGAGTTTTGCCACTGACTTCAGTGGGAGCAAAATTTGGTCCAGTGTGTCGGAATGTAGGTCCGATTGCAAAAATGTCAGTTTACCCAATTAAATGGCTGTAAAATGAAATAAAATCATAGCAGTTTGGATTATAATGAAAAGAAAAATTTAAGGCAGCTTCGAAGTGACCAGAAAAGCAGGCCTCTGAACCTTTTAATAGGGTTTTCTTGGTCACACTGGTAATTTAGCTGTAAATCTGAGAACTGTTGTGACTCTGCAAATGTCCAATGTGCAAAATTCACTATTTAGGGCCAAATCCTAGACCATCTGTCATCTGTGGTAACAACCCTTGATGCTCGTGGAACCGGGAATTGGCATGACATGCAGTAGCACTCAGCCAATAAATGGGCTGGTGGAGTCTCAGTCCAGGCCCCAGTGTCACCATCACAATTGTGCCTCGATGACAATCCTGTCAGAGAGGCTAAAGACTGAAAGGCTCATGGGCTCCAGAGGAGGTTTTTCCAATCTGGCCTGATGAATGTTGTCCAGGCAGCGTGTGAAATCATGCGCTATTACCGGTGCTGTACCTATTTGGTGAATACATGAAGCATGGTAATAGCCAGGTTTATCAAGCTGAAAGGAATGCAGAGGAAACATTTTATTAAAAAAAATGACAATAAAACCTTTTCTATTTCTTATTTATTGATAGGTGCAGGAGATGGCCATATGCCAGTGCTTTGGCCTCTTAAGTAGAAAAGGAAGCTCTGGATTAAATATTGTGCAGGAGAGAGACCTGCCATCTTGGAATTAAAAGCTCAATTATCCCTGTATCTAACACTTCACAAGTTACTGATGTTTGTCTTATATGACCCCATCACTATAGTGAATGCTATTGATAGATGCACTAGCACGATTCAGTCAGATACAGTTGTCACCATTTAAAAAGTCAACATTTACCAACTGTTATCGCACCATAGCCTCTGTACTAGCACAATGTGAGCATGATCCTTGGAGGATTCAGGTGTTAGGTGCTTACTATCTCAGGCCCTACTTTTTCCAAAGTCAGAATCAGAGTTGTAAATGGGAAATCTTTGGAAGGTGCCAACTTGTAGAATTCAGAGTTACAAAATGAGCCAGAAAACAGCTATTACACTGCTCTACAGCCAAAATGCTTCTGAAATAAATGTAGTCAAACTTTACTAATTCTGGGTCACTGAGAACGAAAATGATGCTTAAAATTGTTGATTGGCTCTAGTTTTCAAGATATGCTATTGGGTCAGTATATACGACCCTTGACTTGGGAATGGTGGAGGATAAGTGAGTTATAAAGGGAAGGGATCTCAATTTAAACCAGAAATGACTAAAATACATCTTTGACTGGATCTATGAATAAATCTATGACTGGGTTTGGACAGTATTTGCTTTTTAGGCAAAACAATGAATGATGTAATCTGAAGCTGGTATTGCGTCATACATGATATGAATTGCATCATGTTATTCCT
Organism: Trachemys scripta elegans; assembly: GCF_013100865.1. Classification (NCBI taxonomy): domain Eukaryota; kingdom Metazoa; phylum Chordata; order Testudines; family Emydidae; genus Trachemys; species Trachemys scripta. The sequence goes on from NC_048301.1 coordinate 88,475,282, forward strand.
AGAAGTCATAACGAAGCTTACATCACTCTGCTGAACAAATTGCCCTATATCAGTTCTAGAAATCATACAGTGTTGTGCTCTCTTATTTGTCAGTGTTTGATTTTGCAAAGGGACACATTTCTGTTTAGCCAAAGTGAGCAGAGATGCCTCGTACTTGTGTAAACAGTGCAGATAACTTCTGCTATGTTTGTGGTGAAGTGACTTTTGCATCACAAAAGCACAGTATAACCACTATGGTTAAGAAAGCCTATCACCTTTATTTTGGCTGCAAAATTGGAGATCAGGACAAGAGGTGCGCCCCACACATATGCTGCAACACTTGTGCAACAAATCTTGGCCAGTGGTTGAACAGGAAAAGGAAATCTATGCCTTTTGCAGTGCCAATGATTTGGAGAGAGCCAACAGATCATACCAGCAATTGTTACTTCTGCATGGTGCCTCCAGTTGGGAAAGGTGTGTCAAAGAAGAAAAAGTGGACTGTGCATTATCCAAACATTCCATCAGCTATACGCCCAGTACCACACAGAGAAGGACTGCTGGTTCATGATGCACCAGAATCATTCTCACTTGAGTCAGACGAGGAAGAGGAAGAGGATGAAACTTCTGGTCCTGAACCATCAATGTCACAGGACCCACATTTTCTCCCATCCTCCTCCTCTGAACCACACCTCATAACACAAGGTGAACTGAATGACCTTGTCAGGGATTTGGAACTACCCAAGAGTAAGGCAGAGCTGTTGGGCTCCAGACTACAGCAGTGGAATCTCCTGGCAGGTGATGTTAGGGTTTCCATGTTCCGTGACCGTCAAAAGGATCTTGTCCCATTCTTCTTCATGGAAGGTGATCTTGTAGCCTGCAACAACATCGATGGTGTGATGGCAGCCCTCAACATCGTTCACAATCCAGATGAGTGGAGACTGTTCATTGATTCATCGAAGACGAGTCTTAAAGCTGTTTTACTGCATAATGGCAATGTTTTGCCATCAATTTTAGTTGGTCATGCAGTCCATATGAAGGAAACCTATGACAACATGAAACAACTTTTGAGGTGCATAAACTATGACCAACATCAGTGGCAGCTTTGTGGCGATTTGAAGGTTGTTGCTCTCTTGCTTGGTCTGCAGACTGGATACACAAAGTACTGCTGTTTTCTCTGCGAATGGGATAGTCATGCAAGACATTCCCATTACATCAAGAAAGACTGACCACTCCGACAGTCATTGGCGCCTGGGAGGAAAAGTGTTCAGCATCCACCACTTGTTGAATCAAGGAAGATTTTGTTACCACCCTTACACATCAAGCTGGGTCTGATGAAGAACTTTGTCAAGGCCATTGACAAAACACAAGCAGCTTTCAAGTACCTCCATGGAAAATTTCCAAGGTTAAGTGAAGCTAAGATAAAGGAAGGTGTCTTTGTTGGTCCTCAGATTCGTGAACTTCTTCGAGATGATGCATTTGACCATGCACTGCGTGGCAAGGAAAAGACGGCATGGAAAGCCTTCCAGTTAGTGGCAATAAATTTTCTCGGAAACAACAAGGCAGACAACTCCAGGTTGTTGGTGGAAAACCTCCTCAAGGCGTACAAAAGCCTTGGTTGCAACATGTCACTAAAGATACATTTTTTGCACTCTCATCTAGATTTTTTTTCACCAAACTGCGGAGCAGTGAGCGACGAGCATGGCGAGCGATTTCACCAGGACATTGCAACAATAGAGAAACGCTATCAGGGCAAATGAAGCCCATCAATGCTTGCAGACTATTGCTGGACAGTGACAAGAGATGCTCCATTTAATGAATACAAGAGACAAGCCAAGAAGCGCCGAGTAGACACTGAATAGGACTAAACTATGTACAGAATAGTTTTTTGCCTTTTGTTTTATAATACATTTTATTTATATAACCCTTTTGCTGATTTTTAAAGTGTTACATAAACAGGACAGGTGAACTATTATCATGTAAAGCAACCATAAACACATGAAAAGACCTAGGTTTACAATTTACGATTAAAACTCTACTATCTACACAATATACATAGACATAAAATGTAAAAACTTAAATATCTTCGAAACAGTAGCCAATCAGTTGTTTTAATTGTCATATTTGAATTCAGCACATCAAAATACATAATAAATAGCACATTTTATCTCTGAAGCAGACGACTTCTCAAAAATTGTAGACCAGTGTTACATGTGCATCAGATCCTGCAGATATGAAGCAACAGAGGGTCCTGTGGCACCTTTACGACTAACAGAAGTACTGGGAGCATAAGCTTTCGTTGGTAAGAACCTCACTTCTTCAGATGCAAGTAATGGAAATTTCCAGAGGCAGGTATGAATCAGTATGGAGATAACGAGGTTAGTTCAATCAGGGAGGGTGAGGTGCTCTGCTAGCAGTTGAGGTGTGAACACCAAGGGAGGAGAAACTGCTTCTGTAGTTGGATAGCCATTCACAGTCTTTGTTTAATCCTGATCTGATGGTGTCAAATTTGCAAATGAACTGGAGCTCAGCAGTTTCTCTTTGGAGTCTGGTCCTAAAGTTTTTTTGCTGTAAGATGGCTACCTTTACATCTGCTATTGTGTGGCCAGGGAGGTTGAAGTGTTCTCTTACAGGTTTTTGTATATTGCCATTCCTGATATCTGACTTGTGTCCATTTATCCTCTTGCGTAGTGACTGTCCAGTTTGGCCAATGTACATAGCAGAGGGGCATTGCTGGCACATGATGGCATATATAACATTGGTGGACATGCAGGTGAATGAGCCGGTGATGTTGTAGCTGATCTGGTTAGGTTCTGTGATGGTGTTGCTGGTGTAGATATGTGGGCAGAGTTGGCATCGAGGTTTGTTGCATGGGTTGGTTCCTGAGTTAGAGTTGTTATGGTGCGGTGTATGGTTGCTGGTGAGAATATGCTTAAGGTTGGTGGGTTGTCTGTGGGCAAGGACTGGCCTGCCTCCCAAGGTGTGTACCCAGAAACCTGCTACAAGACAGGCCCAAAAAAGAAACCAACAGAACTCCACTGGCCATCACCTACAGTCCTCAGCTTAAACCTCTCCAACGCATCATCAGTGATCTACAACCCATCCTGGACAATGATCCCTCACTTTCACAGACCTTAAGAGGCAGGCCGGACTCCAAAGAGAAACTCCTGAGCTCCAGTTCATTTGCAAATTTGACACCATCAGATCAGGATTAAACAAAGACTGTGAATGGCTATCCAACTACAGAAGCAGTTTCTCCTCCCTTGGTGTTCACACCTCAACTGCTAGCAGAGCACCTCACCCTCCCTGATTGAACTAAACTCGTTATCTCCATACTGATTTATACCTGCCTCTGGAAATTTCCATTACTTGCATCTGAAGAAGTGAGGTTCTTACCCATGAAAGCTTATGCTCCCAATACTTCTGTTAGTCCTAAAGGTGCCACAGGACCCTCTGTTGCTTTTTACAGATTCAGACTAACACGGCTACCCCTCTGATACTTGCAGATATGAAGAGTTTTAAAATCTGTGCACTAAAAACTTAAATCCTGTTCTCTGGGATAGCATTAGCCAGTCTGATTGGCTAGCTATTCTTATTAGTATTGCTCTGGTTCCTATGAGCCAGTGTGCATGAGAATTCCGATTTAGAGGGGAAAAAAGTAACACAAACATTACACTGCAGTAAGAAAGCAATGGCTTAAAACAATGGGTATCGGGCTCTTAGGTTACACTGAATAGCTGGGGTTTAATGAACAATAAGAGGAAGTGTATGAAATACTGTAGGTAACTAGACATCCTGAGGGAATTCAGGAACTCAGCTGTGAATACGTACCCTGAGATTTTCTTACGTGAGCTCCCAAGACAATAGCAAAAATCATTTGTTCAGCAGAGAAGAATTTGAACTAAAGGTTGCACAAAGATTACTAGAAACTTAGGGGATACCTTTGTTGCTTAAAACAGACATAGTTTTGCCTTTTGGAGGAGTCCTCAGGAGAGGGTTTTAAATGATTTTAATACCAAATGATAGTAATAAGAAAATAGAATTCAGTGACTCCAATATTTCCAACTTATCAATATGAGTTATTGTATTTTGGAGTTGGACGATAGGGATTTCTTAATATTTGCATCTGAAGAAGTGAGGTTCTTACCCATGAAAGCTTATGCTCCCAATACTTCTGTTAGTTTCAAAGGTGCCACAGGACCCTCTGTTGGTTTTTAATATTTTAGAATCTTGAATTGTTTTTTTATAGCACTATATAGACTCTAACGGAATCAAGGCATTCTATACAGTGAAGGGTTTTGTTTCTTTTTTTTTTTTTCCAAAAGACATTCTATTTTTATGACTCCAAACTTTTAGTTGTGGCTGCTTTTCAGAAAATATTTCCAGCTGCTATGTTAAAAGCTGTCTGTTACAGGTACAACAACAACAACAAAAGTCCTTGATCATGAAATTCTTTAAAAAAAAAAAAAAAAAAAAAAAAGGCAGCCGGCTGGATACTATGCTAATCAGAACAGAGCTCATTCTCTGCAAAGGGGAAGGGAAAAAAAAAGATTTCTCAATGAACCACTTTGAGGTTGAAGCTATTTGAATGATTTTTCTGAATGACGCAAGACTGAGCTCATGAGAGTTAGATCAAATCCAACTGAAGAGACTAAGATGTTGAGGGGGAACAAGAGTCCAGCTGGGATTCCTGCTATTCACAGACTCACAATAAAAATCTTGATAAAATATGATCCTTCTGAAGTCCAGGTTCTCCAGGGAAGATAAAGCAATTTAAATTGAGACAATGAATAAAAGAAACATTTCCTACTATTAAAGTTTGCTGCTGGTAATAACCGAAGCCTGGTAATAGAATTTGTTATGAGCTTTTATTTGATTATTTACATCATATATTTGAACTGTGAAACTACTTATTTCTTCTAGCTCAGCATCACTGCAATTCTTAAACTTATACTTTTTTAAACACTTAAAAAGTCATCAACCAGGAGCAAAGTCACAAAGACACTAAGGACCCAATCCAACGCCCACTGAAATCAATGGAAAAGCTTTTATTGTCTTCAGTAGGCATAGGATCAGTTCCTAAGAGAGTGGATTAGGTATGGACCTTCCATGCTTTTATTTTTGCTTCAGATAAAGTAATCCTTTAATACTTTGAATATAAATTGCCAAAACTAAATTTAGCAGATACTGTAGGGATTTATTTATCAACTATGCACTATACTGTGTGTACTTTACAGAGCTGAACTGATTGTTTATTCCAAACAGTGGCAAAATGATTTTAATCCTTTGATGGAGGATCAGATTAATAAATCCAGATGTCGGAACTACAAGGGCCATATTCATTTGTCATTGACTCCACTTGGGTTGCATGTTAATACATAATTCAGACCACAAATTATGGACAAAGCTAGGACAAATGGGGCAGAGGACCTGTTGAAAAATCAGTATATGATCATGAGACTAAAGACTATCTCATAATACACGCAACCAAAAGTGCAGAATTAAGATTACTCTGGCAATCATAAATCTGACATTTGACTTTCAAGTGCTTGGCTTTGTAACCTAATTTTTTTTTCTAATGTAGATTTTAAGTGTAGTTTTCTAGGGTTTTTTTTTAAATAAAAATGGCAAAACCAAATTTTTATATATACTTGTAAAATTCCCTACCCCATTCTCATCGTGAGTCATCATAATGGTTTAAACCTTCAGTATGACAGTATAGACTACTGTTTGAGCTATAGAACTAGCTTAATTAGCTGGTAGCAAGTGAGGATGCTCTTTTAGAGTGGGATTTCTAGTGCCCTGTGCTTGGTCCAGGGGATGGTTAGGTGGAGCCCAACCTGACTTTCTCTCTCCACATCCCGCCGCCCCCTGAAGGAGCTGCTGCCCCATGTGGTACTCCTAGAGGTGGTGGATGGTATGCTATGGCAATATCTTGAGGCAAAGGGGTATGGGTTGAGAAGGATAGACTGGTCCAACTCATTTTCCTCCTACCTCAAGCTACAGCTACACAAGCAGGTCCCAAGTGTTCCCAGTGCAGTGTGCTTTGGGGGTGGAATGGCCCTACCCTGAGAATGCTCATTTGTTTACTTGTTTTGGCAGGCACAAATAAGTCAGTGAAGAAAAATGGTGATCTTTTAAAAAAAGCAGTTTATACCTCAGCTAAAGCTGGGTAGAAGAATTTCATGGGGCAGGGAAGGGCACTTCTCCTGAGGGCTTTCCCCCTACCAAATTGCAGAGGCTTCTGCAAAAAAAAATAAAAAAAATAAAAAAATAAAAAATAAATGAAGCATTTCAAAAAAAGTTGCAAGAATCTTTGGTAATGAAAGGGTTAGGCAGCCTAAATATAGGGATGGTTACCAGCTCCCTCTAATGATTTTGTGCTTTGAAATGACCCTGTAAAGCTCTTAACTTGATGGGGTACTTCAGCCATTGACTCTACCTGGATGAAAAGATAGGGGTAACAATAGTAAAACTGTTTAAGTTACAAATAAGATATATATATTGCTGTTGGGAAAAGCTAAAGCTATGCATTGAAGTACCTCCAATGTGCATATGGAGAACATTTCAGTGGGTTTATGTTTCTATCTTACATTATACCTTGTATTCCCAAAGCAGACCCCAAAGTACTTTATCATCTTAAAGAAGTGAGCTACAAGCTATTAACAAGTATCACTTCATTCCCCACTGAAATGCCCCCACCTATGGGGTGAACAGTGTAGAGCAACTAAATGAAGTGTGTGTGGGGGGTAGCTCCCTTTTATGGATCCAGCCAGCCAGTTAGCTATAAAATCCCTCTTAGTAGTTGTTCTCTACTTGCTTTACCTGTAAAAGGTTAAAAGTCTCACTGCAATGCATAGGTAAAAGGAAGTGAGTGGGTATCTGGCCAAAAGAGCCAATGGGAAGGCTAGAACTTTTAAAAATTGAAACAAGACTCCCCTTTTGTCTGTCTGTTGTTGTTCTCGGGGAGAAGCAGATGCAAAGAAACTATGCTGTAAGAAACTTGGTGCCAGGTATGAAAAATCATCGGTATCATACCTAGAAATCCCATTTGAAATCCCAGATATATATGTAGATCATGAAATGTCTAGGAAGATGCAATTAGGTTTATCTCTTTTTATTTCTTTATGGCTCATGGACTCCTCTGTGCTAACCCCAAATGCTTTTGTTTTGCTTGTAACCTTTAAGCTGGACCTCAAGAACGTTATTCTTGATGCTTAATCCTTGTAAGTGTGTTTTTTTTTTAATCTATCAATAGCCTGAGTTTCCAGATGTATTTTCTTTCTTTTTGTTTTTACTATTTTTAAGAATAGGATTGGATTTTTGTGTTCTAAGAGGTTTGTGCACATGTTGTTTAATTATCTGGTGGCAACAGCTGATTTCCTTTGTTTTCTTTCTCAGTATCTACCCAGCCAAGGTCAGAGAAAAGCTGTAACCCTGGGAGTTTAATACAAGCCTGGAGTGGCAGTATTAATTTTTAGAATCCTTGTGGCCCCCCACTTTCTGCACTCAAAGTGCCAGAGTGGGGAATCAGCCTTGACAGCAACACTGCAACACCAGTTTAGGGTAAGAAGTGAAGAATGTTGGTGCCTCTTTTTGGTGTTGGGCTGAGATTCCTTGAAGGGATTCCATGCATGCTGTTTGTGAGCATCTCTGTTCCAGGACTGATGTATATGTGTAAAATATGTGTACTAATCTCAGCCCAACACCAATGTCCTGTTCCCAGACAACGACTCTGCCTTGAGAATTGAGTCTACCCAGGGACCAAGGCCGAGAGCATGCTTAGCTTACTTTCCAAGAACCACTGCCTCTGCCCGGGATAGTCAATAGGCAGACCGTGGGCCAAATCTGGACTGCCAGATGTTTTTGAACGGACTGCACAATCTTTTTATTTACTTATTATTATCATTATTGTTATTGTGGTCTGAAAAATGTTTCTCTGGAGTCTGGATCTCGTCTATATCTTGACCAAGAAATTTGGACCTTGACCAAAAATAATTGACTACCCACACCAAACCTTGCATGACAAAAGCAGGTCTTCCCAAAACTGAAGCTTTCCTTGCACATAAAGAAAAAGAAATTCAAAGAATGTGCAACAGTACCACCTGATGACACCTACCACACCTTAATCAACCAAGTTAGAATTTGGTAACCTGAATTAACCTCTTAATGACCACAAATGGTCACAGATTCCATTGTATATCTCATCCTAAGAACAGCAACTTCATCAGCTCAGTGCCCTTTAGAGCCATGCTGAAGCACTGGATCAGTGCAAGCTTAGAGGTAAGAGTGCCACTTGCTGAATCAATGTCACATCCTGTACTACCTTGTGTTTTACTTGTTGATCTCCGTTCCACCTAGTGTTAACTAATGTAATTACAGCACAAGGTATAGTACTATTCCTGCAGGCCATGTTTATAATGTAGTGATGTTTGTATGCTTTGTATTCTGAACAAGTAATCAATGATTACTACAGAGTATGTATTTTATTAAAGTAACAGTGTCTACAGTCCTTTTATCAGTAGTTTATGAAGAACGGGCACCTTTATCAATAGAACAACAATTGTTAGAACTGTATGAATTAAAGACAGATTGTAATAATTAATTTAGATAGAAAGACTAATCAATAAAGTGCCAATTACTGTAACATCGAAGCATTGAAAAGAAGCTACTCTATTAGTTCCATATTATTAACTGAATGGTATTTCTGAATTATCATATAAGTATGCAACTAATTTTGTTAACACTAAGTGCCTTTAGATGGGTTCATGTTCTTGTTTTTCTTACAAAACTACTGCAGATGATTGTGTGTGTGTGTATATATATAAAAATGGATTATCAGCAAATAATACAGTTTTTGTCTAAATCCATTACCAAACTGTAATAGTGATAACTATCCATTTAAATACACACACACACACATACACACACACACAGAGTTATCATTATCACAGTTTGTTAATGGATTTAGACAAATTTTTTATTATTTGCTGATAATCCATAATGACACTTTTGCAGGTGCTGTGAGCATGTTGTATAGTATGCCTATATGCCAATACTCATTATATATATATTAATGATCAAAATTCTCAGTGTTGCCAGTAATATTTCCCCCCAAATCCCATAGCTCTAAGTTTATTTCCCAAATAGAAAAGTAATGAGCCAGTGCACTTTTGTGCACATTTGTTTTTGCAAAAATTTGTTTTTAAAGACCAAGACAATTTTCAGTGGGAAGAACTCAAAGTACCAGAAAAAATGCATATAAAAGCCACACTTTTCATTGAACTATAGCCAAAACAAGTTTATAAATGCCATTTTAACCTGGAAAGAGGACATTGTGGATTGTTTTACTCAGTCAAATTATAAACCATTCAAATCTTGTTTTATACTGTAATGAACAAGTTTCACAATGAATCACAGAAGGTGACATTACCTCCTGTTTGCATGGAGTAGATAACAGGCAACTGTAACCATTGCCAAGATGACCAATGGGCATTTCTTTCCTGGCCTAGCAGAAGCCTCTTGGTGTAGTCTCTGTGGGTATGTTGACACTGCAATTAGAAACTCGTGGCTGGTCTGTGCCAGTTGACTTGGGCATACGGGGCTCAGGATAAGGGTCTGTTTAATTGTGGGGTAGACATTCGGGTTCAGGCTGCAGCCTGAGTCCTGGGACCCTCCCACCTCGCAGGGTCCTAGAGCCTGGGCTGCAGCCTGAGCCTGAACATCTACCCCACAATTAAACAGCCTCTTAGCCTGATGCAGCTGGCGCGGGCCAGCCATAGGTTTTCAATTGCAATGTAGACATGCCCATGTGGTTTGGCCTGCATTAATTTAGCAGGAAGTGCTTGGATGGCTTGGGGAGCCAGGGGTTGGCTGCTCTACACAGAATCATCCCTTGCCAAATGTGTGCTAGTTCCAAACCTAATTCTCTTTTTTTGCCACTAATTCTAAAATGGCCTTGAGAAAACCTCTGCTCCAAGAACCAAATCCTGAATGATGCTGAGCATCTGCTGCTCTCAAATGACTTCCAGGTTTTGCCCAAGTAAATACTGAATAAAAACTGCATAAAGACTTCAGAATTTGGCCCATAGCTTTTTGCACTTAATACCAACTGTAGTTTAGTCTCCTCTTATATTAGACTGAGTTGTTCCAATGGGGCAGGGAAGCAAACAATCATTCTTTCACCTTTTATATACCTAGAAATGGACTAAATGCAGGTAGTTTTAATGAAATCCCCACTTATGGGGAATAACTGTTGTGATGGAGAAACATGGAGGACTAAAGTTTGCAGCAATTTGTCTCCTCAGCAATCCCTCCAAACTCAGTGTTATCAACTGCTGCTGAACTTGACACTTATCTGGAAGGAGAGGTAAGTGGAAAAATTCTTAACAGGTAATTTTTGTTTGTGAATTGTCCCTGCACAGCTGGCACAATTCTTAAATTTATTCTGTCATTTGAAAGACTGAATTTCTTCAGTGAATAATTCCTGATGTGCAGATCATTATAGTTGTGCATATTCACAATTTGCCCTGTGTTTGATTAATTGCAAAATTGGATGACATATGTGAGTAACCAGAAAAACTTGAATTTAAAGTATTATGATGAAATATTTAATTAGCAGTCCATGTTGTGTGCTTGAGGTATCCAGTCAGGGACAGAAGTGATACTGTGATGCTGTAGAAAAAAAGAGATGACTATGTTTCCACTAACGTATCACCACTGATGGAACACCACTGTTGTACAATTGAGATAGATTTTTATACAAAATGTGCCTTTTAAGGTATCACTGAAAAAGTTAAAATCTGCTAAGTATTATTATTCTATTTAAATGTGTGTATCACCATTGTATATGAAGTTAGGAAATTTTACCGTGTGTTCATTACTAAACACGTTGTGTTCCTGGATAGCACCCACAAGACAGATTTACATCAAGACTATCTGGCCATATGGTGATGGGGCATTAAGGAGAATCAACTCTTTCAGAGGACACGTCGGAGAGCGTATGGACAATGGAGGCTCAGTAACTCATCAGGGCATGTAGAACATGTGATCCCTGAGTCCATGTTTGAGACAGTAACTTTCCATGCACATGGACTGGTGGATATAAATTGTAGACTCTGATATCATCTCCTTGCCTCATTCCTGCTCCACATCTCTGGACTTCTAACAAAGTGATTTCTAACAAAAGGAACTTTGAACAATGGACGGAGGACTCCAATCTTTTGTATGTACCTACCAGAGAAACTTCTTATAAACTGGCTGATTTAAGATGACTATTATTCTGATCTACAGACTCTGAAATCAACTGTAACATATATGATTCACTTTAATAGTTTAATAACTCTCTTCTCTTCTTTTTTTATTAATAAATCTTTAGTTAGTTTAATAAAGGATTGGCTGCAGCGTGGAATTTGATGAGATCCTGAACTAAATATTGACTTGGGGTGAATTGGTTCTTTGGTACTGGAAGAACCTAATATATGTGATTTCTGGTTTTAATAATCATTTATCATAGAAGTCTGGTTTGTCTGGATGGTGCATGAGGAGCTAGGGGCCCTGAAGGGGGCTGACTGTGGCTTCATAATAACGAGTATTGTATTTTGGAAGCACATTTGTTACTGGTTTGGTGAAATCTTATAATAGAGTATACCGCCTGTCTGGGGTATATGCCCGTATTCTGGCAGTCTGGCCTGAGATGGGCATGTTAAGCTGTTTCCCATACCACACAGCATGATAGATACCATCTGACTTAAGCAGCTGGCCAACAAAGCACACATTTGGAATTGTATATTCCATTGCAGTATTCCCCATACGCTTGTTTGGTTACTTATATAGTCGCATGGTACTTTTTCTGCTTCCTGAAAGGATGTCTTAGGTAACTAACCATCACAGTGTGACTTATGACTTTTAAAATCAAATAAACCATTCAGAAATTCATTTTCAACAAATATTTCAACATTCAAATGAAAAAAACTTATTTTTTGTGAATATTCATGCTAGTAAAGATTGAGTACTCCAATATTTATGGAAAACAAATTCCAAAGGTCCACAAAATGCAGGCAAAATTAAATCCACTTTGTGAATTTAGCATATATTCATGGACATTTTCCAACTCAGATCTAGTTGTAACTCAATTATATCTCCACTTGCCTGTCTCAATTCCTCATCTCTGGGATAGGTCTCAAATATACAGCATGCAGAAGTGTTCTCCTGTTTCTGATGCATGGGATATCCATTCTTTTGTCTTCTAGAAATATCATTCTCCTGGTCACTGGAGTCAGCAGTAAAATGATCATGGCGACCACAAATACATTTTTTCTCCTCTCCCTTCGGCCAGTTTTCCACAGTGCTACCTAGACAAGAATATCAGGTTTCTTCTTCTTTATCATGAAAAGAAAATGTTTTCCATCAGTCTTCATGCATAAATGGATTTTTAAGGCCTTTATTTACTACTACTGGGGCACTTGACTGAAGAACAGCATTGCATATTTGAAAGCCATTAAACTCTTTATTAGACACAGTATATGAGCTTCTTTCCACATGTACTCTCAGGGCAAATCTGTTTTAAGTTTTTCTGCCTACTCACATTCTGGCTTTTCAAATCCCCATTCCTTCAAGCCAGAAACTAACTTACAACTTGTAGCTGCAAATGTCTTGTCTACAAATACAGCAAATCTCAGATGGGCCCAAAACTGCATACACACTGTGCTGCCATTTTTTTTTCTACTCCTTATTAAGCCAAAAATCAGTTTGCCATTTTTAATAAGGTTGCATTCCATTTCATACCCAATCCCTCACAACATAGCTTTTCTATTCAAGTTTGTTTCTGTGTATCCACTATTATTATTTATTTGTATTGCAGTAGCACCGAGAAGCCCCAGCCAGGTCAGAACCTCATTTACTAAGATAAAGTAAAAGACACGCCCTACCACAAACAGTCCCTACTTGTTTTTCACTGAAAATCTTTCGTTTTTTCACCAAAACCCCCCATCACACTGAAATTTTGGGGGGCTTTAGGGTTGAGGCGGGATTTGAAAGAAGTTAGGGTGGTAGCAATATGGATTTTTATAGGGAGGGTGTTCCATGTGTAAGTGTAGGTATGGAGAAAAGGGCAGAGAAATGGATAAGCAGACAATTGAAGCTGGCATCATTGTGGTAGCAATGGGGAAGCTCCCCCTGTTAATGACCTGGGAGCAGACATGCCAAACCCACGAAAAAAAATGCAGAAATTGGGCTTGTTTTTGGCTTAATTGGCTTGTGAGTTGCTTGTTGGCTAGTTTTTGGCTTGTGGCTTGTTTGGCTTGTAGCTTATTGCTTCTTTTTTTTGATAGGCTCCCGGCAAGCAGGGACAAGGGGGGCAGAGAGTCAGCACAGAGGGCCCACACAGTCCCAGATTTCATGCCGGGGGGATCTAGTCACAAAGAGTGTTAGGGTTCTTAAGGATTGGCTTGTTTTGGCCTTGTTATGAAATGGGATTAGCTTGATTTTTGGTTTATTGTGAAAGTTGGGGTGCTTATTTACCACGTGAAAGTTGGGAACTATGCCTGGGAGCAGCACAGAAACACTCCGTCCTCTCAACTGAGATCTGGCTGGGAAGATGTATGTAGCTCTGCAGCAAAAACTACTGTTTCTGCCCCTCCCTCAAGCCAGGAGAGACGTATTGTGAAGAGCTGGAAGTTCTGCCTTCCTAGGCCTGGATGAAGTGAAGAGCAGATGATACTCTCTCCTGCTTCGGACTCAGATGGTGTGGAAAACTAGGTGTTTTCCAAACAGCAAGGTGGGGAGGAAGTTTATAGAGAGTGAAATGGGAGTGGGTGCTAAGGAGTGAAACGCTGAATGGTCTTCAGGAAGATTTATATAATTAATTTTGAGGGGCTTGGATAGAAGTTTACAGAGTGAAATGCTGGTAGTGAGGGTTGGGGGGGCTGGGAGCAAGAGGGAAAGGCAAAGGATTGGGCAGAATGAGAGACAGTTAAGGAAAATTCTTCCCTCTCCCATATCTGAATCATTCACAGTTCTAGCTACTCCCTCCCACAGTTACTTACTTCTCCTTCCTCACTTCACTCGCCTTTCGTCATTTCAGCTTTTGATCCCCCCTTATTTCTCTCTGTCTCCCCCATCCCCCCGCCTTAGCATGGCAGCCTCTCTCTTCTCCCTCAGGACTTGCATACTGTATGCAAATTTATATAAATTGAATGTATACTATTCTTTCCTTCTTATTTTCAACAGCAGTGTGGCTGAGGCGTGCATCTGCCACATAGGGTTCTATTCTCAGCTTTGCATTAAGTAACCCTAAGAAGCCTCTCCATTACCCAAATCAGTGAAGCTGGGAAAATTATATCTGCTTGTCTTCTAAGGCGGTGATAGGAAGCATTGCTGAATGATAAGTAGGTTGGCAGAATTCAGTTTTATATACTTTCAACAGATGATAATGTTTATTTTAAAGCATTTTTTTAAATTTTTATCTATTCACATTTTCACATGTACAAATGTATGGATTTCAAGCATTTAATTTTTAATTTTTATCTATTTAAATTTTTACAGTTGCAGGAAATTATGGGAGGGGGATCAGACAAAAATACAATGACAGTTGACTTTGAGATTCAAAAAGTTAAAGCTTTATAACTGCTAAAGGACAAATTGTCAACATCATATCTCAAAATATATAACGCGGATATTCTTAAATCAAACTTAGATAAAGTCTCAAGCAGCATTCTTCTTACTTTTCCTATCTATGTTTTGATTATTATTGATGGAAATATTTTTTCATCTGGTTGTGTGTGTACAGTGAAATAGACATTTACCAACAGAAATCTAATCCTTCGAAGCCTAATTATAAGGGCTGTAGTGCAGAGTACATGGAAGAGCTGAGACTAAAACCTCTGGCTCCTCCTGGCTCCAAGCCTACCACTCTTTTCGTCTTGTCAAAGAACTGGCTACTTCTGCTGCTGTGACCCAGCGGAAGCTCAAGCTCTGTGGAGCCTGGAGCATACTCAGTACCAAGGGAATTTTCAAAGATTTAGCACTAAGACCTCTGAAATGCTCCACTTAGCATGTTCAAGTGGCAATTTTCAGAGACCTGGTCTACACTAGAAAATTAGGTCAGTTTAACTATGTTGGTCACGGGTGTGAAAAATTGACAACCCCTCAGTGGCGTTTGCAAGCCGAACTAAGTCCCTGTGTAGACAGCACTAGGTTGACAGAAGACCTAGCTACCTTCTTCCATCAACATAGCTACCACCTCTTGGTGAGGGTGGATTACCTATGCTGATGGAAGAACCCCTCCTGTCATTATAGGTAGTGCCTATGCTGTAGTGTTTTAATTGTAGACATACCCAGACACTTGTAACTGGCCATATCTGGGGAAATTTTTTATGAAGACAGAAAAAGGCACATCCTTAATCCCAGAGCAATCCTCAAATCAAATTTCAAATTCCTATTCAAACCCACAGAGGCTCTTCAAAAGCAGTGGAACATTTTAAACATATTTTTGATAGTGTGAAAACACCTCTTGTTTCCGCAATCTCATTCTTGGAAACAGCAGAACCCATTTTTCTTTGTTTCTGTTTAATCTGCTTGAAGCAAAGAGCAAGTGTGGAAAAATTGAGCCCGAATACTGAAAGCTTTGTAGAATTGTAAGCATCTGAAAATGGGCTTATAATGGAACGTTATAACTATGGAGGTCACTATGAGCTCCTGTTCAATGTGTGTGTAATATGCCATCTCATTTCCCCACTCCTGCTTACCCCTCTAGACCACAGGTACAAGAATGAGACCAGAAGGTCCGTGTTTTTGAACTATAGGACTTTCTTGTAGTATGAGAAGGGAGAGCCTATGCAGGCAACCGTGTGTCCTAGGATACTTTTCATATCCTTGCATAACTTCCTTAATGTCAAGAAAGCCACAGTCCTCATTGATGAGAGGTCTCCCAGCTCTACAGTTTTCTGACTTTAATCTAAAAAAATATCTTTTCTCCCCAAAATGTCAAGACATTCTATAATTTTAGTAGATGTTAAAGGGCCAATGTCGGTTTTAAAAAAATCACGTTATTACTTGTGTTATTAATGTTAGGTTTGAACCCCATTTTATAGCTTTATACAATCCAAATGTTAGTTTTTGGTACTAAACACTGTGATAATCCCTGTAAGAAAGAACAATCAGAATTCTGATCAAACAGAATCAAATCAGTGCTAAGCAATGAAGACTGGCTGGTGTATTGTACAAATCAAAGCCAATTCTCCATTGTCACAGATACAATAGAGTAGATGCATCTGTATGACAGCTGAATTATAGGGATGCTTTACACACACATTATCTTGTCACAACATAAGAACATCCTACTGTGCTAAAATACAACTTTCAGAAGTAACATGTAATTTCCCATTATTGTTGAGGAGGGCTGCAAGGGAATTTCTTCTATCTTATATATTTCCAGCATGCATTGCAGACATGAGACAAAAGCAAGACATTAAAATATATATTTTCTGGAGATCAGTTAATTATACTTTCTGGCCCTTTAATGAAACCAGTTGTTAGCTTTGGCTGCCACAGCAATTACTGAAGGAAACCTGTAGATTTTTTTTCTTTTAACGGTGATAAATACATGTATCAAATGCTTGCTAATTTATATTTCAAAGCTTTCTTTTTCTTCAAGCGCTCCACTCTGGAAGGCCTTTCCCAGTGGAAGGTGGCAAGGTGTTTTAGTTTCCTTCTTAGGTTTGTTGTTGGTGTGGGAGATGTCTATTGTATATTTGGAGGAGTTGTTCCTGGGAGCATTTATGACAACAACTCCACGGTGGGATTTTCAAAAGTGTTCAGTGTTAGTAAATACCATGGATTTCTACTGGAGCAGAGGTAAGCCAACACCTATGCTTTTGAAATCTCACTGCTAGTGTGTGTTGAACCATGACACCTTTTTTTAAAGCTATGTGCTGAGCTCAGTTTTGTCAGGCGACTTATAATTAACTTTGTGTTGTTATTAGTAATGTGTCACAGCTATAACATTTTGACCAAGATTTGATCTTGGGCCTCTGCAAACATTGGGGTTATTTGTATTCTGGGCTTGGTTCAGCCCATTATGGAGATAAGGAACAGCTGCAAAATTCAGATGCAGATTCACATTTAGATCCAGAAACCACTCTCCTCTCTTGTGGTGTTTGCATCCAGGGTTTTGGTTCAGGCATCTGTTGTTTTAATATTGAAAACGAAAAAGCTTTAAATTAATTATTCAGTCTCATATACAACTCCTACCCCGCTGTTGAGGCCAGAGAAGGCACTTCATGTAATGGTCTTAATGTGGCTCTTTTGAGCAAGGGGAAGAACACAGGTTATTTAAGATGTTTCTGTACGGTCTACTCAGCCTGTTTACCACAGAGGTCAACTCTGCAGAAGCCCTCCTGTGCATTCCTGCATGGTGGGATTTTACAGGCCTGAACTATTTAAATGGCTTGAGGTTGGCCCAAGAGATGATTAGTGTGGCAGATGGGATGGTATGTGCCTACCTTATGTGAGGCAAGCATATAGCTGACTACTAATAGTGTGATGGGTCACCAGCATCAGTTTGAGCAGGGGGCAGAGGGTGGGGACAGGTTATGTAAATGAAGTAACATTTATTGGCAGTAAAAGAAACATGAGGGAGGTGAGGAGTAAATGTAGCTAGTGAGTGGAGAAACAAAATTTCAGTGCAACCAATTCTTCATGATTTTATCACAAGTCTCATGATATTTACTGTTTTACAGCCCCATCTTCTGCAGCCATGAGGTTATGCAAGAATCACAGCTTTAACAGGCAGTTGGGGGAAGGAAGTATCTAGCTCTCAAGGTTTCAGAAAAAAGCTTGAAAATGTGACTTGGTGCACCCCAAAGCAAATAATTATTGTGGTTAGTGTTGTAAAAGATCTTATGATTTTTAAACCAATCTCAGGATTTTTTGGGGGAGGGGGCAGAGCTGACTCCTGATTTATGAATGTTTGAGGTGGGCTGTACTGATCCTTCATAGGTAATTGTCACATAAACTGGATTCTCCACAGCTTTATAAGGACACACCGTCATACCCATGGTCTCTTTCAGGCAGTTTTAGTCCCAAACTGAAACAACCCAACCAACAAAACAGTTTGTCAGCTCACCCTTTGCATCTCAGCTCTTCAGTGCCTCTCCTCCAAGGCAACCTGTCAGTCCAACTTCTGGCCTCTTTCTGTCTTCCTCTCCCTTAGCTAGTTCCTTCGCACCGCCAGTCTTTCGCTGGCACCCCTCTAACCCTCTATAGACCAAGGTGAAGCCCCGCCTCCTGAACTGGCCCAACTAAGAGCACCTGCTCTGGCACAGGGGAATTTGGACCTAGTTCAGTGACGGGGGCCAGCCACCCTGTGACAGCAACTTACTGTTATTTTGCCTGAATGATGCTTCTTCACCATCTCAGTCTCAAGAAAATATTTCTTAGAATCATTACACAAAGTGGTGGGTTACTGTATGCGATGACATGGCTTCAGGTATCTTCTGTATATATGTGCCATTGCCCTGTACTGTCTTTAGTCAGAATGCCTTGACAGTTTTTATGTATATTACTAAAACTAGGTAAATTTTGAAAAAAAAAATTATTTATGAGTACTACTTGACTTTTTAATAGGTGAAGCTTTGTTAACACAAAACATTTATGAAATAATTTCATCCAGCGAGCAGTCATTGAGAAATCACGATCTGCTTGTGAATGGAAAAAAGAGCTAGCTGATGAATAAATTGCTGCTGCAAATAATTTGCCTAGCTGTAACCTTGAATGGTATTTTCTAGTAGCAGTGGGGGTAGAGGTCTCTGTGTCTGGAGCAGGAAGATCTGAGTTCTATACCTGCCGTTGCTGTGAATCTGCAAGATGATGATATGTAGCATAGGGACAGCTGGGATCTCCTAGATGGTTACAGGTGTAAATAAGCAGAAATAAAAATAGCATAATGAACATGGGTAGAAATTAGAGACATACTCCCATTGTCATTAATTCCCAATGAACTGTTACAATATTTTACACATTGTTTCAGGTGAATTGATCAGGTATTTGCCTAAGATGCCTTCATAACCACTAGACCTTGATAGACTGGTTTAGAAGAAATGTGTTTGCCCAGTCAGCTCTAACATTTTGGTTCTTTCATCAGGAATTAATGACAATAGTCTGTATGTCTAGTCATGTTATAGTACTAATTTTACATCTCCTTATTTACAGGAAGGTTTATTTGTAGCTTGTGGAGTTGATTACACATTCAGAAAGGAGCTCCAGTACACTCAAATAAGAACCCCACACAAGTTGAAATTTTGTCCTTTTAGCCTTGCAGCATCTTACACATTACAATAGGCTAGTGACTAACTAAACTGATATTCTGGACTACACAAATAGCCAGCAGGGCAGTAGACCCTTTCCAAAATCATGTGAGAAGATGAACTACCATGATTTCACGGTATGTATAGTCTGCTGAATCCACAAAGACATTCTTCCACTCTGAAATCACTATGAAATCGCTCTTTTGATTAGCAGTTCTGTTTGATATTTATCTACTTTTTGACGTTTAATCTAACAGCACTTGAAATGTGTGTTTGGCTTCTTCAGTTGTTGTGGAACAGTCACTGAAATAGATTTTTATACTCACTGCACATTTTTGTAAATGGAGTAAGGCAGCTCTGAATGTACAACACAAGGATGAATGTTCTGTATTGACACCTTTATAATTTTGGAAGCCAAGCAATGATTTCAATTCGTATATTGTGCCCATCGTTAACTGAATAACTATTGAAAAGGAAGAATTTTTTACTTTTCCATTTACAAGAGAGATTTATTTTCTGTATTGCTCAATATATTTTTTCACTTATTTTAAATTAGATAGGTATTAATTGTGTCATCTTCCCCACCGTCCCCTCACACCTTGTATCTTCAATTTCTGGTCACCTGTCATTGATCACAGACAATATTTATCTGCAGCATGAAGACTGGTTGCCATAGAAAGAATTTTGATGTCTTAATTGAATACATATTGTGATCAGAAAAAATTCAACATTATTCTGATATTGATTCTAAGAAGGTAGCAGAGGAAGGCATTAGACACAAAGACAAGTGAATAATGGAAGAAAATAGTTTCATACTCAGCAAGTATCATTATTATATTGTATAGTAATAGTGTTATATACAGAGAAACATTAAACAATATTATATTAAACTGTACAATGTAACACTGTATTTTTACTGAGTGTTTCTGAAGAGTAAATAAACCAGTAAAACAAAACTGGAATAGTTTGTTCTTGGCAACTGAAGTCTAAGATAAATATCTCTGTTTCAACAGTGTTGGAAGGCTGAGATATATGTGTGAGCATGTGCATATATAACATAGTTGTATATTTTTATACTTCTTTCCAAATGGTCTCAGTATTGCTATGAATTATGCATTGTTATTACATTTTGCTGCATAGGTATTTATTCTTCTTGAAAAAACAGAGATTTTAGATGCTATTTTAAAAAAATAGACCATTCATTATTTGCATTATGAATATGTGATTGTGTAGTGAGGATATTGACAGGCGTGTACCTGTACAGTATGTTGCAGATTTGAACCAACACAGATTTGATGCTATTGTCACTTGGATCTGTTTAGCTAATATTATAATACAGAATTTGTAATTGAACAGTAAACATGCCATTCTGGTTAAACATGCTGTTTATTTAGAATGTCTCTAGACTTCATAATTTAGTATTATTCTGATGTTACTTGGAAAAAAAACTTAGTTGTGCCTCTTGGGGTGTCTTAGAAATACTTTACTTTTTAATTAGAATATTATCTTTTCCACTGGACACGTTTAATGATACAATGGGCCAGATCCCATTTGTCCTGGCTTAACAAAGGGATGTAGTTAGGCATGTGTGGCTGAATGTTGCTGAGCACTGGCAAGCTGCAGCCAGCCCCCAAAACATGGCAGACTCAAACTAAGGCTACATCTACACTAAAGGGGGGGTCGATTTAAGATACGCAAATTCAGCTACGCGAATAGCTTAGCTGAATTCGACGTATCGCAGCCGACTTACCCCGCTGTGAGGACGGTGGCAAAATCGACCTCTGCGGCTTCCCGTCGACGGCGCTTACTCCCACCTCCGCTGGTGGAGTAAGAGCGTCGATTTGGGGATCGATTGTCGCGTCCCAACGGGACGTGATAAATCGATCCCCGAGAGGTCGATTTCTACCCACCGATTCCGGCGGGTAGTGTAGACCCAGCCATAGTCAACTTTACATCCCATTTTCATATCGAGATTCTATGCCAAGTGGCGCTCAGCAAGATGCAAGGATCAAACCCCTAATGTTGGATTTTCCTATAGATATCTTCCACAGACTGACTGTTTGAGGATTTTGTATTGCCAGTGCCACCTATCACACTCTATCTGAGTGCCTTTCTTTCCCATAAACTAGATGAGAAATAGGTTTTCTTTTCTTTTCTTTTCTTTTCTTTTCTTTCTGTTATTGGTGTTGTTATAGGGGAGAGAGGGCTATAACAGCAATGGGAGAAAGGCAGATAATATAGATGGTCTTTTGGTTATGGTGTTAAATCTTTATCATATAGGACCTATTCTGTAAATACCTGTGATAAGGATAGTTTATTTTATCAAGATTAAAAAGTACTCACAAGCTGCTAAACGGTTTTAACTATGGTATCACTATTTAAATTATTCTCTCCAGCTTACTCCCACACAAGTTTATAGTCAGAGGTCCCTGCAAAGCACTTTGACGGCAGAATTGGGAAATCACGCACACTGTCATCTGTTTATATCTTTGTAAGAGGCATACCAGGAAACAAGCAAATACTTTGACTCTAAGGTTTTTAATTTTAAACCCTTCAATTTAAGAGTCTTCTGGATGGACCACAGTCCTAATGCAGCCAGCACCATTCCATTACTTTATCTACTGTTACAGCTACATTTCATCATGGTCTATTTTGGCTGTTAGATTAAAAAATAAGAACTATGCATCAATAATTAAAGGTACAATCACAGCTGAAGCGTCAGTTACTTATTTTTCTCCCATCCTGACATTTTTATGAGTCAACAAAACCAACGACATCAATATGAAGCAGATTATTTTTAGCAATTTCTCAACCCTAGTGCACTAACTTGGAATTAAACATTGACTTTGATTATCGTGAAATATCCAGTTTCTCTGAAATTTCAATGATGAAGAGTGTCCATATTCATGATCCTAATATTTTCCTTGTTATTTTGAGAAATAATTGCTGTTTGTGGGTACTCAGAGGTAAGAACCAGGAAACATAATTTTTTGTGAGCTTGATTTGGAGTATTTATGCAGTATCTTTGTTCATATTCCAGTAATGCTGAGAGGGTCCAAAGGAGATTGGGGCCCCATTGTGCTTGGTGCTGGCCATAGACAATTGAAGAATGCTTACAAACTAAATAGACAAGACAGACAAAGAGGACTGGGATGGGGAAGGAAGTTTTGTTATCCCACTTTATGGGGAGGAGGGCATTGGGACACAGGGGTGTTAAATGCCTTGCTCAGAATCAATACAGGGAATCTATGCTAGAGCCAGGAATTGAATCCAGATTTCTTGAGTCCCGGTCCAATGTTTTAACCACAAGACCATCTTTCGTTTTAGTTGGGATAGAGGATATTCAGCTAGAGTTTAACCACTGTAATCAATACATGAGGAAAACATGTCTGTTATCTCTCACGAATACATAACAAATGGAAATTAATTCCCAAAGCTCAGAAATGGGCACCACAAGATAATGGGATAAAAGGGAAATAGACTGTTTCACTGTGACAGCAGCAGAAGTAAACATGGTGTGCACTAGTAGCAGTTACAGGCAGAAAACAACATGGATAGCGAGCATACAGGCATAATGTACAACACTTAATTATTCTCAGTGGCTCAGAGTTGCTATAGTTCTGATAAACTGGAGGACATTAAAACTACCCAGGAGGATCAAGAAGTGTTTCACACTTAAAGGTACAAAGATGCATTTTTTTGTTGGGATAGTTGTTTAAGGGCTGTCCCATGCATGGTGAAGGTGTATCACTCTTGACCTGGTCACCTAACATATTGAGCAGATTATTCTGTCCCATGGAGGAATAGTCTAGATGGATAACAATATATGAAGCAGGTTTGAATATTGGCCAACATACAGACTACTTTTGTAGGATTGTATACTCATAGCTGCACAAAAAGCAATTAGAGCCTGAATTTGGCCTTGAAAAATTGGCAACATTGGCTGCTTTTATAAAAAGAAAGGAATAGCAGTCTGATTAAAAGTGTTTGTGCACTGAGGAATTAAAAATGTTTTAACCAATAATCAAGCCTTTATTCCATTTGTCAATATTAGTTAGACTTCACAGTCTATAGGCCAAAGCCTTCAACCGTTCCACAGTTCTTATTTAAATTAAACACTCATGATAGCCAAATAGAAGTTTTGTCTGAGTAAATTTTAATGACTGCAGGATTTGGTCCTATGTGTGTATATTAGAATGTTGTCATCACAGTGAAAACCTGATTACTGAATTCCAGTGATTCATATGTTTTGGTTTTTGCTTCAAATGTCAAGTCCTTCTAATTGTTTTTGTACTAGTTTTAGGGTGATTTACAGTAACAAGCTCCATTTTGTCGCATTTTAAGTATTCATCATATTCTGCCAGTGTGTGACTTGGTCATTCTGGTACTCTTACATTCCAATATTTTGAATCATTTTAATAAAGTGGGAATAATTAAATAACTTCTTCTTAAATGCAGCTTATACTTTAATATAGTTAACAAAAACTACCATTACACCATAACGAGCAACATAAAATATTTCTAATCACTTTTGGGGTTTACTGTTCCCAAAAAGTTATATGTGTTTCCTGACAGAGATAAAATGTCACTTGGTGGAGGAGTTTACAGACTAAAGACCTGATCCAAAGCTCACTGAAATCAAGGGGAGGCAGTCTTTCCATTTACTTTATTGGAATTTGAATTAGTCCCCAATTCCCTGGTCCTTGTACATCTGAATTAGGGATGTCAATTAATTGCAGTTAACTCAAGCGATTAACTGAAAACAAATTAACTTGATTTAAAAAATGAATCATGATTAATCACAGTTTTAATCACACTGTTAAAAATAATAGAATACCAATTTAAATTTATTATAAATAGTTTTGGGATTTTTCTACATTTTCAAATATATTTATTTCAATTACAACACAGAATACAAAGTGTAGAGTGCTCACTTTATATTATTATTTTTGATTTCAAATATTGCACTGTAAAAAAGATAAAAGAAATAGTATTTTTCAGTTCACCTCATACAAGTATTGTAGTGCAATCTCTTTATCATGAAAGTGCAACTTACAAACGTAGAATTTTTTTTTTTACATAACTGCACTCAAAACCAAAACAATGTAAAACTTTAGAGTCTCCAAATCCACTGAGTCCTACTTCTTGTCCAGCCAATTGCTAAGACAAACAAGTTTATTTCCATTTACAGGAGATAATGCTGCCCTCTTCTTATTTACAATATCACCTGAAAGTGAGAGCAGGTATTCACATTGCACTGTTGTAGCTGGTGTTGCAAGGTATTTACATGCCAGATATGCTAAACATTTGTATGCCCTTTCGTGCTTTGACGTGTAGATTGCTCTTTAAAAATGTTTCCTCTGAAAAAAGATAAACAAAAACAATAATACAAAGAGAGCACCCTGCACTTTGTATTCTGAATTGTACTTGAAATCAATATATTTGAAAATGTAGAAAAACATCCAAAAATATTTATAATACATTTAAATTGGTATTCTATTATCATTTAACAGTGCAATTAAAACTGCAATTAATCACGATTAATTTTTTAAATAATTTGACAGCCCGAATCTGAATAATTTTTACTCACACAAATAGTGCCATTGATTTTTAAGGGAATACTCATGTGAGAAAAGTTAGCCACCTGCATTAGTGTTTGCAGAATTGGAGCTAAATGAGGGAAAGTAACAAGACAGTAGGGAAGGGCAGAGGAAGGAGGAATGGTGTGACACCAATAAGATTACATGGTTACTCACAAAGGCTGGTGCATAGCATGGGATAGCAAAAATATATCTATATCTGTATATCAAATAAATATTTAGAATGATCAAGTTGCTTGTATCAGTCATAGAATCATAGATATTAGGGTTGGAAGAGACCTTAGGAGGTCATCTAGTCCAATCCCCTGCTCAAATCAGGACTAACACCAACTAAATCATCCCAGCCAAGGCTTTGTCAAGATGGGCCTTAAAAACCTCTAAGGATGGAGATTCCACCACCTCCCTAGGTAACCCATTCCAGTGCTTCACCACCCTCCTAATGAAATAGTGTTTCCTAATATTCAACTGAGACCATTGCTTCTTGTTCTGTCATCTTCCACCACTGAGAACAGCCGAGCTCCATCCTCTTTGGAACCCCCCTTCAGGTAGTTGAAGGCTGCTATGAAATCCCCCCTCACTCTTCTCTTCTGCAGACTAAATAACCCCAGCTCCCTCAGCCTCTCCTCATAAGTCATGTGCCCCAGCCCCCTAATCATTTTTGTTGCCATCCACTGGACTATCTCCAATTTGTCCAAATCCCTTCTGTAGTGGGGGGACCAAAACTGGACACACTACTCCAGGTGTGGCTTCTCATCCACTGTAATCCCCAGGTCATTTTCTGCAGAATTACTGCTTAGCCAGTCAGTCCCCAGCCTGTAGCGGTGCATGGGATTCTTCCTTCCTAAGTGCAGGACTCTGCACTTGTCCTTATTGAACCTCATCAGATTTCTTTTGGCCCAATCCTCCAATTTGTCTAGGTCACTTTGGACCCTATCCCTACCCTCCAGCATATCTATTGATCCCTCTCCTTTGTGTCATTTGCAAACTTGCCGAGGGTGCAATTAATCCCAACCAGATCATTAATGAAGATATTGAACAAAACCGGCCCCAGGACCGACCCCTGAGGCACTCCGCTTGATACTGGGCAGGGCTGGCTCTAGGCACCAGCAAACCAAGCACGTGCTTGGGGCGGCACATTTTCAGGGGCAGCATTTCGGCCATCTTTTTATTTTTTTATTTTTTTTGCTTCGGTCAGCAAAAGCCTAGAGTCGGCCCTGGCAGCAGCGGCGCGGGGGGCGCCCTGGGGCCTGCAGTTCGCGCTGTTGGGGAGCAGCGCCTGCACCTTGTGGCTGGGCTGGGACAGGCTCCGAGCAGGGGACACTCAGGCTGGGGTCCGCCACGCGGGGCATACAAGCCGCCTTCAGGTGCCACAGAGCAGCTGCCCCCCAACACCACAGCCAGTGCTGGGCGAAGCAGCCAGAGCCACCCAGGGATTGTGGCAGGGCGGCCAGAAGCAGCAGCAGCAGGGCCATAGAGGGCAGGGCGCTGCCATGCGGGGCCCGTGTCCTGCTCTCTGGGGCTCCGCTCCCTCTGGGGCTACCCTGCCCCGGCTCCTCAGCTCCCTGCTGGGGCGGTCCCCTGACTCTGCCCTCCTGGGTCCCGGCCGGTCCTGGAGGCAGGACCCCTGGCTGAAGGGACCCTGGGCTGAGGCGCGGCCCGGGAGCCTGCTACTTACCCCAACCCTGCCCGCGCCAGACCGGCTGGAGGTGAGGGGGGAGCGGGCGGAGTCAGTTCTGGTGGTGGGAGCCCAGGGCTGGGGCGGCAGGGAGTCCATGTGTGTTGGGGAGAGAGAGCCCAGGGCTGGGGCGGCAGGGGGTGTGAGTGGGTTGGTGGGGGAGGGCCCTGGTGGGGGTGAGGGTCAGAGCCCAGGGCTAGGGTGGGGGGCAGCCAAAAAGTTTTTTGCTTGGGGCGGCAAAAAACCTAGAGCCAGCCCTGATACTGGCTGCCAACTAGACATCGAGCCATTGATCGCTACTCGTTGAGCCTGACAATCTAGCCAGATTTCTATCCACCTTATAGTCCATTCATCCAGTCCATACTTCTTTAACTTGCTGGCAAGAATACTGTGGGAGACCATATCAAAAGCTTTGCTAAAGTCAAGATATATCACATCCACTCCTTTCCCATATCCATAAAGCCAGTTATCTCATCATAGAAGGCAATCAGGTTGGTGAGGCATGACTTGTCCTTGGTGAATCCATGATCACCGTCCTCTCCTCCAAGTGCTTCAAAATGGACTCCAAAATGGAGTCAAGAGACAATAGATGTTTAGAAGGAATTTAAAATAGAAAGGAGTAGTGATTTTTTGGAAACATTTAGAAATAAGTTGGATTGGTTGAGTATATGTACTTATAGGAAGGCAGAAATATTCGTATCCTGACAGATGGGGAACTTGAAGACCAGTATGTTGGGAATCAGATTTTAGTACATATGGGATGGGAGGAGAGACAGGTATGAGGAAATGTCTTTTTTTTTGCCATAAAAACTGATCATATATTTTATTTGGAAAAAGCAGAGAAATTAAGTAAAAAAGGCTACACTGTGTAACAGAGAATAATTTCAGAATCAAAAATGCCTTTACAGAGACGGTAACCAGAATGGCAGGGCAACAATTAGCCAACCCCTTAGTTGGTGTTTGTAGATTTCACAATGGCCCACTCGAGAGATCCTTCATAATCTCAGTTATCGACGTCTATGTTGTTTAGCTCAACCTTTGAGTAAGGGCATCTTTGTATAATCTAGCACGGGGAAAGGCTGGAGAGGTGCTTGCTGAGTAATGCCCAAGAGTGGGAACATGAACGATTCTGTGAAGTACGGGTATCAAATGCAATTCGGAATTGTGAGGTTATTTTTAAATGTAAAAATGTTAATAGAATCCTACTCATGGTATTAGTTTGTTGAGGGTAGGGGTAAGAATATTAATTATTTGAAGGCCTTGTCTTAAATGTCTGAAACCTGAGCCTTAAATGATACATTGGATCTACAAATTCTCATTGTCTCTTATGAGAGTGATTTGTGTTTGAAAAAAATATAAAATTGTGGTGCTTAGCATCAATACAACATGAAAATGATGCAAACCTGTAGCAATGATAATAGGCAGTAATGGACCCTATTCTGCATGCAGGTGTGCCTAGGGGCTCCCATTGAAAACCCTGCTCACAGATCACAGGGAGTGGTGGAAGATTGTCTGCAAGAGGAAGTTTCAGATTAAGATGACCCAGTGTTTTGGGAAATTTGTTCTAGAGATGAGCAGGAACACAATGAAGTGATTGGCTTTCCATTCCTGTAGGAGGGAAGTGGTCAGGAGCATGGGGTTCCCAAGAGTAAGAAAGGAGCCATGGCTTTCATGGGCCATGTCTTAGTACTGTGCACATTTATTTACACTTCAAGGTATTCCAGGTAAATGAAGAAATGTGGAACATGAAGGATAGCCTGCTGCAAGTTAGCCTGCAATGTTAGTCTTGAGGGATAGGATTGGCTCCTCCTACGGGGACTCTAAGTGTTTGTACTGCACCTAGCACAATGGAATTAATGGGCTTTGGATCAATGCATATTCCCCTAGAATGCCAGCACTCTGTTGCCCAGTCTATCAGCAAGGCAACCATATCCATAAAAGCAATAAAAAAAGGGCAAAGACACTTTCCTTTGCTGGCATTTGATAGTTATTGAGTGCTAATTAGTATACAAACTGATATTGTAGACTATGTAACATGGAGAACATGGTTATGTTACACTGCATACTTTGGAAAAATTCTTGGGTTTATTTGGGTTGTTACAGTAGCTCTTCTGAATACTGTGGTTTAAGTAGCCCAGTTTTGGCCTAGTTTTCCAGGTGTTTGGATTCTGTGGTTTAATCATTCTACGGTGGGTGCAAGAAACAGCCTGCTCCTGGCTGCTCTACAAAGTGGTGAAGCAACTTCTGCTCTTGACCCTGCTGCAGTAGATGAAGAGGGTCCCACCACGTGAAATGGGGAGGGGAGTGCAGGGTAAGAAATCTTGTAAAAAATCACAGCTGAGGCTCTGTATGATTTTAATCAAAACTGATTATTTGGTTTTGAAAGTGTTTCTGTAACAAAACTGCAGCCTGATCATCAGAGCTGTCTTGCGTCTCACTTACTTTTTCATTATTTGGCATGATTTAAAACAGATGAATAAATCATCCAAGTGCCCCAAGTAGCTAACATCTAACGAGATACAACTATTGGCTAAAAATATTTTTTTCTCTTTTTCCTTTCCCTGGCAAGTTTTGACAGGCACGTGTCTCTGGTGTGCGATCACTCAACTTCTCCCCAGTGGATATGTTTTCTATTTCCTTCTGCCTGCATTTGTGAATGACAACAATTTGAGGGTCTTCTTGCATCACTATGCCGAAACCTGGTGGGTCATTAATAACAAATTTGCTGATACTGGCTTCTCAGTACAGTCCCTGAGGAGGTTTTCTAGTAGATTCAGCCTATGTAATTATTTATTATTTGTATTATGGTACCACCTAGAGTTCCCATCACAATTGGGGGCCCCATGGTAAGTGCAGTACAAACACATTGTACGAGACGTTCCCTATCTGGAAGAACTTTCATTCTAAAATGATAGAACAGAGAAAAAGTGGGAGAAAGGAAGTAGTGGTATCCCCAGTTTACAGATGGGAAAGTGAGCCACAGAGAGATTATAGTCCTGATCCAAAGCCCCTTGAAGTCAAAATGACTCACCTAAAGTCGCACAGATGGGAGTTGAATCAAAGTCTCCTGTTTTTTGTGGCAGTCCTGTGACTTAACTACAAAGCAATCCTTCTTCTCCAATGTATGTTTATTTTGTATTAACAAAGTACAAAATGTAGCAAGTGCATTTGTTAGTAGTTCAGCAGATGGTGTTACTTTCTGTTTCTATCTTTCCTAACTGCAGAATTCAATTAAAAATAATTTCAAAATGGAGCTGAGGTTTCACGTAAGCCCTTTAAAAAAAAAAAAAAAAGGAGACTTTTACAATTTGTTGTGCGCAGCCCTTCTGTTGCCTTATGGGACAGCCATGGAGCCTTATAATTCCACCTGTTCTGGTGGAGTTTCCCTCAGGTGAAGCGACGATGCTGAAAACTGACTTTCAAAATGCAGCTCTTCTTTCTTAATAGTTCCCTTTGGAGAAATGATGATATCTCCCTCCCTGCCCAGCCTATTTGAAGCTGCTTTTGGGGCCTCTAGCTGGAGGGCCCCAGATTACTTCAATCTCTCTCCCCCATTTCTTTTTTTGGCAGGACTTTTATTTATGCCAAAGATGGCAATCCACAAGAAGCACTGCACCAGAGGCAGCCCCCTGGACAGTTAGTAGGAGAAGCGCTGCTCTGCACACATACACACTTGAACAATAATTCTTCCTTCTAAAAAAATTAATACAAAATCCCCATTTAACCACTGCACCAAAGTTTTGTTTGAAGACCAGATGGATGCAGCCTTAGGCCTTCTTCCTTTGGATCCATATGGATGCCTTAGACACCAGATTTGAAGATCAGAAGGCTTCATTTTTAATTTTTTTAAATTGTTCCTTTTTAGTTTTTTTCCTCACTTGCAAATCAGTATTACTTCATTCCACTGCCACTGGCTTGCTTCATTTGTATCTCTTTTGGGCTTCCCATTGGGGAACATTTGCATTTGAAAGATTTTCTAGGCCTTGCTGTAAAGGGTGTTGTGATGAAGTATGGGTCTCACTGAATATGAATTTTCCCCTCCTGTTGAAGTTTAGAATATACAGATTATTATGAAGCTCTTAGATAGCACTGTGAAGCTATTTGGTCAAAGTTCTATGCGACAAACACAGACAAGCCATAAAAATGTGTTTTTAAAAATGCTATGTTGAAGTGTGGCTGTTGCAAAATCTAATATATATCCAGCTTAAAATATTGTTATAAATTATCTTTTAAAATATCGATTGGGTCTGATTCTCCTCTCACTTAGTCTTTTTCCATTTATGTAGCTTTGTTGACCTCAGTGGAATTACTCCAGATTTATACCAGTGTGTGTGTGAGAAGAAAATCAGCAAAGCAGTAAACATTGTGTTCTGAAAGTCAACACTGTGTTAAATCCTGCCGTAACACTGATACTGTATCTAAAAATCATGAATTGTCATTTAATAAAAGAGTCATTTGACAATACCATTGGATGACTCTTTTTATCAGTTTTAATCAGCAGGAAAATGCCCAGAACTATGGTACTCTACAGACCCAGGAGAGAGAAGCTAGATTATTTATGAAGTCTGCTCCACTGACATAATAAGAGTGGAGTAGTTTTGAAGTATCATTTGAATTCCCACCAGCTCTAAGACTTTTGTATCAAGCAAGAAAACCTCCCTGGGAAGGAAAAGAGCACTTTACAGAGCCTATGGTTATGTAGTGTCCCCGTTCCTTTCCTTGTGGTGACATTTTTCCATGGTCCAGAGACAGAAACTTTTATCTGGAATGGAGATTGTAGGTTGTGTAGCATTGAAATGATCTCCCCCAGTTGTCTTTGTGGCCAAGGCTTTGTCAGATAAACAGACTGAGTTAGGGCTGAAAGTACAAAAAAAAAAAAAAAAAAAAAAAAAGAAAAGTTTCCTAAGAGAGTTTGGGTCTCCTTTACCCATCTTTTTCAATGTGAAACCTGGGTAGAGGATGTGAGTAGACAGACCATGTCTAAGAGGAGCAGACATACAATTTGTAGATTCATATCATGTGTCGGTGAAAAAATACTCTTTTTTCACTGTAAGACTGTATTATAGGAAAGGGGAATTTAACTTGCCATGGGGAATCCTTTGGCCTTCACCTTAATGGGACTAAAACACTAGTCATACAAAAGAGTGGACGATTATTGCCTATTAGATACATATTACTGAATTCTATTTCTGGTGGCATTGTCTTTCTCCTCAGTACATGTTCAGCTTTACCTTCGTTGTCTCACTTCACCCTAAAGAGCAATTTCTTTAAAATCATTCTGAATATTGCATTACAAATTTCCAAATGGTTGGCTCTTTTTTTAATCCCAGTAGCTATGGCATTAAGTAGTGAGGGTGAAAGAGTCTCCTCTGCAGAGAGCCAACACAAAGTCAATACACCCTCTTATGAGGGCGGAAGTGGGTCTTAAGTAGTGCATGGGCCTTGCACTAACCCTCTGCATACGAATGAACTTCACCTAACAGAGTTATTGTGACAAGTGGGTACATTTTTTGTGTGAGTTCCTATAGTGGTTTGTTTAAGTTTCTTGAAGGTATTCTGATCCCAGCACATTAGCTGGAGTGTGGTCCTTGGGCATTCTGACTAGTGATGATTTTGTATGTAAAACCAAGGCAATAGTGATTGGCTCTAGATGATGTTTAATTGGAGCTGCTGATTTTTACTTGTATTTTGCAAATAAAAAAAGAAAAAAGTAATTAATGGAGCAAATATTTTTTAAAGTCATGCATCATTTAATCTCAGCTTAAAAAAAGTGATGTGTATACAGAACAAATCATACCAATAGAAAACTAGAAGCATAATAACAATGAGTGGAAGGTGAGAAAATAACATTAGAATACCAGTTACTACAAATGTGAAAAGTGGACCTTCATCTAATTTAAGAAACAGATTTCCAAAGATGGAATTGATGGACTGAGAAGGGTTTGCAAAAAGCCCTTAAAATGATTATGAAAAGTGCATTTATTCAATTGACCAGGCACCATTTGCAGCTAAAATACCGTGTGCTCTAGGTGCTAAAAGAAAAGAGGAGATTTAAGTGAACCTTTTTGCAAGTTCACTCTAGCTCAGAAGAGAGCTACAGAAGAGAGCTACTGAGGAGCTGGAAGCAATGAATGTAATATTATTATTCAAGTATGGGTCTAGGGACAGGCTCAGGAATCACAACTAGTTGGGCTGACGTCAGCTGTGGGTAATATATAAGAAACTATTTTAATGGATGAATTGGAGAACATCTGGAACATGCTGTTTGGCTGAGGTCAGTCAGCATAACTCAAAAAAGGGAAAAGTGATGCCTCACAAACTTAGTGAAATTCTTTCACAATAAAAAGAAGTGGATATGGTGGCTACCATTTATTTAGATTTTAAGAGAATATATAACTGGAACATAACTCCATGCTAGGAATATGTTACTTAGATACTTTAGAACATTTAAAAAGCCAGGCCTGAATTCTTCTCTCAGACTGCCTTATGGTGTAAATAAGGATGTGGTTCCTACCAGGGCTGCCCAAAGGAGGAGGGGGGGGGCCAAGTGGGGCAATTTGCCCCAGGCCCCGGGCCCCGCAGAGGCCCCCACAAGAATGTCAGAGGCTCCCCCCTCGCCTTTGCCTTCACCTTCCCCCATCCCCCGGCACCTCAGCGTGCCGTGTCCAGAAGCCGCTTGGTAAGGGGGTGGGGCTGCGAGCTCTGGCGGGCCGAGCAGCAGGAGTTCCTGGACGCGGCTTGCTGAGGATCTGGGAGAGGGGGGTAAGCGGCATGGTAAGCCCCTCTGAGCCGGGCACCCCCCCAGCCCTGACCCCCAGTTCCGCGCCAAGCCCCTCTGAGCCGGGCACCCCCCAACCCCATCCCCCGCCGCCCTGACCCCCAGCTCCGAGCCCAGCCCCTCTGAACTGGACACCCTCCCCGACCCCATCCCCCACTGCCCTGACCCCCAGCTCTGAGCCCAGCCCCTCTGAACCAGACACCCTCCTAACCCCATCCCCCTACAGCCCTGACCCCCAGCTTTGGGCCCAGCCCCTCTGAACCGGACACCCTCTGACCCCATCCCCGCACTTCCCTGATCCCCAGCTCTGAGCCCAGCCCCTCTGAACCGGACACCCCCCCGACCCCATCCCCCCACAGCCCTGACCCCCAGCTCCAAGCCCAGCCCCTCTGAACTGGACACCCCCTTGACCCCATCCCCCCACAGCCCTGACCCCCAGCTCTGAGCCCAGCCCCTCTGAGCCGGGCACCCCCCGACCCAGAGCCCAGCTCCAAATACATGTTACTATACTATTGCAACTTTTTTTTATAGTGGGGCCCCCAAAATAGCTTTGCCTCAGGCCCCCTGAATCCTCTGGGCGGCCCTGGTTCCTAGCAATGTTTCCTGGTTATGAGGAATGTGTTAGACTTGGGTTACGTCTACACTACGGGGGGTGGAGGGGATCGATTTCAGATAGGCAAATTCAGCTACGGGAATAGCATAGCTGAATTCGACGTATCTGATCCGACTTACCCCGCTGTGAGGACGGCGTCAAATCGACCACTGCGGCTCCCCCGTCGATGGCGCTTACGCCTACCTGGGCTGGTGGAGTACGCGCGTCGATTTGGGGACCGATTATCGCGTCCCGACGAGACGTGATAAATCGATACCTGAGAGATCGATTTCTACCCGCCGATCCGGGCGGGTAGTGAAGACAAGCCCTTGGTATTGATATTCACACTAGTTTGGTTACTTATTTAATATAAGTCACAAAGTATTGTTTGTTTTCCCTCCTTGGATGATTTATGTAACTAACCAGCACAGTGTGAATTTAGAATACTCCAGTTAAATTTACACTTTAAATTCTTTTCTTGGATGATTTATGTCACTATCCAAGATAGTGTGAATTTAGAATACTACAGTGAAATTTACACTTTGAAACTGGCTTTTGGTGGCTATTTGGGGGTTGAAACTTAATATTCACTTTTTGCAAATGATTGTGCTAGTAAAGCTTGACTTCTTGAAAGTGAACTTGAAAAGGTTATGGATGTGACTGAATTGAAGTTGTTAGGAATATTTAGGGAAACTTTTTTCACTGTTTGCTAAGCTCTAGTTGTTTTCTTGGTCCAGGAAAGGCTCCATATATGGAGGGAGTAGGGGAAACCAAACAACAAAACTCCAAACCGTTCCTTGTTCCACCCTAGGAGGCAATGTCAGTTGAGAGGGCTATGGACTGAGTTAGCACAGATCCTGAGCTCTCTTCTGGTCCCAAAGGGTGACCCCTCTGAGTCATAGTAGAAGCCAGGGGACTTGTGCTGTACTTGTGCACATATGCTTTACTGTCTCATGTACTATGCACTGATTTCATGTCAAGACCAACAAAAGAAAAAATTTGAAATTAACATTATGTTTGGCTTTCCTAAGCTGTTTTAGCTGGGAACTATATCAACATTTTCATGTACACTACAATATCCCTATGATAAAATGCAAATCTCTAGTGGAATAATTAACAGATTCTTAACAAATACATTCCAGCAGTCCTATTCCCCAAACCCAAGTTACTCTCCGGCTGATCAAATTAACAAGGTTAATATTTGTTAAGTGCTCTCCTGAGGTTTATTTGCTTTGCTGCCTAAAATGGCTAGCCACCTTTTAATACTTCCTCTCCAGTTTTACTGTGGCACTCTTAGTTCTCAAGAATGTGGCATTGCCTTGGCTTTAGCCACCTTTCTTCTGATTTCCCTACATACTTAGCTCTTTAGCTCACAGGAGAAACCATATGAAAATAGTGTGTGTATGTGAGTGAGTGAGGGGAAGCCAAGATTGATTTTTAATCTACAAGGATAGGAGAAGGAGATAAAATGAGGTTGGGGTTGAGTCTGAAAAATGATGACCTACCAGTCCAGATGTTTGGGTCTGTAATGGTATAGCAGATCTTAAAGAAAACAAATTAATGAGGGAAAATTTCCCCTTTACAACATTTGATGAGATTTTGAGAGTAAGGTTTCACTTGAAATTGTGTCCTGAATATTAGCCAGTAGCAGCTTTCAGTTTGTTTTAAATAAATAAATACAATTAAATAAAGCAAAAACACTCAGATACAAACTATACCTACATAGCCACCAACATATGCCTTTCTTACGCTCTTTCTCACTTCAGCACATGCATTTCAACTCTGAAATAGAACAGGTATGCAACAATGGGGAAAAAAGATTACTTCAATACAAATTTCAGTTTGGGATCTGTTTGAGGGATAAACAAAGATTCAGGTTGGCTGATATTTAATCCGAGCTGATTTACTTATCCCTGATACTTAATTTGGTTTATGGTAGGAACATGTGCTGTGTGTTGGAGGAGTATAAATCAGAAAAATGACTGTATTGCCTCAATGGTAAAGTAAGAGGTCACTCTGTTTTTTCAGACTAAGGGGCAGACTCCCTTCTGTATCCAGTTTGTGCTGGATGCACCAGAATAGGGTAGCTGTCAGGGAACCCATTTCTGCTCCTTGATTCTCTGCCTAACCCCTGCCCTGGCATGAAGTACAGTCTAGGGGCTGCTCTAATGTGTACCTGCTGAGTATTGTCCCTTACGGGCCGTACACTGCTTGAGGGTAGCTAGAGACATCACACTCCAATCACTTCCCCTTTCTGCTCCATCCAACCCTGATATAGCCCTGGCTGGGATATCCTCGGCAGGGGACTTTAATGATGCAAAAGGGACACTTCGGAGTGAAGAATATGCCTCTAAAAAGGTAAGTATTGATGGAATTCAGCTCATCATTTGGTGAATTGCTGGTTTTTAAATTTTCGTTGGTAATAACAACATTTGAATTCAGGGAAGAGCAATGTGAGCCATAGAAATATCAATGGAACTCTTCTCCCCACCCCCCCTTTCTTTTCCCTTTCCTTTGGTGGCATTGATAGTTGTTTTCCTTCTGCAGGAAAAAAACCTGCCACTTTTTGCAATGCAAGTGTAGTGCAGGTGAACCTCATGAATAATGAAGAAGGTATGAAAATGAATGCTATCCGGGAATATTTAAATTGGTGCCAAAAAGCTTGTGGCCTAGTACTGAGCATTAAACCCAGACTATAAATCTTTATGGAGATTCTTGTGCTTCCCCTCCTAAAAACGCAAAACATGACTTAAAATAGCTTTTTATAATATCCTGGCTAAATGCACAGACAATATGAGCTCAGCCAAGTAAAACACTGTACTAAAATAACATTAAAGATGTGACTTAAATACATAAGAGCAAGGAACTCAGGCACCAGTTGAATTTAAGGGCAAGTGAGGTCATTTGCGGTGCTTCTTGTCACATTTATTAGAATGAAATATGAGATTGTTACAACCTGAGCTGGGGAAAAAGTCCAAAATAGTTTAATGAAAAAAATTAAAAAATTGAACTTCTGTTCCTTTGGAAAGTTCATTGGAACCTGAATTATTATTTTTTTTTTTTCAAATGTTTAATCAGAAACATTATTGAAATGGTTATCAAAAATATTCAATTAACAAAAAATCTGGTGTATTGCTAAATGAGAATTTGTCCATTAATAAAAAAACATTTTGATTTATTTTTAATGCTTTCACAGTTAATGATATTATGTGTTTTCAGAGGGGGGTTCATCTAGACTTTTGTTTAAAAGGTCTATGAAATGTTAAAATAAATTTTCTTTGTCAAATATTTAATTTTCTAGACATTGTCAGAGGAGATTTGTGCTGTTTATTTCCATATTTATGTATTTAACCCATCCAGATTTAAAGCACTTTACAAACATTAACTAATGTATCCTCACGATAACCCTGTGAGATTACTGTTGTTACTGATACAGTAACTCAGATGTGCAAAGTGAGCTAAATTTTCAAAAATAACTAATGATTCTGAATGCCTCAGTTTCTGAGTGTCCAACTTGAGACACTTTAATGGGGTCTGATTTTCAGAAAGTGCTGTTGTTCTGCCCTCTGAAAATCAGGTCTGTTTATGAGGTCTCAAGTTGAGAGCCTAGATATTTAGGCATCCAAAATCACCAGTTTTTTTTAGAATCATAGGATTTCAGGCCAGAAGATACCACCTGTACCTCCTATATATCACAGGCCACCAACACCCATACACTAAATCCAACAACCAAAATTAAACTATAGTATTACAGCCCACAGGAGACCAGACTATTTTGTGCCACAGGCAGAGAACAGGAGGACCAAGGTGCACCAGTGCCTGAGGTCCAAGCAATGGCAGGGAATTGATTAACTGAGATATACCCAGATAATCCTGGCAGGTGACTTGACCGACGTGCTTCAGAGGAAGGCAAAAACCCCAACGTCACTGTCAATCTGACCTGGGGAAAGTTCCTTCCTGACCCCACATATGGTTATCAGTTAGACCCTGAGCACAAATCAGCGAGCCAAACACTTCAGAAAGCAAATGCTCAGTATCACCTCAGAGCACTGGCCCATACCATCCTGTGTGTCATGACCCCTGGGTCTTGAACTCTGGTCAGCTGGCTTCTTGGGGGTGGGGGCAGGAGGTGTCATCAGATTCCAATCCTCCACTTGATAGCTTGCTGGCATCAGTTAGAACTGGGACTCCGTTGAAGTCCAACTCAGATGGGAAGCTCCACCCTTGATCCTGATTAGTGGAAAACTGGAGCTTCTGATTGTCCCACTCCCTTTACTTAAGCCAGAAGGAGGACCAAGAACAGAAATACGAACTATCAGGGGCTGGGACATAGGTGGCTCGGCCTAGTGGTTAGTTGTTGCGTAGGGACCTGATGCTCTGCTAATCATCAGGCTCGGCTAACTATGTCCTGGCCCTGACACAATGTCCCATCTTTGGCCATGGCCATCCTTGATGCTCTTTCCCTGCAGAATAGAGTATTCTCTCAATTTTTACTGCCAAAGAAGCAGACTCAGAGAAGTGAGTGACTTACCCAATGTCACGAAAGACATCTGTGGAAGAGCAAGGATAAGAATTTAGGAGTTCCTGAGTCCTAGTGGTGTGCTCAGTCCAGGACCATACACTTTGTTACTCCAGGGACAAGGAATGGAAGGGTAGCACATGCTTTTGTTTACATCTCCAAGTGTGACTGTCGCTCTTTGACTGGCTTTGACCTTGTCAGATTGTAATTGTCAGATTGTAATATGCAATGCAAAGCAGTCAGAAGCAAATAGTGTCTCTTCTGCAGCTTAAAAATGCGTGTCACTTGTCAGCTTGCAATAGTATTGATCCAGCTTTGAACATTGCACTAGGGTTTAAAAATATTTTGGAGCTGAATATGCTATTCATAGATATGAAAAACTAGTAGCAGTGGTTAGGGGTAGATTTAGGGTAAGCATATGTGGTTCAATACTGAAACAGTGTGCTGGCTTGGTGAATGTTTCTTGGTCCACACACAGCCAGCCCACGTAATGTGTGGCTTCTCCCATATAGGAAGGACTCCTGGCTCAGGAAGTAATACTGGCTGTGATTCAGCAACCATCCCTACTTAGCAAAGTACATAGAATTTAATGGGACCCAAGCACTTGTTTAAAGTTAAGTAATTTGATGAATAGGGATGGACTTAAGCATGTGCGTAGGTGTCGAACTGGGGCCTCTGAGAGGAAGTTAAAGGATGTGTCTGTTTTTCCTGCCTTTTAGAGAGGGGAACGATGAATGCAACAACAAAGACAAGCAGTAGTGGGGTGAGCTGCCTGTGTACTGCCTTCCAGCAATAAACAGAGATTCTTTTGTTTAATGGGCATGTGCCTGCTGTTATTTTTCTGGTGATTGTGCATGTTTGTGTTAGCCCACCAAAGAGCAGACACAAGGTCATGTAACAACATTCAAGACTCCACACACATCTTTGTCAGTATGTTTAAACCATAGATTGCAAAGTTCATACTTGAAACTAGCCTATTGTACTGTTATGCCACCCCTTAGAAAAGACATTTTTCCCAAATTGTTTTGGATTTGTAATGTAATTAAACATTCCCCAATGACTAGACCAAACCCCTTTCATGTGTGGATTTGGATCCAGGCTTCCAGGCAATCCATGTTCATATGTACACCCACTATTTAGCCCTACTACTCTGCTTAATACTGAATCTCTGAAGAATTGAGTTTTTAATGGACAGGGCAGTTTCATAACCCAATACCATAATCTGCACTCTACAATTAATTAAATATGCCTCAATAGCCAAAACTACCATTCACCTATTTTCACCATTCTCCTGTGAAAGAGTGATTCTCCCATCTGAAATAATGTGACAGACTGGCACAAACCAAATATTCTTGATGGGTTAAGTTCCTCTTGCTGTGTGCAAACTGAACACAGATGTGAATTATAGGAAGTTGGCCAGTTTTTCTGTCAACCTTGGCAGACCATTTGTGGAAAGGCTTACGGTAGCTGGCAATTTTGGGGACTGTTAAAAAGATCAGCCATACTTTTACTACAGAAATGTGTATAATAGTATCCTTAATTGGATTTTTTTTTCAACTTTTACTTTTAACATGGAAAAGTGTCTTGTATAATTTTAACCTGTGGGTTACCTTGTTTACAGTAAAAATGATATTTTGTATTATATTCTATCAAAGATAAACATGATTTTTCTACAAGTGATTGAGAAGAAAAAGAATAGAATTGAAATGTAAACCAGCAAACAACAGTGAGAAATATGCTGCACAGTTTAATGGCATTTAAATCACAATAAAATTAAGTCTTGGGTATAGATTTGCAAGGCAGCAAAAAACTCTATAGAAATTAGATCTACACACTTCTGGCTGCATACAGTAATAGATCTGCATCTCTTTAACAATTCCTTTGATTTTGTAATGGCAATAGTATGAGTTTAGAGGTGGTATTCTGTTTTCGTTGAAGGAATTATTGGGAATGAAATGGGTTGAAGGTGACCATGGCAAATGTTCTTTGTAGAAATAAGCAAAGTCTTTATAATCAATAAACAGCACTTAGTTTAAACCACTAATAATCTACATACGTTTTTCAGGAATTACAAGTTTGTTACGCTTTGGTAAGATGTTGGAACAAATTGTGGCTAAGCCTGTCAGCACACTACACCACAGGCTTGATTTTTTCCTCTGATTTTCGTAATGGAATCTACATCAACACTGAAATGTTTAAATGAAAGAGAAACACATCTGTAATGAAAAATATAGCTCTCAGCTTGTCTGGTCTTTACAACGAAATAATGTCTCTTGTGAGCTAGTGACTCAAAGGGTAGAAGAAAGGAGCACTCTCAAGTAGAAATCATAAATACACTGAACTATTGTATTTCCAGAGAACACATGTTCTAAACACATCTACATAGTATTTTAGATTTGTGTGTGTGTATATTACTGTGCTGGCACAGCAATGTATGGGACTCCAAACAAAACTTTGAAGTGCTCACCCTTTGCCATCAATTCAATACTGTCCCCCCTCCCCCTAAAATTCATCACTGCTCTCCCTTCCCATTTAACTTTTGGTGGTGGCAGAGTCAGCTCTTCAAAGCTACATGGCTGCAGAATCCAGCTCAGATCTTCCCTAGCCTGAGGGCCCTTAGCTCTTCAAGAGGAAGGGGGTGGGTGGGTGGGATACGGCAACAATCTATAAATATTTTCAAGGGTATAAACACCAAGAAAGGAGAGAAATTATTTATCACAGTGCATGGGGCTATAACTAATGAGATGAAATTTTAAAAAGGGAAAACATAGGCTGAATGTCAAGAAAAGCTCTTTGACATTGTTATGTATGAAGACTGGGAAGCCCTCTCCTAAGGGAACGAGTGGAACATTTAAAACTAGACTGCACAAAAGGGCAGAAAATGTTCTGTAGGGAGCAATCCTGCCCTAGCAGGACAATGGACTGGATGACCTAGTGTCTCTTCCATGTCCAGTTTCTATGATTCACAGCCTCCTGAGAGCAGTGGCCACCTCAGCTCTTGCCTGGGCTGAGTCTTCTTAGGTCTTTATAACCTTTCAGATTTATAACCCAACTTCTCCTCACTGGATCAAGTCTACTCATTTCCTCACAGCCTAGTGGCTCTTCCATTTCTGGGGCTGAGAGGCTTCCTATAGTGCTGGGCCTTTATGAACTGCAGAGGTGAGATTTATGCCTATTACTCTCCTTCCTGATTATACAGGATAGAACTTAATGGAGTGTCTAAGATATTGCTCCAGCAACACCTAGCATTTGAATTTTATTATTGTAATGTTTTTGTATGGACCTGGGGCTGAATTCTGCAATTGTTACTTATGTGAATAGCCCTCACTCATGTAAGCAGTCCCATTGAAATCAATGAGGTTACTTGCATAAGAAAAGGTAGAGCAGGCCATTACCTAGAAATCAAATCATTTGAACAGATGTCATTTTTATGCCATGAAAAAATTTAGTGTCAGAATGTAGGGAAACATTTAATGTCCATCTCTTTAATTTTGTTTTTTCATTGTTGAAGAAACCAAAATGGTAAATTGAATCTGATTTCAATTAAATTTTGCATCCATCTTGATCTTGGTTATTACAAGATAACAAAAAACGTAGAAGATGAACTTTTTTCACTTATGTACCAAATGTATTTAAAGATAAATGTTCTTGCAAGTCTCCTTATATTGCTATTGCATATAATGGAACAATATGAGCTCCCTCTTGTGGCCATAATAACACCTCAAATCCCCCTAGTCGTTAATCCAAGTCTGTTTAGCTAAGTGGATAAAGTATCTGTCTTTTGTTTTAAAGGTTTCTTGTCTGACTCCTGGAATCCTTTAAAGAATAACTTCCTGATGTCTCAGAGCATTGATAGAAAAAAAGATTTCCATAAAGCAGCACAAAAAAGGAAAAAAGCAAAAAGACTGAGGGTCACACCTAACAACAAAGTAAAGCTGCTGTAATTGAATCGTGTTCAGTAGCCTGAACAGCCATGCCAAATACATAAGTGAAGAGTGCTTAGTCTAATAAAATAAGACACGTTTCTTGGCCACAAACATCAAGAACAGAAACATGTTTTCATTAAGAAGGAAAGAATAATTAAACAACTTCTGGGCTGACAGACACTGCAAAATATGCCCTAATTTTAGTCACTTAATAAAGGCTCAGGAAATTCTTAGAAAACTGTGGAGAAAAACAATCTGCCTACACAAAAATAATACTCAGGAAGTGATAACTTAGTCATTATTTTACAGGTTTGTGGACCAGAGTGTAAGTATAATTGATGATTGTTTACCCAGATTACCTTTTCCTACTATTCATGAATCAGGTATATACCAGTATAATGACACTGAATTTGCTCTTTAAGGAATTAATTTCATGTGCATCCTAACCAAAGTTTACAAAATAACTTAGAAAACTAGAAAGGCAGCCCCAGAAATGTTACCTCTGGATTGCCAACATGCTTTCCATGCTGTGAAAGGAAACCATGTTGCCAGTTATATCGCACCTAATGCTTCACAGTTCTTATGCTTCATAGACCTACTTAAAATAATACATGAATGAATGCAGGAATGGTCTAGATAATACTTAATCCTGCCATGAATGCAGGGGACTGGACTAGATGACCTCTCAGTCCCATGATTCTATGAATTAAAATAATACATGAAAGCTGTGAAATTACTGTGGTATTCTACACCTGTAATTTTAAATGGATGTCTTATTTAGGGTGAAGTCATGTTTTTTTCTATCAACTGAGGGACAAAACTGTCAAGGAATCATATTGTTCTGCTCTGACCAATACAGGTAATTCTTTGATGGCTATTGACATACATTGGCCATTGTTATTGTGAGAGCTTGAAATGTGTACTCTGGACAGTCATTTATACTTACACTGACTAAACATTGTGGTAAATATCCGGTAGCAGTTTTTGCATCATGTTACCACAGAAATTGTAAAGAAACCTCTTTATTTGTGTTACTTTCACCCCAGAGAGAGCAAGCAAAATTCTATAACACACTCAGTCCAACTGGGAAGCGTGCATTGTAAAATAACATCAAGAAAGAACAAGACATGGAAATAAAATTTCATAACTATAGGTAGGGTTACCAGATAGCAACTGTGAAAAAACGGGACAGGGGGTAGGGAGTAATAGGTATCTGGTCACCCTAATTATAGGACTAAGATACATGCCTCAGCAACACTGCCCCATTTGAGATCTGAAATGGGTGACCCATTAGGACCATACTATGCTTTGAACCAATTGACAAGCCTTCTGTGGTTTGACACACTTATACATGAGAATTAAGGATCTAAGAGAAATCCCCAAAATATCCTGATTTGAAGAGAGGGAGTGAAAGCACACAGTTCAGAGTAGTCGACTATAGTCTTGGCCATATTTAGATCAAAAATGCAAGGGTTTTGTAGCATGGCTCTAAAATGGCTTCTATGACAAGTGTGAACCAGTATTTCATTTTAAGTCAGGAAACCATTCTGGTCATACCTTCCAAACTTCCACACAATGATGGAAAGACTGAGAGTGCCATGCAGCTGATGGCGCTAACTATGTGGACATTTGGAACAGTTGTGAATATTCTTCACAAGAGGAGAATTTCTATAGAGATAGTCCACAGTCAGCAGCTGAAAATTCCTCCATTGGGGATAAAGGAGTATAAAATGTGGATAAAGGACAAAGCCTGTTCTGGATTACAATTAAAGAACTTCTTTAAAATTTTAAATGGTAGAAATGTTCTCTCCCTCAAACTATTTAACCTTTTTAGT
Source organism: Trachemys scripta elegans (assembly GCF_013100865.1). Lineage (NCBI taxonomy): Eukaryota > Metazoa > Chordata > Testudines > Emydidae > Trachemys > Trachemys scripta. Next base: position 88,519,487 of record NC_048301.1, read on the forward strand.
TATTTGGATCACTTAATCTGAAAGAGATCTTCTGATGAACCAATGTGTGCTGTTGAGTGCAGAAGAAAAATCTTTAACAGTTTCCCTGGAATAAAGTGATATTAGAGTTAATCTGTAGCGATCTGTATTTGTCTTGATGACCTACTTGATTGGATAATTGCAAGCATTTTGGTTTTCCTAGATTCTAGCAGCTTTAACAATATGTAGCTACTTAATTTTATCATATTTATTTGCCCTGCTTCTCTATTTGTTCTTTTGCTTCATTCCCTATATTTTTCATTTCTTCTTATTTCACGTAGTTGTTTTAGTCTTTCTTTCTCTTGCTCTTACTTCCTCAACTACTGCACCACATGAAGCCAGTGAAAACCTCTTTAGCTGCATAGAGTTGCTTAGCAATGTCATGCATCTCTTGGTATCTCCCTTGGAGGCATGGTAGCCTGGTCTTTCTACAAAGATTGCTATATTATTATTTTCCTATATGTTCAATGTTCCCCTAATATTCATGATAAGAGATGATGTGGCCTGAGGTTACATTTTTATCTGTTATAACATAATTAGACCATACTGTGTCTTCTTACCAAAGCCATCAAGATTTCGTGTTTAAAAGGTCAACAGCTTTTATTTCATATTTCAAAGAAGCACCTTACATTGTGCTTAATATGTAGAGTGCTGAGACTGAAAGAAAAGGAACTTGAAAAGATTTTCTCCTTTTGTTATATCATTCAAAATAGACATTTGACAGTGAAAAAATTCCATGAATCATAGAAGTTAGAGATAGAAATAGTTCACCTGTGTCCCTACACAGTGCATGATTATTCACTGAAACATATTTTCTAGTGCTGTGTCCAGACTAGCTTTAACTATCTCATGTAATAGGATTTACACTTCTTACATTGAGTCTATACAGGGTCTAAAATGTTATAATTTGTTGTTTGTATTATGATAGCAAATAGAGACTTCAACTGAGATTAGAACCCCATTGAGCTAGGCACTGTATAAACAGGAAGAGACAATCTCTGCCCTGTAGTGCTTACAACTTAAATAGATAAGACAAGAGTAAGGGTATACATTATTCTCATTTGACACATGAGAAACTGAGACACTGAAAGAGTCAGTGACTTACCCAAGGTCACACTGCATATCTCTAATAGAGCTGGGAATTGAACTCAGCTCTCCTGGGTCCCAGTCCAGAGAATTAACCACAAGATTTCTCTTGACCAGCAGGCTTTAGGTTTCACTGTTAGGCATTTTTTTCTGAGCTTTGTCTAAAATTTACATTTTTCAAATTTCATTCCATCACTCTTTACTATGCCCCTTGTACCATGCTAAATAACTGTACATACACCATTGAAAAAATTCTTATTCTGTCCCCCACTCCCCTCAACCCTACTCATTCATTAGCCACACTGTACTTATAAATTATTTTTGCTTTTCCTCTGAGGCCAGTCCCGCTGGCTCCTTTTTTACACTTACTTGACAGGTTTAAGTTTTAAAATATAGTAATATTTGTTTTAATCTGGTGCCTAGAATGGGAAAATCTATTAAGTATCCGGATTGAGAGTCTCCATGCGTCTGAAGAAGTGGGTTTTTTACCCATGAACGCTTATGCCCAAATAAATCTGTTAGTCTTTAAGGTGCCACCGGACTCCTCGTTGTTTTTCCCAAAGTAATAAAATCCCAACCTCAATATTTGTGCCAAGTTTCCTTTTTATCCTAGATGTGCTGTTAGTACATCCCTCTGCTCTGTATCCTTGCACTGTGAACAGGCATGGTATTGAAATATACAAACATTCTACTCTCTGAGGTACTTGGGGACTTGATTGACTTCAGTGGGATTTTAGGTTGCTCAGCACTTCTCCGAGTAGAGTGTTTTGAGAGCAAAAATCTCTCTCCTTATTTAGGTATCCTGCCTACTCACAAGAATGGAGAAGACAGGAAAAGAGAAGGGAATAGTGCTGTCAGACAGATAAGTAACTATAAACTAAAGCAGAGCTGATTGCCATAAATTAGACCTATTTGTGTTTTTCAATTAAAAAAAAGATTAGAAAATATTTGAGATATATACTTTTCTATTAAACCATGCAAAATTGGGTAAAACGTAGAATGGTAGTATTCATTAAGAGCCCAGTCTTGTAAGGTACTGAGCATCCTCAACTCTGACTGAAATCAATGGGAGTTGAGGACTTTCAGTCAGCTGCTCTTTCAGGATTGGGACCTTTACAATGGTTTTGCTCTCATTTCATAATAAGACTGCTCACTTCAACTGACAACAGGTCCCCAATGTGAAAGTCACTTGACCACATTTTTTGGCAAGTAGTGGTAGTTTGTCATTCACATGCACAACATGGTAGTAGTGCTACAAGATATTGTAAGTGACACCTGCAGCAAGTTATTTGTAGTGGGCACAGTATTAATCATTTCAAAACCTTCAAGCTCAGTGAGAAGTCTTAAGAAGAACTTTTCAATTGGCACTTGTTATTTTTGCTTGGAAAGCTGTCATTAATAAATGAAATAATTTATTTTTTTTCCCTTCCAACAAGGACTTTGCTCTCAAAGGGGTCAGACTTTCAGAATTACAAGAAATAGACATTAATATATGTTGCCCCTTTGCCCGGCATGTCTTTCCTACGCAAACTCCCTCCTTGTCTTTACAACCTTCTGCAAACCCCACCTTTTCCCGCAGTGTCTCTACATGTTACAAAATCCACAAAATAAAATAATAAGAATTATGACTAGGTCCACATTTTACAAATGAAAGGTTTTTCATTTACTAAAACCTAGTAACCAAAAATGGTTTTCAGTAGATGAAAAATTTTGATAAGCATTTTTCATTTAAAAAGAGACAAAATATTGTGAAAAACAAACAAAAAAAGATTCATTTCGGTTACTTCAAAATGAAAATGTTGACATTTCAACATTTTTCCAAATGTAGGTTTTCATTTTTTGGTGAGCTGTAGTAACAATAAAAAGAAACCAACAATACATACTAGAAACAATTCACATCGGCATTCTCCTAACCTTATTTTACATACTCCATCCTTTACTTTTCCTTGCCTTATGCAACTACCCCCACCACGCTGAGGTGATCATTGTAAAATATTTTGGGAGCCTTTATAACAAAAGGGGTTCTATTCATGTAAGACAATCCATTATTAAATACTCCTTATCAACATGGGATAATACATCTATCCTCACTCACCCAACCAACACGGTATTTTCTGATTTAACATTGAGGTAACAGGAGAGAAAAATGGCAGCAGATTTCAATATGTTAGCAGCAGCAAGAATGCTAACAGCTCACTATTTAGGGGAGAAATAGAAGCCAATGTCTTCAGGCTCAGACATCTGTCTCGTATGATTTGCCAAGAAATGCTGTAACTATGAGTTCTAGTAACATTAATGAACATAACATAGCTGTTATTGAAGAGAAGTGATCATTCTAAAAGGTTAAAGAAAACAGTGCACAGTATATTTCTTGTCTATTCTGTGATATTCTTCCAGATGCATAGACACTAGATTGTATCTTGGCTTGCAATTTCATTAAACTCTCTTGTAATTACCCTTATTAATTAATTTAATCACTATTTGTTACATTAAGACCTGATGATGCTGTAATGATTGTGTGCTATACATCCTATTTGTCTGTAGCAAACTGCCCAGAGATAATTAGTTCTGTCAGGCACACTTACCAGCCACTGATGCAAACTTTTATACTACAGCACACTTGTTTGTTGTTCAGTCAGCTTTATCCAAGCCTATGTTGCCCTCCAGCTAGCAATGAATCAGTAACTTAACACAACTGTTGTACCAACTGTGAAAGTTAATCAAGGAAACAATTGTTTTATCCTACTTTAATTCCTCATATTCTTTATTCTATTTTCCCTTCTGTGGTAGTGACTCTTCAGTATAGGATGATACCAAAACAACTGCATTGCAAAGCACGGCTGCCCAGAGGGAGGCAGCAAGTGGGGCAATTTGCCCTAGGCCCCCACGAGAATATAGTATTCTATAGTATTGCAACTTTTTTATGGAAGGGGCCCCCGAAATTGCTTTGCCCCAGGCCCTCTGAATCCTCTGGGCAGCCCTGTTGCAAAGTCCTATAGAGTCAAGCCATTGAACTGGAAAAATGCACCAATTAAAAACAAATAAATATTAACCATGTCTATAGACTTTTTTTAGAACTTCTAGTCTTCAAGCTTTCCTCTTTACTATACTCTCAGTTCCTTGTTCAGTGCCTTAAATGCAATGCAAGTAAGCAACTCATATTTGTTCAGTGAAGTATATTGGATCTAGATATACTCTTACCATGTTGCCCTTTTTCTCTATAGCTCTCTATATAATCTACTTAGTGCAGTCAGTCCATATATCAAATGTTGCTCCTCATAATCCTTTGAGTCTGCCATGGTAGGTTAATTAGACATTGAAGGTAAATGCATTGACTCTGGTTCTTTATCCTCTTTTTATTTGCCCAAGCACACTTCTGGCTCAAAAAAACCTCATAATAGTAAAGGCAGCAAATGACTAAATCTATATTAAGGGTTTCTAAATTGATCAATCTGTATTTATAAAATGCTAATAATTAATTATTTTTAGTTAGGCCATAGATACTGAGGCAGCAGCAACTCCAGGCAGCAAATCCTACTGGAAATATTTTCCCCCCATGCAGCAATCTGTTATGTTATATTTGTCACTGAGTTTTTAATATATCTAGATCCTCTGTATATCACCGTTCTGGCCCACAGGAGTCGGGATCCAGGATGTGGCAGACATTGCAACACCTAGGTTAACATCCTGCTGGCCTCCCTGAAGTCAATGGGGGTTTAGAAGTGGGACTAGGATTTCACATCTAGAGACTGAAGCATGTATTTCACTTCTGTCAATGTGCGACATTAAAAAATAAGTTACACTGTATGAAAAATCTTTATTAAGACCAACAAGACAGGAAATTAACTCTAAGGCCTAATCTACACAGAAAAGTGTTTTTTGTTTTATTTTGAGGGGGGGGCAGGGGTTGGATTTTCTTCTTCTTCTTCTTTTTTTGGTATAAGTAGGGCCCTACCAAATTCACGGCCTTTAAAAATACGTCATGGACCATGAAATCTGGTCTCCCCCCTGTGATATCTGGTCTTTTGTGTGCTTTTACCCTATATTATACAGATTTCACAGGGGAGGCCAGCATTTCTCAAATTGGGGGTCCTGCCCAAAAGGAAGTTGCAAGGGGGGGTCATAAAGTTATTTTAGGGGGGTTGCGGTATTGCCATCCTTACTTCTGCACTGCCTTCAGAGCTTGGCGGCCAGAGAGCGGCAACTGTTGGCTGGGCACCTAGCACTGAAGGCAGCCCCCAGCCAGCACCAGCACAGTAGTAAAGGTGGCAATACCGTACCATGCCACCCTTACTTCTGTGCTGCTGCTGGTGGCGGCTCTGTCTTCAGAGCTGGGCTCCTGGCCAGCAGCAGCCGCTCTCCATCTGCCCAGCATTAAAGGCAGTGCCGCCGCCGGCAGCAGCACAGAAGTAAGGGTAGCAGTACCACAACCCCCCCCCTACAATAACCTTGCAACTCCCCCACAACTCCTTTTTGGGTCAGGAACCCCTACAATTACAACAACGTGAAGTTTCAGGTTTAAATAGCTGAAATCATTAAATTTACTATTTTTAAAATCCTATCACCATGAAATTTATCAAAATGGACCATGAATTTGGTAGGGCCCTAGGTATAACCTAAGGTATGGATTTAAAGCAATATATAGTTATATCCAAGTGCACATTCTTATCCTGCTAAAAGTTGGCCTTTTTTGGGGGAAGGGAGGTGTCATGGTGCTCAATAAAGCCACTCCTATATTGGAATAAGCATCCACATGGTAGAGGTTAGAACTAGGTGAATAATTACATCACGGTAAGTCATAAACCCTGTCTATGTAAACAAAGTCTAACATTACAACGTATGGAGACCAATAGACATAAGGAATTAGTACCAAGAATTAGTATAGAGAGCATAAAGTAACCAATCCCCTACTTAAAAGCCAGAGGTAGCAGTCCACATGAGAGAGACAGGCTGGTCTTGTGGTTAAGGCACTGGCTTTGGTCTTGAAAGATGTTGGTTTAGTTCCTGGCTCTGCTACAAACTTCCTATGTTGTCTTGATCTAGTATCTCAGGGCAGGTCTATACTTAAAACGCTGCAGTGGCGCAGCTGCAGTGCTGTAGCTTTTCAGGGAAGAAGCTACTATGCCAACAGTTGGCTTTGTTAATCCACCTCAGTGAGTGGCAGTAGCTATGTAGACAAGAGAAGCCCTCCCATTGACACAGCGCTGTCTACATCGAGGGTGAGGTTGGTATAATTCCGTTGCTCAGCGGTGTACAGATATAGTGTTTATATATACAGATATAGTGTAGAAACTGGCCTCAGTAACTTAGTTCCCCATCGATAAAATGAAGAAAATAATATTTCCTTCCTCCCATGCTTTGTCTGTCTTAACTAGTCAGCGTTTGTCTCTTATTATGTGTTTGTACAGCGCCAAGCACAGTGGGGCCCTGCTCTCAGTAGAGAGAATAACAATAGAATAGAATAGAAAGTTGTCCAGATTGTTATTTTGTTAATTTGTTATAGAAAATATTGTAACCAGAACATACAAGAATACAGATTTATATACATCTATGCGTAGACATGTGATTTGGCAAGAACAAAATGATAATGATTTGTGTAATGACCAGGAAAAAGAAACTGTATGATATGTTGGTGATACTATTTGGTTTATAGGAAAAATGCAATAAGTTGAAAGTGTTTTATTTTGTGGTGTATTTTATCCAGCAAGATATTTTCTTGTTGTTTTAGAGGCCTGCTCCTAGTAGGCAGGGTATTCCATACTCACCAATATAATTAAATCACATTTAAGCAGTTTGATTATGCAAAGAAATATAGTAGACTGGGTCTCGCCAAGAGTCTTCCCAGTTAGCTCAACTCAGCTCACACAATGAAGTTCTTTCTCTTTCACCCAATCAGCAGACCAAAGTTTGGTGTCAGACATCTGATTAACAGAGAAAATGCCTGTTGAATCATTTGATTGTTATTTCAATAAGAATAAAGGGGACCATAAAATACAGCATGAATAATTCAGATAACGGACTATCCTGAGTCATTTTTGGAATATGTGATTTTTTTCCCCCTTCAGAATTGTACTTTTCTTTCAAATGCCTGCATGATAAAAATACATTTTTGTAGCTGCAGAATCTCCTTCCTCTTTGACTGTTAATTTTATAATGCAGAAGTGTCACAAATCTTGAAAATAGGAAGAGGGACAAAAATAAATCAGAGTTTTCCTTACCAGAGAGAATAGAAGTAGAGTGTGAAAATAAACTGACTTGTTATTCCAAGGGTAGTCACGACAGCAGAAAAGTGTACTTTCAGCAAAGAGCACAACTAATTTTTAAGAGCATCACTCTGTCACCAAGTGTACACTAAGCACTTAGAGCCGTGTCCTCTCTCTTAATGGGTACGTCTATTCAGCAGCTTGGAAGGGTGTTTCCCAGTGTGGGTAGACAGACACATGCTAGCTTTGCTTGAGCTAGTGTGCTAAAAATAGCAGTGTAGCTGCCGCAGCATGGATGGAGGCTCAGGGCAGCTGCCTGAGTACAAACCCGCTCAACTCCCTGGGTATGTCCTTGGGCAGCTAGCCCAAGATTCTGCCCTTCCCACCCCTGGCTGGCTACATTGCTATTTTCAGCACATCTGTCTACTTGCACAGGGAATCACACCTCCCGCAGCTGCTGTGTAGACATACCCTTTGTGCAGCGCCAAAGCATCTCTACCTGGGAGGTAAGGGTAACAGAACCCTCCCAAAATCTGTTCCATGACTGTACTAGACTTCATGTTTGCTACACACTCCTGTATTAAGGGTGGGGAGGGAGATTTGTGAATCCACGTAGCCTCACTCCAACTCCTTTTTTTTGCATTTACTGTATAAGCCCTATCTGAACCTCTGCAGACAGAACCCCTAGTGTTTCAGTCACAAACTGTGAAGCTGAATGCAATTTAAGTTGAACAAGTGAAACTTCATTAAACCCTGTGGACTGCTCTGTCCATGTGGCTAAGTTGCTTAACTTCCTGTGTTCCCTGTTCCACTGGTGCCTGCCATTAACAGTCCTTCCAGGGAACATTGGCTCTCTGACACCAGATTCACTGATCATGATACATCTTCCCTATTTTACAAACATTTCAATATAAATATTTAAAATAAATAATTGACACCCAGATCCCCACCCTCAGTTCCTTCGGCCAGAGGTTGCCAGCACATGGCCAAGCTGGAGTCCTGTCTTTACCACAGACTCAGCTGGTTATAGCCTTTGAGATAGTTTGGTTTCCTCAACAGGTGACCATGCTGGGAATGACCTTTCTCTGTCTCCCTGTTAACTATCTCTCTGTTGAGTCTCCTTCCTCTTTGTGGGGTTGGCCTTCAGATGGTTCTCAGTCTCTCTGTTCTTGATAATCACTATCTCTGTAGGCTGTCTCTGGGTGTTATGTCTTCTGGCTCACATCTTCTGTTCATTGTCCTCTTGTTCTTGTTGAGCAGTCACTTTGTATGATCTGGGTGTCATTGCACCCCTCATGACGCCTTGGTGTCTCTTTAATGGCAGGATCCATTTCCAGGGCTGGCAGGTCCTTGGATGACCTCTCATACTCTAGTGCCTGCTCTCTCTCTGATTGTTGGCCATCTCCTCTCAGCAGTATCTCCATCCCTCTGGCTGCAAAAGGACTCCCCTCACTGGTTGTAGGGTTTTGATCCTTCATCTCATCTGTAACTGCACTGGACTGTTTTGGCACTCCTGTGATGGGGTATTCCTATATGCCAAAAATGCTAACAAGGGGTCTTAACCAGAGGAAACTGCCCACCTGACACGGGAAAAGGTGAGAGCAGACTTTTCCCATGGCCAGGTGGGCAGCATATGTGGTAACAGAGTCTCTTTCTGCTGGCAATTATTGCATGACGGCAGGTGTCACACACTTCTACCAAGGAGAGGAGTTGTGTATTCATTCCTGACCAGGAAGCACACTCTTGAGGCTGCCTATGACAGCTATCAATGCCCAGGTGTGAGGCATATATTTTTTGCATGACATCCTTATGTAATGAGGTGGGGTGACAGCTCACCTCCTTGAAACAGGAGTCTGTCCTGCACACTCAGCTCATCTTTAATTTGAAAATAGGGTTCTGCTCCTACTGGTATTTGGCTTTTTTTCTTCTGGCCACCCTGCCAGTAGCTCTGTCTTGACCACTTGTAGTTGGATTTCCTGTTCAGTAGCCTCTTGGATTTCCATTAGCTTTGCTGTTGAAACTGGGAGACAGCATATTAATGGATTCAATGTCCTGATCACCTTCCCCCACCTCACTGATGCTGGGTATATATGCCTTGCTCAGGGTGTCAGCTAACACCAGTAATCGTCTGGACAATGTCTGATCTCTGCCTGGTAGCATTGGAGGTGCATCAACGTGCATTGGAATCTCTTTGGTGCATTAAGAAGGGGCTTTGCTATGATTGTCTCTAGGGGTTTGTAGTCTGATTACACTATTACTGGGTGGCCCTAGGTATACTGATTGAATAGTTCCATTCTAAATACCACAGCCAGAAGTTCTTTTCTCTATCTGGGCATACCCCAGCTCAGTCTCTGACAGGGCTCTGGTGGTGTAAGTGACTGCTCCTCCTGCAAAAGAGCTACACCCAATCCTTTCTCCGGTGCATCACTGGAGTGTTGGTGGCTCTCCTGGCTGGTAGTACTTCAGAACAGAAACATCTGTTATTATTTGTTACAGTTTGTCAACTAGTTGTTGTTGAGGGCCTGCCCAGTCCCACTCAATGTCCTGATTTCTGAGCTGACATATGGGTTCCGCCACTGCAGCCAGGTGTAGACAGAAATTGGAACAGAAAGTTTATCATTCCTATGAAACACTTGTAACCCTTTCCAATCCACTGGAGCTGGTACGAGGTCTCTGACTGCTGTTGGAACCTGCTTTCAGTCCCTCTGCTGTGAATAGCTGTCCACTGTATGTCAATTCATGGTGAGTACCATTTTTTCTGAGTTGAGTTTTATGTTCTTGTCCCTGTATCACTGTAGAAAAGCTTGTATTTTTCTGTCATTGTCATTTTCAGCTTCTGTATCATTGCTCTTCTCCTAGAATGAGGATATCATTTGCAATTATTTTCACCCCAGTCAGTCCTTCCAATGTTTGGATGAATCTTCTCTGGAAAACCTCTGGTGCAGGGCTTAGGCGCACTGGCACATACAGCCATCTGTAGTGACCAAATGGTATTGCAAAGTTGTCAGCACTCTGAACTCTTTATCCAGTTCATGTGCCAAAACCCATCCCTCACATGACAGACTGTAAAGTTCTGGCAAGTAGGAAAGTTCTGACTAGGTGTCATGAATCGTGGGCAGCGAATAATGGCATCTTTTAAATGCCTTGTTCAGTGGCTATGGGTCTATGTAGACATGTAATTTGCCTAGTGGCTTCTTTATCACCACTGCTTAGCAGGCTGTACCAGTCTCTATGGGTGTTATGAAACCTCAGCTATGCAGACTTGCGAGTTCCTTGCATAATGGATTATGTTATGCCACTGGAATTTTCCTTCATGGTAAGCACACAGGTTCCACTACAGGGATCTGCTTCCTGTTGCAGCTTTCCTACAAGGCACCAATCCTCTTTGAAAACATCCCTATCTGCTTTACAGTTGTCCCCATTGTGCATGGGACTCCCCCTTTTGCTTCTTGTACTGCAGCTGTACAATTCTGATACTGCACCCTGATTATATCCATAGCTTGCAGGGCTGTAGTCACTAAAAGGGGTCTGTGGTGCTTACCATTCACTACCACAAACTTCAGTTGATATTTTCTGTTGTTTTTTGGTTTAGTTATTATGAGGTCACATTTTCTGAAGGGCTGAATTATGTTCTTATTGTTCATTATTAGATTGCACCTGCACTTTGTAATGGGCGTGTTCACGTCCAGTTCACCTCGAGGAATCACACTGCAGGAGGCCCTGCTAGCCAGATGAAATCACACAGAGCATTTCCCTATTGATGTGGTTGTGTGCATGGCAGATGAAGTTGTCCCTTGTTTCTTTTCCTGTCCTGACAGCCTGAATCTGATATGCTTTTAGACTCAAGGAGTGAGCTGTGAAGTCACCACCGCTGTCTGATGGGCCCTTCTCCTTCTGTACAAGTCTGATTGAATGATTCTGGAAACATTCTCTGCTCTTGCACACATAGGGGAAAAAGTTCAACTTGCTACGTTCCTTGCAAGGTTGTCTTAGTGCAGGGCACTTCTCTTTTACCTGCTCATGCTGTCTTCTGCGGTAAATGCATCTCACGATAGGTACAGAATCCTGGCCACCTGCTCTCCTTTGCTGTTATCTCATTGCATGTACTTCTGGGGGTGTTGGGCCCCCCAAGATTTTCATCCTTTCTCTTGAGGTTTCCGCTGTGCACCCCAAGTCTATGCATCTAATTTGAGATCACTGACATGGAGCAGCTGTTCCAGCAGGTGGTGATCCCAAGTGCCACAGACTCTCCTGTTCCAAATCAGGGAGTATGTCAAATCCCCAAAATTGCATAAAGCAGCCTGGGGTGTGTGGATGGAAGCTCCCTGCAAGTGTGTGTGTGTGTGAGTGTGTGTGTGTGCGCGCATGCGCAGAGGGATGAGAGGGAGGTACTGAGAAAGGGGAAGGAGGAGACAGCCAACTCCAGGCTGAGAAGGAGAGTCCTGGGGGTTTCTATCTAGCCCCGGGCCTGTTCCAACCCCTTCAGGTCCTTCTCCCTGCTCCACTGCTCAATCCCAGTCTCTGCAGCAGCCCCTCTAGCCCCTCTGGTCTCGCTTTCACTTCTGCTCTCCCTCTCCTTCCTGGGTGTGTTTACATGAAGACAGAATCCTCCGTGAAGGGATGCTAGATCTCCACTGTTGGCCCTGTGACCTCTGTAGCAGCCAGTGGGCATAAAGCAGTAACACAGAGGGACTATTCCCTCCCCATTCTGCTTTGGGGAGCAATAGGTCCCCAAGGCTCCTAGGACTGGGGTAAGGCTTGAGGCAGCAGGGAGCTTCAGTGCTGCAGACCTCTCTGCTTTGGTCCCCAATGAGCTTGAGTAACAGTTTCCACTTTTCTGTTGTCGTCTTCTGCAAGGCCAGGTCTATGTACAGTTAAAACTCCTCCTTCTACTGGGACGGGACCACTGCTGGGCTTAGGGTGACCAGACAGCAAATGTGAAAAATCGGGATAGGGTAATAGGAGCCTTATATAAGAAAAAGACCCAAAAATAGGTACTGTCCCTATAAAATTGGGACATCTGGTCACCCTAGCTGGGCTAGGGTTGTGCCTGCAAAATCTAGGGCTTCAGACTGAGTTCCATGGGTCACACTGCCAGCTGCTGCACTGCAGAGAACTCACAGCTCTCATGCTGCCGCCACGTTTCACTCACAAAGAGTGAAGCTGAATGCAGGTTAAATTGAACAAGTGGAACTTTATTAAACCCTGTGCACTGCTCTGTCCATGCGGTTGAACTGCTTCCAGGCCAACTCCCCGAGTTCCCTGTTCCTCCAATGTCCCATCCGTAACAGTCCCTGTAGGGAACATGGGCCCACTGATCATGATATACCCATGAACAAAAGCTCTATGGCACTCGAGGTATTAATCTTCTCCCTCTGTTTTGCCCTTTTGTTCCTGTTTTGCACAGGAACTGCTCTGCCCTTATGGCCCCGTGTGACCATGAATATCAGGGTGGGACCATTAAGATTTTCTGCTGAATGACAGGTTTCAGAGTAGCAGCCGTGTTAGTCTGTATCCGCAAAAAGAATAGGAGTACTTGTGGCACCTTAGAGACTAACATATTTATTTGAGCATAAGCTTTTTGTAGCCCACGAAAGCTTATGCTCAAATAAATTTGTTAGTCTCTAAGGTGCCACAAGTACTCCTGTTCTTTCTGCTGCATGAGCGGAACAGTCTTACGTCAGCAGAGGGCAGCATGATGATTCTGCTCCTCTTCACTGTTCTGCCTTGGCGGGTTATAAGGAAGTGGATAGGAGAAGGCTCTGGCTGGGGCAGTTGGAAGGCTGAAGGCAGCCGCCTGGGAGTTGGTACTGCTCTCTGGTAACTCTTGAAGCCATTGTGTACCTTTCATTTACACGGTCTGTTTCTGCCACCCCTAGTAAAATAATTCTCTGTAATTTGGGCCTTATCTGCATACAAAAGGTATCCCGCTTTAACTATACTGATAAAAATTGCACCCCTAGTGAGATAGCTATATTGGTACAAAAATGGTGTAGACCAGGCCTAACATGAAATGTGTGAATGATCCTGGGGGCTCAAAGGCTAGAACCTGTGCTTGGCGCAAGTACAATAATTGTTTCCAAGTATAAAGAGCAGGCTATCAGACATCAGAAGGAACCGTGTTCCACATAAGAACGGCCATACTGGGTCAGACAAAAGGTCCATCTAGCCCAGGATCCTGTCTTCTGACAGTGGCCAATGCCAGAATAGGGAATGAACAGAGCAAGTAATCATCAAGTGATCCATCCCTTGTCGCCCATTCTCAGCTTCTGGCAAACAGAGGCTAAGGACACCATTCCTGCCCATCCTGTCAGCATTTGCAATAATACTCTGCAGTGGGGTCAACTGCATCTTGGAAACACATAAAGTTAATAATAAGCAGAAATGAGTGAAATAGTTAAGGTATTGGTTGACTTGTTACTTGGTCCTTTCTAATAGTAGAAAAATACCATACCTTCTAATACAGGCTCCTAATATAAGAGTTTGTTTTTCTCTTCTCTTTTTAATTACCAGTCAAAAACCTCTGAGTTTTTATTAGAGTCTACAAGTTATAACTTTTGTTGCAAGCAAGGGAATTTACAACCCACTGAAAAAAGAGGCAAGTCCTAATTTGCAAAAATAACTGCAAAAATCCCCCCCAAAGCTACCAGAAATAGTGAAATAAGGGGGTGCTCAAGTTTTTTTTCTTCTCTTCTTCATTGGATCTATTGATAAAAAGCTCAAAGGTTGCTTACCAGTGACCTCAGTCCTTTTCATATGACCAGGGGATGCAAGCTGGAAGCTAAAGCTTGCCTTTATTCAGTGATCTGTGAATAACCCTCAGTCCCTCAATGACGTGAGAGAAGCCTCCAAAGGGAGACAGTGAGTCAGAGAGAAGGAGGCATAGAGATTGCTTGAACAACCATTAGCACGTCATTGGTAATCCCAGCGACACCTTTCACATCCCTGGCATTTGTCTCAATGCTCTCTACTGAAGGCTGATACTATGTTTTATTTAAGGCTTTCTCACTGCCTTCTGCAGCTGTATCTGTTACTGAAGTCTGACTGATTGCTTTCTGTTATGTTTACAAACATTCTCAGATCTTGTTAGAGGGGTGTATGTGGAATTCCGGGCATGGCTACGTACCCATTCACTGAATGTGAAGGATTTCTGCAATCTTTAAATTATTATAATAAGGAACAGAAAGTTAATTTGATTTATTTCAAAGTGTATACTATCTCTCTCTCTCTCTCTCTCTCTCTCTCTCTCTCATTTGTCACCTAATATGAAAATTTTGGAACAAGTGTAAAATATGTATACTGATTATGCTAATTGTATATATTTTATGTCTGTCAGCTGAGTATGTGTGCTGTTTCTTTAAATCTCTAGTTGAAAAGAAGGAGGGGATTGGGGAAGGTTCTAGGCAGAAGCTCTACAGTGAAGCAGAGTTAGAAAGACAGAATAGCTTTAGGGCAACACTGTTTTTTTATTCTGATAGCTTCTTGTTCAGTGTTTGAAGAAAAGTTCAGCTCTCTACAGGACTTTCAGTTTGATGAGCCCATGGAATGACCTGATTGGAAGAAGCAACAGAGGGTCCTGTGGCACCTTTAAGACTAACAGAAGTATTGGGAGCATAAGCTTTCGTGGGTAAGAATCTCACTTCTTCAGATGCAAGTAATGGAAATCTCCCATGAGGGTCCTGTGGCACCTTTAAGACTAACAGAAGTATTGGGAGCATAAGCTTTCGTGTGATTACAGTTACTTGCATCTGAAGAATTGAGGTTCTTACCCGCGAAAGCTTATGCTCCCAATACTTCTGTTAGTCTTAAAGGTGCCACAGGACCCTCATGGGAGATTTCCATTACTTGCATCTGAAGAAGTGAGGTTCTTACCCACGAAAGCTTATGCTCCCAATACTTCTGTTAGTCTTAAAGGTGCCACAGGACCCTCTGTTGCTTTTTACAGATTCAGACTAACACAGCTACCCCTCTGATACCTGATTGGAAGAGGCTCTTCATCAGATTCTAAGCACAAGGAAGCTTAAACAGGGAGCATTGAAGTACAGGTCAGCTCATTAACTTAAGCTAAGTGGAGTGAAAGTTAAAACGTTTATCAGGATACCTGGTTCTGCTTTGCTGGGTGACTTCAAGCCAATCACTTCACTCCCTATGCCTCAGTTCCACATCTGTAGAATGGGGATGATGATACTGAGCTTTGTAGAGTGCTTCAAGATCTATTGATGCAAAGGCTGTGTACGAGCTAGAGATTATTGACTATAGATCTTCACAGAGGGCTGGTCAACATTTTTCTGTTAAAACAGGTGTTTGATGAACCAGAACTTTTCATGAAAAGTATCTGCTTTCTGGGGGACAAATTATTTTGTTTTGTTTTTGGTCAAAAAGAGTGCCTCCAAACCAAAATATTTTGGCTGAAAACTGCAATATTTTTGCATTTTAATTTGGCTGTGCTGCTCCAGTTATAATTTGGTTGCCTCCCACGCCCGTTCTCCATTATGGGCCAGACTCTCCTCCCCTCTCCAGTGAGATATATTATTATAGTGTTGAAGACCCGAAAATAGAAGCAGGCTTAACCCTTCACCATTTGAAAACTAAACTAGACAACTCTTGGGACAATATATCATAGGTAGGACCCTACCAAATTCACGATCCATTTTGGTCAATTTCATGGTCATAGGGTTTTAAAAATCATAAATTTCATGATTTCAGATATTTAAACCTGAAATTTCATGGTGTTGTAACTGTAGGGATCCTGACCCAAAAGAGAGCAGCGGGGTGTGTGTGTGTGTGTGTGTGTGTGTGTGTGTGTGGAGGGAAGCGGGAGGTGTCGCAAGGTTATTGTAGGGGGGTTGCAGAATTGCCACCCTTACTTCTGCTCTGTTGCTGGTGGCGGCGCTGCCCTCAGAACTGGGTGGCCAGAGAGCGGCAGCTGCTAGCCAGGAGTCCAGCTCTGAAGGCAGCGAAGTGCAAAAGTAAGGATGGCATAGTATGGTATTGCCACCCTTACTTCTACACTGCTGCCTTCAGAACTGGGCCCTCAGCCAGCAACCACCACTCTCTGGCCACCCAGATCTGAAGGCAGCACTGATGTAAGGGTGGCAATACCATGACTCCCTACAATAACTTTGCAATCACCGGAACCTCTTTTGGGTTGTGACCCCCAGTTTGAGAAACACTGGTCTCCCCTGTGAAATCTGTATAGTCGAGGGTAAAAATACACAAAAGACCAGATCTCACGGGGAAGACGAGATTTCACGGTCCATGAATGCGGTAGGGCCCTAATGATAGGGATTGAGTCTGAGTCATACAAGCGATAGACTGATGACTTAGCATCAAAAGTAATCCTAGTCACTCTGGTATCCTAGTCATTGAATGTAGGGAGTGCATCATACAAGTAATAAAAGAGCCTCTTTTTGTAGTAGAAAGGAATTGCTTTAATAAATCTATGTCCATATAATAAAACGTTGGCCAGATTTTTAGCAAAAATGCTAATAGAAGATTATGAGGGTTTAAATCTTTATGCTAAAAGTAAATATTTTACATAAAATAATTATAGATGAAATGTGCCAATCTTAATGGCATGGGGTCTCTCAAAGCAGGCGAGATCCAGAAACATATATATATTGTGACAAAGCTCTGAGCCTGTATTGGTGGGTCCCGCGCTTCCAGGCAAATTCAGTGGCCTCAGAAACGCGCTAAGGCCCTTAATGTGACCTCCCTTTTTCAGTACAGTGGCAAAGGTCACAGCTTATTGAGCTACTTTCATCACAGGCCAGTGTGGGAGGTGGGAAGGTGGAATCCCCACAGTCTCTGTTGCTCCTTAGAGCTCAGTAGGCACAGTTCAGCCTCCTGCCTGGACCAAAGTCTGCTTCCCCTCTCAAGGGGATCTCTGTAGAGCATGGGGGGAAGGGAGGAACCCGGGCCTGCCCCCACTCCTCTGTCCTTTTTCCCATCTTGGGACTGTAGCAGTAGCGAGCAGGCACTGGTTTTACGGGCGCCTGTGGGTGCGCGCTTCCTCTTCCCTCTCTTGGATTTGTCCTCCCTCCCCTGCTGCATTTGGCTGGTGGGCTCCCTTTTCCCCTGCTTCTCCCTCTGCCCTGTCCTTGCAGCTGTTTTCCCCCTTTCCCCTTCCTGCCTGCCCCACCCGCTCCTCTTCTAGCCGCCCTGTTTGCTCCATTTTGCCCTACCCTGCTTTTTGTGGGGCTTCTTTCTTTGTTGGTCCTTGGTTAGTTTGTTTGCCCTGTCCTTGTCCCAAGGTGCAGGTGTTGCTGCCAGCCCCATTTCCCCTTTTTGGATTGGTTGCTTTTGAGCCCACCCTGTTTTCTGTTCCTTGCCTGTGGCATACTCGTTCCTCCCACTCTTCATTCCAGTCCCTTGCTATCTCCCCTGTCCCCCCGCCCCCGGTTTGCCCTCTTTGCCTGCATACCCATGTTCCATTTTTGATGCTTGAGATTCTCCTCCCCTCTTTGGTTGTTCCCTTCACTGATGCACACTCCTCCATGATGTTTTAGTTCTCCCTTCCTTTCCTTAGTGCAGCGGGGAGAGCGTGTTTTTCATCCTGTGCCAGGACTTGTGTTCCTTGTTTTCCTGTGTCCCTTTCTGTTGGCGCCCTCCTGCCCTGCTTTCAGCCTCGCAGAGGGGTGTGGTAGCCGTTCCCCCCTTCCTCCCTTCCATTCCCTCCGTTCCCTTTGTTTCCTGCCGTAAGTGGCTGTCCCTATCCCTCCCTTACTGTGGTGGGTGATTCGGGGGGGTGGGACTTCCCTGGATGCCCCTGCAGCTCCCCTTTAGTCTCCCTTCCCACCCTCCCCTGTGATGGCTTCCTTGACCGCCACTGCCGGGTTGCCTGCCATCGCTGCCACTGAAGCACTGGCGGTGGCGGGCATGGATAGGGATTCCCGAGACTCTGCTGCTGCTGCTATGACCTCTGCTGCCCCCGCTTTTGAGACCGCTCCCTTGGCCGATGGGAAAGGGCCGGGGGACGAAGAAGGGCAAGGGCCCTGCCCAGAAAGCGAAACCTCCAGTGGCAGCGGTTCCTTCTCCTGCTGCGAACCCACTGATGGCCGCGGCTCCCTCTCTTCCCCGCATGTTGTTCCCTCCACCAGCCCTGGAGGTGCTGCTCCTTCGGCCCCCAAGACGTACGCCCAGGTAGCTGCGATCTCTCCGCATGCCGCCTTGCAGTCGGCTCCAACTGCCTCCTGGAATACCATTCCCGGCGGCCGGGGCCCCTTTCCCACCCTCACCAGGGAGCATGGGGCACGTTGCCTCCTGCTGTTGGCCTCGCCCCACGTGGAAACCTACGTGCAGGTGATGGCGTGGGTGGTGGGGCCCACGGCCATGGTGGTAGCTTCTAAGATGTTTGGGAAGGTGGTGTTCTTTCTGGCGTCGGAGGCCGCTGCCCAGGAGATGGTGGAGAGGGGCTTGGCGGCAGGGCTGGTGCTTCCACTAGGCGACCCTAGGCAGTAGCCTAGGGTGGCAGGATTTGGGGGGCAACATTTTGCCGCCCTTGGCGGAAATTCGGCGGCGGGGGGTCCTTCCACTCCAGGTCTTTGGCAGAAATTCCAGCATCCCCCCTCATTGGCGAGGGGGAAGGGATCCCCTGTAAAACTATGAAGGGGTTGCTGTTGCTGGGTTTTCCGTTGTCTCCCCTGCTGATGTTCACCACTTGGGATTGGCTGAGGTTGTTGCTGCCGCAGTGGTGGTAGTACCACCTCTCTCATAGAGTCCCTTCCTGAGTGGGTCTTGGAAGGTGTCCCCCCTTGCCGTCTGTTCCCCCTTTAGGCGCTGAGGTGGCTACTGCTCTGGCTGCTGTTGAGGGAGACCCCATAGAGGCGGGAGGGGACTTTGCCTCCATTTTTGATGAGATTGAGGCCCTGGGCTTGACCCCTACTACCAAGGGGGTGGATGCCCCCCTGTTAGAGGGCCTCGGTCAGGGTGATTGTGATCTGTCGCCCGCCCCCCCCTTCTCCCCTGCCTGAGGCTGTTGCCCCTGTTATTGCCTCTGTGATGCCCTGGGACCTGACCATCTGCCTGTCCGCGATTAGTACTCCGGCAGAGGCCGCCGTGCCCAGTGTGGCGACGGCTGATGCCGAGTGGCTGGGCTCTGAGCCTAAGGGTGCCTTTCCATGTGAGGCGAGGTGGCAGCCCTCGCGCCCCCCCTTCCCACAGTGCTGTAATCATGGGTGCTTCATTTAGCGAGGCACCTGAGCCTAGCGCTGTGGGGGTGCCTCAATCCCTTGCTGCCCTTTTAACCACTATGCCCTGTTGAGGGGTGCTGTGTCCCAGTGGCTTTGCCACTCAGGCCCCTGATTTTGTCCCTGACCCCAGCCCCAACCCTGTCCCTGTCCTTGGTCTGTGTCCTGGGGCTGTAGGGTGGGTCTCCGCAGGTGTCAGGTGTTCTCTTTCCTTTGGGAAGGGGGGTACTCGGTAATTTCTCTGCAGGAGACCCACACAGATCTGGCCGCTGAAGCTAGCTGGCAGCTGGAGTGGGGGGACAGGGTGCATTTTAGCTACCTTTTGGCTCGTCAGACCAGGGTGGCTACCCTCTTCTCCTCCGACCTATAGCCCGAGGTACTGGGGACAGCCAAGGTCGTGCCGGGTCGCCTGCTGCACACTCTGGGCCCAGGTGGAGGGGCTGACATTGAACTTAGTCAACGTCTAGGCCCTGACATCGGGCCCAGAGTGGATGTGTTTTTTTCAGCAGGCGTCTGCCTTCCTCGGCTCTCTAGATCCTCACGAGTGTCTGGTCCTGGGCGGGGATTTTAATTCTACCCTCGAGGAGCAGACTGCACGGGGACCGAGCAGTGCCAGGCCGCTGTGGACGTCCTCCAGGAGATTATAGATCATCATTCCCTGGAGAACATCTGGCGCGACCACCACCTGGATGACGACTCCACCTTTACGTATGTCTGGGTGGAGGTAGATCGATTATGCTACTCCCGGTTGGATTGCATTTACTTATCTCGTCACCATCTTTTGCGGGCCTATTCCTCCAGCATCCAGCCGGCCCCGTTCTTGGACCACCATCTGGTGGTCATGAAAGCGTCTCTTACTACAGAGAAGCCGGGGCCGACCTGTTGGCACTTTAATAACAGCTTGCTGGAAGATGTGAGCTTCATGGTATCCTTCCAGGAGTTCTGGCTGACCTGGCATGGGCAGAGGCAGGCCTTTCCAGCAGTGCAATGGTGGTGGGATGTGGGAAAGGTTCGCGCCGGCTCTTCTGCTGTAGTTACACCCAGGGTGCCAGCCGGCGGAGGGATGTGGCGATAGAGCAGTTGGAATGGGAGGTCTTAGAGCTGGAGAGGCATCTGGCCGCCAGCCCCGGGGATCCAGCACTCTGTGGAGCATGTCGGGAGAAGCGGGAGGAGCTCCGGGCCCTTGACAATCTCCGGGCCCGGGGTGCCTTTGTTTGATCTCGCATCCGTCTCCTGCAGGAGATGGATCGCAGCTCCCATTTCTTCTATGCCCTGGAGAAAAAGAGTGGGGCAAAAAAGCATGTCCTCTGTCTTTTGGCGGAGGATGGCATCCCCCTCATGGATCCGGTGGAGATGTGTGAGAGGGCCAGGACCTTCTATGCTGGCCTTTTCTCCCCGGATCTGACCGAAGCTGATGCATGTGGGATGCTTTGGGATGAACTCTCGGCGGTCAGCACGGGTGACAGGGACCGGCTAGAGCTGCCTCTCACTCTGGCCGAGTTCTTGGAAGCCCTCTGTCTCATGCCCACTAATAAGTCTCCGGGCATGGATGGGCTAACCGTGGAGTTCTACCGCATGTTCTGGGATGTCCTCGGCCCAGACCTTGCCATCGTCTCGGCTGAGTCCTTGGGGAGTGGAGTCCTCCCTCCAGTGCTTGCCTTGCTTCCAAAGAAGGGGGACCTCCGTGACCTTAGGATTTGGGTCCCGTCTCGCTCCTCACCACGGACTATAAGGTTGTGGTGAAAGCCATCTCGCTGTGACTGGGGTCCGTGCTGGCGGATATGGTCCATCCTCACCAGACTTACACCGTCCCAGGCTGTACTATCTTCAACAATATTTATTTGGTCCGGGATCTCCTTGAGCTTGGGTGTAGGGATGGTCTGTAATTCGCCCTCCTTTCCCTGGATCAGGAGAAGGCATTCGACCGGATGGACCACGGGTATCTCCTGGGCACTCCGCGGGGATTCGGCTTTGGGCCCCGTTTCGTGGGTTTTCTCCAGGTGCTGTACGTTTCTGCGGAGTGCTTGGTCAGGCTCAACTGGACCCTGAGTGCACCTGTCAGCTTTGGGCGAGGAGTGCGTCAAGCCTGTCCGCTGTCAGGCCAGTATACTCTGGCCATTGAGCCCTTCCTCCGTTTCCTCCGGAAGAGGTTGATGGGGATGGTGCTCCGTGAGACGGGGATGCGGCTGTTCCTGTCAGCATACACCAATGACGAGCTCCTTGTGGTCCAAGGCCCGGGCGACCTGGTGCGGGTGAAGGCCTGCCAACCTGTGTACTCGGCAGCCTCCTCCGCCTGGGTCAACTGGGTCAAGAGCTCTGCTTACCCCAGGCCCTCTGGATCTCTTCATCAGGCCCCAGCCCCGTGAGCCTTCAAGACCCCCATCCCTTTGTACCCTGAGCCAGCTGCGCGATTCGCAGCTGGTTCATTTCTGAACCGCACCATGGGACCATCTCTACATGCTCGTGTTCCACCCTCACATCCCGCCCCGATACTAAGTGGCGGGACCTTTTACCAGCTGCAGAGGGTGGAGGACTCCCGTGGGCCTGCCTGTATTCTATCCTGGTTCCACGGCCCACTGGGGACATTAGTTAGTGGCTCCTTCATGGTGCCGTGAGCACGGGTGTGTACCTGGAGCAGTTCACCCCTTTTCCCAATGCTTGCCCTTTTTGTGGTGTGAGGGAGACCCTGGCACATGTCAATCTGCAGTGCACCAGGTTGCAGCCCCTCTTCTGGCTCCTCCAGAACCTCTTGTTGAGGTTCTGTCTGCACTTTCCCCCACACTGTTTTCTATATGCTCACCCCTTCCATGACCCCACGAAGTCGCGGGACCACCTCGTCAACCTCCTCCTAGCCATGGCCAAAGTGGCCATTTATTACACCAGGGAGAGGAAGTTGACTGGCGGGGAGGTGGGAGGGGGACTGTGACTGTGGAGCCTGTTTTTGTTCCTTTATCCGTTCACGCATCCGGGCAGCGTTCCTTTGGGCGGTGTCCGCTGGCTCCTTGGATGCTTTTGAGGAGCAGTGGGCGCTGTCCGGGGTTCTCTGCTCGGTGTCTCCTTCCGGTTCCTAATTATGGCCCTTTGACCCCCACACCTGTCCTGTCTTTTTCTTTCGTTGTCCCACAACTTTAGTTGAGGTCTGGGCTCAGTAGCTCCTCCCCAGGCTCGGGGAGGGGCCTTTAGCTGTGGGCAGGCTTCTGCCTGCCCACTTCCCAGTACCCAATAGGACTACTGTGACCTCACTCCCGTTCCTGTTAGCTCATTAGTTGTCCCCGGCAATTATTTGGTATCACGGACCTATGGATCCTCCCCTTAGGCTTCCTGGATACCAACAGGACTACTCTCTTATATCCTTCTGGTCAGAGTCCATCACATATTTCTGTGTAGTTAAACCAGCACCACAGTAACTCTAAAATGCATTGTAATTTTTGCATATATTTATCTTCATTTTGCAAAAGTGTTTTGTCATGTGCATGCGTATATATAGCTGTGAGTGTAGCTAAAGCAGCTAACGCAGGATTGCTTGGCTGAGTGGGAAGTGATACTGGATTATGCTATTAGTGCTCAGGCGGTGGGTGGTGACTGAAGCTGATGGGCAGGTGGGACACAGTACTGTATTTATATACATATGTTGACAGGTATTTTTAGATGGGATGAGAATATGGAAATGCTTGTTTAATTAGAATTTTTGCCTTGTGGAGTGTAACTAGAATGATGTAATATTGCTCTGAGAGAGACAGTGTAGTATAGTGGACTGAGTATGTGAGCTATGAGTTTTAATCCTGGCTCTGCTACAACGCTGATATAGGAGGGAAGTTCCCAGAGCCCAGGCTACAGTCCAAGCCTTAACGTCTACATTGCAATTAAATGGTTCTGTAGCTGAGCCCTGCAAGCCTGAGTCAGCTGACACGGTCCAGACAGGGGTGTTTAACTGCAGCGTAGAGACCCTGAGGGAAAATTTTATCACCCCGATGTGCAATCTGGATGCTTTGTTAAAGGAGTCCTGCTACAAAACTGCGCTTCTAGTGGCTTTCCACAAAGGTCTCACAGCAATCTTTAGAAGATGCTTAGCACCACACCATCGCTGTGTGATGCTAAGCATCTTCTAAAGATTGCCAGAACCCTTCTCCTCAATCTCTGTACCCATGTAAAGGCCAGACAGGGAATGTCTACGCTGCCATGGGAGGTGTGATTGCAGCACATGTAGACATAGCTGAGTTAACTTTAGTCCATCTAGTGTGAGCACCAATAGCAGGGAAACCACAGCAGCATGGGCTTCAGCACAAACAGTACACGTCCACCTGGGACCCTGGGTATTTATTTGGGCATCTAGCCCACTCTGAAATTTATGCTTCTGCGATGTCACTGCTATTGAACTCATGCTAGCAAGATTGAATCTTGCTTGGGTATGCCTACCCTTGGTGCATACATACATTGGAAGCAGATCTAAGTGCACTGGAGAAGCAGGTTGCACCCAGTGCTAATGCCTAAATGCCATAATTTGGCCTTAGACAATGTAAATCATATGACTGAATATACCCATTTTTCACTGCTGAAAACTGGGGATTTTCCTATGCTTTTTGCCATTTATATCCTTCAGATTCAATTCCAAAAAAACATTTCCAGCTACAAGCTAGTTCCTCCAGTTTGAAATAATAATTGATCCAAGCATCATGTCTAATTTGTAATCTTAGATGATGACTTTTTAAAAAACAAATGTGGCAACCAAACTCCCTAGGCTGTTTCAGTTCTTGTGCAGCTTGTTTTTGAGTCACTGATATAGAATCTACAAACTTGACAATTAGGCTGTGGGCCACTCCCCAGCCTCATCCTAGCAATAGATTTCTTTCTTTCTGTCTCCAGTATAGAACAAAGTTCATTTGTGCCAGTTCAATTTATGTATGGGACCTTGACAATCAGAGCATTCAAATGACAGCTTGGTTACTATCTTTAGAAAAGCAATATTTCAGTTTTTCAGCTAACTTGTGTGCCACAGTATAAATAGTGGGAAAATATGCATCAGCATTATTTTTTTTTTGTACTTTGACACTATGAGTCCTCTGTGCCATACAATCCATCTACCTACTCTTAGGGAGCATCCTTACTGAGTGGGGTTCATACTCAATAGTATTAATTTTGGGGGAGGGCAGGGCATGGAGATTAAACAACTTAAAGCGAACTGGCTGTTCAGTTTTAGACATCTGTGGCAATCATGAACCAGCCCTCACTGGCTTTCTTTTGAGTGAGTCCATAGTTCTGAGGTGTGTCTTACAGCTCGTGTAGTCCAGGGAGACTGACCACCTTTGAGCCTCCAGAGTTAGGGGGCTTCTGGGACTGGTTCAGGTGCCAGCATAAGAAAACAACCCTGGGGATGCTTTAATTTATGCCTAGGCTGCAATGGTCCCCAAGGAACTATTCAGCATCTTAGACTAGTAATGCACACAAGCCTCACTCCCAACCTTTCCCAGTATGTCCCCTCCAATCCATTGGCATGCCCAAAGCATGCCATTATACCAGGAGTTGTGAGGTGATCTGCGGAAATTGCAGGGAGTGGGGGTAACCAGCTGTGACCCAGCCCTTTTATATCTCAGGAGTGATATGAAAGGGCTGAATAGCAGCAGATTGAAGCCCAGCATTGGGGCCTGAGTTTTTAGTAGCAGAAAATTATTAGGCCCAAATGAAACCAATATCCCATTGCAAATTAATCTGAGGAGGAAAGGAGTGCCAGTGACTACTGCAATGCACAACAAAGAGTCCTGTAAGTATATTGAACATTAACATAAGGCACAAGAGAAAATAGGTCCAATTTAAAAAAAAAAAAAAAAAAAGACAAGGACTTCACTGACTCACCATAGGCCATGGAAATAATGATATAGTCAAGAACACTGGCTTATACTTGTGCACAAGCTCTGAATGATGAGGCTGTCACACTGGCAGCGAATGTATGCAGCCTAGATAGGAGATGAACATGCAACACCATTGGCTCCAAGCAGCAACCTAATGCCACTGCCCAGCTGCCGCAGCCTCCAACAAGCCCTCCACCCAAAAGAATCAAATATACTGACACAGGAGATCCCATCATAGCTGCTGAAGATGTCTCCTGCTTCTGTCCACTGAACCCACAGCAACTCATTACATTGATTATTGCCCAGGAGCCCTGACCATGAATGACTTCCTTTAACCGGTAGATAATACCTGACCTATACTAGATAATGTGCATGCACAAGTCTGAAAAGGCAGAAATAAGCATGGTATTCACTGATATTTTGAGAAGTTCTCAGGCGACAGGTCAGATTGTGGAGGACTGGAAAGTGATGAACATAACACCATTGCAAAAAAAAAAGGGGGTAAGGAGTGGGGGGCATGAGGCGCTGCTGGCAGTTGTAGACTGTTTAGTTTAAAAAGCAGGTGTGGGGAGAAATAAGAGACAAAAAACCTTGTGGGATTCGGTGAGGAAACACTTCAAAAATATAATTTGATTAGGACACAGCCTGTGTGATTCAACGAGGAGGAGGTATTGCCTGGAATATGCATTTGTTAAAGTTTCACATCAAGAATTACTAAATAACAGTGACGAAGCTATGCTGTGGGGGCCCAAACAGCTTGTGGAAAAGACAGCTTTTAGAAAAACAGAGTGAACTGTAGCTTCTCTTGGGGGAAACTATGAAAGAAACCAGGTTTATGAAGTTACTGTTTCCTCTGGGTGCACCAGCATGTATCATCTACACCGCCTCTCAACCTGTCATTTTGGTCCCTGCCCTATATGAAGCTCCATATGAAGCCCCACTGTCAGTGGGTGCCTGCACAGGTGCAAGGGCCACCCATGGGGATCTACTTTCTGGGGCAGTGCCTTACATTGTAGCCTCTGTGGGACAAGGACTGTCTCTATTTTGGTATATTGTGCATCACTGAGCACTTTGTTGTTGCCCAATAAAAATTTTATTAAGATGATGTTACAGAAAAAAATAGTGAACAGAGTTTGAGCATAGAAGTTTCTGGTTATCAGGGAATAACATACAGATTATCGAGGGTGCAAAGTTTGGTTTAAGATAAGGTGGCATGAGGAATATATAATCTGCAATATCCCTGATTGGGGGTAAAAGGTTGATGGGTCAAAGTACAGACATTGAGATATGAGGGTATGAAGTTCATAAAGTGGCTATGTTCGGGTGTGGATAATAATGAGTGGGTATGATGATGAGGATGGATTGACCCTCATTTGGTGAGATTTAATGTTCAGGGAGTTTATGGTTCCAGTTCGTATGATCCAACAGAGAAGGTCACTTGGTCTCTTTCTCGTAGTGGGAGAATGATGTCACTCTGGCTCACGCCTCCTGGTACTGTCGGTGGCCGGTCAATAGTCTGGTTGAAAAAATTATCACAATGAGATTAAAACGTGTTGATTAATATTATTATTATTATTTTATTTTATGTATTTGTTTGTTTGTTTTACTGTATCATTTAGAGACCCCAAAGTGAAATGGACAACACGTAGGAAAATAGAACAAAGGTGTTGCTGGAGATGAAAGAGGATTAATTAGAAATGAGGGATGAGATATTTTTCACCTTGTCAAATTCCACACTAAAGTCACAATGCTGCAACTGGATCTGAGCAGGCAGACTTCTGCACCATTACAGAGCTCTATTAATTCAATTGTCTGTATTACAGTGGTGCCTAGAAGCCCCAACTGAATTCAGGAATCCATTGTGTGAGGTGCTGTACAAAAGCATAGTAATAGTCAGCACTTGTCCCAAAGAGCCTATATTATAAAAAAGATAAGACAGAGAAAGAAAGTATTAGCCCTATTTGTACAGACGGGGAACTGAGGTGCAGAGAGGTTAAATGACTTGCCCACAGTTACCCATGGAATCTGTGGAAGAGCCAGGAGTTGAGCGCAAATCTCACAAGTCCCAGTCCAGTGTCTTAACCACCAGCACATCTTACTTTCTGTAATAAAACAGAATATTATCAGAATATTAAATAATATGGAATAACTCAACCTGATGGAGTGAATTTTGAACCTTTTAGGTGACCAGACAAGTGCTATATTTAGAAATATAATATGATGAACATAAAAAAGCAACATCTGGGGTCAATTAATTATGGAACCATCACCTATGCAGCATATTGATCGGATTAAATATTATGGGGTTTGTGCTGGAAAAGTCCAGAACCCACTGAGATTGCAGTGTAAAAAAAGTATATATGCAGTGAATGGAGATGATGCCACATTTTGGATGGATTCTATTTTTCATGTGTTCCACATTTGCATTTTAATGCTCTCATTGCACAAGCCCATTATTCTTTTGAACTCAATCACAGCACATCTGAAGAGCACAGGGGTTGGAGAGGGGTTTCTGAGTCACCTTTCCAAGAGACTGCTGTTCTGACCCAATACCACCTGAGAACTCTCTTCTGCTGGAATAACTTCAGTGGTCTCTTTAAGTTTTCTGCCTGCTAGGCAGCACAAAGGTGGAGTTGGGGCTGAAAATCTGTCCCTCAATGTGTAATTTTCAGGTTGGATAATCTTGTTACCTGCAAATTGTGTTTGAGTACCTAATGGTACTGTCAAGTAACAGGTAGTCTGATTCCAGTTAACCTCTATTATGTCTAACCTATTCCTAGTGACGTGCTATGAGTCAGTGTCCAATGTATTTATCATAAATGAATCTTTAAATTGGTGAGTGCACCTTGAAACTACAGGAGTGGGTGGGTTTGGGAATGTGGATGTGATGGGGGAAGGATTCTCTCTCTTTTCAGAGGTTATGATAACCGCAGGGAGCCTTGAGGGAAAATACACAGTATATTCTTGATAATCATGTTACTGCACAATGTTCTGTGATCCAGAAAGAATAAACTGTTTTAGCATTGATTTATCTTGATGAAAAGACAAAAAAGTAATGAAGCATTACAATTTTAATACCTCTTGACAAGCTGAACTTTTTTTGCCCTTAAACTAGATGTTTAGTAATCTTAGGGTCTGATAGAAAGCTCAGTGAAGCCAATGGAAAGATACTCATTTAGTTCAAGGCTTTGGATAAGACATTTACTTAAGATGTTTGATTAGCATTCAAGGCAGTCATTCTATTAGGGGGACAGTTTACTAACATGGAAGGACCCAGCCATCATGTTTGCCATGTATGCAAGCTGAAAGCCTAGTGCAGTTATAACAGCAATTATACAGATACAAGCTCCAGTTTTATGCATTAGGATCCAAATTCATCCCTGATGTAATTCTTTTTGCTAATAAGGACATCTGAAAACCTTATAACCTTTCCTTCCCCCCTGAAACTGTAGATATTTCGTTTACTATATTTTCTATTTCTCTGGTGCCAGGCTCTTTAAATTTCATTTGCAGACCCATAAATCTGCTATTTATCAAATTTGTCATCACTGCAGCATGCTGTTTTGATGTCTATTTTTGGCAACTACAAAAATATGTCTTTAAATATATATTTATTTATTTTATGTAAAATAGTTTCAGCAGTTCTGATTGAATGTGCCATCCATAAAAGAGTCGGTGTTGAAATGTCAATCTATGTTTGACATTTTCAATGACTAAGGCCCCAAATCAGCCAAGCACGCTTAAAGTTAATCACATGTTTAAGTATTTTGCTGAATCGGGGCTTAAAGTCTGAGCCATTGTCCACTGAAGTCAATGAGACTCTTTCTACTGACTTTTGTGGGAGTTGAATCAGGTCACAAAAGCTTTATACAGAAATCTAGCTAATAATATTCCTGAATTACATCATATCTAGCTATTAAAAAAACTATTGGGTCAAATTGATATGTTCACAGCAATTTAGTTGTGCTCGGAATGAACTGGACTATTTATCTATGTGATGGAGTATAAAAACCTCAGACTGGGCCCAAAGCAGTTAAAAGGCAATACTGGGCACAGGTAGTTCCACACCTCCAGACCTTCTTTGACTGGAGGAGCAGATTAAATGGAGTTCAGAAGCCCAAGCAAAGGGTGGAAGACAGGCTGTAGGTGAGAGGAATCCTTCTGCAGGAAACTAGACAGAAGGTGGCACCTGAGATGGGACTACAGAGTGAGTAAGACCCTCCAACCACCACATTCAATGAAAGCCCAGCAAGTCCTTCAGGGGCCTGCTCCTTTGGATTCTTTTATTTGTTGAGTGACTAACTGTTTGGCCTATAGGAGCCATGCCCCAAACTGAAGGGATCTATTGGTAGGAAGTAGCCCAGGGATGTGAACTTAGACTTGCTGCATGGAGGGTTGCTTTCCACAGGGCCCTGATCTGGGACCAAACCGAGAGGTTGGGCCTGGGTCGGCTTACCACATTCCCTTAAGGGCTGAGGCCCAGATGTGGGTGGAAAACTAAAGGTTCCTAACTTAAGGTCAGGAACAGGCACCTCTACTGCTCCTATAGCGAGGCAAGGGACTGAAAGTTAGGTATGCTAACCACTAGACTGCCAAGCCATCTATCACAATATTTCATTTTTCTTTATCTTCTCCGGACAAGCCATTTTTCTGGCTTTCTTCTCTGCTGTACCATAAATATGGGGGACTGGTTTTTCCTGTGTGTGTTTTTCTCATAAACAAACTAGAGAAATGCAGCCTAGATGGAGCTACTATATGGTGGGTAAAAAAAACTGGTTGGAAAACTGTTCCCAGAGAGTAGTTGTCAGTGGTTCACAGTCATGCTGGAAGGGCATAACAAGTGGGGTCCTGCAAGAATCAGTTCTAGGTCTGGTTCTGTTCATTATCTTCATCAGTGATTTAGATAATGGCATAGAGAGTACACTTATAAAGTTTGTGGACGATACCAAGCTGGAAGGGGTTGCAAGCGCTTTGAAGGATAGGATTAAAATTCAAAATGATCTGGACAAACTGGAGAAATGGTCTGAAGTAAATAGGATGAAATTCAATAAGGACAAATGCAAAGTACTCCATTTAAGAAGGAACAATCAGTTGCACACATACAAAATGGGAAATGACTGCCTAGGAAGGAATACTGCGGAAAGGGATCTGAGGGTCATAGTGGACCACAAGCTAAATATGAGTCAACAATGTAACACTGTTGCAAAAATGAACATCCTTCTGGGATGTAGCAGGAGTGTTGTAAGGAAGACACGAGAAGTAATTCTTCTGCTCTACTCTGCACTGATTATGCCTCAAGTGGAGTATTGTGTCCAGTTCTGGGTGCTACATTTCAGGAAGGATGTGGACAAATTGGAGAGAGTCCATAGAAGAGCCACAAAATGATTAAAGGTCTAGAAAACATGACCTATGAGGGAAGACTGAAAAAATTGGGTTTGTTTAGTCTGGAAAAGAGAAGATGGAGAGGGGACATGATAACAGTTTTCAAGTATGTAAAAGATTGTTACAAGGAGGAAGAAGAAAAATTGTTTTTCTTAACCTCTGAGGATAGGACAAGAAGCAATGGGCTTAAATTGCAGCAAGGGCAGTTTAGGTTGGACATGAGGAAAAACTTCCTAACTGTCAGGATGGTTAAGCACTGAAATAAATTGCCTAAGGAGGTTGTGGAATCTCCATTATTGGAGATTTTTAAGAGCAGGTTAGACAAACACCTGTCAGGAATGGTCTAGATCAGTGGTTCTCAAAGCCGGTCCGCCACTTGTTCAGGGAAAGTCCCTGGCGGGCTGGGCCGATTTGTTTACCTGCTGCATCTGCAGGTTTGGCCGATCGCAGCTCCCACTGGCCACGGTTCGCTGCTCCAGGCCAATGGGGGTGGTGGGAAGCAGCGGCCAGCACATCCCTTGGCCTGTGCTGCTTCCCGCAGCCCCCATTGGCCTGGAGCGGCGAACTGCGACCAGTGGGAGCCGCAATCTGCTGAACCTGCAGGCATGGCAGGTAAACAAACTGGCCCGGCCTGCCAGGGGCTTTCCTGAACAAGCGGCAGACTGGTTTTGAGAACCACTGGTCTAGATAATACTTAGTCCTGCTACAAGTGCAGGGGACTGGACTAGATGATCTCTCAAGGTCCCTTTCAATGCTATGATTCTACTTTCTCACAATTAATTCTAAAAAGCTACAGCTGAAAGTACAGTAAAATGACTCTGCAGTGTGTGTTCAGGAGAATACAAGATATAAAATATCAAAGTGGATATAGATGCAGAAATTACCTTTTGGTTCTGATTTTGTTGAGAAAGGAAACAGTATTAATGGTGTCAAAACAATGTGAATCTCTTTTCCATATGAGTAGACTGAATCTGCAGTTGTACGATTTCTTGTAGCTTTCTAAAAGAAAGAAAACTATGATAATTATTGAAAAAAAAATTGTTACTTCACAACTACACCCAAAGTCTGACATTTCAGGACATAGTTTTCCAAAAACCAAAAGGTGCTGCCCTATTAATACATGGGCCAAACTATGGCAATAGGGTGTTGTTAATTGATATATTCTGAAATAGCTATTAGAACAAGATTGTATAATATGTGACAAGTGGTTAGAACACATCGTCAGCTAAGAAAATAATGCAAAAATGTAAAAAACGGGTGCAGAATTCTGCCAAACTCAGATGGGTTTGACTAAAGTCATCTTACATGTTTCCTCTACTGAAGCCACTTGAAAATCAGGTCACCCCTGTCCCCTATAAGTCCTCTCATGCACCACCCAAACCTGCTCGGAAATCTTTTTGAAACTAGAGATGATCATTATACTCATTATGCTGTTTCTCTTGAAGAAAATATGAAAAGAGGTTCACAGAGGGAAAATAGTTTAAGAATATTCAGACTCTGAAAACTGCATGAGTGTCTTGATTCTCAAAATTGCCATAAAAACTAAATTAGATAAAAAAGAAAGAGGAACTCAAATAATAATTTTCCTATATTATATTTTCTGCCGTCTTCTCCTATTTCTTTTTCCTTATCTTATCAGGAGGCAAGGGCTGCAATGGGACTATTCATCTGAGTATGGCTAGGTTTCACTGAATGTACTTTTAAATCTGTCATAACTATAAAGGGAAGGGTAACAGCTCTCCTGTGTACAGTACTATAAAATCCCTCCTGGCCAGAGACTCCAAAATCCTTTTCCCTGTAAAGGGTTAAGAAGCTCAGGTAACCTGGCTAACACCTGACCCAAAGGACCAATAAGGGGACAAGATACTTTCAAATCTTGGGGGGGGTGGGTCTCTTTTGTTTGTGCTCTTTGTTTGGGAGGTTGTTCGCTCTTGGGACTGAGAGGGACCAGACATCAATCCAGGTTCTCCAAATCTTTCTGAACAAGTCTCTCATATTTCAAACTTGTAAGTAAACAGCCAGGCAAGGCATGTTAGTTTATCTTTGTTTTCTCAACTTGTGAATGTACCTTTTGCTCTGTTTGCTGTACTTTGAACCTAAGACTAGAGGGGGGTCCTCTGAGCTCTTTAAGTTTGATTACCCTGTAAAGTTATTTTCCCATCCTGATTTTACAGAGAGGATTTTTACCTTTTTTCTTTAATTAAAAGCCTTCTTTTTAAGAACCTGATTGATTTTTCCTTGTTTTTAGATCCAAGGGGGTTGGATCTTGATCCACCAGGAGTTGGTGGGAGGAAGGAGGGGGGATGGTTAATTTCTCCTTGTTTTAAGATCCAAGGGGTTTGGATCTTGATCCACCAGGAGTTGGTGGGAGAAAGGAGGAGGATGGTTAATTTCTCCTTGTTTTAAGATCCAAGGGGTTTGGATCTGTATTCACCAGGGAATTGGTGAAGGTCTCTCAAGGCTACCCAGGGAAGGGAATTAGCTTTGGGATGGTGGCAGCGGACCAGATCTAAGCTGGTAGTTAAGCTTAGAAGTTTTCATGCAGGCCCCCACATTTGTACCCTAAAGTTCAAAGTGGGGAAGCAGCCTTGACAAAGTCTCTGGACAAATATGTCTTCATCAGTCCCAGAAAGGCTGGATGGTGGATCTGACAGTTCTACAGTTCTATTTCTGACACCTTTGGGGAGCAAACAAACTTACTTACACAGGCTGACAGTTTATGATCATTTAAACAAATAAATTTTGTAAGGTGTACAAGCCTCATCTTCATTGGAATACTAAGGCTTGATGCTTGGGTCTGCTACTTGGTTTCAATGTGGCCCCATTGCTTCACTCTGCTTACACAACTGGACTATAAACCTGGCAAATCTGGTCACTTGGGAATTTCTCCAGTGTTCAGAGACTCCTCAGGAGGCATAGAGGCAGTGTAGCTGCTCTGTGTAACCCTTCCTTGCAGCCCATTGTAGTTAGGGGTTTGGCCAGGGGAAAAGAAATATGGCTGTGTGTTTCTAAATTTAACAGAAAAATGGAGATTTCTGTATCTGCCTTGTCAGAACACACATTATCAGTAGCTATGAGGACAACTTAGTTTGTGTCCTTGTCTTCTTTAGAGGCAGCCTCAAATCCACTTGCAAACATTGCAGGAATATCTTGTCTGAGGGCGGTCTGTGGCTTCAGTACCTTTGACAGTAATACAAAACGGCAAACATTTTGAACTGTTCAGAAGATTCCTAACAAAAATGAAGAGTTTACAAGAAGCTTTTAAAAAAGACATGAGATTGTGAGACTCATGATAAAATCATTAAAGTAAGGAACTCTTTTAATGTATTTCAATTCTGTTTCTCATAAATTGCAAATGATCATTTTTTCCAGCCAGTAATTATTTTCTTTTAATATTTTACCTAAATTAGGTATATACACATATCTGGCTTTAGAAGTGACTGGGATTTTTTCACCTTTTTATATTCCTTGTACTTATCTTTTCAGGAAGAAGCCTTCCTTTGAGAAGTCCTGTGCCAAGTGTAAAAGCAAATATCATATCTTGCAAAGAGGAGAGGATGCCATGGGAAAAGTCTCACAAGGAATTAAAATGTAATGTATTATTCATATCTACAAAGCCACAAACATAAAATCACCTTCAACCCTAGTCTGTTGCAGCCCAAATGAGTAATTTTGGCTGCTAGTTTGAGTGCCATTAATCTGATTTTCTTGGAATAACCAATTGGAGCTGACCTCCCACAGAGAAATCATACATAATAATTAATACCTAGGTCTTGTATAGTTGTGTTCATCAGCAGATCTAAAAAGTGCTGCACAACCTTCAGTGTACCTGTCTGCACAAAACCTGCCCAAGAGGGGAGAACTGAGGCCCAGAGAAGATAAGTAACTTGCCCAAGGTCACAGGAAATCTGGAACAAAAGAAGTACTCCCACTCATGTGTAGTAAGGGTACTAAATTACTAAACAAAAAAGCTTCTATTTCTCTTTGTCCTTCTATTCCTGCTTCCCTGCCAACTTCAAAGATAGTCTGAAATTACTATCTGGTAAACAGCAGGTAGGACCTGTGGAGGCACTTTATAAAACAATATCCATAGGTAAATGAATACTTCTGGAGCCCCCCTACATTTTGAAACCAGTTTGGCCCATCTCCCTAATCCCAGAACATAAGTGAAATTTTAAACGTGAAATTGGCATGATGCATAGTTACTGCCAATTCTCTCCTGTACTTCCACATTCATGTAAAGCTTCAAAATAGATTTTAAATGAGTTAATAATATTTAAAATTTTAATCTTTTTAAGCATTATTACAATTGCCTTTGGCAAAAATCAATAGTACATTGAGCTCCGCATGACTCAGACTCAAAACAGTTTTTGTATATTCAGTACTTTGTGAATCACCACTTCTTTGTAGAAAAGCCTTGAATTTTTAAGTATTTTTGCACCTTTACACTATTGAGTACACGATTAGTAAGAACATCTAAGAAATTCATATATTCTCGGATGGCTACAGACATATTTTCCCAGCTAATCAGGGCAGAATTACAGAAGTGAAACTTATCCTTTTTCTTTCTGGCCTCTAGACACTTACTACTCTGATGAATGGGATTTTTGGAATTCTATATTGAGGATGCCTACCTATTCAGGATGGATTGGAGGGTTTAAACATAGCCCAAAGAGATCTTTGAAGAGGGTAGCATGAACCCAATATACTTTGTCAAGGTCAGTTTGATTCTTAAGAAACCCTTCCATTCACCTAATTGATCTTTTTCTATAATACACTGGTGATATATATATTGGTAGTCTCAGAATAATCGAATCTATCTATCTATCTATCTATCTATCTATCTATCTATCTATCTATCTATCTATCTATCTATCTATCTATCAAATCATTGTTCNATCTATCTATCTATCTATCTATCTATCTATCTATCTATCTATCTATCAAATCATTGTTCTGAGACCATCACTATCAAATCTGAGGTGGTTTGCAAAACTCCACTCCTCCCATTTTCATCATGCACACTCATCAAGTTTGAACAGTAAGGTCTATGTTCTGTCACCTTTACTCGTGGGGAGAGGTACCTTGCTGTACAAGTAATCCCATTGAAATGAAACTTTTACCACATTGCTGCTCTGAAACATGGCTCTGCAAAAATGTTCTCTTTCTGTGAATCCCCTTTGGTACTAGTCCAGTCTGAAGTTACAGAACAGCATTGGTTTGTGAAGTCTTCTTTTGCCCTAATCTGCAACATTCTAATCAAACTATTTGGGGACTTGTTCTTACTTTCTCTACATGGGATTTCTTCAGTTTGCTTCCAGTTAGGATGACCAGATAGCAAGTGTGAAAAATCAGGAAGGGGGGTGGGTAATAGGTGCCTATGTAAGAAAAAGCCCTAAATATCGAGACTGTCCCTATAAAATCAGGACATCCGGTCATCTACTTCTATTAGACTTTTGTAGGCAGTGGCCTAATACATTATGGCCCAGATCCTCACAGGCATTTTAGTGCCTAATTCCTATTAAAATCAGTTGGCGTTAGGCACCTAAATATCTTTAAAAATCTGGCACTATGTTCTTTTGCGAACTCTCGCCTCCTGCCCCTGAGTACTGGGGTCTGTCTCATTATTATTTTATATGTATATACAATTACATCCCAGTTTTACAAGGGAAAATGTATTTCCCTGAGATCCTAATTTTGTTTGTGTATCAGACATAAGGTCAAGTATCTGCTGCAGAGGCCCAGGCACTCCTGTCATTATCTCAATTATTAGGAAGTGCCTCGTTATTTTATATCATGGTATGACAGGGAAAAATAGCCAGGTAAAGGTTAAGGACTATCTGCCTGTCACAAGACCAAGCAAGGCATTTAAGGGAAGGTTGTGTCCTCCTTCCTGGGGCTGTGAGAGGCAAGGTAAAGCCTCTGGGGAGTGCAGCCCATGTTCCGCAGGAAAATGGTGTTACTCATGAGTTTTCTGTTGAATCCATACATTGTGTTCTGAGGCAAAGGCCTGAAATAGACTTGGGCCTGGCATTGGTTCCTTCCTGGGTTGGAGCACTAGCCCAGGAGCTTACACTTGACCTCCATTTTCAGGCTATAGTGCATTGGGCAGCTCCTGGTGTGAACACACACATAAAAATAGAAAGAACCACAGATACTCCTGAGACTAAACAGATATAAAGTTAGATACTTCAGTGATACTTCTTGGATTGGGTGAGTGGTTGACTACCTGGTCTCCAATCTGTGGACTTGAGGAATCCCTGCTTTGACACTGCTAAGAGCTTGTTTACACTGCCCTGCAGTTTGGATTATGGGATTTGGGGTGGGGTGTGAATAGTGATATGCACTTAAGTGCTGTGCTGTAATGCCCCTGTATGGACGGTGCAGGTGCAAACTAAAAAGTTCCTAGTATGTGTTAACGTAGTAATCTTCAAACAGGACTGCACTGATGCAAACTAGGAAACTCCACGAGGGGGAGATATTGTGCAGCACTTTAGTGCACACTACTATTCACACCTCTGTAGTCCACATAGCTCAGTGGTTCTCAATTGATTTATGCCTGTGGGCCGCATATGCCGCTCTCTATGTGTTATGTGGACTTCATCCATACAAAATATATATACCACTTTTATGGCCCTGAGGGTATCACATGGGCTACAGCTGTGTGCTGATTGAGAGGTTGAGAACCACTGACATAGCCTAAGTCTCCTCTCCCACCAAGTTAACAGCCTACATTAATCTCTTCTCACTTTCTTTGCTCAGTCACTCTTCCATTGAATTCCTTCATTCTCCTCCTGATCCTGCCCTTTCCATTGCCAGCCTGCTTTCCATTCTCTAAATCTCCTCCCTTTCTTTCCTAGGTTTTTCTGCATCTGCGTCCTTTCCTCACATTACTTTTCCTCTCTCCTGATTGTTTGTTTTAGATTTTGACTCTATATATGGGAAACAAACCCCCAAAGAGTTTTCCATCCCCACCGAAAACATCCCCACCTGCCGTCAAAGTTTACAAATGCTGCATCTTGAAGTAAAAGATATGTAGGCCTCGGCCCAGAGGATTTAGAGGAAGGGAGCCCTGCTCCATCCATAGGGAAGAAGGGGAAATGCCAGCTCTGGCCAGCCTCTTGTGCATGAATTATAATGTTGCTTAATTGTAACTCTGAGTTTTGTTGCTTTAGTATGAATGTGTTTATGCTTTGATTTTATAAATGGTAATAAATTATTATTATTGTTCTCATGAAAGGGCATAGGAATTGTGCAAGATATGCCCTAGAGCGGGTGGGACACCATAACTTTACTGGCAGGACTTTGGTTTGGTACTGAAACCCAAGCTCAACAGAAAGAAGGTCAGAAGGGTTCTTTCCTAGAGACCAAGAGTGTTACCTCACAAAGCAAGGACTGGGTCCAAGGGCAGTTCTTTGTTTTATCTTCCACTTAGAGATTCTTCATCCTATGTGGAATGAATCTGTGGGACAGGAGTAGACCAGACTGGTAGCAACAGCAGTAATGTTTCAGAGCTGACTTTGCAGTGTGAGATGACTGCACCTGTGTCTAAGGTCTATAAAGGGCCTGTGAAGCTAGAGTCTTCAACATGAATGGGGGGAAGACCTTTAATGTATACTTCCCAAACTCCTTTTCTTTCTCCAGCACCACAGGGGGTAATTTTATTAGGGCACCTGGTCCATTCACTCAACGCTTAAGTGCTCTGCCTCACAGAACAAGGTTTGTCTCTATCACTATTATCAGTGTGAGGATATTGCTATGAGTAGATTCAGAAATAAATTATAAAAGTAGTAATTTCAAACAACTTGATTGTAATGTTACTTTTTATCCTGAGTGAGGGGCAGTGCATAGTTGCCCTGTGCCAAGAACAGAACAGGGACTGAATTGTGATTCAGAATGTCACAATTTGGTCCCTGGTCCTCCCTGGCTCCAGGGTAAAGTCATCTGCACTAGCCCTTTTCCTGGAGTAAGCTTACTTTCTCCTCTGTTCTACTATGGCTGTAGTGGGTGGTGTTTTGGTATAAAAGGCTAAGGCTCTGCCAGGGCCGGCTCCAGGCACCAGCTTCTCAAGCAGGTGCTTGGGGCGGCCGCTCCGGAGAGGTGCGGCAGGTTCAGGTATTCGGTGGCAATTCGGCGGACGGTCCCTCACTCCGCCTGGGAGTGAAGGACCTCCCGCTGAATTGCCGTCCCAGATCGCGATTGCGGCTTTTTTTTTGTTTTGTTTTGTTTTTGTTTTGTTTTGTTTTGATTTGGCTGCTTGGGGCGGCCAAAACCCTGGAGTCGGCCCTGGGCTCTGCCTATTCACTGTCTACCTATATGGAGGAGGCTTACCAACCAAGTGGTGGCTCCTCTCCCCAACTTGTATTGCTATCATTGATATGGGCAACAAGCACAGGGTCATAAGGGGACTTTTGTGCTACCTTTTCCCCTGCACAAGCATGAAACAAAAGTCAAGTTTCGGTCCATGAAGATTGACATCAGCATCCTGCAATAAGATCTACATGTATGAACCCTTGCACCTGGTGGCTTTAATGGGTTCTGAGATAGCATTAAGGGCTCTCCCATGTGGATCCAATTGCTGTTTTAGAGCCTACATCAGGAGGGATGGAAGCCTTACTTCATTTTCATTTTAAGAATGGGTGATTTGGTTCATTCAGAAGGAGGAAGAAACATTTTTTGTCTATTTAAGGTATCAACTTTCTCTTAAATTGATATCAGGTTTGAATGAAAAGGCCCTTGGCCCAGATCTTCAAAGGTAGTTAGGCTCCTGACTTCCATTGATTGCAGTGAAGTCAGGAGACTAAATACTTTATAGAGCCATAGAAATATAGGCCTGGAAGAGAGCTCGAGAGGTCATCAAGTCAAGCCTCCCATACTGAGACAGGACCAAGTATATCTAAACCTTCCCTGACAGTTTTGTCTAACCTTCAATTATGAGGATTCCACAACTTCCCTTGGAAGCCTGTTCCAGTACTTAACTATCCTTAAAGTTAGAAAGTTTTTCCTAATATCTAACCCTAAATCTCTTTTGCTGTAGATTAAGCTCAATACTTCTTGTCCTATCTTCAGTGGACATGGAGAACAACTAATCACCACTGTCTTTATAACAACCCTTAACATATTTGAAGACTGTTATCAGGTTCCACCTTCAATCTTCTTTTCTCAAGAGTAAACATAACCAGTTTTTAACCTTTCCTTGTAGCTCAGGGTTTCTAAACCTTTTGTCATTTTATTGCTCTCCTCTGGGCTCACTTCAATTTGTCCATATATTTTTCTAAAGTGTGGTGCCAAGAACTGGACACAGTACTCCAGCTGAGGCCTCACCAATGCCCAATAGAAGAAGACAGTTACCTCCCATGTCTAACATATAACACTCCTGTTAATACACTCTAGCCTTTTTCACAACTGCATCACATTGTTGATTCATATTCAATTTCTAATCCACTATAACCCCCAGATCCCTTTCTGCAGTAGTACCCCCTAACTAGTTATTCCTTATTTTGCATTTGTACATTTGATTTTTTTCCTTTGCTCTTGCCTCTATTTAATTTCATTTTATTGGTTTCAGACCAATTCATTGTCATTTTGAATTCTAATCCTATCTTCCAAAGTGCTTGCAACTTCTCTCAGCTTAGTGTCATCTGCATATTTTATAAGCATGCTCTCCACTCTGTTATCCAAGTTAAAAAAAAAAATTGAGCAGTGCTGGACCAACACATGTCCCTGTGGGACCCCACTAGATCTGTCTTCTCAGTTTGACAGTGAATCATTGAGAACTACTCTTGGAGTGCAGTCTTTCAACCAATTATGCACCCACCTTTATAGTAATTTTATCTAGACCACATTTCCCTACTATACTTTTGAGAATGTCAGGTGGGACTGTGTCAGAAGCCTTACTAAAATCAAGAAATATCATGTCTACTGCTTCCCCAAATCCAGTAGGCAAGTAATTAGGTTGGATTGGCATGTTGTGTTATTGGCAAATCCCTGTTGGGTATTTACCCGATTATCCTCAAAGTGCTTAAAAATAGACTGTTTAATAGTTTGTTCCTGTATCTTTCCATGTATTGAAGTTAATCTGACTGGTCTATAATTCCTTGGGTCTTCTTTTTTTCCTATTTTAAGGATAAGTATTATATTTACCCTTCTGCAGTCCTTTGAGATCTCACTCATTCCCCAGGAGTTCTTGAAGATAATTGCTAATGGTGCTGAGATTGCTTCAGTTAGTTCCTTAAGTACCTTAAGGTTGATTTTGTCAGGCCCTGCCAACTTGAATACATCTAACTTATCTAAATATACTCTAACCTGTTCTTTCCCTGTTGTGGCTTGCTCTTCTCCCTTGTTAATATTAATTGGGTTAAGCATCTGGTCACAATTTTTTTTTAGTGAAGACTGAAGCATATTAGGCATTAAACACCACAACCTTCTAGATGTCATCTCCTACAAGCTCTCCCTCTCCATTAACTAGTGGACCTACACTTACCTTCATCTTTCTCTTGCTCCAAATTTATAGAAAATTGACCCTGAAGAGGTCAGATTTCCCTTCTTTGTAAATAGGACTTACTATCCAATCCGAAACCATATTTTCATCTAATGACCTCCAAAAGCTAAGTGAATAGCCCACATGTAGAAAAATAATGCTTTATTATTCCTGAGGTATAAATGTAAATATGCAGTCATCTTATGTCAATACCAGACAACACACAGAGTTTCCACAATATATATTCATAGAGCTGTTTATCCGCATATAGGAATTTTGCTATTGGCTTCAGTGAACAGGATTGGGACTGAAAGCAGTATTGAAAGCATCATACATGTTAGAAAAGGAAACATTTTTATATACCTATAGAGCCTATGGGGTATTATTCAAATATCTTAAAGGACCCATGCAATGCACATGGAAGATACTAGATTAATAGAACAGGAGACTGAAGTCCTTTCTGTTTAATCCACAGAACCGGTATTACATGAGCAATGGTAGCAAAAGCATCCCCGCAGTGGTTTACTAACTTTGTTCCTGATATCTTGGAATGAGAGTGTAGTTTACTCTTTATGCTCATCAGCTCTGGCCTATGCTGAATTTGCCAACTACTGTATGTTGATAATGTGGTGTTTCCATGATGGAGTCCTCTATCTATCAAAAATAGAACTGAGAACATCAGCTCATCTCTCCTAGGGCATTGACCAGCCATCAGTTGCTTTTGGTTGTCTTTCAGTCTTTTGTTACTAACATAGGCTGTATCCACATCTGTCTAGAGAGGAAAAGCTCAGTATCCCATTACAGCCCCACTGAGCCATCCAGTCTCTTCTAATAAACATTTGAGAGAGTCATAAGACAGTTTGTGGATTTCAAGGGATTGTTATCACTGTAACATGGAAGCAATACAGCCAGTTGGAGTGTAATCAACTTAAAATTATATAAGCATAAACAAACTATGTAATTATTACTTTATTAAACATGTAAATCACTTTTGTTTTCCAGAATTACTTCTTTTAGCAGATTATGAGATGAATATTTAATGAGAGATGACTGACTTTGCAGAGCAGAAATTTGATATAGCCCCCTCCGTGCAGGAGTGAGACTCTCTTTACACTATGCTTAGAAACATGGCTCCTCATTCAGCAGAGTTAGGCTTCCTTGGCGTAGCTCACAGTGGAAACTGTTGTTCAAATTTGAAGATAATCCAGTTCTGTGCTGGAGATTTGATGACAGATCTGTATGGTGACTCTGGGGATAGATAACTGTTCTCACATGCTGTCTTAAAACTTAAAAACTCCAGTCCCAACAAACACATTAGATGTTCACACATGATTGGGGGAGGGTAGCACACAAACATCCTAAGCGTGTTGTAATTGTCTAATTGCCTTATCTTTATCTTGATACTGATTTGTGTGAGTATGGTCTTGTGGTTAAGGTACTAGAATGGGTTTAAGGTTCAATTACTGACTCTGCCACAGACTTTCTGTGTCACCCTGGTTAAGTCACTGTGTCTAAGTTCCATTCTCAGTTCCTTTATCTGTCTTTTCTATTTAGCTTGTAAGGTCTGCATGACAGGGTCTATCACTAACTCCATGTTTGTACAGCACCTAGGCTACCGGGGCCCTGATCTTAAGTTGGGGTCCCTAGGTATTACTAAAACACTACTACTAGCAGCCTGGAACAAATCATAACCAAACAAGCGATAGACATACATCGACAGAGTGGGTGGCATACTTTAAAAACAAAGGCTTTGCGATACCTGTTACGCATTTAGTGCCCTGGCATGCATTAAAAGAAAATTTATTCTGTATATTCATCATCTTTCAGGGGCCAAAAAGGGGCATTTTCAAACAGTCTCTAAAAGTTTGTCACACATGGTCTGCATATTCTCAGTTTAATAGTATATTACCAATTCCTCTGTGGGGTCATTCGGAGCAAGGCACTGTTCTCTGGTACTGCATGGAGCATAGCCAGAAGGAATAATTCAAGCTTTGCAGATGAGGTACAGAAATTACTGTAAGACTAGAAGAATGCTTTGACTCCATGAAAACTAAGCCATGGAATCCCATAGAATTTACATAGTGCAACCTTTGCAAGTGTTGCCAAATACGGTATGGAACCTTCACCAGCCACAGTAACCTTGTTTCATATCTGTCACATGCAGAGATAGTATGTATAGTGTTAACCTCTTCAGCTAAGAATTAAATTTGATATTTTTGCTTACAGTAATTTCAGTATAACTACATCACAATTAGATACATCTCTTCTTCTGATCTCTAATGGCTTTCTCATAACTTCCTCA
Source organism: Trachemys scripta elegans (assembly GCF_013100865.1). NCBI lineage: Eukaryota > Metazoa > Chordata > Testudines > Emydidae > Trachemys > Trachemys scripta. The sequence goes on from NC_048301.1 coordinate 88,562,992, forward strand.
CCGAATGCAAGCTTCTCATTCTTTTCCTCAGGCTGTGCACAATTCCTTCCATGCCCACAGCTCTGTTTTCATTTCCTACTACTCCTTCCTATTCATCTTTGCTTCATCAACAAATCCATTCTCTTCTCCTTCTTTCTCTCATTTTTGGATCTTCTCCCATGCTGCCTGCTATGCTAAGAATGAGAGGTGTAAATCAGGACCAAATTCTGCTTATTTTATTTTATTTTATTTTTAAGACTGGCCCAAATTCACTCTTGATGTAACTCCACAGACTTTACTGGAGTCACATCACAAGTTTGGTTCACTGGACCTAAACAGTAACTAAATAGAGCTCTTTCAGTTATATTTTGTAAGTGCTTCATAGATATTTTCATTTTCTAGGACTGTGCCATTCTGAAATATTTATGTCTTTTGTTTTATTGGCAGTGAAATGCCAAGAATTTCTTGAAAAACCAATAGACTATCTTGCTATGGAAATAATATTTACTTTTTTACCCGACCGTTAAAAAAATTAATGAAGAAAACAATGTACATATTTTTACTAAATATAATTTTGATGTGCTTCTTTTGGCTACATAGACATCACCAGGCCGAGTTATTACCAGGAATAGTCAAACGACATTTTTGTTTCATACTCGGCATTTTAAAAAAGCAGACTGTTTTAGCCACTAGAGAGTAACATCAATAGAAAAGAGACAGATGTTCCAATTTTTTTTTTTATAAAACTAAGGAACTTTTCAAGTTCACTGACTAAAATGCCACTGAAGAGTGAGCTAGAAATATTGTACAATGATGACATTGTCCTAAGCAGATGAAGAAAATGTACTATTTAAATCACCAGTAATGCTCACTAGCATACTTGAAATAATTAGTGATTGTATGATCAACAGACACACATAGTAAAGGATACGTAATTCCTTCCTACCATTATAGTAAAGGGAGATTACATATAAATGTCTATTCAAAGGAGAGGATACAAGACTGTTGCCAACAGTTGTAATAGAGAGAGAGAGAAAGAAAGTTTAATTAACAAGTACTACCCAGAGAGATATTTTGTAGGAAGAATGACTCATAAGATAATAATGCAACTTTGCCAGTGGCCAGGATAGGAAGGGAGAATATAAAGGAATAGCTTGCACTTAACGAAGTAGAAATAGTTGCTATATCTTTAGGAAGTTGAAAATGTACCTTTGTTGTCTGCTTACTCATATCCTTGCTGTACATTTCTAGTTTTTTAGGTGAGGGGGGGCAAGGTTTTAGTTTGCTCTAAAGCTGTCTGGCAAGGACAAAAGCGTCAGCAATATGTGTCTTCCTCAATAGAAAGAGCTCTTTGTCTGTATTAAAAATAGTATCAGTGAAAAAGTAGAGTCAGAAGACAAAGTAACATATTGTCCAGGATTGCCTCTTGTTCCAAGTTTCATGTACTTTTCTGCATTTTAAAAATCCTTAGGAAAGTATTAGTTTTTCAAAGGTGCTGCTCTTGTACTACTGGAGAATGTGCTAAGTCAACCAGGAACTTCAAAAAATAGTGCTTTGCGGAGAACTATGACAACTATTGAGAGCAGGTGTTCCTGTTTTACCTCATTGAGGCATTTCCATTGAGAGACTATGATGGCATCTCAGAAGAAGACCATCTTTGTTCCTTGTCACTCTCTGAAATCTGGGCCCCATAGAAGTCAGTGAGAATTTTGCCATTGACTTCAGTGGGGCCAGAATTTCACTATGAGAGTCATGATGGGCCTCATTTCTGCCATGGATAGGTTTTGCTGCAAAATGGTTTCATGTTGCTGCTTAATTAATTGAGCAATAAGTCAGTGCTTATGAGGACTGGCTAGCTTTCTTCAGAAAAAAAGGACTCAACCCATTTTTTATCTTTACCACTCCCCATCTTCAGAGGCTCAGCAGTTCCCACATTCTTCTAGCTAAAGACAGCTAGAGATGGCTCCACCTGGAGACCACTGAAGTTGTTCACTGAGAGCTGAAGAGGGATGTGAGAATATTAGACTGTCCCTAAAAGGGTGAACCTGGTGTCTCTTCTGACATGGAATTAGAGACGACTTTAGGTTCAATATCTGCAGTTAGCTTAAGAAAATATTTTGTGACAACTGAGCAGATTCTGTAATTCCACACTGTCTGAATCCATAGCTGGCTGCAGAATTCCATGAGTGCTGCCATTTCACCATTCCAGGGACGGGCCAACCCTCTTTCCCCTATTGCTTCCACAGTGCAATTCAGGAAATAATAATATAGTAAAATATTTTATTAGGTAAGTGATAACATTTTGTATCAGCTCATGTTCATCTGAAATGCACACCTAGCCTTGTTAGCTGTCCTTTAATGTCCTTTGAGAAGCATTGGATTTATATATTTTCAGAAGGGGAGATGAAGTGGGTTTCAATATATTTAGTGTTTTTCCAGATATCAGAATTCACTATCTGCATTAAAAGGATAGGTCACTACCATATCGAATACAGTAGTTTATGACTGGGATTTCTTTACATTACAAAACAATATTGAGGAACATTATTGTAATCATCAATGCCCCCCTTCCTTTCTGGCGTCTCCAGAGTGATGAGGTCACTTCTTTGCCTTGGAACAGTCCTTGGTAGCATCCTCTATGTTCTGGTTCTCGGGCAAATGCTCCAGTGGCTAGGCCCTTAGGCTCTAGCACCTGATAGGTCCCAAATATTCAACTGCCATGCTGCTCACAAATCCTTGCCTGACCCACTCCTCAGCAACTGTCCTAAAAGCACATTAAATCACCCCTTATTTGCATATTGTGACGCTATAATCTGTAGGTGCAAGAGGAATAAGAACAGCAGATTCTGAAAAGGAAGCATCCTTGCATCTACTTACTCCAGTTCATCATAATGGGGGCATACAAGTGCCTGCCCTGGCTTGGTCTTCTGATGCCTGCTGGTTCAAACACCTTGCTGATTTGGGTACCCTCAAACATTTGCCTAATCTTGTTGTGGTATGTGGCTATGCTTTTGGATGGGTCAGATAGGACTTTAGGGGAGACTCCTAAAAAATGTTGGATTTTTCTCATTAACTTTCAGTGGGACTTGTGCTCCAGATCCATGAGGAACTTTTGAAAATCCCATTCATAGCCTATTATAATGCAGAACAGAGGCATTCCCACCAAATGACAGGAGCTAGTTCATAGAGTACTTCTTGTCTACCTGGTACTTCTGTAGAAATTTAGCATTCCCTCTTCCATTTGTGTTCCCTAATCCAAACTGGTTCTTTCTTCTGGTACTCCTGGGTGGATACTCTTAGTCCATAGTTTTCCTTTTGCCTCTGAGTAGTCTTTGGTGATGCTTTACTGTTTCGCCAGCTGTGTTGAGAATGCCTACCAAATAGGTTACATATTATGTAGGATTAATATATCTTTCTCTCACTGCATCATCCAACAATTCTAGCATGAGGGTGATTCTTATGTCTAAACATGACTATATGCTAGTTCTGTAGGGCATTGTGACATAGCTTTTTCTCCCTATCTCCATTGTTTGGCATCTATAAAATATGACAACATAGCTGTCAGCATACAGTTCAGATGTTTGTGGGTGGTAAGTGGTGATATGGGTCTTACCTATCTCAAGTAGGTCACATGCCTCTCAAAAGAAGCATGATTCAAAGTTTCAGCCCTGATCACTGTGCAAGGAGCGAGGCACACTGTACTGACAGCTATTATATGTTTCATCAAAGCGTTTTCTAGACTATACTATGTTGCTAAAACCATCTTAAAACTTGTGGATTGTGTGAAACGTTGAATTTCAGAGTAGTTTTTCTGTCTTACATTCTGTCCCTGTGTTCCGTATTGTTACAACATCATGCTTGTTAGACACTCCTGCATCTTTTTTTGGAGGGGAAAGGATGATGTAACCTATACTGTTAAATGGGATGACAGGATTTTCCTATTGTTCCTTTCTGTTTACAAATATTGGACACTTGCAGAGAGCTGAGGGGTAAATATTATTGACTCACTGGAGCATGTGTGGCTCATTTGACTCCAGCATGATTCTAAGAGAGGAGAGAGAGCTCTCTGAGAGAAGGAACTAAGTTCTAGGATAGATGGGTTGAACCTGAGGGAAGAGACCTTAAGAGCAGCAAAGCTCTGAAAGAAGGGTTAGGCTGGAGGTTAATGTTATTTTGGAAGTGTGTGTTTGTTAATAAAACCAAATTCTAGGAGAAGAGACCATTTCTACAAGTAGGATGTAGCTTTTGTTATAAAGTAGGTAGGGATGCTGGCAGCATATGACACATTTCTTTATAACATTTTTCTGTATTTGACTGTTTTTCTTGTATTTAGAAAAGCTTTTTGGACTTATGTTTTTCATAAGTAACAATAACAAATATGATTGTATAATGATTGCCCATGTGTTGCAGATCAAATAAATCTTTGGTATGTTGGACCTAAGATTGAGGTTTCCTAATTTCTTCTCAGCTTTTTGAAAAATTATTATTATTGTCGCAAAGCCACCACTAAAGTAAAGTAGGATCCCCAGGCTGCCTTGGACTGGGTGCAGGGTCATAATACAGTGCTGAAGAAAGGGCAAAGTGAAATGAGCATGCCTGCTATCTGAATGGAAAAGTCCAGAGAGTTCAGAACTCTGGTGTACTTTCATCTCCTTTTATTTGCTTAGTATCTCTCTGAAAATTTGTTATTACAGGGTAGATTTACACTATGATTCTCTTCTGGTAAGTTAGAACATTGGAGAAAAAAATTGAATAAGTAAACAGGCAGTTTGATAGTCAATGTGACTTTTGAAAATGAGATGTAGGCTCCTAAGTCACTCAGGCCTTGGAACACTTTGAGGGGCAACATCTAAATACTTTTTTAAAAGCTAGGTCTAAAGGGTTAGAAGATCTCCTATTTGGTTGCAAGAATGATTTGGGTCTGATTTAGTAACATTTTACACCAGTTTATGCCAGTAGTGAATTTGGCCCATTGATGAGCCTTCAATGGGATTCCTCACACAAGTTATGCAAGCAGGACTTAGCTCTTAGTTACTAAGTAATCTCTTCAGGTTGTCTTTTGTATATATGTGTAAAGTACTCAATATACTTATGGATACAGCTGGTTGGAAATTTTCTCACAGAACGTTTTTTCCAATAGAGCCGTACTGGCTCCAGTTCATCTGGCTGGCTCCACAGGCTCTCAGCTCCTTGCTGCCAGGTGGTGGGCTGAAGTGGAGGTGGGAGCCTGGAGGTGTAGGTGCCCTGGCTCCCAAACTCTCAGGCTTGCAGCTCTGTGGCAGCCCAATCTTTCAGGGCTTCCAGACTCCCAGCATCTCAGCAGCCCAGACTCTCAGAACTTCTATGATTCTGGCTCTGAGGAAGCCTACCAGTTAGGCTGCCTCAGAGTTGGTGCTTCCAGGGTCCCAAGGTTGCCCAGCTCCCTGCTTGATGGGCTGCCGAGGCTCTGGGGAGTTTGGGGAGATTGAAATATTTAGAAAAGGTCAAAGTGAAATGTCATTCTGCCTTTTTCTAAATGAAAATTTGGAATTCCCATTCTATGGGAAACATCAACATTTCATTTTTTTGTTCCATTTTGGAATGATTTCAGAATTTCCCATGGAACGGGATTTCCAGTTTCTGGCCAGCTCTATTTATGGAAACTGAAGCCTTCCTTCTGCAAAGCACTTCAGCTTGTGCTTAAGTCCATCCCTTTTTAATAAAACATTAAATATATGTTTAATTCCTTGACTTCAATAGGACTTAAAGTGAAACACGTAGCTTTGCTAAACAGAGGCCAAAATAATAAGATAATAGCGTGGATTTGACCATATTGGAGTATTTTTTTTTTTTTTTTACATTTTTTTCATTGGTTTCATTGCTTTTTTGGCTGAAAACAAACCCAGACAGCACTGCATGTGAGTGATGAAAGTTACCAGGGGACCGATCCCTTCCCACCAACTCCTGTGTTTACATTTTTGAAATCCTTTAATTCGAGGTCTTCCCACACTAAAAACATACCGCTTAAGTTGTCATTGGGGTGGGTTTTTAAATTGGACAGCCAAAATGTGTTCTGGCATTAACAAATTATCTTGTTGGTTAAGTATTAAAATATACAATCAAATCAAAAATAGTAAATGAAAATTCTTCAGGGTAATGTGGGTTATAAGTAGTTGAGGGTGGAGGGGCAGAAAACCGCGTAACACGAAAACAGGTTTTTGATAAGATGACTTGTATTTCTCAGGAAAGAGGAAAATATTTAATTAAATAAGGTAACATTTGTTTTTCTCTTTACATTCACTTGGTTGCCAAGCAGCTATGGTTTTTTAGAAATTTTTTTGTACATATTGTTATTTAACGTTGTGTTTCATAGGTAGGTATCTTGCAGTTTGCTCGTCACTGCTGTTATTTCTGTACTTCACTGCATATCCATAGATCATAAAAGACTATATTAAAGACACATTTCTTTATGTAACACATGTACTTGCATAGGCGCAACCTCTGAGGTCAACACATCAGAGAATGATCATTGTCAACTCAGCCAAATGTATTTCTTAAGCCCATCTTTTACAATAATAATAAAAAACCCCTTGTGGCTAGAGATATTCCATTTTAAATAGGCTATAATTTCTTGATTCAAAGGGACTGAAATTTCTCTGAACTGAGCTCAAATACATTTTGAAGGCATCTAAGAGAAGATCAAGAAAGTATTGTAGCAAATGAAGATGTCATGGTGATGGGGGCTATAAAAAACAAAGCTGAAGGACTAACACAAAGGTATAAAATCTGACTCATTCTCCAAGAGGAAAAGTCATGCTTCACTATCCATTTGCTGAAAAGTTATAAGTAGCATGCTGAAAAATATTTAAAGTGTAAAAAATGTGAGAAGGGAACAAGTGAAATAAGATCATTAAAACCACACAGAGAAGTCATATCACATCAGGGATGGCCTTTCAGGTTACCAGTAGCAACTAGCCAAAGATGTCTTCCAAAAGTTGGTCTATCTGCACAGGTAGTAGGTACAGACGCATGGAAGGCAAAGAAGGCCACCACAACTCACTCTGACTGCTGCTTTTTCCGGCTAGTAATAGTGTAGAGGATATTTGGGACCCTATTAACAGAGACAGTTAACACGTCTTTAGAAGAGAGAATTCACCTTCTACCCCAACATAACCACCATCTGACTGCTAATGAAGGGATGAGTATTTGATGTTGGTGACCTTGTTAGTTATTACCCAGGGTCAAACCTACATTTTCCAAGCAAGCTCATTGAACAGCTAGATAAAACAGATTAAAATGCCAGCCAGTTGACTCTGAATTCCTCCAAGGCAGGGTTCAGGCAAGGGCATGGTACAGGCAGCAATTTGTTGCTTGGTTGGATTATCTTCTCCTGCCCATTAAGAGGGAAACGATATCCATTCCCCAACTGGATCTCTCTGTGGCTTTTCTGCTTTTGATACTCTCAATTAGCAAACATGCTTTTCATGCCTCCAAGAGACTGTAGGGGTGAATGGGAATGTCATGAAATGGTTCAGGCCCTACCTCTTGTTTTGAACTCAGAGATCCATGATAGACACAGATTCTCTTCTCCCAGAACCCTCACCTGTTGTGCCACAATGCTCAGTCTTGTTTCCCATCCTGTTCAATGTGTATATGAAGCCAGCGGGGGAGTTGGATAGATAATATGGGCTGAAATGCCAGACATTTAGAGATGACTCTCTGCTCTACATCCCTTTTTACAGCAGATATAAACTGGGCCATTTCCCAGCTCTCACATTGCCTAGCAGAGCTAAGCACTGAGATTAAGAGCAGCTCTCTAAAGCTTAACTCAAGCAGCACAATGGTGATGCTGTAAAGAGAGGGAAACATTCTGAAGAAATTGCCTCCTTCCAAACATTCCCCTCTATTATGGGTGCCTTCCCATTGATTGTAAAATCAGTTCACTGGGGGAGGGCGGAGGTGCTGCTGCAATGCTTTTGGATGCCAAATTAACCAGAGATGTGAAAAGAACCAATTTCCTCTTCGTGCTGGCCAGAAAAATGTGCCCCAATCCTTTTAGACCATTTTTGGTCGTGGTGATATATGCATTTAGGTTCAATTATTAAACTCATTAAAATTAGGAATGAAGCCACACACCCTGAAAAAACTTCATCTAGTACCAAATGCTATAGCCTGCCTTGTTAGGAAGACAATTGGTCATGAACACATCAGTCCCGTTCTTTGCTGTATGTGCAGGCTCAGTGAAAAATACAAAGTCTAATTCAAGGTCTCTGTCCTGATGCTCAAAGCTCACCATAGAGCTAACTCATGCTTGAGAGATCACCCACCCCTCCCTCTCTGACCAAGTTTTTTCACAATAAGTGAGTTACACTCTGGAACAATGATATTGTTGATCAACAGAGAGAAGCATGAAGAAAATGGCACTTTCATAGAAGCCAGACATAGATTTTGGAACTTCTTCCCACAGGAGATAAATGACCACTGACCTCTTACACTTACAGTATCCCACCCGTACACCCCACCAGTATCCCACCCAAGACAGAATTTGAAGCACTGGCCTAAATTTTGGCACTTGACATTTGAAGATGGAAATAATTATGAATGAAATTTTCTTATCCACCTTTTTTCCACCCACACTTCGTGCCACTTATATATCTAAATAACTGATTTGTGGTGTAATCAGTTACCTAAGCATGTAATGAGCTAACTGCAAGTATAGACTAATGGGCAAAAAAAAAGGGTGGTCAGTGTTCATTTTAGAGTACTTTTAGCATTAGACATGGTCCTGAAAAAAATTCCCAGATATGAACTCCAAATTTTGTATTGCAATAATGGGCAAGACCAAAGCCTCAGATCTGAAAACGGTTTGGCTTGAAGGGGAGGAAGAGGGCGGGAATGGGGATAGGATTCAAAATCAATCGTAATCTGCATTTTTCCAAAGTGGGTTGAGCTGCAAAGTCAGATATGACCAGCTTTAATAAATCCTTTAGAATCTGAAAAACATTATAGGTAGGTGTATTAGTGCCTGCTCACTTCTCTAAGGATTACAGCATCCTGAATTACTTTACAAAGATGTGTTATTGCACAGAACAAATTGAACTCACAGTCCCCAGTGCTGTAATTGTGACACAGAGACGGATTACACTATTTGGGGCTGTCAATGAATGTTATTACTCACTAACAAAAATCTCAATAATGTATCTTCTATAATTAATGGGTTCTTTATTCATTTCTACTGATCAAGGTGCATGGAAAATACCTTCAGTGTCCATGGATTTTCTCCAGTTTAAATATTTAGTATTATTCTTTTCTGGGGAATTGTTGACAAAATAAAAATAATCTGTTCTTGCTGTTTCATCCCTAAAATAAGGAACTTTTCAAATGTACAGTTTTCCACTAATGACTAGAAATTGAACTCTAGTCTACAGTTTCATTAATTAGCGAAGGTTTTGGGGTTGTTGATTTTTTTTGGGTTAAATGAAAAACAAATCAAATAAATGCAGACATTACCTTGCCAAACAAGATCTTTTCAGCAATTTACTTAGTGTAGGGAAAACACATCATGTGGGTGGTAAGCTTGCCATACTCACTGCTACAGCCATACTAGAAAGAAAACTAATGTCACCAGTGATAGAGAATAATAATAAGCATGGCAAGGCCGGATGACTTATCTGGGAAACTTACAAGGGTTCATTTGTGTGCATATAACTTTGTGTGCATCTCAGTACAGTTAATAAATTCTAAAAATTATATGAAGAGGTGCACACATTTTCATGAGCAAGGTCCACTTAAAAAATTGAGGGGATGACTGTGGAAAACTTTCTCATGTCGGTGAATGTTTACATACAAAAGGAGTCTCAATCCCTTTCATGAAACTTTTCCTATAAATGCTCATCTGCATGGGTTCCTGCATGAGGCCTGGAATATTAACTGCATGCTTAGATGTTAGAGTCCATCACCACCTATATACATATGTTAGTGACTGTTAAAAGAAGGCTAGGGTCTGTAAATACATAGAAGGTAGCAACACCGTTTATGACTTTAACATAATGACTTTTATGACTTTAACTGTAGCTTGCTGAATGTTCTTGCCAGGACTGCAGCCTTCTTTATAAAAACACAAGTCCACATAACTTAGAGGCACCGTAGTCCAGTGGTCTGATCATCCCCAAGATTTCTTGAATTGTAATCCTATTGTCCCTATTGTGTGCCCTTGGGTAAGTCACTTAACAGTTCAGTGTCTCTGTTTTCACATCTGTCAAATATAGCTAATGATTAACAATCTCAGAGGTGTTGTGAAGATTAATTGCTTACAGTTTATACAGTACTTTGAAAATATAAAGCACCGTAGAAGAGTTAAATATAATTCAGTTTAACCTATGGCAAATAGGGAATGCTCTAAACTTCCTTCATGTTATAAATGGAGCACTCGTGACTATTGTGGTTAAAGATGCTGTATGGTGTCTGCCAAATGATGGCCAGATACTAGAATGGATTTAGCTAACTAATGCATGTAGCCATTCAACAGCTGGGCTGTCTGTGTTGAGTTCTGCATATTGATGTTTCTAGATGCAAGTGGTGTACCTGTAGCAAGTGAACTGAGACAAACATTCTTATCTGATGGCTCATTAACTGTACGTCCATCCTACACACTTGGCAAGCACTGTTCTAGCACTTCTATATTGCCAACTCCCATGACTTTCATCATTAAACTCACAGTGTCTGATGTTTTTCTTAAAGCCTCCGCTGTTGGAATCAAGAGATTGCATGAGTATCTCAGCTTTCATATGCTAAAGAAATTAAGTTTATTGCCTTCATGAAGATGGAGAAGCAGGCCAGAGAAATGTGCAAATTCAGAGCAAAGCAAATGTGACCCTAGGGGATCATTTACCATACAGCAAATAAAAAGAACCCAACATTTATTATTTTTAAATAATGGCATGATTTTGAAACCAATCACATGATTTTTTCAGGCGTGACTTTTCTCCTGACGTTTGAATGCTTGGGGTGGGCAATACTGCATTCAGCTCTGGCATGCTGCACTTCAGTCCTGGCAACCCACACTCCAGTAATTAAGGTCTTTCCTTTACTGAAACCTGCCAATAATGCAGCCTCAAATGGATAGAGATCCACTAGTGACTCAGGCTGCCAAACCCATTTTTACTTGTAACCCAGATTTGAACTCATAACTCCAGAGATAAAAGACTATTATATTAACCCATTGCCCCATCCAGTGTCTAATCACGACAATTCCTCAGTAACTCTGCTTATCAAGCATGGATACTTTATGTAGTATTGTATTACTGTAACAGCGCCATTCCTTTGCTAAGTAGCAGTTTTATATAAATGGTATCCACATAACGGGATCAATGTGATGATTATAAACAACTCTACTGTCTTTTACAATCAGGATTTTAAAGGAGAAACAGCAATGTGCATTCTGTGGATGACAGATGTTCCAGCAAAATCTATAATTTTACTCTTCTGTAAAGCTGTTGAACCACAGAAGACAGGTTTAACTAAAAAGAAAATCTACAGAGGCCTCTTCTGATAAGTTGTATTGCAGTATGTTAACAGACTGAGTTTTAATTTTAGTTTGTAGATATGAGCAACTTGTAACACAGCACCACTGTCAAAAGAGAGCACATGCTTTGTTGCAATACCTTTACTTCTTTGTAATACTAGAGGTTTTGCGTCAGAGACTAATGTTTCACTTTATTAAATATTTACCAACAACCCATTGGCCATATGTCGTAGAGTTTGCATGGTGACAGACTCAGTATTCGTCACCTTTTCAAGCTGATTCTGTTAAATCCACTGTGTTATGCAGGCTCACAAAGCTCTTTCAATAACCTTGTTTTTTGTCCTCTGTCCTTTCTTTGCTAAGCTGGTGTCAATATCGCATTTGTGTTCTATTGAAATATTTTGCAGGAATGAGCTTGTCAAGGCTTTTTTATTGGGGTGCCATGAAAGATGTCAGCATTTCTTTCTCAAGCCTTGTTTATCTGCCAGTATTTGTCTTCAATTATTTTCTAAGTGCAGAGATACTTTCCATGTGGAAATGAAATTAGTCAAATGATATGATAATACTTAAAAAGTCTCTTTACATTCCTCCCCCCATTCCGCCCAGAGGATTAGTCTGAGATCTGGTTCAGTTTACACCGTCTTAAATAAGACTCACCTAAAAGTATGTACAGTTGTCACAGGTTAGGTTTTTATAGGCTTTTGATTAGGCATGTGGTTTGTGTGCATGTAGGAGGCACTCATTGCTCCTGTTAAACTGATAACATGAATATTTTAACTTTTTAGAGTTTTAAAATCTACTTGTATATTTCTATCATCGAATCTTTCTGAATTTGATAGAGTTTTTACTAATATAAATTTGTGTTCTCAAGTGCTGTTTGCTTTTTTACATAATAGTAATTTGAAAAGTATAAATTAAAAATGATTTGAAAATATTGGAAGCCAGTCATCTATATGATTATGTAACTAACTTTGACAATGTAAGCATGTATGCTTAGATACTTTGGTGATGGGAGCCAAATAAGTACCTATATAGAAAAATATCATATAATTATTAGATAAATAATAAATATTATCTTCCCCACATGCTCAGGGTTTAGCTGATCGCCATATTTGAGGTTGGGAAGGAATTTTCCTCCAGGGCAGATTGGCAGAGGCCTTGGGGTTTTTTTTGCCTTCCTCTGCAGCGTGGGACCCGGGTCACTTGCTGGAGGATTCTCTGCATCTTGAAGTCTTTAAACCACAAGTTGAGAACTTCAATATCTCAGACATAGGTCTAGGGTTTGTTATAGGAGTGGGTGGGTGAGATTCTGTGGCCTGCGTTGTGCAGGAGATCAGACAAGAAGATCATAATGGTCCCTTCTGACCTTAAAGTCTGTGTCTATGAGTCTATGATCAACAATTGATTTATCCTTATGCAAGAATATGTTGCCACTTTATGCCTTGTTATGCATAGAATATGGGAGAACTTCAACAGGGCCTTGCTTGAGTAATATGACTGATGTAATATTGTGGTTCAGCTACCTAAAGTAAAGGCGGATTCGTTTATGTTGCTTCAGCAATATTTTCTGATGTTCTGAAATAGTTAAAATCCCCAGGGCAGATTCTGAGACGGTGTACATTGCGGTAAATGAAACGATGACAATTTACACTCTTTGAGAATCTTCCCCCATAACCCTTGTGCTGCCCCAAGACCTTTTCTTTTTTCAGTCTATAAAGGGATTTTTAGTTCCTGTTGGAAAGTGCTGGATTAAGAGTCCTGGAGACTGAAGTCTTCTTCAGACCTACAGAAGAAGTGCAGCACAGGGCAGGGGCAGTTTAAGATGCTTCATGCTGGCCTGCCAATATGCCTTAGCCCTGAGCTGGGAGCCCTGTCACTAGAAATGTGAGGATGCTTCAGTCTATATGCCCATTCAGTCATTGGCCTCTGCTAAGACTAACAATTCATGCCTTCTGAGGTGGTGGTTTTGTGATGTGCGTATCTCTCTGCTAGGGATGGGAAGACAAAAACCAATAGGTCATTTCATATATTGTAGGCCATTAGATAGTAATAACCATTGGTCACTATCTAGAGCAATGGTGGGCAACCTGCGGCCTGCAGGCTGCATGCAGCCCGTCACGGTAATCCGCTGATGGCCCGTGAGACAGTTTGTTTACATTTGCACCGCTGCCCGCAGCTCCCAGTGGCCACGGTTCACTGTTCCTGGCCAATGGGAGCTGCGGGAAGCGGAGGCCAGCACATCCCTGTGATTGTTGCTATGCTGCATGCCCTGGCCACTTGGAAAAACACAGCAATAGCAGAAATATAATTGAGATTGTCCAGCTATGCTGGAAGAAGGACAGGAGACACTGGATGTGGTTTAATTAGGCCGCACTTTATTCTTAAATGTCTGGGAGCACCCGGCAGACAAAAGGGTACAGTGCAGGTAATGCCATAATCCTTTCAATATATACATGGGAGGCTTCTGTCAGCCCTCCCACTTACCCATCCTGGTCGCCAGCCAACCCGCTGGTGGGACCTCACCCTCCTTCCTCCTCAAATGAGAATTATGTGGGGGGCACCTTTTATCCGGCAGTGAGGCTCAGCCTCCCCTACCCCTACCCTCTCAATGAAAGGAGCAACTAGCACAATGCCCACAGTGAATCCTGACAAAACCCAAGGGTGGGAAAGTGGGTGCTGCTCTGCCTGGTCCAGATAAAAGAGGGCTTTTCCTGCACTAGCATGGCCCTATATAGCCCCCCCCCCCTTCCGGTCACCTTGGGGGAGGATGGGACAGAGTCCCCACACTGACCTGGTCTGCAGCTGCAGCAGAAAGTCACTCCTTGGCTCTCTAGCCCTTAAAAGGGCACACAACCTTTTCCAACAAGCCAGACAATGGACCCCACTATTTAATGTGCGGTGAGGCCATCATCTTGCCCTTAAAGCACAGAGCCCTCAAACTTGGCCTCAGGAGAATCTTCATTCACTGTTAGCAGCACAGTCCTATGTAGTTCTGATTCCATCCAGTACAGGGGAGCCAGTTCATTACATAAAAAGAAGAACAGGAGTACTCAGCCATTCCCAGTCCTCGCTTACAGACAACCCCCCAACCTAAAGCAAATACTCACCAGCAACCACACATCACTGAACAAAACCACTAACCAAGGAACCTATCCTTGTAACAAACCCTGATGCCAACTCTGTTCACATATCTATTCAAGTGACATCATCATAGGACCTAATCACATCAGCCATACCATCAGGGGCTCGTTCACCTGCACATCTACCAATGTGATATATGCCATCATGTGCCAGCAATGCCCCTCTGCCATGTACATTGGCCAAACCGGACAGTCTCTACGCAAAAGAATTAATGGACACAAATCTGACATCAGGAATCAAAATACTCAAAAACCAGTGGGAGAACATTTTAACCTGTCTGGTCATTCAGTGACAGACCTGCGGGTGGCTATATTACAACAGAAAAACTTCAAAAACAGACTCCAACGAGAGACTGCTGAGCTAGAATTGATATGCAAACTAGACACAATCAACTCCGGTTTGAATAAGGACTGGGAATGGCTGAGCCATTACAAACATTGAATCTATCTCCCCTTGTAAGTATTCTCACACTTCTTAACTGTCTGTACTGGGCTAGCTTGATTATCACTTCAAAAGTTTTTTTTTCTCTTAATTAATTGGCCTCTCAGAGTTGGTAAGACAACTCTCACCTGTTTATGCTCTCTGTATGTGTGTATATATATATCCTCAATATATGTTCCATTCTATATGCATCCGAAGAAGTGGGCTGTAGTCCACGAAAGCTTATGCTCTAATAAATTTGTTAGTCTCTAAGGTGCCACAAGTACTCCTGTTCTTCTTTTTGCGGATACAGACTAACACAGCTGCTACTCTGAAAACAGTTCATTACATATATCCCAAAGTTTTGATTTAGCCAAAGTTTTTAGAAAATAGCAGTACAGTATATATTGAACATCTTTTCGGAAAAAGATCCAGGAAGCAAGATCTTTGGAGCCAAAGATTAAGTTAGTTGAAAGACTGAGATTGGATGGCTCTAACCTGTAGGAGATGAGACGTGACCATTTCTGCTTGTTTCTCATTTTGACTTTTATTCTATATGCAAGCAATTAAGTTTTATTGATTTAATATTTTATAGGATTAGCATATAAATGAGACGTGAAGTCAAATTCTTCATAATATATTCTCACCAAAGTCCTGCCCATACTGGTAGCAGAACTACAATATATTATCTACAATTGTGCTTAAACATGGCTGTTTGTAAACTGTGTAACAGAAATACGGTACTTGGTTTATATTTTAATTATTCATATTATATATAATCCAGTGTTTCAAGTATAGGTAAGATTAGGGAGTAAATGGTTAACACATTATGAGAAATTTAAGTATAGTTTGTGTGTGTGTAAAAAGTTAATGGGGAAGAAACATGGCTGTTGGATGCAGGGCTTTGCCACAGTTTTCATTGCTAACTTGGACAAAGTTTAAAGAACAACTGGAAACATTTTAGAAAATTATGGACTCATGGAGTAATCTATAACATACTTTGAGTAGCACAGTTTTCTGAAAAATATCCCTGTGAACATTACATAAAAAGCCATGCAAAAATCCTGTTACAAAAGTGTAACTTAAGTGTCTATGAACTGTAGTGACAGGTGCTTTACAAATCAAATGCCATGGATAGATAGATTAGATTGTCACAGCTGTAGATAGCATGGATCTCTTCTCAGCATAGACCAAGGTCACAGTCTAAAACAGAGGTGCTTAAATACTACAAAACCAGTATTTTATCTTGCACAAATGTTTGGGGAATGGATGACCTTCACACAAATATCCATGTTGGTATGCCAGCAATGGTATCCATGTGCAAACAAGAATATTTGTTATTCATCATTTGCTATTTGTCATTTGTTAATCAGCTGTCTAAAACATCCCATCAAGGAGCAGAAACAATACCATGTGGCGTAGGTAACTAACCATATTCCATCAGCAGCAAAACAGAGACAATTGAAATGAACAGATCAGAAACAGCCCATTTGTTCATGTAATTTGAAATTTGTTCATGTTAGCTTATCATACAATTTCTAAAAAGGAATTTCAGAAGTATATGTGAAAGTCTTTCTGAATGATTCTCAAGCAGAAAAAAGAGCTAAATTCAATGAATAATTTATTTGCAATTAATCATTCAAAAAGCTTTAGTCTGACTCTTGGTCTGAGAATTCTGGGTAGCTAATTTTCTTTTTTCCTATTTGTTTTTAATTACACAATAAGAACAGTCAAAGATAAGTGGGCTGAATCTCTTGCTGAGACTGGATGCTCTAGAGAAGGCCTCCTGGATTGCTTGAATCAGAATAAATGGGTTAGAAAGTAAATTAATAGAGCTAATGGAAAAATCAAGTTTGTTACACGAAACATTTCGAAAATTTTCCATTTTTTTCAAAAATGTCAAATGTTTCTGTTTTTTTTCAATAAGAAAACCAAAAACTAACCTCCAAATTATTTGCTTTTCAGATTTGATTTCCTCTGCTCTCCCACTTTCAGCTGCAAAATGGAAAAGGGGGGAAATGAGCAAAATGAGAAAAAGAGGAAAAAGGGGGAGGAGTGGACAAATAAAACTTGAAAACAATTATTTTAATCTGTTTTGTTCTTTAGTTGAAAAAAATTGGAATTTAAAAAAAATGAATATTTTTTGCAGACAATGTTCATTTTTAAATAAAATCCATTTTTTGACAAATAGTTTCAAATGAAAAATTTCAGAAAGCTCTACTAATCAGAATATTTTGTGAGCTGAGTATCCTTAATCCTATTATCTAAGAATCTATATATCTCTCTATGTAATATTTCTGATCAACCCAATTTTCAGTAAGAATCTTTGCAAGTGTTCATAACTGCCATTTCTGGATTCCATTCTTTATGGATGAAGCTATTTTTTACAGTGTTCAGAGCTTTTGGACATGTATTCCACCATGAATCCCAAAACCCTTTTTTTACCAGCATCTTAAGGACCATATATAATTCTATGAACTACTTGCACAGCTAGTGTTCTGTAATCTATGGAAAACAGCCTACATTATTGTGAGTGTACACGTTACTAAAGTTATGCTGGAACTATACAGTGGAATTTGTACCATATATAAGGAATGACATCAACATTCCCTCAAGAGCTTTGAGTAACTTTTGATTTCATGGCTGTTGATGTTATCAAACTTGTTGACAGAATAATTCTGCTGCCTGTATATTTGTCTTTTTATATAATACAGATAGACTCAAGCTTGTTTAAAGTTTTTTAAAAACCCAACAATGCTAATTTACGACAAGAATTATATTAGAAAGTATTCAAAATTTTTATTTAATATTACTGAAAAAAAGTTTAAAAGGCACATAGCTCCTCAGCATAATTAGTTACCAAAAGGACCAGGTCATTATACTTGAAAGTTGGAAAGTTGATGGTTAGCTTCCTTTATAAACTATATTTTTGTATCCCTGTTAAATGTAAGTAAACAAAATAAGCTAACTCAGTGAAATGCTTGCTGATTCAGGGGCCTATGTGAAATGGTCTCCATGAAAATGGTCTCTCACATGGATATTTGATGGTCTCCATTCAGTCCTCCATGGGCAAAATGTTCATGTCAGAAAAAAACACTGCTACAATTGACAACCTTGTGGTGTTTGAAAGAGAGAAGCTAAGGACTTAGGGTGTAAATCAACACCTATTAAAGCCAATAGGAATCTTTCCATTGATTTCAATGGACATTGGCTCAGGCCCTTAATAAGCATGTCCCATGAAATATTTCTACACTCCTAAAGATAGTCAGATTGGTGGGACAATGTGGGGAAGTTTGCACTATTTGTACCATTACTGCACTTGTTCTCTGAATCAAGGAGGACCTCATTTTTCAGAGGTGCTAACCAGCACATTTCATAAGAACAAAACATCAAGTAAAGTTTATACATTTAAAAAATTGTTTAATTGTACTATACTGTCCAAACTTCTGCCTTGATCTGCATGTGCAACTCCAGTGAAATCCCTGAGAATTCCATGCCTGGATCAAAGGCAGTAGACAGCTTTTATGGTTCTAGTCAGCAGAAGAGTTCCATGGTGTTCTTGAGTGTGCAAGCCTATGGAATGTCTCATAGCAGGTTCCTGCCCAACTCATTCATCAACAATTGCTGTGGATAGAGGAAAAAAATTTGGTGTGGTTTGTCATGATGTGCAGACAACAAATGAGGATTGAAAGTCCTTGTGTCAGTTGGGTCAACCACTCAATAATAATCTTCTCTACTCTCCATGACTGCTGTGGGCCCAATATGTGCCCAATTTATTCTCATGTAATCCCATGGACTGGTAATGGAGGGCAGAAGGATTCTGGAGACATTAGCTTGTTTTAAAATTGTTTAAAAGTTTCAGAAATGTAACTTAATGTCCATGAATAAGAGATTTCCAGTGAAATGTAATCTGACTTAACATTTTAATGTGTATCTTGTTAGAGATACTGGGCATCTGAGCTGCATGTCTTCCTCCCCTTTTTCATCCTGATGCCTGCAGAAAACAGCTTAGAATAGAGTGACCTTGTATACCATTCCATAATCATCCTGTTCTGAAGGGAAAACGCACAGAGGAACTTCTCCTCCTTTGCTGCGGGCAAGATCCAAGCAATGTAATGTAAATGGGCTTGCTAAGGTCATACCCAGGTATGCTTCTTCAAGTAGAATAGTTTCCTTCCTAAGTTGCACACCTCTTTCCAGTATATCTGCAGCTGCATAGCATAACATCTCCATGGCCAGGAGAGCTAGTAGCTCTCTCCAAAGCTGTAAGAGAGATTCCAAACCAATCCCTGAGTGTTAGAGTGATTTGGTCTTCACCTGCTCTGCCAGTGGTTTGAGAGCACCACCTCATATGTGCAGTTTGAGTTTTTACTCAGGGAAATCAGGAAGAAAATTACAAAGAAAAAGGATTAATCAATCTTACACTCTGGCATACTGAAAGGATCTTGAGAACCTTCTGTTCTCTGTCCTGTGGCATACAATTGTCTAGTCTCCTGAGGGCTGTTATACTCTGGTCTAATTTCAGTTGTTGGATTTAGTGTGGTGTTGGTGGCCTGTGATATACAGGAAGTCAGTCTAGGTGATCTAGTGATTCCTTCTGGCTTTAAACTCTAGCACTATCACCTCACATGCTAAGGATTGTCATATAAATGAGTGGACCTAATAGTTCAGTGGTTGTTCAGGTTGCCACCTTTGGTTGGATGAATTCCTGGAAGTTTCATCACATGACATTATCTTTAATTAAAAATTAATCTTTAATTCCTTGAGATTCCAGGACAATCCTGGAGGGTTGCCAACCCTAGTGGTTGTCTACACTCCATAGAAAGGCCTTAGGTTAGGAGTGAAACTAAACATTGTAGTTCTTTAGGTAAGTTGTGGTTACTCACAGTCCCCGACAACCTGAAGAATTGTATTTTCAGGTTTCATGCCTGTACCTGCACATGAGGTAGGAAACTGTTGAGCTGCAGAGGGTCAGCCCATTGCTATGATAATCTTTTTGCTTTGAAGTGTGACAGTCCATTCAATAACATAAGAACATTGAGATTCTCAATCCTTTTCCTCATCACTTTATTTTTTTAAACAATGAATACAAAAATGCAGTTGGGCAAGAACATATACCCACCTGGAGTTTGCTATCTGTTAGTCTTTCACATTGCCATTTTCTCTTAATAATAAAATGTTGCAATGTTCTTCAATAGAAAAGGGTAAAATGAAATGAATTTATGTTAACAGAGTCTTTTAGAAGCATGGAAAATTTGCATCTTCATTAATACATTAATTCATTTCAACTCTCCAAAAAATAACAAAAGGCAGAAATTTGATATTTTTTTCTATTTTGTGGAAACGTGAAGGCTATTTTTATACAACTGCAACAAAGAAAAACATGCCACATTCTCTGTAGTGATTTAGAACACTAATGTTCAAGTCACATATCCTTGTCTCTAAGGAATTTCAATTCAAGCCAAAGACTGGTGGTCGAATAATGTTTGTTTCCTTTCCCAAGCAATGAGTATTTTTGCACTGCTGGCATTACTCTTGGAACAAGATGATACAAAAACACAATATGTTAATTTCATTAACTTTAAAAAGAAGTCACTCTGGAGCCAGGAACTTCTTGCTGACTGAGTTCAATCATAGATAAATCTTTATTGATATTCTTCCTTGCCTGGCATAAACTACATCTCTAATGAAACAGGCAAAACTCACTCACATATTTTTAGATTGATTTGATTTGTCAAACATTTGAAACTAAGAGACGAATGTGAATAAGAACCAATAATCTCAACACTCCTAAACTTTGAGAGGTTTGTTTTTAAAATTCAGACCACAACTTGGATTAAATCTTTCATTGGGACTTATAATGGGCTCATAGAGTCATAGACTTTAAGGTCAGAAGGGACCAATATGATCATCTAGTCTGACCTCCTGCACAACGCAGGCCACAGAATCTCACCCACCCACCCCTGCAACAAACCCCTAACCCATGTCTGAGCCACTGAAGTCCTCAAATCATGGTTTAAAGACTTCAAGCTGCAGAGAATCCTCCAGCAAGTGACCCGTGCCCCATGCTGCAGAGGAAGGCAACCCCCCTCTGCCTTCCCGGGCCTCTGCCAATCTGCCCTGGAGGAAAATTCCTTCCTGACCCCAAATATGGCGATCAGCTAAACCCTGAGCATGCGGGCAGGACTCACCAGCCAGACACCCAGGAAAGAATTCTTTGTAGTAACTCAGATACCACCCCACCTAAGGCCGTTGGACATATTTACTGCTAATAGTCAAATATCAGATAATTGCCAAAATTAGGCTCTCTCATTATACCATCCCCTCCATAAACTTATCAAGCTTAGTCTTGAAGCCAGATATGTCTTTTGCCTCCACTGCTCCCTTTGGAAGGCTGTTCCAGAACTTCACCCCTCTGATGGTTAGAAACCTTTGTCTAATTTCAAGTCTAAACTTCCTGATGGCCAGTTTATATCCATTTGTTCTTGTGTCCACATTGGTACTGCGCTTAAATAATTCCTTTCCCTCCCTGGTATTTATCCCTCTGATATATTTATAGAGAGCAATCATATCTCCCCTCAGCCTTCTTTTGGTTAGGCTAAACAAGCAAAGCTCTTTGAGTCTCCTTTCATAAGACATGTTTTCCATTCCTTGGATCTTCCTAGTAGCCATTCTCTGTACCTGTTCCAGTTTGAATTCATCCTTCTTAAACATGGGAGACCAGAACTGCACACGGTATTCCAGATGAGGTCTCACCAGTGCCTTGTATAACTGTACTAACACCTCCTTATCTCTACTGGAAATACCTCGCCTAAAAGCATCCCAAGACCACATTATCTCATTTCAGGCCATATCACATTGGCGGCTCATTGTCATCCTGTGATCAACCTATACTCCAAGGTCCTTCTCCTCCTCTGTTATTTCTAACTGATGAGTCCCAAGCTTATAACAAAAATTCTTGTTATTAATCCCTAAATGCATGACCTTGCACTTTTCACTATTAAATTTCATCCTATTACTATTACCCCAGTTTAAAATGTCATCCAGATCTTTTTGTATGATATTCCGGTCCTTCTCTGTATTGGCAATACCTCCCAGCTTTGTGTCATCCACAAACTTTATTAGCACGCTCCCACTTTTTGTGCCAAGGTCAGTAATAAAAAGATTAAATAAGATTGGTCCCAAAACCAATCCCTGAGGAACTCCACTAGTAACCTCCCTCCATCCTGACAGTTCACCTTTCAGTATGACCCCCTCCATTTTCATATTGATCCCCATCTTTTCCAATTTAACTAATAATTCCCCATGTGGAACTGTATCAAATGTCTTACTGAAATCAAGATAAATTAGATCCACTATGTTTCCTTTGTCTAAAAAATCTGTTACCTTCTCAAAGAAGGAGATCAGGTTGGTTTGGCATGATCTACTTTTTGCAACATCACAGAAGCCTGAAGAGTTGAAAACTAGGCTTGCTCTAAGGTCTTCTGGCAGTGCAGGGGGTTGAGAACAGCATGTGAGGATGTAGGATAGGATAAAATTTCCGTTCTCCCCTCTTATGCATGAGTAATTACCATTATTTGTTTAATGAAAGAAAATACTCCAAATCTTAGACAGGAGTCCTTTAGGCCAAATGTTATTCCTGAACAAATTTTCATGCTTGGATAATTATAACCCCTTGAGAGTTGGGCTTTATAATAGAATTGCTGACAGATTCGTTGCTAGCAGCTATTGCTGCAGTCCATTCCATTCTACTTCTAGATGTGAAAAGTATCTGTTCACTTCAAGAACTTTACTGACAAATTTATTTCACTTTGAAATGTCAAAGTCTAGAAAAGTATGGTAACAAAAAATAATCTTTCTTTGTAGAACTGGGTAAGGAATATTCACTATGCAAAGGAATCAGTTAGAGTTGATGGGATTTTTTTTTTCAAAAATATTTTTTTAACAAAAAATGGCCTTTTCTCAAAATTAAAAAAAAAAAAAATTTTGTTTCTTTCAATTTTTTTCTGAATTTTCAATGACCTCCCCCCCCCCCTTTGGTATTTCATTGAAAATTTTTTTTAAATGTTTGAAAAAAATTATTATTTTTTTCATTTCTTAAGAAATTTGTCATTGAACATACTATTTTGAGACCAGCTCTAAGTGTGGTAGACTTGTTTGGAAACAGTTATATTTATATGATGATGATGATATTCGTGTTTAGCTCTTATATAGTGCTTGTCATCTCAAAACACTACACAAGAAGGGTGAGTCTCACCATCTTGATTTCATAGATGATCCTTTCTGTTTCTGTTTTGCAATATGTTTTATGCTTGTCTGCAGGTGCCGTCATTCAGCTAAAAAGCCAAACAAACTTTCTGTGAAGCATCACTGATTTGCTTGCACATGGTTGAGGGGTGAATGAGAAGACTGGGGAAAATGGGAAACTGCTTTGGACGACTCTGATGCTGCCTCCTGCAAAGAGCATCAATGAGAAGAGGTGAAGGTAAGCTGGTTTAATCAGTTTTATTATGGTCTCCACCTAACTCACAAAGGTAAAAAAATGAGCCCCCCTCTGCCCTAAAACTTTTAATTTAAACTTGCTTTAATTAGCCAAAAGTAATTGTATCCAGAGGTGGATTAATCACTTTGTGCCTGTATTTGACAACCAGTTTATGTAACATAGTAATATATATGTCCCCGAAGACTTTACAATCTAAATAGACAAGACAGACACAGAGTGAGAGAAGGGGTGTAACACACAAGCAAACTGAGCAATGGGATGGCAGCAAACATCATGTTAGTTCCACAATTTCTTTTTGGGATGGGTTTGGTTAAGAAGGGGCCAAGCTAAATGGAAATAAAAGTAAAGGGAGCTGGGACTTTGGAGGGAATGGGTGAAGGGCACAGAGTGGGGGAGAAAAGCGGTTGGTGAAGAATGAAGCTAAGGTAAAGACTCTGTGAGGGAGGGGAAGAGGAGGGAGAGGGTTGGAGCAAACAGCCAATCAGCACAGGGCAGAGAAAGTCCAATGAAAAGTATAGAAAGTTCTCTGAATGTTCAGAGGTCCCTGCTTCAGCAGCTGTTCCTATTGGATGTAGTGTATGGCTGGTTCTACTCTGAAATTTTTCCTCAAGGACATGAGGTGTGGGGTAGGGGAGCTGAGTCCTAGTTTCCTACTTTGTGGGGGGTCTCCCCTTCATAGTTCTGGATCCATGAGGTGCATGGGGAAGAGTGGCCTTGGCTGGGCCCCATTTTACCGCTTGCCTCTCCCACCCTCACCCCCACCCCCAGTGCAGCAGTCCCTGCTTTGGCTGTTCCTTCTGGCTAGAGTTTCTGACTGGTTCCTCTCTGTAGTTCTTGATACCTGGACAACAGCACAGCTGGCTGTTATCCTACATGGAACTCAGGTAGAATGTAATGGTTTCTTTCCCTTGTGATAAGCACTGTGTGTAACAAAATCAACACTTTCAGTAATAACATCTTACTGAGTTTTGGCAAAAACGTTTATCATTATGGTGACAGAGAAATCACATAACTGTACAAGGAAAAAAAAAACTAAAGAAACAGAAACATCTGTGTAAACATTTTTTTTCATTGCTTTGGTACATTTTAGATTAACATTAAGAAACAGGATTATAATAGGCACATCATTAGTAAGGGAGGAAAATCTTTAATGTGAAACCACAGCACATATCCATTATGAGACATGTAAAGCATTTGTCAGAACAGAGGTCGTACATTGTTAGGCTCATACTTAGTGTCTTTGTTAATAAAAGAACAGTGAGAATGCTGCAGGATTTGTTCATATAATAGGATCACAAGCAGCCGTTGTGCAATAAAAATTGCTCATAAGTAAAGAATAAATATTTTTTGTTGCATGATAGTTGACTAATGCACCATGTATTATATTTAATCCATATAAAGCTCCACCCCTACTCCCACAGGGTTACACAGTGACCCTAATGGGGAAGGACAAAGGTGCTTCCTCTGCACTGGCCCGCTGAGAGAGATGAATACAACATAAGGAACAAGCCACAAAGGTTTAGTGAACTCCCTCTTGTAAACTGGGAGTTCTGCACAATTTTCTTGGTGCGTCTCCACACTGCCCTGGGCTGTCCCTAACAGGCACAATCCAACTCATAATGATGTACTGGAATTGTTAGGCATGGTATAATAATGAACTAAATAAACAATAGGTTAATTGCAGTAATTGTACACAGGTGTAACTTCCATAACTACATGGCTGACTAATCTACGTGCCATCCATCTAAATTTTGATGTAATATACTGTACCAGCATTAGTGCAAAATGAATGTTTCCAGCAGCACAGATACAGGAGAATTCCATTTTTCTCACCACTGAATACAATAATAATTATCCTTACTTGGTCCTTACTAAGATAAAACTCTTGTTGAAGTCAGTAAGATCTTCATCCGTGGAAAGGCTGAATAAATCAAACTGAATGGGAACTTTTGGGTTTGGCTTACTAACAGTAATAATTACTAATTTAAACTGATATAGAACATCACCAACCCTATACATGCACCTACCAACTGAAATAGGGCAGAGAACAACAGCTAGCTAGTCCACAGCCATCTCCACGATAGGAGAGGGACAGAAGAGTTTTCCCAAAGGATACAAGAACAAATTATAAAAAATGACATGGGCTCTTCAGTGTCCAATCAGAGCTGAAGGTACCTAATTTTTAAAGTGTATTAATGTATTAAATTAAACTGCATGGTATCTGTCTTGTAAGGATGATGGGCTGAGCTGAATGTGCTGGGATTTGAATATGTGGTTTCAGGGAACCGAGATGTTTCAGTCCACCAGAAAGCGCATGCAGTATGCTTTCATACCTAATTAAAAATGACCCTGGTGCTTGTTCCTAGTGTATGTTTGTCCAGTTTATAAAGCTATTACCAAATAGGTCAGGATTGAGGTAGATTAACAGAACTGTGTGTGGAATTATTCCACAGTATCTATTCTCTAACCATTTTTCTTCTTGCCTCACATTCATAAGCACCACAATTTTAGGGTGTGAAATTCAAAACTAACAAAAGGAAATATTTTTTCCACACAATGTGTTGTTAAACTATGGAACTCATTGCCACAGGAAGTATTTGAGGCCAAGAATTTAACAAAATTCTAAACAGGATTGGATATTTATATGAATTGCAAGGATATACAGAGTTGTTATAATGAATAACAACAGACATTTTGGAAGGGTTATTAAACCTTGTGCTTCTGGGTTTAAGACAATCTCTGCCTATCAGAGACCAGGGTGGGATTTAATGACTTGACAGATTATCCCACATGTGCCTATTGAGAGAGTTCTTACACTTTCCTTTTAAGCATCTGAAACTAGCCACTGTCAGAGACAGATACTGGATTAGTTGGACTATGCGACAGATACATTATGACAATTCCTATGTTCTTATGAAAAACTCCTTAATTAGAACAGCACAAGTACTAATGGGAGCTGTACATTTTATTCTACATTTATCAGTGTAAAAACAGCTGCCTTCAGCATTTAGTAGTTATTCTGGATGAGAGAAAATAGCATAATTAATTTCCAAGAGCATGAACTTTTTTTTTTAGTGGCACTGAAACAATTACAACTATTTTCAGGGAAATGTGCATGAAGGCTTTTTTTAAAAAAAAGCTACTATACAAACCAGAGAGGCAAAAGTATAAAATCACCCTTTAAAATAGTCAGACAGAAAATACCACAAATTATTGGAATTCTCTAGGAATTATCTGAGTTCTTTGAGGAGAGATGTAGTCTGCTGGGAATTATATTTGGATTATCTATAGTTTTCTGCAGAATTTTCCATTTTATAATGCTGTTTCAAAAGAGGTGTACAATTTTAACAATCCTAAATATCATTGTCCTCTGGGCACTGGGAGAGGAGAGTTATATCTGTTGAGAAGCCTTTAATTATACTAAGTTATTGCCCTTTCAAGGTCTAAGGGCTCAGTGCTATTAGAATATTTGACATATTGTCTCTGTAATTTAAAGCAAAGGGAGTTGTGACATTATCAATCAAAAGAAACAATCAACCATCCCCCAGCACATTAACAAACAGTAAGCAGAGTTGAAGAACTGAAGCTTGGTTTTTGTTTTCTTTGTTGCCGTCACCTTTTTCCATCAACAGACCTTATATCATTCTAATCTGTCTCTGGAAAGGCCAGGGTTTATACACTAACAGGCTGTCAAAGATATCCTTACAATACCACATTCTCCCTTAGGGAAGAGAAAGGGGGCATTTAATGAGCCTTCTTAGAAGCCTTAATCTTCGGTACCCTTAACTAAATGCCCCTTCTAAACAGAAGACCATGGATTGAGAGTTCATTTTGAGTCTCAGGGCCAGAGTTTTTAAAGTAGGCACCATTGCTTACATGCATGAAATTCAGCTGTGTGTCCTAGCCAATGGAAGCACGCACACACAGTTCTCAAATCTGGCTGGCTTAAGTGGGCCTAAGTATGTATGTGCCATCTTGCGTATCCCTAACAATGGGCATTTGGGGCATAGCATAAGACTATAATTACACACTACTGCTAGCTGTTTTCCTCTGATGAATGTGTGATCTTGTGCTCATCCTTGCAGCTGAGATTATTAATGTATGTAGTTTTTTTTTCAAAGTCTGACAGTTTGCTGCATATTCATGCCTGTACATAGATTCCAAGTCCAGCAGGGACCATTGTGATCATTTAGCCTGACTGCCTGCATAACATAAGCCATAGAATTCCCCCAAAGTAATTCCTAGAGCATATTATTTGGCAAAACATCCAATCTTGATTTTAAAAATTGTCAATGATGGAGAATCCACTACGAGTCTTGGTAAATTGTTCCAATAGTTAATTACTCTCACTGTAATTTTATGCCTTATTTCCAGTCTACATTTGTCTAGTGTCAATTCCCAGCCATTGGATTGTGTTATACATTTCTCTCCCAGACTGAAGAGCCTATTATTAAATATTTGTTTTCCATGTAGGTATTTATAGACTATAATCAACTCACTCCATACCTTTCTGTTTGTTGAAATGAGTAGATTGAGCTCTTTGAGTCTGTCACTATAAGGCATATTTTCTAATCCCTTAATCATTCTCATGGCTTTTCTCTGAACCCTCTCCAATTTATCAGCATCCTTCTTGTGTCTCTAGCACTGTGTCCCTCCTGGCTTTAAATGGTGCATTCACAACTCATGGCTATGTTAATGGTGTGTGTATGTGTGTAGTTTCTTTGTCTTACTTTGTGTGACTTGGCATGCATTGGGGGTGGTGGTTCTGAAAAGAGTGCTCTCATTCTGGGTGTGTGCGACTTTTCTACATGCCTCGATGACTTAAAATTCTGGCTTTCTCTGTCCCCTGAGAGGTGGTTTTTCCCCCATTAATAGTCACTTGACTTCTCAGGTTCTAAACTCATACATGTCACCCTGTTACAGGAACCTGAACAATGCCAGAAGAAAGGAAAGACACCCATAAAAAATAAAACTGACTTTGAACCTTAATTAGTTGTTTGTATTGACAGAAAGCTGAGGAGAACCATTTTCTGTGCCTTCATCTGCTGTGACCAGAGGTGCTGTGTAATTCTACTGTGACATTGCAGAAGGAAGAAAAAATAGCATTGGAGCACCCCTTCCCCAAACTATAAATGTTCAGTGGACTCTGGTGCAGTTTGCAGTTGAACTCGTATTTCTCATTGAAATGGCACAATGCACAGTGTATTTCATACCCTTCATATTCTCAAACTGAAGATTTATGTTTTGATTTAGTAATAAACAAACCCTCGGTTGAGGTGATTACAGAATTGGACAGCTGGGAAAGCTGTAGGGTATTAATAATTTGATCAAGCACACCTGCAGCTTAAGGATGATACCATATGATAAACAGATTTGTACATAATTTTATTAATTTGTCTTCAACATAATCAACATAGAAACTGATCAGCTGTTGCTTTCTTAAAGAGAAATTATTTATTTAGTCACTTGGTTGTTGATTTTGATGGCTGTTTTGGAGGAAAGGTAACATTTTACTAAGGAATTAGAACTATTCTTTGTAAACAGAGGCTGTTGGCATGCTTTCTGCTTTATTATGCCTCATCAGGAAAGATGGGTTTGTGGCTAAAGCAGAAGATCAGGAATTGGAAGATCTGGATTCAGTTCTAGGCTCTGCAAAAGAATTCCTGGGTGACCTTGGGAAATCACTTAATCTCGCTGTGCTTTAGTTCCTAGTGATTAAAGTATTCCCCTGGAATATGGGAGAACTGGGTAAAATGTTCCCCTCAGGCAGAGAAGGAGAAAGGATTTGAATGCAGGGGGGGGACAGGGGAGTTCTTGCAACTTACAGACATGCTCTCACCACTGAGTTATGGAATCTCTCCTATTGAACCTGTTCTACTTTGGATAAATAAAGATTCATTGGCAGCAGGGGCCTGGGTCGCCCACTTCCCAGGTCAGTGCCCTGACTACTGTCCTACAGAGTGGCTCTCTCGCTCTCTCTGACCCAGTGACTCTGTAAGTATTTATACACAGTACAACAGCTTCAACAGGAGAGTTTGAGAGCTTCTCATATCAGATTCTCCCATAGTCCAGTGGTTAGAGCACTTTCCAGAGAGGTGGGAGACCCCTCTTCAAATCCTTTCTCCCCTCTGTTTGAGGAATGAATTGAGCCTGGGTCTCCCACACCCCAGGTGAGTGTGTTAACCACTGGGATAAAAGTTATAAGGTGGGTGGCACTACCACCTCCTCTTCTGGCCATTGGTGTGTGGAGTGAGGCAGGCACTTAACTCATTCATGCAAGAATTGCCGTAGGCTTCTAAGCAGTCTGACTCAGGAGAGGGGTTCCCATATGTGGACTGCTAGTAGTGATAGGTGCCTTCCTGCAACCCAGACTTGGGCATTTCACTCCCTGAGTTAAGACTTACCCCTCAAGATTGGATGTTTTGCCAAACAATATGCTCTAGGAATTACTTTGGGGAAATTCTGTGGCCTGTGTTATACAGGAGGGCAGTCTAGATGACCACAATGGTTCGTGATGGACTTGGAATCTGTATGTAGGCGTGAATATGCAGCAAACAGATTTTGAAAAAAACAACAATACATACATCAATAATCTCAACCGGAAGGGTGAGCACAGGATCACACATTCATCAGAGGAAAACAGCTAGCAACGGTGTTTAATTATAGTCTTAGTTATGCCCCTAAATACCCATTGTTAAGGATACACAAGATGGCACATACATACTTAGGCACACTTAAACCAGCCAGATTTGAGAATTATGTGTGCCCACTTCCATTGGCTGGGACACACAGCTGGGTTTCATGCATATAAGCAATGGTGCCTAATTTAAAAGCTCAGAGGGGTAGCCATGTTAGTCTGTATCCACAAAAACAATGAGGAGTCCAATGGCACCTTAAAGACTAACAAATTTATTTGGGCATAAGCTTTCGTGGGTAAAAACCCCACTTCTTCAGTTTTTTACCCACAAAAGCTTATGCCCAAATAAATTTGTTAGTCTTTAAGGTGCCACCGGACTCCTCATTACTTTAAAAGCTCTGGTCCTGAGACTCAAAATGAACTCTCAATCCATAGTTTCAGTTTCTCCCATGAGCTAGCTTAAGTGGCTCCTCACTGAGCATGCTGGCTTTTGTGGCTCACATTCTAATATATCTGTCTCTCCCCATGCAGTGCCTAAGTGAGGCTTTATGGCTCACATTACTGTTTCATTGATTTTCTAGGCACCTAAAAGTTAGGTGTTGAATAGCCTAAGTCCCTTTGTGGTTCCGGGCCAGAGTGCCTAGCACAATAAGAACCCGATCTTGGTTGGGACCTCGAATTGCTAGTGCAATACAAATATAGTTGTACACTTGCATTCCTGTCCTGCCTCCCAATCCAATTAGGGAAATCACATTCAAAATAAGTTTGCAATACTGCAAACAGAGATGATGGAGGGAGCCAAACAAGAATATTATTATGCCATATGGCGGCAAAAGAGCTAATGTGATTTAGGCTGCATATAGAGAGACAATGCATTGTGGTCTCTCTGTAGGGCACTTGCTGAGACTCCTCCTCCACTGGACATTTCAGACCTTAGAGGGGAAAAAAAAAATAACATGATTAAAGGGGTAGAGGGTGAGATTAAGGGACTGATGTAAATCCCACTGAAGTCAATGGGAGGCTTTCCAATGGGCATTGGATCAGGCCTCAAAAACCTAAATGTGTACCTTCTCTTTCTTATGTAGCATCTCCATAACTGGAGATTTGCAGCCATGGTAGCTCATTCTGTACAATCCTCTTCTAATTTCTTTGTGGATGAATAGCCTTTTTGATCCACTCAGGATTCTATATTTTTCATCCAAGAAAGAGTATAGTTTGGCCACAAAGCAGCCAACAGGGCTATAGATGAGAACTCCCTACAAAATAGATGAAAGGTGCAAACACTGAGATGGAACATAATTTCTTAGGGGGCCCAAGAGCATTTAACTAGGAGTAATGAGATATAGTTAAGCAAAGGAAAATGTAAGGTAAAAATTAGGAAAAAAATGTCTAACGCTGCTAACCATTAAACTGAAATAGTCTCCCAAGGGAAAGGAAGGAAGGAAGACACATCACTAAAACTATGGTATAAATTATTGGTCAGGACAAAGCACTAAAATATGTACAGCAGAAAACACTGTCCGTTTATTATCTGAGCAGCTAGTCCATGCTAGCTGCCCTGATGGAACATGAAAAGAAATGAGACAATGAAGAGTTAAAACCAGAAGACCACAAAAGAATATATAAATCAGAGTCTATCCCATCAAAAATTAACAAATCTATAAACGAAGTTTTTTTATATTATTTTCTAGCCACAGGATGGCAAAGTAAAATACTGAGGGCTTGATCTAAAGCCCTCTGCAGCCAGCAGGAGTCTTTCCACTGAGTTGAATGGGGCTTGGACCAGGTCCTAAGTTACTTAACCATGTTTTGGGCTCATTCATCTCAGTTTCCCTTGAAAATCTATATGCCCAGTTCTTGTTTCAGATATATACTCACAACTTGCCCTGGTCAAAATCCTGAAGTCCTTACTGTAGCAAAACTCCCATTAAATCAATGTCTGTGTCCAAAGTTTGTGTGCAGAATTCAGCTCTAGTTTTTGTTTGTTTGTTTTTTGTTCTTTTTTTTTTTAACCCACGTAGTAGTTCCAAATGTTTGGCCAAACATCTAGAGATTTTATAAAAGTTCTAAAGGTTTCCATAAGCCTCTGATTTTCTACAAATCCTCACATCTTTGACTGACATGAGATAAATCAGAACAACACAATGCATTTATAAATACACAGCTCTCTATCTTTTTCTCTGAAAGTGTTTCAGCCTTCTGGCCTTTTATGTGCACCTAACAGTCACCTGTTTTTCTTTCTTATTTCTCTATGTCTTGTATAAACATTACACTTAATTCCCTTTGTAAAGAGGGTTGAAAAAGCCTTTTTATCATCACATGTTTGTGTCAGTTTAAATTCTGTTTGTCTTTCATGTGGTTAGGCATGGCTGTTTGGGAACAGTACTGCTTCATGTATCTTTGAGACATTACTGATGGCATTCTACCAATTGTATTTATATTGGGCAGATCATGCAGTCATTGTGTTCCATTCTCAGACCAAAGGCAGTTTCACTTTAGGAAATAGAAAGTTAAACTCTTGATAGTTTGGTGAAGTGTTTCTTCCCCCTACTGGTGAATTACTGTTTCATCTAATATACATATTTTGTAGCTTGTGCATGGAAGCATTTGGTCAATGGTATCATTTTTCTTAGCTTTCCAGTGTCAACACTCACACTGCAGCACTAAAGCTTATAGCAGTGCGCTTCAATATAATATTCAACATTCAACAGGATTCCCATATCAGTATCTTATTCAGAATGGCAATTAATTAAAGCATAAAAGTTCAAAACTCACTTCTGATTTGTATGTCATATGAGTCTAATGACTCGAGTCACTAATAAGTGGCATAAAGATTGTCCATGGTTTATTGGCATTATCAGTACAGCGATGTGAAATTCAGCAGATTCAGTTCAAAGGGATTAATGAAAACCATTTCTTTGGGTTTTGATCTGCATGAGTTCTCATCCACAGAATTTCAGGCTCATGTATACCCAAAATTGTAAGTTAATACTGTGTTGAAATCGCTGAGCTGCAAAGCTGTGATTTCCAACATCCATCCAAGTTTGCTCAAAACTGGGCTAACGTTCACCCAAAAGACTGGTGCGTCTTAAAGAATATTTTTCAGAAATGCAATCTGAGTTTTGGGTTTGTAACAAATCCTGAAACTGGGGAAGTCTATTTCATGTGGTTAGGAGTTTCCTTGCAAAATTTCCCCTCAGTCAGTATTAGTTATGAGTATTATCACCTATCACGCAAAAAGTTGTGGGTATTACACCCCTTATCATGCCTAGATGCAGTAATGAGAAAGTGATATTTATATTGAAAACCAATGATGATAACAAGTGTTAACTCATAGAATCCTGTGGTAATGCTGTCGCATTATGTCACATTAATGGTAAAATTAATACTTGTCCCTGTTGTATTTTGCTAAGAATAATAGCAGTACTTAGTTGAATGGGAGCCTGGTCTACCTGCTGAGGAGCAAGGCCAGGGTCCTAGCAGGCTCATGTACATGATGCAGTAGAGAGTGCAAATCTGCTTGTACTCAGAGCTCCAGTAAGGTGCACCTAGTACCAGTTCCCTTTACCCCACCCTGAGCCATGCTGCCCTCTGCCATCAGAATGGGTCTTGGACCACATCTATGCTACCACTCACAGAATAAGGGATTACTCACTACCAGGAAGGGTTGCAGAATCTGGATCAGCACAACTCCTCTCCCTTTCACTCTGCATCTTTCCTAACAGTAAGGATTTTGTCCTTAAACTTTATGGATTTTTTTGAAATGGACCTATTTGATATGAATACAGGGCCCACTGACTAGCTGGGCTAAATGCCTTTGGCTTTGACTAAGGCTTTCAGCTCCTTCTGCCAAACAAGGCATTGCCTATTAGACATTAATATTGCTTAAATGCACACATACATCAAATATGCCCCCTAAATGTGATGCCGATTTACAGGAATTGCAGTGAGCATGATTCCTTTCAATCCTCTTCTTACCCCACTGCTATATATTGCTAAAACTTGTATTTATTTGATGCCAGCTGCTACTGCTTTTAATGACAGCATACACTAACTGAGGTTCCACAACCTTTCTCTGCCTGGCAGTGGTGGCTGGTACTGATCGGGCCAACCCCCACCAACTAAGCCCCTTAAAAAAACGGGTTCTGCTAACTACCTCCACCACAAGTGCAGTCTGGGTTGGAAGAAAGAGGAGGTGGCTAGTGGGGCAGGTGATG
The DNA here is from genome assembly GCF_013100865.1 of Trachemys scripta elegans. Lineage (NCBI taxonomy): Eukaryota > Metazoa > Chordata > Testudines > Emydidae > Trachemys > Trachemys scripta. Next base: position 88,597,392 of record NC_048301.1, read on the forward strand.
TTTAGCCCTTTGAATGCAGTCCAGAGAGAGAGAGAAAGGAGTTGCAATATCTAGTCCTTTAAGTGAAGCTGCAGCACCAAAGAGTGCAGTGTGGAGAGGGTGGGGCTTGTGATTTCCAGCCCTTAAGAGAACTTTCCCTGTGCTGAAATTACAAGATTAGTGTGTTTTCCCAGGCTGAAAAAAGGCTTGCCCCAAAGTCTGAGCAGTGGAGTGCACCACCCCCACCTCTGTAGCTGTACAAGGAGTATTCGTGGGAGAGAATGAGGCAGAGGAGCTGGTCAGCACCATCCTTTGAATTTGAAGAGCAGAGGAATCAAGCTGGTTTTGGGAGTTCCGTAAACCAGGGGAGGCCTGCAGGCCAGTGGGGGAACTTTTGGCCATTGGGAGCAAAAATGGGAGTTATGCTGCCCTGTTGAGGGGGAGAAGGTGCATGTGGGGGCTGGGAGGGCTCTGGTTATTTGTGCTGCCTGTTGGTGAGGTTTTTGTATGAACAGAGAGGGGATTTGGGGGTGGGAGGGTGCTCTGCTGCCTGACAAAGGGTGATCAGAACCACCACTTATTTTGGACAACAGCTGTACTGTTTCCAGGTAATAGCCAATTGTGTTTGGTTAAAAAAAAAAGTGTGAGGTAGTGCATGAGTCTTCTTCTGAGCTAGTTGTATCTCATTTTTAACTGCTTTAAAAGTGATATCTGCTGTTCTAATCTAGCCCTACAGTAGACAAGATCCTGGAATCTGCTGAGCTTGGTGCAAGACCTGTTTGGTAAAGGAAAAAGGTGGACCCCAGCATAAATAGCTCTCCTGTTATGCACCTAGGGACTGCTTTTCCACCTAGTGCTCACCAGGGCATGGGATTCCCAACTGGCCTAGTAGGGCAGGTCTCCCCTTTGTGTGATATGACTAAATTGGTATGAATAATAATAATAATAATAACAACTTTTTAAAGATAACTAAATAAAACAATCCATGTTTTTCTCCACTTGATAGTTCTGATTCTTTTCCTTTATTATCTTAATCTGGCATCAGTCAAACTTGTTTGATTGTGGACTTGACCCATTTCAGTTTAACACCACAGCTACATCCCACCTCTGTGGACCAGATAGAAGTTTCTCTGACACAAAAAAGTTGGGGAAGTGAGTCCTTAGTTTTTCCAGACAGAACTCTGAAGGACCCCACTATTACTAGATGAGAGAAGGAGAGAAAAAATAGGATGGAAAGAACTGACGCACACAAATGCTGAGATCAGAATGAAAACTGGATTTCTTGAAGACAGCACCAGCTGAGGTAACTGAAATTTTACCTCTGGCAGTTTATTTGAAGCTGTAGTTGTCTTGTTATGCTGCAGCAGCTGCATTATATTTTCATTTCCAAGCTGCAGTTGTGTTGTTCCATTGAAAACAGACTTCATCCTCTAGATACGTAATCTAGAGGAATTGTACTAACGCACTGTCTTATATAACAGCTCTGTATTTACTCTGCCTCTCTTTGAAGAAGTAAGTGTTCAGTTTACACTATGTATTCATTTTACTTGATTTTTTATAGATCTTGAAGATAAAATAGAATCTAAATGGGATTGTATTCAAATTGTTTTCCCCTCTCAGTTTTCAGGCTCTATAATGCTAGGCCTCAGAAGACCTTTCTGGGGAAAAACTTTTTTTGGCCATCCCCTTTCTTTTTCTCTCTGAACATACCCACTTCACTCCTTCTATTCCAAGAAGCAGCATTTTCAGCCCCCAGGTTGGAAGTGGTTTGATGGACCTCAGTGGTACAGATGTGGCTATGACTCCTTCAGCTCTTACTTTTTGATGTGGACAAAGAAACAATGAAACAGACACCACCTCCTTCTGTAACTAATTCAGTGAAGCTGAAAATGGTGGATAAATTGGATAATGACAAAACTGGTACTAGCAAAATGTTAGTATATATTATTGGTGATGATTCTCTATTCTTAATTTGACTCATACATTTCAGCATCATTTTCAGACTGCAGTGGATTTCCTGGTGCTGACTAGCTTTCTTCTGGACCTCCTTCAGCCTCATGAGTTTCTTTAGGACTAGCAAATCCCATGGTATCTGGCACAATATATGTGGGTACACTTTGAAAGGACTACTGAATTTTTAGCCTGATGTATGTAATAAGGCCGGAGTGTTGCAAAGACCTAGCACACAAACTTTAGTTCATATGAGTTTTCCCACTGAATATCCATAACCTTAAGAATGTATTTTCAGAATTCGTGATTGGCAGCTTCTGCAGACCCAAAGCTGACCAGACCAAGGAAATATGGAGTTTTAAAGAGAAAGTTATTTACTCTGCTACTTTAAGAACATTTATTGTATTTGTATGTAAAAAGACCACAGATCTAGGGGATTTCCCCCCCCTCCTCAATGGTGTTATAATAGTGTTTTTCAGGGACAATCACATTAGACTTCCTCCTTAATTACTCCCGCTTCTTCCTTAAGTACTATTCCTTATATGTATAAAACAGAAGCAAGAGAAAATTAAAAAAATAAATTCATTCTTAACTTCAAGACAAGTTGTAAGTAAGGAAAATGATTTGAGTTGTAAGTCTACTATACTTTTAACTGCCCATTTCCACAGGAAATTACCCAGTATCCATATGCAAGTGAAGGTATTATATGTGCAAACACATATGTCTGCAAAAACTGCACATATAGCAGAGAAACTGCTGGGAAATCTGGGTTCAATCCAATGCCCAATGGAGTCAATAGAAGTTCTTCCATTGACTTCAAGTGTCATTGCTTCAGGCCCTCTGTACATATAACTGTGCAGGAAAGGTGAATCTCCTTAATTTTCTGTATCACCACTTCTTGTTAATATTTTTAAAGAAATTGCAGAGACAGGATAGAATGTACCAGGTAAATGCACAAACCTAACACTGGGCATTAGGATTGGGATTGGTGGGTGATTGAGGTCTTTTTTGAATGTAAAGGAAGGATAATTTCATGCAGCCTCATTCAGGACTTTGACCTTAGAAGTGCTTAATGGTATTGGCCTAGGGAAAATAACTCAAAGGAAAAGAAGAAACCCCATTTCTCCTGATCTCGATAAGACCTTTAAAATATAAATAAAAAGAGTATATTATCCCTTTAGGGGACCCCCCCCCAAATCTTGACTTTGTTTTAACAATAGTATTGTAAATGTATGCCGGGCATCCTATTAAATTCAAAAGATATTCTCAGTTCTATCTCTTTCGTTCACCAAGTAATGGATTACTTTAATTTAAGATTAGAAGTCTTGCTACAAAGGGAAAACCTGCTTTGATATCAACATGAAAAGGCACTTCCATACCCAAAGACAACTTAACTATAAATAGACAGCAGTGACGTTACTGCAGTTGAGGAGATTTCATTCCATTAAAAAATTCACTCAAGAAATGTAGAGAAATGTTTAATAATTAATGAATATGATTTAAGTCCATTTTATACTGCTGACATTTTTCCTATAAATATTATAGGAACATTAAAATTTTAATCTCCCGTAATTCTGATGAATGAATTTTCCTGACCCTTACTGAAAACTATATCTGTAAAAGACTTCAGTTTACAAAAGCTTACTCAGTGTTAAAAGGTCCTATGTTTCAAAAATACTATTTTTTCTTTTGTTCATGAGATAGCTTTGTGTAATGCCTTTTTCAAATGATATTTAAAACTGGCAGTGTTATGTTATCCTGGTAGATTTGTTGGGCAGTATCTATTTCTTGGAAGCCATTGCTGTAAAATAGCATTTTGCTAGTTTAATTAAAGAATGTAAAATTCCATGACGATTAGGGTTCCCTTTCATTACCATTAAGTAGATTTTCCAGGGATTTCACTCATGAAAGAGGTTAGAATGAATACCCATAATATATAAAGGCTGCAAACTTCCTATTCCCGGAAGACTTTCTCAGTCACTTGCAAATAGCAAACTTTTCCATGTGTCCTGAATCTTAGCAACCTTCCCAAGTTTTTCATGTGAAATTACTACTACTTGTATTCCACTATCACGTAGACATTCCAATGGAGATCTGGGCCCCCATAGTAATTGATAGTTCTTGTCCCAAAGAGTTTACAAATTAAAGAGACTGGAAGTTTTATCACCATTTTACAGATGGGGAACTGAGTCACAAAGAGGCTAAGTAACTCATCCAAAGTCATACAGGAAGCTTTTTGAAAAGCTGGGAATTGAACCCAGAATTTCTGAATCTTAGCCTGGCACTTTAACCACAATATTATCCATCCCCTTAGGAGTCCTGCAATGTGGAATAAGAGGATACTATGGGTAATATTTTCAAATGCACCTCACTTCCATTTTCAGAAGTGAGTAAGGCAATTTGAAGTGATACTGGTCTACACTACTGCACTAAATTGATCTAAGTTACACAACTTCAGTTACGTGAATAACGTAACCAAGTCGACATAGTTAGATCCACTTACTGCCGTGGCTACAGCATCTCCCATCGAGTTCCCTTACCCTTCTTGGGGAGGTGGAGTACAAAAATCAATGGGAGAGTACTCTCCTATTGATTTAGCGGGTCTTCACCAGACCCACTAAATCGACAGTCGCTGCATTGATTGCAGCAGTGCCGATCTACTGGTAAGTGTAGATATGCCCTTAGTCTCTCAAGTGTTTAAAGGGCAGATTTTTAAAGGTATTAGATGCGTAAAGATGGGAAGTTAGGCACTTTTGAAAATCCTAGTAGGATTATCTGCATCTTTAGGCACCTAAATACCTTTAAAAATATGGCCCTAAGTCACTTATGAAAATGGAGCTTAGATGCCTAAATCATTTAGAAGCTTTTGAAAATTGTATCCTATGTCCTGAGGTTTGGACAATTTGGAGATTACTCTTCATTCTGAAAATAAAAGGTTGTGAGGCTCTTTTTTTAAGTTGGACTCTGTTGTTGTTTATTGGTAAATATACTGTGATACCCTTCACAGGTTTCAAAGTGCTGTGCAAGTGTAGTGATGATCACTTATGTACAGGGATCACTTAACCTACACGTGAAACACAGCTACTCCTAGAGTTTAAAGCAGCAGCTTTTCTAAAGTATCTCCTGAAATTTGTCTGCTGGACCATCTTTTTATCCATGAAGAACTTCTATTTTGGCTGAACTAGTCCAGCAGAAAGTCATACCAGTAGTGGAGACAATTTGTATGGATGCACAAGGGTGGGTGTGGCTTCTCCTGTGCAGGTTTGGAAGGAGAAACTGAGGTCACAAGGAGGCTTCCCTTCCTCTTGCCATCCTGGATAGCAACCAGGGATGTGGAAAAACTGGACTTTTATTTTCCTCAGAATAATAGTTGTTCTAGTCCCACCTCTCCTGGATTGTTGTGTAGGTTGGCCTAGATTGGACACAAAATGGTGGAATATTTATAGGGACAAATATTCCGCCCCCACAGGGACTCCAATGAAGATGAGTAGGGGAGCTCTTTGGGAGCTTTCTCTGTGTTCATTGGTATTGTGTGGCCACACCAGAAGAAAGACAGGAGACAACAGATGTGGTTTGATTAGGCCACAACTTTATTCACTTAAAATATCTGGGAGTACCTGGCAGTAAATTGTACAGTGCTGGTCATAGTGATTTCCACGTAATCCCTAACCTGGTCCCAGCCATCCTCTTGCTGGGAATCTGCCACCTTCCCCTCATATGAGGGTTTAAGAGGACTATAAAAGGAAGGGGGTTGGCTGCCTGCTGTTCCAGACATAGGAGCCTCGAAACCCCCATTTCCTCAGCTCCCTTGAGGGATGTTTTTCCTTAAATCCTTTTCCAATCCATTTTATCAGATAACTGTATTCCTTCCATAATGAGTACCTGCGCTGGACATCCTCCACAAGGAGGTGCAGACAATTTAGCTTAGCTGCCTTCCCCCACATCCTTCAAGTTCTCAGATATTTATTGATTCCTTCCTTAATATCAGACAAAAATATATTTGTTCCCCAATTAAATAGGTATACCCCAGCCTTCATAAATAGCTCGGTCAATAAAGAACCAAGCTTCCTGAGAACTCACTATACCCTAATGGGCTCCTTGCTGGTTTCCTGCACCAACTCTCAAGTTCTGGCTTCTTCCAGACTGCCTGAGATATAAATACCAACCCCCTCTTCTGGTCAGCTGGAAGGATAGTTCCCATGACCTGGTCCAGCTGCTTTCTGCTCCTACCTGCTCTATCTGGGTAAATTTTCCTCTTTCCTTTGCAACCAGTTGCATAGGTAGATCTTTGTGGGGCAAGAACCCCATTTCTCCCAGCCAGCCATACAAGGACCCATTACATACAGTTGTGGTGAGCACATATTAGGTGTGCTAGAAAATTCATTGGATCCCAGAATAGGTAGATTCATTGTCTGATGGGGGAGGTGTGAGCTTGCAATAATTGTAGGCTTGCTGGCCTACATGGACATCCTCTGATCCTCATGGACATCCTCAACACACACACAGGATCCAGGATTTAGTCCGGCACCTAGTTCATGGTGCAGTGCTGTATATTGTAGGGAGGGAAGAATGTTTCTTTCTGAGCCCTGCAAGTGATGAACTTGTACATAGAAACATGTGATTTGATTATTCTTATCTTTGAGAACACCTGGAATCACTGTGTTCCCTACTTGGGTAAACCCTCCAGTAGCATCAATAAAGACTGAATAGGCGATACAAGATTTGTCCCGTGAACTGTATCCTTTTCCTCCTGACTCCTCTCCTGATCCCCAGTGATGAGCATGATTTGTTTAGTCTAGCTGGGGCATCATTGCTCTTAGGAAATTCACAAGAGCAGGATGAATTAATAAGGGATTTTTGGTGTGTGAAAATAAATTAAATGATAAATGTTACCGATGTTTCTACCTTTGTGAAATGTTTCAACCAGTTTTGACAAAATAATTCTCCTGTATTGATGTTTCTAATTAGATAATTCCACCCTGGTGGGAAATAAAAGCTAAGTGGAAGAGAACTGCTTCAAGCTATTTAGCTATTATGAATCTTAAACCTAAGTGAAAGTCTGTGATGGTGATGATAGTTTCTTTATCATAGTGGAAACAGTGTATTAGATGATGTAAGCAAAGCAATGAAAACAGTGGTCAGGAAGATAGCTGTCTTGTAAATCCAGCTGTGTGAAATGTTCACAATGAAATCTGAAATGACATGGAACTTGTGCTTGGTGTTTTGTTACAGTCTTTAAACTCAGCCAAGGTTCACTGAGAGGTTCCCAGATGTAGGCCCCGTTTTGAGTAGATTTAGGGTTTTGAATTGAAATGTGCAAGTTTCTTCAGAATTTCATCCTAAATATTTATATTTTTTTCTAGAGTTAGCTGAAAATTTTCTGTCAAGCTTTTTTAAACAAAAAATGGCTTTTTTTAGTTTAAATGGAAATTATTTGGGAAATGTCTGTTTGCAAAGAAATTTTATGGTTTTCCTGGGGAAAACCCCTAACCCTCTCAGATTGTACATGTACTGTGTTTGGCTGATATTTTTCACATTTTGGTTGTTGAAATGTGTAAAGAATCTGGTTTTCAGTTTTTTTAGCAAACCGCCCAAAAAATTAAAAGAAAAATTTTGAGAGCAGTGTAAAATTGTTAATTTTTGTCTCACTTTTTTCATGGAATAAAGAAACATTTCCCAAATGTTTGTTTCACTCTAGAACTTTAAATCAGCTTCTGGTAACCTTAATCAAGTTATCGAGCACAGTAAGACCACTCATGGCATAAAGCGTTGTTCAATAAGATTAAGGCTACCAGAAACTCCCCAAAATTAAGAATGAAACAAATTCAAAAACTCAAAGCAGAACTCAGTAGAAACTAGCAAACTTCAGGGTAAAACTTAAGGAGGCTACAGAGACCGAAACAGAAGCAAAAGTTCGCTTTGACCCCTGCAAAGTGAACCTTGGATTTTGCATGGCTCCTCTTGTAACAGATGTTTGAGCAGAGCTGACCTTTTGCAAGGAATGTTATCATCACCTATTGAACTATCCATCTATTAACAGAATTTTGTCAATTGCCTTCTGAAAGCTATTCAGTATGTATTCTGGAGACTGATCGATCCGTGTGACTTTCCCATTGATGTTAGTGGTATATGCATGAAAGGCAATATATGACCCTAGATATGGGTGAATTTTGGGTGGAATCTTCAATTTTATCCAAACAGATTCCAACCTTTTAGGAGATATGAAAGCGTTTCAGTTACATTTTTATTTTTGAAATGTTTACCTCTCTGCATTTGCTGGTTTTTACAAGGACTAGAAACAGGCGTAGCATGAGAGGCTCCAATATCTCCAGCCCCTCATGGAACCAGAAAATGTTATGCTCTTGTGAGTCTTTCTTCTAAGGGCTTAATCCTTTACCACTGCAGTCAATGGAAGTTTTACTATTGACTACAGTAGAGTTGGAGTAGGATCTGGGCCCTAACTTCCAGAAGAAGAGTCCCGAACTTCATTCCTTGTGTGCCAAAATTTCCCGTTAATTTCAGTAGGAAATTCAGGACTGGGACCCTAATTGGTTTAGAGAAGTATCCTAACATTTTAGTACCTATTCTATCCTCTGAACCTTTTTGAAGTTCACTCAAATGAATATATACCAGTCTTCGGATTATTTTATTTGATTACATAAGAGCCAAATTTTATCCTGGTAAAACACACTCATCATAAACGTCATAGATTTCAATAAAACATTTGACAGTCTCTATTGCAATTTATTCTGGAATATCTTTAAGTGTTGTGGTATGCCAGTAAAAATAATTAACATGATTAAGGCTCCATATCAAGGTGCAGCTTGCACAGTTAAAGTAAATACAGACTTGAGTGACTGGTTTAACATTGACACTGATGTCGAACAAGGATGCATGCTCTCACCTCTCCTGTTTGGCACTGCCATTGTCTACATTATGAGAAAAAACTGTAGACATACAGCACAGGCATCCAGTGGCTCAACACCAGAAAAAAAATCTAGATTTTGCTAATGACAGAGATGTTCTAAGTGACAGCTAAATGAAAGAATGAAAGACTGTCAGGCATCACAAAAAAGATGGGGTTAATAATCAGTTATGAAAAACACAAATTTAATGAGCACCCCAGTAACTCCCAACTCAAGTACTAAGAAGGCAAAGGAATATAAGAGGTGAGTCAATTCATATACATTGGCAGTAATGTGCAAGCCATTGGGAATGTCCAGGAGGAAATCATGTCACAAGCTGGCAGGGTGGAAGCTGCACTCACCAGCTTAAACAAGATTTGGTATTTGAATAGACAAAGCTATAAATCTTCAACTCAACTGTTTGTTACACCTCAATATATGGTTGTGAAATCTACCAAAGATAAAGACAGATGTCTAAATGCCTTAAAAAGAAAAAGAAAATATGAGATATTAAATAGAGTGAATTCATAATAAATGTTGAGATTGATCAGAAAGTTCAACAACTTCTTATATCCAAAATTATCTAGAAAAGAAAATGGAAATATCTGTGACGTCATCAGAGCATCAGCCATGGCAGACATGCCATTGGGCAGCTGGAGGAATAGGTAAAAGGGGACCACCAAAAGAATCCCTCCATTGAACAGTACTTTGAGAGGGCAAACTTATGGGACTTAACTCAGAAGAAATGCAAAGAGCATCCCAGGATAAATGGAGATAGTGGAGCCTTTTTTTGTGTGACATCTGACGATATGGGAAGGAGTCAGATTCAGAAATGTTACACTTAGATGTGCATATGGAGTAGAGTTAGGCAGGAAATGGGTTTTCCATTCTGCAAAAAGTTTTTCCCATTCTAGCCTGGGATGAAAACTCTAAATCTCAAATTTTCATGAACTGAAAATCCCACAAATGTATTGGTTTGGGATAATCAGTATTTCATTTCAATTTTGACCATTAAATTTTTTTTAACTCTTCTTAGCATACATTTTGAAATGAAAAGTTGGTTTAAAACAGAAAACCAGCTTTTTTTGTTTCAAAAATAATTCCTAACCAGCTGTATTATGGAGCTCCAGTTGAAATATGAAAAGATCCCATATAAAGCATCCCAGAGCAGAACCTGGCCCTATATATATTTATTTCAAGTCATATGCCTACAGCATATTTCCTTCTAGTAGTCAAGATATGCTGCATAAATATCAGTAGGGCTAACAGTGTTTTTTGTTTGCTTGTTTTAATTTGTGGTCTGGCTCCTTCCACCTAACAATAAATAAATGTTTAATTTTGCAACTGTAAACATTAATCACTTCCCAGTCACCCAAGCTCATTGGTGGGACCAGACTTGTCATCTTGATGGAACAGCTCACGTTTACCACCCCCGTATGCTCTTAAGGACAAGCTAGGAAGTTGCTTTTTTTGGGTTAATTAGCAAGAACTCACAGGGCCAGTGCCCTTTTCTACTTTGCTCTCAAATGCTATGTTTTACGTCTGGAAGTCTGACAACTAGCATCAGAATGACTTGCTAAGAATAAAACCTTCCTGGTGAAATATTGATTTCATTTCTGATTGAAGGTTTCACCCTTTCCAGTGTACTGTACATGATCTTAACATTCCACATTAATTTTGTCTGCTATTGGTCTGTGTTCTAATAACATGAAATAAAAGGCAGTGCAAAAAGATACTGTTAGGCCTAAGGAGAAATACAAGCCCTGATCCTTTTGATCATGTCGCTCCCTTCTAGGACTAATACATAATAATTAATAATTCTATGGCCTCTGTTATGCAGAAGGTCAGACTAGATGAGCGTAGTTGTACCTTCTGGCCTTAAAAATCTAACCCCCCTGAATCTTCCTTGCACATCGTATGAAGCTTCTTGTCCTCATGTTCAAGTTCCTGCACAACTCTGTCACAGCCTGCACTTCAGCTCTTATTCCTTGTCTCAGTTCCCTTCCATTTCTTTACTCCATCCATTGCAGTGTCCTCCATGCCAAGCCATTCCAGTTAGGGATTGTCTTTTGTCAGTATTTATACAGAACCCAGCACAATGGGGCCCCCAATCTTAACTGGGGGATTTGGGCACTCCCATAATATTTACTATTACTATGCCCCCTTGTTTTCTCTCTTTCTCTGTCTGACTTCTTCCATGCTGCCCCCTAGTCATGGAACAATCTCCCAAGCCTAGTTTGCGAGGCTTCTACTCACTTTTTATACAAATTTCAACTAAGACTCATTTTTCCTTAATGTCCACAAACAGAGAAAAGTAAATCCAACGAAAATATGGCCATGCCAACCCCTTACTTTAGGTCTCCCAGTGCACCCTATATCATTTTTCTTTTTCAGATTGCTTTGCAAGTTCTCTAGACCTGTGGCCGTTTTAATGTGTGTTATGTACAGTACTGAGCACATCACTTCCTCACAATATTAATAAATAACTTGGCCCATCTGTTCCCATTGACATCAATGACAAAGCTCCCAGTGACTTCAATGGGAGCAGCTCTGTGCCTGTGTGAGAAAAGAGCTTTGAAACTATTATTACAGAACATGAGAATTCAATCTTAATGTATGCTTTTGCATTAAAAAGCCCAATACAAAGTGCAACTATGCAGTTAGGGTCTAGAAAGGTCAGCAAGGAAAAGCCTTTTCCCAGCTCCAAATGATATGGTTCTCACAAGTAGTAGAACATTATAAGCAGAAGATCATGGGTTCTGCTGCTGAAAATGCATGCTGCTGGCCTTGAAGGGCCAATAGCCCACCCAGTATGGGGGGATGCAGTGAAATAAGATGTCCACTACCCCCTGCTCCACCGGGAACTCAATGTAGCCTTGAAAATGAGAGGGCCTGGGTTGGGTTGTGACAAGGTATACTGGAGATGCAATGATTCCGCACTGGGTATGGAAACACAGTTCTTTGTGTAAAGAACTGGTAGGTTTATTGTATAAATGAACTGCTTGAGAACACTGTGAGAGTAAACAGAAAGGAGACCCAGAGGCTAGTAATAAAATGCTTCAACTTTTCACAGGCAATGCAAAGAGTTAGGAACAACAGCATAAGGAAAAGCTGTCACAGGTGGAAGAATATCTCAGCTAGATGTTTGGGCTAAAGATTGTTCTTTCAATAGGCCTAAATTTTCTCTATTCTCTGTATCTGTGACACTAAATTTTTTTAGCACCCTCTCTGTTTTCAATAAGTCATTTGGTTAAGCCTAGCTATCTAGGGCTGCAAGACTCAATGATGGTATGGGAGAGACTTATTTTACTTACATCGATGTAGGGGTACACCTTCAGCATAATGGACAGGGATTTGATTGCATGGCTTCCATTAATGTTGCTAGTAGTCTCCTTTCTGTTTACTCTCACAGTGTTCTCAAGCAGTTCATTTATACAATAAACCTACCAGTTCTTTACACAAAGAACTGTGTTTCCAGACCCAGTGCGGAATCATTGCATCTCCAGTATACCTTGTCACAACCCAACCCAGGCCCTCTCACACACACTGCCGGAGATTTAACCCTCCAGTTAGGACTTGACGTAAAGACTTTTAGCTTGAGACTGTATATGGAAGTTGACAAAGAACAACCTGTGATCAACCACTAGACAAAAGGGAGGGAAGTATAGAGAAGTATCAGAAAGACACGGTGCTGGGTGCAAACCAGCTTGCACCTGGCATGCATATTGCATTTCCTCTGCACCATCAAAGTCTTGTGCATCCTAGAGAAGATTATCCAGAGTCCACTGTCACCCTCCTGCAGGGTGGAAAAAATAAGTTTTAGTTTTTGATAAATCTATTCATCCTGCAGAAACCCTGGCCAGGCCCTCTCTATCTTGTCACTGGTCATGCTGTGCTGGTCTCCTGGTGGGAGGGAGGTGGCTACTTTGTAATCTTATTCTCCCTTTGCCACCAGAAACCTTGGTTAAAGTTTTCTGCATCAGCATTGGCCTAAATTTCACATTTAAGCAAAGCTAGGGTATATATACACACCAAAAGAAATATGCGTGGACATCTGCTGAGTCCCCTTTACCAACACTGAAAACGTTTTCATGAGTACTGCCTCCCTCATTGCATTTCTTTATTTTTCACTTTTCCCATAAAGATGGAGAGATGGAAAACCAGCACTATGACTTCTATGAAGGATCAACTAGGAGATGATGAGACTCTCATCTCTGTCTCTGTGCCTATTGTTTGTTGCCTCTTCTCCTTGTAGGTCTCTCCCTGTCCTCGGGTGAATATCCTAAACTACTGGTGCGGAAGTGATTACAGTTAATCTAGCTTGGAATCTGGAGAAACAGTTGCAGTGGTTAGAGGCCTCAGCCAGCACTGACATCCCATTGTGCTGGGTGCTGCAGAAACACATAGTACTTGCTCTGAAGAATTTGCAGTCTAAGTAGGCAAGACAAAGAACAGAATAAAGAGAGACAACATCTTCTTATGTGGCATCTCCATTACTGCAAGTTTGCTGTGATATTTTCAGAATTATTCTATACCAATTAGAAGTTTCACAACTGTAATTTAACACAGATCAAATGTAAGTTTTTAAGAGCTGAATTTTAGTTTTCAGAGATACAGCATACAAGCAGAAAAACGGGAACTAAACTAAGACTAAATCACAGATTAACTGGCTTTCCCATAGTCACCTAGGAAATCTGTGGCAGAGCAAGACAGTGAGTTTAGGTCTCCTGAGCCAAGCTCAGTGCCTTAATGAGAGGACAATCCTCCTTCCTTCTTTGTAAAGAACTGTCTGACAAAATGTTTCTTCCTTTCTCAGGGTATAATAATAGTTCAAAGTTTCAAATAAAATATTACCCCCTTCTGGGGTTCAAGCAGGAAAGCAGTTTACTCTCCGTCCTTAGCTTGTTTTTCACCGTAGCGGACCATGTGTTCTGGCTTCCTTCTCTATTTTCTCTGCCTAAGTACCTGGGCCTGATAGGTTATTGAGTCCAGCTGCATGTGCTCCACACGCTTGATATGTTTCCTGTCAGTTTCTCCTTCCTTCTAGCGCAGTGGTTCCCAAACTTGTTCCGCCACTTGTGCAGGGAAAGCCCCTGGCAGGCCGGGCCGGTTTGTGTACCTGCCGCGTCTGCAGGTTCGGCCGATCGCGGCTCGCAGTGGCCGCAGTTTGCTGCTCTAGGTCAATGGGAGCTGTGGGAAGCGACGTGGGCCAAGGGACGTACTGGCTGCCGCTGCCGCTTCCTGTAGCTCCCATTGGCCTGGAGCAGCGAACCGCGGCCACTGGGAGCTGCGATCGGCTGAACCTCCGGACGCGGCAGGTACACAAACCGGCCTGGCCCACCAGGGGCTTTCCCTGCACAAGTGGCGGAACAAGTTTGGGAACCACTGTTCTAGGGAAATAGAGTTGGGTTGGGACCACACACGTGGAGCCAAACTTCAACCATCCTCAGGGTCTCACAAACCCAGAAGGATAATGCATCCTGTCACCCCACCAAAGACAAGTTGTTTAAAAATATTCACTGCTTTGAGATGGCACCTTAGATGTGTGTATCTTGTATGTTAACTGTGTTGTCTCTGCCTCCTTAGGATATAGATGTTAAGTTCCTTGGGGCAGAGACTGTGTGTTCCTCTAAATTTGCTGGGCATACTGACAGCACTTGTTACATAATATGTAATACTAAACTTAAAATGGACTGTGAGAAAGCAAGCCTTGCTTCCACTTAAAATAGCTTTGGAAAGAAAAGTTAGGGGGGGGGGGATGGGAGGAGGGATATATGAAAGGGAAAATTATCTTTAAATAGAGTGTGTTTGAAAATGATCCCTGTCATGAAAATTCTTCTCAAATGTGCTGCTCATGGAACAGATGGAGAGGAAGAGGGAGTGGAGGAGGAAGGCAAGAATGACGGAGTATATAAATCTGGGGAGTGATTCAGGGAGGTTCCTTTTATTTCATGATAGTTTTATCAACATTAAAAAAAACCCAGTCTACAGCAAAGAAATACTATAGGCCAAAGGAAAAAAGATTGCGAGAATGATAGAGGGAGAAATCCATTTTTAAAAGATATGCCTTTAACATTTTGTTTGCTTACTTTCAGTATATAGTCTTGATCCTAGAACTGAGTAGGAGTTTTGCTATGAACTACCACGAGACTAGGATTGGGCCCCAAAAGACTCCTACAAATATATTTTAAAACAGTTGTAATGAACTGTAGAGCAAGACAGACTAACTATAAATATTGAATCAGAAGTATTAATAAATCATAATGAGACATCTCAGACGGCATGTAAAGTCCCTTATTCGTGGCAATTTTTGCATTGGGCAGACTCAGATAGGTGTCAGCTATGACCAAATATAAAATATATAGCTAGCAAAATAATGACTAACGCAGGATCTGAAGTGTAGCATCATGAGGTTCTTTCATATGGACCCAAACAGGATTAGACTTCTTCCAGTTATGTCTCCCACCTACAGCAGCTTTTCCATACATTCTAATGGAATACAGAATATAAAGTAATATAGTGTTATACACTTAATTTACTCAGTCAAAGTTGCTTACCATTGCAATAAGGGGAAAGTAAAAAAAAAAAAAAAGGGGGGGGGGAACACATTTCAGTAGCGAGCCAAACATTTTCTTTATATCAATATTGAATTTGTTTATCCTTTCTGTACAATCCAGATAAATAGGTAATAAACAAGAGCAGTGCAAGTGTCAACAGCCGATTGGATGGAAATCCTTAGGGTACTTCCAGACTACCCAGGCGGGTAGTGATTGATTTATCGGGGATCGATATATCGCATCTCGTTAAGATGTGATATATCAATCCCCGAACGTGCTCCCCATCGAATCCGGAACTCCACCGGAGCGAGTGACGGTAGCAGAGTCGATGGGGGAGCTGCGGCCGTCGATCCCACGCAGTGAGGGCGGAAGGTAAGTCGGAATAAGATATGTCGACTTCAGCTACGGTATTCCCGTAGCTGAAGTTGCGTATCTTACATCGACCCCCCCCCCCTTTGTGTAGATCAGGCCTCAGTATCATATGTTTAAATCATTTCCTGAGATAGTCTTTATGAAAATGTAAACTAAAAATCAGGAGTATGTGAGTACATGGAATACTGAATTTTAAAAAATTGTGGACCAGATTGCAACCTTCTTCCTGACATTGCTGAGTAGTTACTCCATTGGCTCCTGTAAGACTACTTGAGTGAGTAAAAATATGAGTCAAAGTTTCATAATATGGCTGTTTTTTGAGGTCCGAGTGTGTCCATTCTCTGGCAATGTGTATGTTGGTATATTAAGAACTATTGATCCTAATTGTGTTTATGACACTGTTATAGAACCTGAGACAATCTGTGTGGCATGAGGCTGTGAATGCCTGCCTTTACAAAAAGACTTCATTCAAAAATTCCTTTCTCCATCCTGCAATCTGTAGATTCAGTGGATTGCTCCAAGTTTCTCCCTGTTTCTGTAGGTGCCATAGAATGACAGTTTCCACAGGTGTATTTCCCAATAGTGTCATTTGGAAATGTCTGCTTCTAAAGCAGCTGTCTGGATCCCTGCTGTTCAGGAGGGATTTACTAGGAGGGTAGCCAATGCTCTGACTGGTTTCAAAGACCATGACAATTTCTGGCATCTTTGACTGTGGAATCACCACTTCTTAGTGCTGTTCACAATGCTCTGTATAAAATGAGTTGATGGTCTCAGTTTAGTGTCTAATAATTGGTGTCCATTTTGCAGATCCTATCATGGTAGATAACACTAATTGGCTCCTATAGGCATGTGGACTCACCCCTGCAGCGCCTCCTGCTGGTCGTCCTCGGGAATTAGCTCGTCCACCTCCGGAGCACTCCCTGCAGGCTAGTGATCCGCCTTACCACTGGCCCCATGTCCCTCCAAGGACCTCAGTGCCCCTCACAGCCTCAAGGTCTCCCCCTCCCAGGGGAACCTCCACCCACTATCCCCACTTTGCCTCAGTATAAAGCTACTGCCAGTCCCCATCTAGCCCCCACTCACTGGGACAGACTGCAGTGTAAGCCACTCATCATAGGCAAAGGGGTTCGGATCTGCTGCCTCTGCCTACCCATAGGCTGTCCCCTGCAACCCTGCACCTATTTGGCCTGTCATCAGGCCTGCAGCCTGGGGCTTTCCTGGCTGGAGCTCCCAGCTCCTCTGGCCCTTCCCTAGCCCTGCTCCAATCTAGGTTCCTTGCTTGGCACCTTGCAGCCAGGCCCTTCTCCCTCTACAGGCAGAGGGAGACTGATTGGGCCCTGGCTCACAGCCTCTTATAGGGGCCAGCTGGGCCTGATTGCGGCATGGTCACATCTGAGACTACTTTCCCCAATCAGCCCAGGCTTCTTTCCCCAGTCACAGCCCTCTCCTGGGCTGTTTTAAACCCCGAAGGGCAGGAGCGAGTAACCACCCCGCTACACTCCGTTGTTAGCCATGTTAGCAAAGAGGCCCCTAGTTTGAATATTCATTTAGTATGAACAAGAGGCAGTCCCGTCAAGATCAGATTTGAAGCAAATTTTGCTAAAGCAGTGAGGAGAGCCTGCACTGCTGCTGCCAATTACGTGTCAGTTCTGTGGATGTATGGAGACCTTCAAATTACAGGGGTGTTAATCTGATACTTTTCACGAACACCAAATGCACTAAATGAAAATTATTATTTTATTTGAACTAGATGTCAGTTTCTAATGCTGCTAATGCAGCATTTTTCACTAGCACAAAATGACTGACATATTGTCACAGATTCAGGGTAACTGCACCCGTATTTTCCCTCAAGGATACCCCTTTATGGTTTAAGACTCCCAGCTGTCACCTCTCTTGGGTGGAGATCTGTGTCTCTCTCCCACCTGCCCGGGGTTTTAAGGCTGCAAATCTCCCTGCCTTACAATGCAATTTGCCCAGTAAACCAGCCTGCCCAAAAGGCCAGTACCTGTGCATTGCTTTCTCTCCAAGTCTTATGAACAGCGTGTTGACACCAGTTACAAGTTACCACAAAGCACTTTCTAAGCATTCAGCTTTATTCTTAAGGCAAAAGCACTACAGACAATATATATAAAACCCAATAAATGTTCCTATATGCATGTTGAAAGCTTACTAGAGGTCATTCATCAATCTCATAGGGCCTTGGTAGGCCAACATCTTTCCAACCCTTCTGTGAGGATTGTGACTCTTGGATAGAAGGTCCTGTCTGTTTGTGGATCAGAAAGAAGGCTCTGAGTCAATTTAAAAGCAGGCTTTTTAAGCCAAAAGCCCTTTCTTTGTTTTTCTTGTCTCTGGAAACCCAGTATGAACCAGTATATGTGAACCTCCCCAGGTGGTACCTCTCTGGAGGTGTTTACAATGTGAGTGATTCACCGTAGTCACCCCCCTACTGAAAGAACTGTGGTAACCCTCCCCCATGGTGTAGAACACAATCATACATACAATTCCTGGCCCACAGTGATACACAAACATAACCCAATATGTCCCCCCAAAGATGCTCATGTGATTGCAATATCTGTCACAACATGAGCCTAGCATTACTCATTTCCTAAACATCTGTATGGAAAATGAAGTTAGGGAAAATTCCAAAAACTAAAACAGGTCAGGGAAGGGAGGGGGGGGGGGGTGAAGACACTTGAGAAATAATTAAAATAAAACTGAAAGTGGCACACATCACAGCAAATGGTTTAGACATGCCCAAATTCTTTGTTTCATTAACAGCTACTTTATACAACATGAAACTTCAAAGGGAAAAAGATAAGTCTGCAAGAAAAAGCTTTTCTTCACTTGGGCACTGGCCCATGTTGACCTTAATATCCTGTTTGGTTTTTAAAGCATAATTTTTTTACTTCACAATATGCAAGCTGAACAAGGAAGGTAAGCCCTACTGAACCCCTTTTTAAAAACTTATCACAGTAACTCTGCTAACACTTGTGTTTAGCTGAGCAGTCAGAGCAGTGTAATGATACACTTAGTTTTATCGGTACTCCTTAGTTATTTCCAGAGTATGAGTAAACCAGTAAATTGCCAAGAACATCCTTTTTAAAGAAAGAGACTGTGAACTTAGGCAAAGAGCAATTCCTTAAAGTTGTATCCCTTTAGCTCTGAGGTAATGTGCTGGTGTTTTTGAAAGAGAAAGTGTTCAGAGGAAATGTTTAAGTAACATGCTGTCAAACATCTATAGTAAGTCATAAAGGTTGGCAGTGGAAAATGTTAAATCGACATTTGTTCATGACTAGCACTGAGGTGCTTTATTGTAAGAGAATGTCAGGTAAATAGAAGGAAAGGTTAAGGGGAGAGCTTTTCTTTTAATAGGTAAGGAAGAGTAAATATCTTAGTAAATCTTAATAGACTCATGAAATGTTCTGAGACTCCTGAAGTCAAACCAGCATAGGAATGAGGCACTGGACCCTCATCACCCCCCCAGAGCAAGCCAAAACATATGGCTTGTATATTATTTTGATCAAGTGAAATTATTCTGATGCTCTTTACAGACTCTTAGCTTTTGGGCTAGATTGTGCCTACACTTAAATGGGTAAGTAAGGGTGGAAGAAAATATCTTTTTCTCCTGCCCCTATCTTTATCTGAGTGCAAGAACTAAGTATAATCCTGGTCCTTGCTTTTCAGGTGGTCAGGATCTTAGGCAACTGGAACTGACAGCAGGATTAGCTTCTCAAAGTATGTATGAAGGTTTGGTCTGAGGGTAGGACCATAGTCCTGCCTTGTCTCCACATCAGTCAGCAGAACTACACAGACATGGGAGTAGAAGGAAAGAATATGTTGCATCCTGTGCATCAGCATTCCCAAAGGCTCTGAACCAGAGTATAGGCATTGGCACAATCTTATCCTTTTATCTTTAAAACCCTCAGAGCCTAGAAAACACATGCTTGTTTCTGAACTTGCTTGCATCCATTTTACGTGGGTGTAAAACCATTGACTTCTCTAGAGTTACTCCTGATATACAAAACAGTGTGAGAAGAGAATACATATTTCATAAACTGAAAGAAATGCTTGCTCTGAATCCAGCATATTAGAATATTTAAGGAACCACCTGAAGAGATCTCTGAGCCATTAGCAATTATCTTTGAGAACTCCTGGAGAACAGGAGAGATCCCAGAGGACTGGAAAAGGGCAAATATAGTACCTATCTATAAAAAGGGGAATAAAGACAACTCATGGAATTATAGACTAGTCAACTTAACCTTGATACCCGAAAAGATAATGGAGCTAATAATCAAAAAAGCAATCTGTAAGCACCTAGTAGATAATAAGGTGATAAGTAGCAGTCAACATGGATTTGTCAAGACCAAATCATGTCAAACCAACCTAATGTCCTTCTTTGACAGGGTAACAAGCCTTGTGCCTAGGGAGAAGCAGTAGATGTGATATATCTTGACTTTAGGAAGGCTTTGGATATTGTCTCACATGGCCTTCTCATAGGCAAACTTAGGAGATATAGCCTAGACAAACCTACTATAAGGCACAGCTAGTTGCAAAAGCATACTCAAAGTAGTTATCAATGGTTCACTGTCAAGTAGGAAGGGCATATCAAGTGGGGTCCCGCAGGGATCTGTTTTGGGTCTGGTTTGGTTAAATATCTTCATAAATGATTTGCGTTATGGCATAAAGTTTGTGGATGATAACAAGCTGGGAGGGTGGCAAGCTCTTTGGAGGACAAGATTAAAATTCAAAATGATATTGATAAATTAGAGAAATGGTCGAAAATAAATTGGATAAAATTCAGTAAGGATAAATGCAAAGTACTATACTTAGGAAGGAATAATCAATTGCACAAATAAAAATGGGAAATGACTGCCTAGGAAGGAGTACTGCAGAAAAGGATATAGGGGTCATAGTGGATCACAAACTAAATATGAGTCAATAATGTAACACTGTTGCAAAAAAAGTGAACATTGTTCTGGGGTGTATTAGCAGGAGTGTGGTAAGCAAGACATGAGAAATAATTCTTCCACTCTACTCAGAACAAATAACACCTTAGCTGGACTCCTGTGACAGTTCTGGGCACCACACTTGGGGAAAGAAATGGACAAATTGGAGAAAGTCCAGAGGAGAGCAACAGTAATGATTGAAAGTCTGGAAAACATGATCCCTGGAGAAAGACTGATTAAATTGCATTTGTTTAGTCTGAAGAAGAGTAGACTGAGGAGGGACATGATAGAAGTCTTCAAATATGTAAAAGGTTGTTATAAAGAGGAGGGTGATAAGGAGAATGATTTATCTACTGAGGCCAGGACAAAAAATAATGGGCTTAAATGGCAGCGAGGGAGAGTTAGGTTAGATATAAGGAAACACTTCCAAACTGTAAAGGTAGTTAAGCACTGAAAAAAGTTATCTAGGGAGGTCATGGAATCGTCATCATTGCAGGTTTTTAAGAGCAGGTTACACAAACAACTGTCAGGGTTGGTCTAGATAATACTTACTCCTGCCTCAGTGCAGGGGCCTGGACTAGATTACCTATCAAGGTCCTTTCATGTCCTACATTTCTATGATTCTATGTTAGTTAATAGTCCACTTTAAAATATAATAGAATGCTAGAGCTGCTGAATTCTTTTGTAGAATTGAGCCCAACACAGTTATGTGTCTGGCTTTTTTCTGCATGGAAAATTCACTTCATGTCAAAAAGACCAGCTTAAACTATATTATTTTCTTTTTCTTTTTTGTACATGAACAACTAGTGTGTTTTGGGGCATGTTGGAAGTATTTTATAAGTTGCAGGGACCTTAAAGGTGTAGCATAATTTGAAGGATAATAAAGACTTCAAGGGGAGAATGTAATTGGTTCAGTAATGACTTGGGGTCTTATTTATTTATTTTTTTATCTTACGTAAAAACAGTTTCAAATTAAATATTTTCATTTTTGAGGTCAGCAGCAAGTTGCTTTATTAAGGAATTAGGTAGAAGAAATTACTTCCCTATGTACAGCTGCAAAACTTGCCTGCAATAATTGACCTTATTTTCTTATATGAAATCACTTTTGTGGAGTTGTTATTACAAAGATGGCCATTTAAATTAGTATTATTGAGGCATAAAGTGAGAAATGGGCGCTATGCAGGCTTCTCTAAGGTGTAAAGTGAAGGAAACAACTGAGATACTAAGAGCTGTACAGAATAGACACAAAGGTGCTGTGAGAACAGCCGTTCCCAACATGCTCTGAGGAGACAGCCTTTAATCTACTCATTAAAGGACTAATCCATCACCACCTGCTCAGCACCTTTCAGGATGAAGCCCTAAACCTTTTTACAAGGTTCTTCAGACAGTTAAACTGTATTACAAGTTTTTATTTACATTAATGAAACGGGCAAAATGTGAGCTTTCTTCCCTGTAAACCATTAATCAGAAATGTAGCAGAGAGAATTAACACTGAGCATCCTGTCTTAGCCTTTTAACTACTCTTTGCAATATGAAAACTGAGAATGTGTATATTAAACATACAGCAACAAAAGCAATATAGACTTTATTTCATAGATCCAATGTATAAATCTAGAACAGTTATACCCTACTTGACTAAAACTACACATTGAAGAAAGGCATTAGTTCCTGGTGTTCAGAGCACATGACTTGTGGGTCAGGATATATAGATTTTTCCAGTTCCACAGCTCATTTCCTGTGTGACCTTGGGCCAGCCTCTTTATGCCTCAGTTTCCACTTTATATAAAATGAAGATAATACTTATTACCTCACAATAGTGTAGGAGGATTATTAATGTTTATAAAATGATCCAAGATTCTTGGTTGAAGAGGAAAGGAGCTAGAGTAATATTATTTTTTTTAATAATTCCTCTACAGGCACATTTTCCAATTGATTTTGAACTTGTAGTGCTAGCTAGAGGCAAACACATACAATGCACTCTAACAGTGTAAGTCTTTGTCTACTAGCTGGCCCATAAAAGAGGTTAATGGGTCTGCTACAACTACCAGTTAAGCGAAGTTCTTTAGCTCAAGTGATACGGACCTGTGTTGTTAGCTCCGATGGTCCAAGGTTCAAACGTGGCTGCTAAAATGAATGTGTCTATTACACTGTGCAAACCTTACCACAAGGTAACTTAAGCCTAACTTTCTAGGGTGAAATCCTGGCTCCATTAAAATCAATAGTCATTTTGTCATTGTCTTCAATGAGGCCCAGGTTTTCACTTCTGATCCAGAACTGGGTTTTTTGTGCCTAGCAATTGAACTGGCTTATACAGATTTTTTTTTTTTAATATAGACAGAAGTCAAGTCGGATGAATTTATTGAACTCCTTTTAATTTGTTACCTCAGCAATGGTTTAGAGTTTACATAGAATTCTAGAAGTGAAAGGCTGAAACTTTAATTCATTGCACTATGCAACTACTACTTTTTTTGAATGTACAGCTGGTATTAGAACTAAGCAAATTATTTGAACAAACAATGTATTCTGTAAATTGAGCCTCCATTTCTGCACATGGAATATCTGCAAAAAAACCCTGTGAAACCTCCCGTTTATTCATTATTTGAATTTATTGGATGACTTTATTTTCACACTTTTTACTCTATGGATTGTGCATTTTGAAATTTGAGCTCTCTTGGTTAGCTGTGATTGGACAGATAAGTTGCATAGCATTGTTTCTGATCAATGAGTGGCAAGCACTTCTTGTGATTTAAACTCAATTTCTGTGCATGAGAGTTTGAAATTTACTTTCTGTGGACATTTTTGCCAATAAAACTTGATCATTCCATGTTCCTGGAAAACAAACACAAAAATGATGCAAACATAGGTGAGATAAATGTATTTAAAATGTATATGATTGCTCATGGAAAATTGTTTGCATTATTCACACATGTAACGTTTACTGGACTCTTCATCCAGATATGTCTGGGGTGATATCAGGTTTGGTCAATTTAATAAATCCCCAAGAAAACCAGTATAATAAAGAGCCTGTCTAATATTTGTTTTGCTTTTAGTGGATTATAAATCCACAAAGTGGAAAATGCTTTCTGAAAATTCAGGTGTTGGATCCGATCTGGTTACATACATCAGCCACCTGTACATACTTACTGTGCAATTGGTGCTGAAGTTACTAATATTAGAAGAGAAACCAGGTTGCTTTTATAATCACTTTACTTTCTGGTTCTCTCTTCCCCTATCTGTCTTGGGTACATATGGCCCCCTTACCTCACAATCCTTAATATATTTATCCACACAAAAATACCCCTGAAGCATAGAGGGGCTAAGTGACTTCTCCACAATCACACAGCAATCCTATGGCAAAGTGAGGAATGAAACTAATGCCCTCTGTCTTAATATTGTTAGATTTATTATATGGTATAGCAATAGAATATTTGAATGTAATGTACAAAAATAAATTCTTCAATAGCAAACTCACATGATACATTCTCCAAATGTTTGTCCTTTTGAATACCTGAAGAACACAGTCATGCTCAACTAAGGGAATCTAAAAACCGATTGCTTTAAATATGTGACTTGTAAACCGGTAGAGAAAAAGATGGATGAACTGTGAAGATAAGAAGTTTTAAGCTGTGTGAGTAAACTTTCCTAGAATGTGGAACTTTCCTAGAATGTTAGTCAAGTATAAATGTTGGGTATAGGTAATATTAAGAATATTCATTCTTAATTAAGAATATCCCTTCTCTTTGCATTCAAGTCTCTTTCCCCATTCAAGATCTCTCTGTGTAATGTTGTGGGGAATACTTATTTGGTGCAGAGATGATCAATAAAGTTCAAATGTATATACCTCAATCTCAAGTCTTGATACTCTGATTTAAAGAGCTTCTGGGTCAGTTAATCAGGATACAGATACAGATGTTATCTCTTGAGTGGGCTAAATGAAAACTATAGATCCAGACAACTGAACTTTGGAAGATTCAAAGGGCCAGATCCTCAGCTGTCCTAAATCAGTTTCATTGACTTCAGCAGTGCTGCGCCGATTTACACTAGCTAAGAAGTTCACTCCAAATCCTCCAGATATAAATTTTACAGGTCAGGTCTGTTTCTCAATACTGAGTAACAGTGATTCACCTCACTTCTTCCTCCAAAAATGTGAAATGTTCTAAAAAAGAATTAAAAGATATTTAGGAATTCAAAATGGTTCTGGGATTTCCCATCCTAATGATTTCTAGATCTATCCTTGCAGTTCACAAATTCTGTTATACCATACTAGTATTCTTTTAGCAGAATGTTTTAGAATCCCAGCATATTAATGGCAGTACTTCCTACTACAACATTAATTTATATGCTGATAAATTTTCTGGGCCGGTCATTTTCCTTTTCTGCTTTTGTCAGAAATCTCATTTGACTGTAATTAGTTTTCTTTAATCTTTATACACCAACTTTGATGGTACGGGTATTCTTTATGTTTCATAGCACTAAATGACCTCGATAAACTGTGGACAGGGCCTGATCCTGAAAGGTGTTTAAATGCCCTTAATTCACATTAACGTTAATGGCAGATGAGAGTGTTCAGCACTTTGCAGGATAGGGCCCTTAGAAAGTAGATGTTCCTAACTGTGGAGTTTGTCTGGGTCAAATTGGAGGCAAAAATTTTAAACTGTTTATTTCTAACTAAAAGCTCATATATTCATCCTGATGCATCACTTGTGTCACTCTACTTACTTCAGTGGACTTTGAACGGTGATATGAACCAAACCTTTGACTGCAGTGTGTTTCCTGAATCACTGGATGATAAGAGCAGTGGGAAGCTGAGAGCTAGTAACCCATAGTTACGTTCCCAGTTCTGCCACTGGTTTCCTGCCACCTTCATTAACCTATTTGTGCCATGTTTTAATCAAAAATACTTACCTCAGAGGACTATTGGACTCTTTTCTTCTCCTGTTCATGCTAGTGGGAGGATGAGCAAGCCCATTGCGAGGCTTAATTGAAAGGGCACCATCAATTTGAAATATAGTCAGTTTTAAAAATTCAGTTTTAAATCTAGACAATTTCTTGTTGACTTCAATGGAGCTAAGCTCTTTTACACCTGCTGAGGATCTTGCCCCATATTTGAGTTTAATTGAAAATAGTTTCATATTGAACCAAGCTTCCTCTATAAGGGAAAAAAAAGGATGGCCAACTAGTTACACTATTGCATTCCATAAGCAGAGATGTCACTTAGATTTCTTACTTTTTGTATGCCAGGAAATTTTCTCAAAGTATTTTTCTTAAGATAAATGAACATACTCATCATAGCTTACTGATGCCTGTTAAGTCTTTGTGTGAAATATTTCATGAGGAAATATGTAAATATTTTGACTGGTTGTGCCATTATTTTCAGAGTGTGTTGCAGATGACACATGGATGTATCAGGATGAAGCTGTGGCAGCAGAAAGCATGCAAGAGATTGTTAATGTTTTTAGAATTATTATTATTTTTTTGTTAATGGAGCCAACACAGTGAATGAAAAAGCACCCCTTATATAAACAGAAAAGAAGAGTAACACATACCTAGCACAGACATATTAAGGCTAACAGGACTATGGCAGAGATATTTAAAGACGTCATTTATAACATAAGAAGAGACATATATGGTAACAAATCTAAAGGAACTGCTTGTACTTTTATCTATGCTTCTGGGCAGCAGATGTGTTTACAAAAAGTTTAATGAACAGGAGATACTTGCCAATGATATGCAAAGAATAACATGATGCCTAAATATGTTTGTTTAAGGTACTGGACACCGTTCAATCAAAAATCATCTCATATAATATATATGGTCCAGCTAATTTATTCCTTTAATAACAGTAATACCTACTTTATCCTTTTCAGAATAAAGTATTAAATGCACATATATTGTTTTTCATTGTAATAACGAACGTTTCATCTTCAAGGGTCATATAACACTTTTTGATTTCTATATCTACAACACTAAAAAAATGCATCAGCTTCTAACAGGAGAGTTGCAACTAGCCATTACAACACTAGAGTTGGAGGAAATTCCTACTTTTACATAAAATATGATGGGTTCTTTAATGCCCATACATACCAGATAAGATTTCAGTTTTTAAGGTCCCATCCAATAGACAGTGACACAGTAACCTGCACAGCACTTAGTTTATCTACTTTGGAAGGACAAAGGATTATTTTGAAATCCTTGGAGCAGAGCCTGAAGTCCCAAGATCTCGCAAAGCTAATGCGCAAAGCCCACATCTGCCTATGAAGAGCTCATACAAGTAGAAATATGGAAACAGGTGCTTTAAAATTATTCCTGGAGACCAGAAAGGATCTCTTCTCATCAAACTGTCATAGATTTTTAAAGCCAGAAGCGACCATGACAATCACGTAATCTGACCTCCTGCATAATGCAGGCCAGATAATTTCACCAAGTAATTCCTACAAGTCCTTAGTTTCTGTTTGAGCTACAGCCTATCTTTTAGAAAGATAACCAGTCTTGATTTAAAACTTCAACTGATGGCGAATCCACCACATCCGGGTAGGTTGCTGCAATCGCTGTTAAAAACGTGCATCTTATTTCTAGTCTGAAACTGTTTAGTGTCAGCTTCCAGACCTTGGATTCTGTTACATCTTTTTCTGCTAGCTTAAAGAGCTGTCTACTATCAGAAATCCCTTCACCATGCAGGTTCCTGTAGACTGCAATCAAATCATCTCTCAGCCTTCTCTTTGATAAACTAAATAGATTGAGCTTCCTAAGTGTCTTAATATAAGGCATTTTTCCAGATGTCGAATTATTTCTGTAGCTTTTGTCTGAAATCTGACAATTTTTCAACAGTCTTATTGAAGTGTGGCCACCAGAGCTGGATGCAACATTCCAGCAACAATCTCACTAATGTCATATATATAGATAATAACACCTCCCTACTTCTATTGGATATTCCCCAGTTTATATATATCCAAGTATCATATTAGAGCATTGCATTGAGAGCTTATGTACAGTTGGTTCTGTTGGACTTGTATTACCTCCTAGTTTCTTGTTGGTTTGTTTCTTTTTAGCTTTTAGTTTTAGAACAGAAATAGGCAACTAGCTGAAACAGATTTCCCAGCCCTCTTGTACTATGGCCCTGATTCAGAAAAGCACATAAACACATGCTTAACTTTAACTATTGACTTCAATGGGACTTATGAACATGCTTAAAGTTAAGCCCATGTTTAAATGCTTTCCTGAATTGGTGTTTATATGTAAAGATGTTTGTGTTGCAATATTTAATGACTGTCTCACAATGCAAACCTCATTGTAAGGAATTAAAATGTAAATGATAGAGATGAGCTAATAGTGGAAAACATTTTCCCACAAACAGTCATCTGAAAATGGACCTGTTGATTATCAATATGGCTACAGTGCAATCCTGGGGTGTGATTGCAGGTTGTGTGGACGTACCTGAACTAGGTTTAATCTACTTAAATAAATCTACATTTAATCTAAGGTACTGGAGCAGTGAAGGTGCAGCAGCAATGGCTTCCTGTGAGCTAACCGCTCAAGGAATTGCCCAGGGCTGCAGGCGGGCTTGTACAGCCTGCACTGAAGCCCATGCTGCTATTGCTTCACAGCTACTGAGACCTGAGCTAGCTATATTAAATCTAATGCAGGTTTGCCTACATGAGCTGCGGTCATACCCCATGATTGCAGTGTCGACATACTCTAGGTCTGTAACTCATGCATGTTTGCTTTCCACAAATATTAAAGCAAAATTTTAACAAAGAGGCTGCATCAAAATTTTATTTCATGGGTGGTGATATATCTGACATTCCCTGCATAAAATCCTACTTTCCCTTTCAAAAGATCCATTAATTCCATACCCTCTGAACACTTGGGACAGGTCCTCAGCTGGTATAAATCAGCATAGCTCCACTGAAGTTGATTTACATCAGCTGATGATCTGGCTTTGTGGACTGTGAGACATATTTTCAGCAAGCCCTTCACTCAGCCTTAACAATCAGTTGCACACATACAAAATGGGAAATGACTGCCTAGGAAGGAGTACTGCGGAAAGGAGTCTGGGGTCATAGTGGATCACAAGCTAAATATGAGTCAACAGTGTAACGCTGTTGCAAAAAAAGCAAACATCCGATGAAGTAGGCATTCACCCACGAAAGCTTATGCTCCGATACATCTGTTAGTCTTAAAGGTGCCACAGGACCCTCTGTTGCTTTTTACAGATCCAGACTAACACGGCTACCCCTCTGATACTATTTTATTCAGCAGTTACTGTGGTTGAAGGAAGAGGTTGAAAGAGGTGAGCAAAGTCACAAACAAACATTTGTACCTGTGGAAAGGCTCTTTGCAAGTTTTGTTGTGATAATGACCAAGGCCAGGAGATGTTTAAAGCAAGGTAGTAGAAGAGAAATACTGAAGAATCTTCTGTCAGGAGCTCCGGTATATTAATGTGTAAACACAGTCCTTCCATAAGATATCAAAGACATTTTCTTCATCAACATTCACCATATCATCCAACAAGATAACCACTCTAAACACACAGATATGAAGCTGGTTGTTTATTTTTCTATTGAATTACCTCATTCACCTCCTTGATGTTTTGCAGCCTGTTTGGTTCCCTCTTTACCTCCTTCACTGGTTATGTCTGCATTACAGAAAATGGAATTGCCTATTCAAAATGGCTTTTCCTAGTGCTTTCTGATCTCCAAAAATAAGTTTCTTTTCTTTTCTCATGTATTCTAATTCGTATGCAAGAGATTTTCTCTTTGCTCCCATTCTCTATTAAATACTGGGAGTACTGGATCATTTTATGAAAGCTATCAAGTTCTCACATTTTGTCTTCCACCATGAACCTTTCTGTATTAAATGTTTTTTGTCACTGACCAGTTAATGTAATTTTTACTGTAAAGTCAATGTTCTGGAAGCATTTTTAAGTAAACTAGTATAAAAAAAAGTTGGGCTTTTTGATAGACAAAAATTACCTTTTTAAATTTAAAGAATACAATATTTTATATTCTGTTCTGGTTTTTTTTAAGAAACAAAGAAGAAAAACAGTAACAAAAATGCTTAAAACGTGTAATAAAAATGCAGTTTCACATTGTTATGGTACCTGCTTGTTATGTTTCAAGAGAATTATGTTCTGCTATTTTCTAGCCAATGCTCTTGAGCTGGTCAGTAGATTTGGATGGAGAACAGTTCTGAAATATTTTAAATCTTCTATTATGAACAGACTTATGCAGTTTTCACTATGAATTAACCCTGACAATTTCAGAAGATGGAATTCCCATTAGTGAAAAATGGCTGTCTTGTTTGACCAAAGCAACAGAGGGTCCTGTGGCACCTTTGAGACTAACAGAAGTATTGGGAGCATAAGCTTTCGTGGGTAAGAACCTCACTTCTTCAGATGCAAGTAATGGAAATCTCCAGAGGCAGGTATAAATCAGTGTGGAGATAACGAGGTTAGTTCAATCAGGGAGGGTGAGGTGCTCTGCTAGCAGTGGAGGTGTGAACACCAAGGGAGGAGAAACTGCTTCTGTAGTTGGATAGCCATTCACAGTCCAAGACACACTGTGTTTCAGTTCCTCATCTCTAAATGGGAATAACTTTTTACCTACCACCTGTTATCTGTTTTGTCTAGCTAAATTGTAAGTTATCTGGGCCACAGACTCGGACTAGTCTTCAATGGCAACGTTAAAGTGCTCTCGCGGCAGCGCTTCAATGTGGCGTGTGTAGTCGCGGCAGTGAGAGCTCTCCCAGCTCTCTAAAAAACCTGCCTCCATGAGGGGCATAGCTCCCAGTGCTGGTACACTGTCTATACTGGCGCTTTACAGCACTGAAACTTGCTGCGCTCAGGGGGGCGGGGGGATTTTTTTTCACACCCCCGAGCGAGAAAGTTTCAGCGCTGGAAAGTGGCAGTGTAGACAAGCCCTGTCTCATTATACGTTTGTACACTCCCTAGCACAATGGTGATCCGATCTGGTTGGGACCTTTAGGAGTTTCTGTAATAGTTGGTAACAAATACATCACTGTATCTCATCTGATAGGCAGATGAAATGAAATGAGGCCCCTCTGGTTGTGCCTGCTGGATTCAAATCTGGATTGTGTGCCCCAAAAGAAGAAATAAGAGAACTTTACTATATCAGTTTCAGTACAGGATAATATGTATACAACAGCCATCGACTGGAACTTTCAAAAAACACATTGAGTGTGTTCATTCTTACACGTAAGTGTAATCACAAACATTTCAGACATCACACAGCTTTTTGTCAAAAAACAAAAAAACCAACAACCACTCCTGCACTTATTTCTTCTATTTTGCCCTACAGTGTTCCTTATGGAGTGAGCTCCTTCCAGCTTTTGGGGGTAAGATTCCATCGTTTTCTCTCTTCCAGAGATGCTCAGTGCACAACCTGCTACTTAGGCTGAGTCCCTGGAGTTGCCCTATATAAATGTAAAATTATGTTGCATATTTTTTTTCTTGCTGTGGAAGTGATTATGATTTTTATGAGAGATATCCACTGTTAAAGGAAGTTCCCACTTTCATACAAATATCCTTTAATCTAAAGAGTCAATTGAGAGACACATAGAAAACATTACATGACCAGAAACCAATTCTTTCTAAACAGCAATGTTCAAAGTTTTCTGTGCGAAGTAGCAGCAAAAGCTCCTTGAGGTTCATCTTCGATACCTGTTATAAAATGAATGAGTCATGTTAGTATATTTTGGTTTTGGTGGAAGTTCTGAAGAAGGAAAAGATCTTTCTGAGTTGGATTGTGCTGCATTGGCTCTGTTCTTTTTCAAAGAAATTATACTGGAAGGCAAATGTCACTGACAATAACACTGTGATGAGTAAGGCTGGTATATGTGCAAAATAAAGTTAAGGTAAAACTAGTAACTGGTTCTGACAGGGTTGCACAAGCCGCAGTCAGTGAATTTAAGTGATAGTCTTTTCTCAGGGTTTCAGAGCAGAAAAATGCAGAAGAAAGTGAGAGGAAAATTCTTCCATATGAGCAGGGGGATTCCATTCTGACAACAAATTCAGCTAACCACGAAAACAAATAGCACATTTCTCCTCGTCACACATTAGTCCCGTAGATTTCCCTTCCCTCTTGTTATGGTAGCACTGTGCTGTAAAGACACAGAAAGTGAGAGCCCTGCTGCCCCTGATGATAATACAAGTTTAGCAACTTAAATATTTGGGTTCCAGGCAACCTACGTATTGCAAACTAAATACACAGGGGATGAAAAATGACTAAGGACAAGGAACCGTGAATCCCTCCCGTCTCCTGTGTTGTGTCTCCAAGAAAAGTACAAAATTACCCATATGCACAGTGTGATGGGGTATTCACCCTGCACTTGCCCTGAGAGGGTTAGGGCAGACTGAGAAGGGGGCTAATTAACCCAACAGGCCACAGCTGAAGTGAATCAGATAGCTAAGCAATCCCCTGATTTCAGGGCCTGCCCACAACATTTTGGCACCTGAGGCTGGGAGCTCAAATGACGCCTCCATGCCCCCTCGCTTGGGCCAAAACTTTGAAAGGTCTCAATTCTGCCTTCTTCCTGTTCTACTCCTCTCATGCTCTGCTACCTACCCCAATAAAGGAGAACTAACAACTTTTGTTCAAAAATTTTAAGTAACACTTAACTTTCAAACACCTGAACAGCAAATGTAACTTTTCTTGTCTGCATAGTAAACACTGGCATTTTTATCTGTTTGAATAATCAAAGTGGTGCTTTCCGTGTCTTCTTGGTTGCAAAGATTTGAACTGCTTCCTGCTGAAGGTCCACAGTCTGGGCCAGCTCATGCTCTATTGAGATGGTTGCAAGGCCAACCAGCCTCTTCTGTGTCATTGTGGAGCGTAGATGTGTTTTTATTAACTTCAGCTTGGAGAAGCTGCGTTCTCCACTGGCAACTGTTACAGGAAGTGTTAGAAGGATGCGCAGAGCAACAAAAGCATTTGGAAAGAGGGTGGTCTTCTTATTTGTGCACATATATTCCAGAACAGCCTTTGGAGTTGATCCTGCTGAAATGTATCTTGAAAGGGCTTTCAGTTCATCATCTAAATCACTTCCATCAATATTGCGCATGTCATCATGTGTCAACACTGTCTCTAGTGCCCTGCATTGCTGGTGTAGGTCTTCTTCAGGTATAGTGAGGAGTTTTGGAATATCATACAACATCCCAAATATACTGCTGTGTTCCTTGAGCTGCAAGAAATGTTCTTCAAGTGACTATTGCACAATCTAGCAGCTGGTTAAAGAATTCAACTTTGAATTGTTGTTTGGGGTCTCTTATGGGATTATCCCGTGCCTCGTAATCAAAATGTCTTCTTCTTCGGTGACTCTTGTATTCTTGAATGGATGGGAAAATAGTTTCAGTGTGAAGTTCCTCTGCCAACTTCTGTGCACTCTTCAGAATGTTTTGAAATCCCTCATCTGACTGCTAAGATTGTAGGCTTGACTTTGCTTTGTCCAGCTGTTCCATTGCTCCAGATATATCAAGGTCAACACCTTGGAGTCTCTTGCTTACAACATTTGTTTCAAACGGTATGTCATGCCACAACACTAAGCCACACAGAAATTTGAAGTTATGTATGTTTCTGGTGATTCCATTTCCCTCTGCCACTGTTCTCCCACAAACAGTTCCTGTCATAGCATTATCCTCCATAATGGCAACTATGGCACCATCTATCTTCTCAATTTGGTGTTTGATAGGCGTTTTTTGCCATCGATGAGTTGATGCGGAGAAAAATACACTGATGCATTGAATTACATTAAAAAATTCAGCAGCCTCACTAGAAGCTGATGCTGCATCACTGACCACCAATTCAATGAATGAGAACTCCCATAGGACAAAAAAAGCTCGAGGGTTTAACTCTCGGATCTGTATTTGCACTCCTCTGTTCTTTCCTCTCATGTTGGAACCATTATTGTAGCCCTGACCTCTCATGTCAGCTATCGCAATTCCCGTATCTTCCTGCTTTTTAAGAAGCACATTTGTCATACCAGCTCCTGTAGTATCATCAATGTCAATAAATTCTAGAAAATGCTATCTGACAGTCACCATTGCAGGGACATTTTCACTAGGTTCTGTCGTTATTACAAAACGCACCATTAAAGTAATTTGTTCCGTATGGCTGATGTCAGGTGTGCAGTCCAGAATAACAGAGTAACATCTTGCTGACTTCAGATCTGCCACAATCTTCTGTTTGACTTTTGTTGCCAGTAACAATATGATCTCAATTTGAATTGTTTTTCCAAGGTACTGGTGTGTGTGTACATTTCTTGGGTGGTAACTCTTCTTAGATGATCCTGGAGTACAGCATCAACCTCAGCCATCAGCTCCACAGTTTTAAGGAAGTTTCCATTGTTTGGCACATACAGCTGATCTGAAGTGCCACACAGTGCTAGGTTTTGGGCAGCAAGCATTCTCACAATGGCAATGAGCCTTTTCAGAACATTTTGCCAGAAAAGAGACTCTGATGCAATTTTCTCTTGATGCTGATCATCTATGGTGGCCTTTCACCTTAGT
Organism: Trachemys scripta elegans; assembly: GCF_013100865.1. Classification (NCBI taxonomy): domain Eukaryota; kingdom Metazoa; phylum Chordata; order Testudines; family Emydidae; genus Trachemys; species Trachemys scripta. The sequence goes on from NC_048301.1 coordinate 88,631,623, forward strand.
CTCATCTCAAGCTCTTTCCACTATGGAATGCTCTCTGGTGATTTGCTGCCTTCTCATGGCATGCCAGATTTCTAGCCAGATTTTTCCAGTGCTTTGTTCCTGTAGAACCCAATGTGACTGGAACATTAGACTGGAAGAGTTTGCAACAAAAACAGTATGAGCATTCTGGGTTTTTGAGTACTTCAAACATGGCCTCTCCACTTTGTCACCGTGGGGATTTCATGCCAGTAATGTGTTGGATGGAAACTTCTATTTTCATTGTCTTTGGGAAACATGAAGTTTTTCACTTGCTGTCGCCGATGCAGTACAAGGAATTCCCTCAGGCTACTGCTCAAGTGGATCTACAGTCCTGGATCATCTAGACTTAAGGAACTAAACTCAGCAGCAGCTGTTTCTTGCACCTCCACCACACTCTTCTCTGATCTATACTTTTCTTCAGGAATGTGCATAGTTACATCCATTTGAGATGAAGATATGGATGCTGCAGTAGCTGCCAGGTCACCTGCACTCTGACTAACTGGAAGATCAGGCATCTCCTCACCACTCACAACCTCATTGGGGCTGGAAGGGTCACCGTGAACATTTGTGTTTATGTATCTCAGGAGAGCTCTTTCCTGCTTAGATAGAAAAGCTTCCTTTGCTTTCTTTCTTTTTCTGAATGCTGCCCCAGAGGGGCGTTTTCTTCCTTCATGCATGACTGCTGTTCTGTGCCAGCTATAGTGGCTCTCAACACTCAATTGAAGGGGACAAGCAGGGCCTGAGTGAGGGAAGATATTAACGTCTTAAGGGCCTAACTGGCTCCTACTAGTTCAGTTGACTGCCTGTTCTCCTCAAGTGGGTTCAGGGAAGCAGCAGGAAACAGGAAGCTCCCTGAGAAGCTGTGTTAATCAGTCCAGGCTCTTAGGGGGTGCTAGAGAGGTACATAAGAGACTCCTCCTCCTCCCTCTCCCTGCAGCTCCTGTTATTCTGCTGTTATTCCTCCTCACCTTTTCTTCTGCCTGCCTGTTATTTCTCTTGTGCCCTCCTTCCTCCAGCACAGCACTCCACCATCTCTGTGCATCTAGAGCAGAGAGAATACATATGCATCAGCAGCAGACACAATTTTCTACACTCTGGGTCCTAGTGGCACCCCCCCATACTCTGCCACCTGAGGTGGCCGCCTCAGTTCTCCTCATGGTAAGGCCAGCCCTACCTGATTGAATGAGGAAGTCCAGATGAGGAGTCATTAGCTAGTCTGGGACTATAAAGAGAGGAAATTGGAAGCCAAAGGGGCTGCTGGGAAAGTTTGTAGTTATTCCTTGAGAGAAGAGTTTGCGGGTTACAGGGACAGGTAACCTGAAGTTGCTCCCTAGTAGGAGGGAGTGGTGAATCTGGTAGACTCATAGAAAGAAGGGTGAGCCAGAAGGTTAGGAAAGAGATCAGGAAAATGCAGCAAGGTCTGGGGAGGAACAAACAATGACTGGTGACTAGAGGGTCCCTGTGCTGGAACCCAGAGTAGAGGAGGGGCCTGGGTTCTCCTGCCATGCACTGAGGGAGTGGTTCTATGAGACAGTGAATAAGAAAACTGCTTGAGTCTGTTTGTAGGAAGAGTCTTTCCAGTCCTGGAAGGGGAAACCATTTGGTGATCTGGCTGGAGGGCTACGTCATGAAGAGGCAGCAGCAGCCCCTGGCATGAGAGAGGGGCTGCTGACCAGAGAGTGTGATGGGGCGGTGGTCTAGTGAGCTATTCCCCAGAATGGCCATGAGGAGGTACTATCCTAGAGGTGACTGGTTCACCTGGTCACACACAGGTTGCAGTGAGCTTGGATGACAGATATGTTCCTCATTCAGACAAGAACAAAAGGGACCTCCCAGGGGTCCTAGTCTTATAATCTCAGAAACCTTTATGGGTCCTACTAGCCACACAAACTGTTGCTGTGACATCAGCTAGCAGCCAGCCTTTCATTGATAGTAGCTACCGTGTGAGGTATAAGAAGGTACTAGAGCAGGTAGAAGAGACTGAATGGTTTACACCTGATGAGGGCGTATTACATTTTGTTACTGGAACACATTACCTTTAGGTGGGACTGGAGGCTGATTCTAGCTGTAAAGGCAGCAATGGATCTGCAAGCACAGCTATGTACTAAGTTATGGATGCAGTATCTAATTGGCTGGATAAACTGTTAAATTCTGCCATGCCACAAACCATGGTAAGCTGGGCTCACTTGTTCAACATGCATTTTAATATAGCCAAATGCAAGGTCCTATATCTAAGAACTAAAAAAGTAGATCATCTTTACAGTAGGTGGCACTGTATTTTGGGAAGCAAAATTCAGAAAAGGATTTGGGGATCATGGTAGATAACCAGCTGAATATGGGCTCACAGTACAATGCAGTGGGGCTATGGGAGCAAAAGCTCATTAATCTCTAAGTGGTCTCAGTGCTACTAGAGGGGACAGAACACCACACCCAGGATGTGTGTGGGTTACATACGTCCCCTACCTGAGGAAGCACATCCTGAGCTTCAGAGACTTCCCAGTTGATATTCCAGATGAGCTCCTATTTGTAATGCTGATAGACCCCAAGTGTCGGTGGACAGGATCAAACCTGGGACCTCTGGGAGCTTAGTGTATGAGCCTTTACTGTCTGAACAAAAAGCCACATGGTTGTTAGCTAAGGCTGTAGCAAACTCATTAATCTCTAAGTGGTTTCAGTGCCACTACATGGGACAGAGCACCACACCCAGGAGGTGTGTGAGTTACACTTACATGGGAAGATTTCTGATGATAGAGAGCTCTTTAATTTGGAAGTCAAAGGCATAACAAGTTCCAGAGTCTGGAAGCTGAAGCTAGACAAATTCAGTCTAAAATATGGTACAAACGTTTAAAAATGATAACCATTAGAACAACTTAAGCCATGAGAATTTGCAGGGGCTCATCTGTATATCTTTAAAATAAATCAACAGTTTCAAATGCTTTTCCATAATTAATATTGCGGGGGGGGGGGTAGAGGTGGCGGGCGGGGATTGACAACCTTAGGCATTTTGAAAGTAGCATACAACACTGATGTCCATGTGACTATTTGTGTAGTAAGGTACTATTATCACAAGCAAAGATGGCATAATTGGATCCTGATTGAGTGTGACATGGGAATCCAAATGTGTAGTATCATGGTAATGCCAGGTCTTCGACAATAGTTTGCAATATATCTAAACACCTATAAACTTGCTGTTTTATGCATGCACATATACATATATGTGGCTCTATCTGTTTCTTTGCTTGGTAGATTTGCGTCCAGCCTGTGACAGCTGATAGCCAGGTTAGGGAACATCAACCTTATTTTATGTTAGTGACAGATAAGTACATTTTTTCTTTACGATACAGCCATAAAATAGCCATTCTTCAATTCTTTCTCTTGAAGACAATAAAGCTGTTAGTGGTTCATGTAACTGCCTCTGGCTATCACCATCAATTGGCTAGCTTTCTCTACTCTGACCTCCTGTACAAAATGCAGTGCAGATGCAGTATAAAAATAGATTATGAAGCTGCCTGTGGTGACTCCATAGTTTAAGTTGCAGCCAGGGACCCATTATGAGCCCTATTCTTAGTGTTCCTGTAGCATCAGCAAGAAACCTCCTTTTAGTCTGAAAATTGAAAGGCAGATTCTGCATAATAATAGAACAGGGAAGATTTTAGTTTCTTTGGTTTGTTCCTTGCTTGAAGAAAGTCCATCTAGCTGCCTTGGAGTTGGAGAGATGTTTAAATGTATGAGTGTTTGAAATGTTGGCAAAAAAAAAAAAAAAAAAAAAATCAAATGTCCACAAACAATATTCAAGATTAGTCTCATGACATCAAACCACTTTTCAACGTATTTTAGCCAGTGGAGACTGCAGATTCACATGCTGTAAATACAGATGTAGTACATAAGGCCTCACAGGCTACAAATGTAGACTGAAATCCACTTAAGCTGCCCATTAACAATGGAAAACTCCAACATCTCATATCTTATCCTTATCTGTAGTCTAAGATCAACAACGTATCTTATCCACAAATCTATTGTCAACCCAAAAATCTGATCTGTCTCCTACTACAAAGCTAGTCTGAATAACACATTCCACACATACCTCTTAAACTTCCCTCACTTCAACTCGTTTTATACCCAAGATCACCGATGTTCCATACTAATTTGGTGCCTCCTTCACTTTATTGTTGAAAATTGTTTACCTAAAAAAAATCATTAAATTGAGATTACAGAAAGAGCCATTTATATTAAAAGGAATGAATCCCACAGCCTTCAAAGTGTTTTGCATTATTACATTTTTGGTGTCCCTTATTCTGAGTTTGTTATATATTGAATCCTATATTTGGCCTTGTCAGGTTGAGAGGTAAGACTCTGGTATTCCACCCTTATTCATTTTCCTAGTATAACAGAGATCTTTATAGTTTTCATATGATAGTTATCAACCATATTCTAGTAGCCATAAGTGTTTTAGGAGTCAGTGCTAAGTTTCCGAGAGAAGAATTGTGTGCGTGTGAGTATGTAAAATTTTTAAATAAATATACTAAATGTAAAATGTTTATAATGTAAGAACACTAGATAACTTAGGACCTCCTCATAAAAATGTCATGTTTAAATTGTTCTTCTAGTATAGTGTCTGAGGAATTAGACACACAAGTCTGTAAACAGTAACAGGAACTGCAAGGCTGATTCCCCAGGCTCTGTGATAAATATTCTCCAGACAGTAAATCCGCTTATCTTAGTATATTTCCTACTGTATACATTTGTTTTGATTTAGCATACTTAAAATGAGATGATATAGGTTTCTGATTTTGTTTTTTATGTTTGCAAATGATAGATATATTCCCAGGACACAGAATTTGGAGATCGGTATGAAACCTAAAACATATTTCATGTGATTATGATAACTGTATCTGTGGGTTCCTTACACTCCAACCAAGTGCACTATCAAAAAGCAACACATCTAGACTACAACAATCAGCTAAACAAAAATTGGATTTGGACTTAGTGGTTATATAATAGCAGCTTAGTGTCCAAAGTACATTCTTCCCAACTTGTTAGTTATCCGCTTTACATATATTTTTATTTGGTAGTAGCTTATCTTTGCTATAAAGGACCATTTCAAGCATACCTTACATCTGCATTTCCTGACTTCGAAGGTTCAATTTTTTAACATCTACATTATACTAATGTTAGTTTTATTGCAAGGTTTATAAAGTGTATGTATTAGATAATTTTAATTGAGGAAACATCCTAAATTGTACGGATCACAAAATCAGAATCTTCATAACAAAATGGGACAGATCTTCAGCTGGTATAATGAAAAGAGCCATAAAAATAATTTGAGGGCTGGAGAAAATGTCGTACAGTGAGAGACTTAAAGAGCTCAATATGTTTAGCTAGCTTATCAAAAAGATTGAGAGGTGACTTGATTACAATGGATAAGTATCTTAGTGGGGAAAAATACTGGGTACTAAAGGGCTCTTCAATCTAGCAAGGAAAGGTATAAAAAGAACAGTGGCTGGAAGCTGAAGTCATAATTTCTAATGAGAAGTAAGCTTCACATTTTAACCAAGGGACCAATCAAACAAGGTGATGGATTCTCCATCTGTTGATATCTTCAGATCAAGACTGGCTGCCTTTCTGGAAGATATGCTGTAGTCAAACACAGGTTTCACTGTAATCACAAACTAGTAGATACTGGGCTCAATACAGAGATAACTGAGTACAATTTAGTGGCATGTGATATACGGAAGGTCAGACTAGATAATCTAATTGTCCCTTCTGGCCTTAAACTCTAAGCATTTTTAAATTAAACTCTATGGTATAATTTGGCATAGTTCCTTTGACTTTATACTAGCTGAGGATCTGACCAACGGTGTCAAAATAGAGAAAATCATTTGAAAACAAAAAATAAAAGATAGTTATGGCTTCTTTATTTCCATGGCAACTGTATCTAATGTTGCAATCTTTCTTCTTTCCTCTTTTTATTTCCACCTTTAATGCTTTTTTCTTTCTCCTCTGTCCCTTGCTATTTATATACTCACATGTGACTCTATTGCACCTCTTGACCTCATATTTTTTTAATTGTATACATTCTGTGAGGTAACTAATCTTTATGGTAATTGCAATTTTAATCAACGGTTTAGTGGTAGAGCTGAACTGCTATGGCTATATTACAGGTTATACCTCCTGTCCGGGATGCCACCTGATGTGCTGGTGTCCCACTAGTTCTGCCCATTCCACCAGCCTGGATTTCTTCACCCTCTTCTAGCTGTGCCAGGCCCTCAAGCCTTCTTCTCCAGTACACACCCAGTTGCAAATGAACACTGAGATCAGCTCTGTGTGGGAGGAATCAGCTTGGGGATTGCCCAGCACTCATGTGCACACCTCCTTTGGGGTATAAACCCAAAATAAAATTCTCTGCACTGTATAGACAAATCTGCACAGTGGAAGCTCATAAAAATTCGCCCTCTCCTTCAATGTGGAGAGAGATAAGCACAGTTCCCTCCTCCCCCACCCCCCTGATATGAATTGCACAAACTGGGTTTTGAAATTAAGAAGAAATAAGTTTATTAACTACAAAAGGTAAATTTTAAGTGATTATAAGGAATAGCAAACAACAAAGCAGATTGAGTAAATAAAACAACACACACAAACTAAGCTTAATACACTCAAGAAACAGGTTACAAAATGTAATTTCTCACCCTAAATGTTGTTTTAGGCAAGTTCGTAGAGTTTCTGTAGCTTAGAGTTCCAGTTATTTCTCTTTACAGACTGGACCGTGTCTCAGCCTGGACTCAACCAGGCCTTTTCCTTCAGGGGTTTTTAGCAGTCTTCCTTCCTGGGCAGGCAATGGAGGAGAGTCCAAATGGCCTTGCTTCCCAGCCTGAAATAGAATGTATATAAGGTGGGAAGCCTTTGTTTCCAGTGGAAAAGTACCAGTAGTGTCCAAGGTGGTATTTTGTACCAGGTGACATTATCACATGACATTGCAGTGGCAGGGCAACCATGAGAAAAGGATCCCCATCTTCGAAGACTCATTGTCTTTTCCTAATAGCCCATTAAGGCTGATTGCTTACTGTCTAGTGGGTGTTTTCCAAGCACATACCCACACAGTTGTAATTGTTACATAGACAATATTCCTAACTTTAGATACAAAAATGATATATGCATACAAATTGGATAATCACATCACATTCAGTCAATCATAACCTTTTCAATGATACCTCACATGACCCATCTTGCATAAAACATACCTAAGTTATGCCATATTCATATCATAACAATATTTCTATGAAGAATGTGGGGTGTAATGTAACAATACCATCTAGGTACAGCAATACACCATGCACTAGCTATATCTAGGAGTTCTTTGCTCACATCTTCACAAGGAACTCTCTCAACGTTGACTGGCTAAAATCAGTGCTTAATAACAACAGGCTAATGATTGGGATGTGCAGGAGGAAGAGATGCTTTGCTTTATATAAAACTTTCACCTTTGGAAACACAGAACTATTATTTTGTAGCTGTTTGGATGAACATAAGCCAACAAGGAGAAGAATTTAGGAGAAAATGGCCGAGAGAAAAACAGAGGACAGTAAAGAGCAGGACTGGAGAGCACCTAGTTGGGTCAGGGGGAGAAGGGGTTGGCTGTGAGAAAGAAACATGGGAAAGACTAGGAGAGCTATTAGAAACTGGGTGTGCAGCTTGTAGGGTTATATTAACATCACAGAGGGCCAGTGTAGTCAACAGGTGAGATCATGTGAAAGAGAGAGCAGCTGGGAGAGCCAGGCCAATATCACACAACACTGGAAAAGCTAGAAACAGTTGGGAGATTGTTTAGTAATAACCAGGGAGTATCTGGAGTGGATTGTTAGAAAGGGCCAACTGGAGTAGTCAGGAAACTATGGATGAGGGCTAAGAAAAGAGCTGGTTGGGCAGGTTTGGTAAATAAGCAGCCCAAAGGACACATCAAAGGGATCTTCTAACAGGATTGTGAATTCAACTCATTTCTGGTTGTGAGTTTAACTCTTAGCTAAGGACCTGTGCAAGACTCTAGGTAAAAGACCTCATCAGTTGCTAAATACTGAAAATACCATGAGTAAAAATAGAGAACAGCCACCCACTCACAAAGAGGAAATGAGTGCATGCTCCAGGGAATTACATATTTGCTTGGTAGAATGTTCTCTACCTCTCAGCCTAATAAAAGTAGCAAGGAGGCCTGGGAATTGCTAAATAACTTAAGAAAAGTTTCTGATCTTTGTGTTTTCAGGGTTATCGGTAATGAATTTGATGGTGTACATGTTTCATTAAGAATCAAGGCATGGGCATCTCAGACATTTGAGCCAACAATGAAAATACACAACTACATTCCCAAGGTGCAGTGACTAATACTTCCAGTGAGATCTCAGCATTCCCTTTATAGATCAGGTGTTAATGTACACTGACATTCCAACTTGCACCACAGAAAATTAATACCAATGTGGTGGGCTAAATAAAGTACAACTCTGGAGATGCAAATACATTGGGAAAAAGGGTAAGTGTTTTAAAGCTTTTTTTCTGGTAATGTTCAGTCAAAATCTTTGATGCTAAAAATAAGAGATTAAAAGTGTTCATGAGGTTTTAGTTTGTTTATTCTTATAGAGATGGTGCTGAAGTGAAACAGATCACAGTGCTACAATATCTGCATTACAAAAAGGAATCTGTTAAACATAGTTCATGGACAGACAATTTGTTTCCATTTTCATACTTAAAATATAATGATTTCTCTTGTATTTTTCTCTGAGCCATAATGGTGCTCATTCTTGCTTGCTCTTAGAGGCATTACATTATAGAGATACAGCATATTTTGTTAGGATGGTTGGTAATATGACAATGTGTCTAACAGACCATGGCTTATACTGTATGAAGTGTTGCTATAATGAAAATGTGTAATTACTGTATCTGAAGGTGATAGGATCCACTTCATCAGAAGTTACCAGAGCAGATAAGGAATCACAAGTCTTCCAGCGCAGAGGCAGGGAAGATGGGCTAGGCATCTGGGATCATGGACTCATGCAAGGCAGAGAGGGGAAAAAGACCCATTTGTCCAGCCAGTCCATCAACTTACAGTACATTTTCTCGTTTTGTCAAAACTAGTTTAAATGTCCAAACTGGCTTCCATCACTGCATGTATGAGACTATTTCACAGCCTAATTGCTTCCACGTGCATATAGATTTACCTGATATCAGCCTACATTACCTTTCTTAATTTCCAGTTATATTCCTTTGTACCTTCCTAAATAATTCCCAGTCTTCATGTTTACATCCTTCAAATATTTGTAGACTGTGTAATTAGAGTCCAGAGCTGGGTAAAGAGATATCTATTACCTTCTTTCTCTTGGATGTGACTCCTCTGCAAATGCAATCTAAAATGCCATTGGCTGTTTTTGCTGACATACTGAAATGCAAACTCATATTTCATTTGCTGTCCACTATCACCCTCAGTCTGGGAGCATAACTGCTTTCCAGGTTTTCACCTAAAATGTATGTGCTCAGGATCACTATTTCTCAGGTACATTAGTTTGCATTTTTACAAGATGAATATCACTTCATTATTTTCTGTTCACATTTCTAATCTTGTCATTATCCCCTTTGTTTTACTGTCTGCACTGTTATTTGCAATTCCTCCCAGTTTTTCTTCCTTATGGTATTTTAAGGCATTTGTAGTGTCACTCCAGTATGTCAGCACCAAAGCCATGTACCATTAGTGTAGTCTGAATTTCATTAGTTTGATGTTTACACTGTCAGCTCATTAATAAAAGATGTTGTATAAGACTGGACCAAACACCAGTCCATCAGTAACCCAATAGACACCTAACTTGAGACTGTTATTTATTTTGTTTACTCTTTTAGCCAGCTTTCCATCTATAAATTAGTATTACTGTCCCAGGCAATTTAATTATTCTTTATAAATCATTGCCAGTGGTAATACTCATGATTGCAATACCATCCAGATTGTTAGTGCCATTAGATTATGTGAATATATTGCCATGGTGCCCCTAGTTGGGTGTGAGAGGAATTGGTGGCTACTGAACATGCATGATGTAGGAGGAATTTGGGACATGAGTGCCTCATCGATATAAACAATATAGTTTGGATTATCTTGTTTTCATTAAGCTCCTTGCCAGGGGATCTTATACTATAATGTACCTTACTATGTGTTACTGCAGATGTCAGTCATAAGACTCATCATTTCAGATGGATATAAATGATTTATGTTACCAACGCCTTAAAGGGAGTCTCACAAGGGTTGAGAATTTAATCTGTCACCATGATATTCTTGATTCATATTTTGCCCCACATCCTTGCCTAGCCCTCCCCCACAATGCCTTCAAATAGAAAGTGTATTCCCTACACTTGTCCTCAAATATATTTGAAGTTAGGATCATGCATTCAAAAGCTCTATAGTTTTCTTTTAAGCATCTAAAGTTATGAGAAAGTTCACCTGATTTTGATTGCTGATTTGATGGTGTGAAACTATTATTGATTATTTATACTACCACAGTCCAGGTGCTGCCTAAACACAGAAAGCAAGGATGGTCACTGTCCCAAAGAATCAGGGGGTAGCTGTGTTAGTCTCTATCTACAAAAACAACAAGGAGTCTGGTGGCACCTTAAAGACTAACAGATTTATTTGGGCATAAGCTTTCATGGGTAAAAACCTCACTTCTTCGGATGCATAGAGTGAAAGTTACAGATGCAGGCATTATATATGGACACACGGAGAGCAGGGCGTTACTTCGCAAGTGGAGAGCCAGTGTAGACAGGGCCAATTCAATCAGGGTGGATGTAGTCCACTCCCAATAATAGATGAGGTGTCAATTCCAGGAGAGGACAAAGAATGGTATACATTTATGATCACTTCTCCTCTGAGTTACATGGGTATAACTCAATAGTTGCTCCATTAAAGTCAATGAACTTGTTCTGAAATTGCACATATGGTAACTAGAGCAGCTATTGACAAGCCAGAGTGTACCCCTTTTAGCTCCTACCATGCTATACTGTTTCCACTTTCCTGCCAGTTTCTAACTTCTGAGTACAATCAGGTACATTATTTCAGACATGTTTCATATCAGAAAATCTTGACTCCAGGTGTCAAGACGTTAAGATGCTACTGTATAAACATTTATTGCTGAGATAAAATTAATACATTTGGGGAAAAAATCCCACAGAGAAAGCTGAGGCAACAGCTTCAGAGTGATTTGAACAAGCTAAACTTTCTCTTACTCTTAGACTTTGGAACAGTTAATTTTTAAAAATGTATTATGGCTCCATCTAAATGGACTTGGAATAAATTCTCTTGCTATCCAAGCCTGTAATTACTTTTTCCTCCTGTTTTCCGTTTGTGTGGCTGGAGCATCAGCATGAACTAGAATTGTCTTGCACATCAGCTGAATGTGATGTGCTAGCTGAGAGGGGATACTGCTACTGTAACTGGACCGAGTCAGAAGCTGGAATTTTTGTCGTGAGGGAAATTTAGAAATTAAAACCAGAATCATTAAAAATCAGCCAAGTTCCAACATTTGTTTGATTTGGACCATCAAAATCTTTTGTTTAGATAATGTCAACATATTTCTTTTTGATAATATTGATTTCAATTATACTTATATCTTATTAAAATATTATACATTATATATCATAAACATAATATGTAATATTATCATGTAATATCAAAATAGAAATCAAATACATCTAAATATTAGTCAAAATGAAACATTTTTACCTCGCCAAAACATTTTGACAACATGAAAATTAAATGAGTAAGTTGAAACAATTCATTTTTACTTTTTCCCGTCAAAAATATTTCCTCAAAATTGCAACATTGCCCTGAAATGTTTCAGTTTCAATGAAACTGCATTTTCCAACAGAAACCTGTTCCATCAACTTTGTTTTGACCAGCTCTAATTATAAGCTGATGCAAACAGTGTTAACACACAGCAAAGGTTTTTTAAAGACTCTCCTTCTGAATATATGATGTGCAAACTATACATTACACTTCCAGCTGCACTTTGGGACCTGCAGTTATACCTGGTTCTAAGGAGTCCGTCTCAGATATACACCTATGAGATCACATTCACTGCCCAGGTCTTACTGGCTTTCTCTGTTGGGAGCCACACATTGGCAAAAGTCCAAGTGAAATGGTAACAGAGCTGGCTGGCACAGCCCAAAGTGTATATTGGGCTGACTGGGGAGAAGATGAGGTCAGGACCAGCCAGATCCTCTGACTCAGTATATCTCCCAGGCAACCTCCACTTGCAGTTTAAAGCTGTGTCCCTAGCAGATGGCGGTAGCAATATCACAACATGTTATCCTCCACCAAGCATGTATTCCTGCACAACTTTACCATTTTATTTTTACACATTTTCTGACCAATTTACAGCCCTGCTTATGTCCCTATTGAATTTGGCTCAATAACTACATCCAGCATCTCCTTTCAGCTGTATACAATTACTTTAATATTGGATTTTGCCTTACAATATAGCAAAACTGCACTTAAGTAAAGTGGGCTTGTTCCAGGTCCTAACAAATGGCTGAGTCTGTAAATGTTTCTTTCATATAAAAAAAAATCAGTAAAATGCTCCCTCCCCCATTTAGGCAACACATGCAGAATATTAATCCTCTTTGGGACTTTTATTTTATTTCTAAATGTAAGGATCTTCAAACACAATCAAACTAATAAATGAGCATAGAAAGCAGACGGAGATGTCTCCCTCTAGAGGGTTATCTCATTATTGGATATGGAGGTGCTTTCCTTGTATATTGCTACAGCGGTCATTATTCCTAATTTGATATTCACATAAATATTACCAGTTCAAGTGTACCTTAAATAATGTTCTTGTTGCTTGCAGATCTAGTTGTGAAAATGGTTAGCAGCAAATACTAAAACTAGACAAAACTTGTCTAAGCTCAGTTTTTGTTACAGACTAAATACCAGATCTTAGCTGGTATAAATCGACATAGCTCTATATACTTTGATGGAGCTATATCAATTTATATCAGCTGAAAAGTTCACCAAATGTAATGGCCCTTTAGACTGAACCCAGTTTCAAGCAAACCTGTCATAATTTATGCACCAAAAACCATTAAAATTTTGATTTCCCTCATGATTGTGATGTGAAAACATGTGCTACATGACAGATGTGATGGAATTTCACATGAGATTTTGGAATTTTGAACTCAAAGCAAAACTTGTGATTACAACTCTACAGTAACTGAAATGAATGGAAATTTCTTACAACCCCCGGTGAAGTAAAATCACTGAGTTTTGACTTAGTAATTTTACTTAACAAAGCATTATATGAACATGTTGCCAATACATACACATGGATTTTACCAGATTCCCCCTTGATATAGTACCTATAAAATCCAGCATTCTAAGTTAGTGTATGCCCCACAGTGCAGAGACACCATGTGTCTTTCTAAAAACACGTACAAACCCAGGACCAGATCCTTGGCTGGTGAAAGTTGGCATAGCTACACTGAACTGGGAATCTGACCACCAAAATGTAACAGCACATTTGGAGCTAGGTAAATCATGCAAAATATTTTCCATAAATATTGGTTTGGATTTTTAAACAAATTAACATTGGCCACACTTGTTTCCCTGGGTCTCATGTTCACTTTTGGAGAACATTCAAGCAATCAAACTGTACTGTCACAAATGCATGCAGAAAGTAAACTGCAAAGTCAAATATGTTAAGAGCTTGCCATAGTTGAAAGTTTAGTTAGCACAAGCAAGTTTTGAATTGTAAACGCTAGCAAATTCATCTAATTTGGGAATCGAAGCAATATCATGCCCCCCCAACCAGCTGCAATGAAGCAACACTGCTCAAATTTTGAATATTCATGATCAATATATCAATAAGAAATTTCTAAACAAATCCCTTTTCTGTCAAATTAGCTTGGCACAGACGCATGCCAGAACATCTCTTATTTGTACACATCCCATCTGTGGAAGTGAAGCTGTTGAAGTTTCATAGATAGTCAGTCCAAAGGCAGTTGAGAGATTTCAACTTGACAAAATTGGTATCTTAGTAGCTTTCAGGCCAATTTACAATTTACTGAAAATTGCCATTTGTAGATGTTTCTTCTGTCAACTGAGAAAAAGGGGTTTCATTATCACCAGAGCACCTGTCTCAACAGAAAGGTCAAAGTCAGAGGGAAAGAGGAACTCATGTATTCTGCTGTCACAGGCTTTCATTTTGTTAATGCAAGGTTACTGTGTGATGTTCACTGTATCCTCCACTCATACTAGTTAGGCATAACTGATGTGTTACTGCATGGTTTCACTGTCCTACTCTTACATTATTTTGTATGTGGGTGCCTTAAAGCATCAGAGACAAATTCTGCTGTCAGTGGTACTATTTACACAGATGTAACTCCACTGATTCCAAAGGAGTTACTTTCAGGAATCAGTCCCAGGGAATCAAACTCTGCCTCAATTTTGATTGTTAATCTGGTGTAACTCCATTGACTCTCTGAATATTATTAGACAAGATGGTCCATGAATCTTCACTGCATAATAGAAGGAGAAGGAGATTGGTGGTGGTGGTCAGGGACTCCCTCCTCAGGAGGACTGAGTCATCTATCTGCCGTCCTGACTGGGAAAACTGAAAAGTCTGCTGCTTGCCAGGAGCTAGGATGCACAATGTGATGGATAGACTGCCGAGACTCATCAAGTCCTCGGGTCACTATCCCTTCCTGCTTCTCCACATGGGCACCATGATACTGCCAAGAATGACCTTGAGCGAATTGCTGCAGACTACATGGCTCTGGGAAGAAGGATAAAGGAGTTTGAGGCACAAGTGGTGTTCTCGTCCATCCTCCCTGTGGAAGGAAAAGGCCCAGGTAGAGACTGTTGAATCATGGAAGTCAACGAATGGCTACGCAGGTGGTGTCAGAGAGAAGGCTTTGGATTCTTTGACCATGGGATGGTGTTCCAAAAAGGAGGAGTGCTAGGCAGGGACGGGCTCCACCTAATGAAGAGAGGGAAGAGCATCTTTGCAAGCAGGCTGGCTAACCTAGTGAGGAGGGCTCTAAACTAAGTTCACCGGGGTAAGGAGACCAAAGCCCTGAGGTAAGTGGGGAAGTGGGATACCGGAAGGAAGCATGAGCAGGAAAGCACAAAAGGGTAGGACTCCTGCCTCATACTGAGAAAGCAGGACAATCAGCGAGTTATTTTAAGTGCCTATACACAAATGCAAGAAGCCTGGGAAACAAGTGGGGAGAACTGGAAGTTTTGGCACAGTCAAGGAATTATGATGTGATTGGAATAACAGAGACTTGGTGGGATTACTCACATGACTGTAGTACTGTCATGGATGGATATAAACTGTTTAGGAAGAACAGGCAGGGCAGAAAAGGTGGGGGAGTTGCATTGTATGTAAGAGAGCAGTATGATGCTCAGAGCTCTGGTATGAAACTGCAGAAAACCCTGTGAGTCTCTGGATTAAGTTTAGAAGTGTGAGCAATAAGGGTGATGTCATGGTGGGAGTCTGCTATAGACCATTAGACCAGGGGGATGAGGTGGACGAGGCTTTCTTCCAGCAACTAAGAGAAGTTACTAGATCACAGGCCCTGGTTCTCATGGGAGACTTCAATCACCCTGATATCTGCTGGGAGAGCAATACAGCAGTGCACAGACAATCCAGGAAGTTTTTGGAAAGTGTAGGGGACAATTTCCTGGTTCAAGTGCTGGAGAAACCAACTAGGGCCAGAGCTCTTCTTGACTTGTTGCTCACAAACAGTGAAGAATTAGTAGGGGAAGCAAAAGTGGATGGGAACCTGGGAGGCAGTGACCATGAGATGGTCGAATTCAGGATGCTGACACAAGGAAGAAAGGAGAGCAGCAGAATACGGACCCTGGACTTCAGAAAAGCAGACTTTGACCCCCTCAGGGAACTGATGAGCAGGATCCCCTGGGAAAATAACATGAGGGGGAAAGGAGTCCAGAAGAGCTGTCTGTATTTTAAAGAATCCCTATTGAGGTTGCAGGAACAAAGCATTCCGATGTGTAGAAAGAATAGTAATATGGCAGGCAACCATCTTGGCTTAACAGTGAAATCCTTGCTGATCTTAAACACAAAAAAGAAGCTTACAAGAAGTGAAGATTGGACAAATGGCCAGGGAGGATTATAAAAATATTGCTCAGGCATGCAGGAGTGAAATCAGGAAGGCCAAATCACACTTGGCGTTGCAGCTAGCAAGAGATGTTAAGAATAACAAGAAGGGTTTCTTCAGGTATGTTAGCAACAAGAAGAAAGTCAAGGAAAGTGTGGGCCACTTACTGAATGAGGGAGGCAACCTAGTGACAGAGGATGTGGAAAAAGCTAATGGACGCAATGCTTTTTTTTGCCTCTGTCTTCATGAACAAGTTCAGCTCCCAGACTACTGCACTGGGCAGCACAGCATGGGGAGGAGGTGACCAATACTCTGTGGAGAAAGAAGTGGTTCAGGACTATTTAGAAAAGCTGGACGAGCAAAAGGCCATGGGGCCGGATGCTCTGCATCCAAGGGGGCTAAAGGAGTTGGTCGATGTGATTGCAGAGCCATTGGCCATTATCTTTGAAAACTCATGACCATCGGGGGAGGTCCCAGATGACTGGAAAAAAGCTAATGTAGTGCCCATCTTTAAAAAAGGGAAGAAGGAGGATCCGGGGAACTACAGGCCAGTCACCTCACCTCAGTCCCTGGAAAAATCATGGAGCAGGTCTTCAAGGAATCAATTCTGAAGCACTTAGAGGAGAGGAAAGTGACCAGGAACAGTCAGCATGGATTCACCAAGGGAAAAGCATGCCTGACTAACCTAATTGCCTTCTATGATGAGATAACTGGCTCTGTGGATGAGGAGAAAGCAGTGGATGTGTTATTCCTTGATTTTAGCAAAGCTTTTGATACGGTCTCCCACAGTATTCTTGCCGGCAACTTAAAGAAGTATGGGCTGGATGAATGGACTATAAGGTGGATAGAAAGCTGCCTAGATCGTCGGGCTCAACAGGTAGTGATCAATGGCTCCATGTCTAGTTGGCAGCCGGTATCAAGCAGAGTTCCCCAAGGGTCGGTCCTGTGGCTGGTTTTGTTCAATATCTTCATTAATGATCTGGAGGATGGCGTGGACTGTACCCTCAGCAAGTTTGCAGATGATACTAAACTGGGAGGAGTGGTAGATATGCTGGAGGGTAGGGATAGGATACAGAGGGACTTAGACAAATTAGAGGATTGGGCCAAAAGAAATCTGATGAGGTTTAACAAGGACAAGTGCAGAGTCCTGCACTTAGGACAGAAGAATCCCATGCACTGCTACAGACTAGGGACCGAGTGGTTAGGCAGTAGTTCTGCAGAAAAGGACCTAGGGGGTTACAGTGGACGAGAAGCTGGATATGAGTCAACAGTGTGCCCTTGTTGCCAAGAAGGCTAATGGCATTTTGGGCTGTATAAGTAGGGGCATTGCCAGCAAATCGAGGGACATGATCATTCCCCTCTATTTGACATTGGTGAGGCCTCATCTGGAGTACTGTGTCCAGTTTTGGGCCTCACACTACAAGAAGGATGTGGAAAAATTGGAAAGAGTCCAGTGGAGGGCAACAAAAATGATTAGGGGCCTGGAACACATGACTTATGAGGAGAGGCTGAAGGAACTGGGATTGTTTAATCTGCAGAAGAGAAGAATGAGGGGGGATTTGATAGCTGCTTTCAACTACCTGAAAGGGGGTTCTAAAGAGGATGGATCTAGACTGTTCTCAGTGGTACCAGATGACAGAACAAGGAGTAATGGTGTCAAGTTTCAGTGGGGGAGGTTTAGGTTGGATATTAGGAAAAACTTTTCCACTAGGAAGGTGGTGAAGCACTGGAATGGGTTACCTAGGGAGGTGGTGGAATCTCCTTCCTTAGAGGTTTTTAAAATCAGGCTTGACAAAGCCCTGGCTGGGATGATTTAGTTGGGGATTGGTCCTGTTTTGAGCAGGGGGTTGGACTAGATGACCTCCTGAGGTCCCTTTCAACCTTGATATTCTATGATTCTATGATTCCAGTGACTTTAGTGGAGTTACTCCATATTTACACCAGTGTCAGTGAGAGCATAGTGTGGCCCACTGGACTTGCTGTCTACTTAGAAGAAGCAGAAATCAGTGCAGTTGCCCTGGAGGTGACTGAGTACAGAATAGAAAAGGATTCAGCCCTTGTTTTTGACCATTTTATTTAGCTGGATTTGAAAGAACCCCGAAGTAATACCAGCAAGTCTGTTTTCACAAAATGTGTTGCTTCCTGGCATGCAACCATTGCACAGTGAGGGAGAAGAATTTAAGATGACTTGCCATCAGAATCTTTCAAACATAACAGGATACTATATAGTACTCAGATACATAAATGGAGTTTAACAAACCTAAAGTGTTAACAATTGCCCAGGTCTTCTACTTTTATAAATTGTATGTAGCCCAGTTGATGTCAGTGGAGTTATGACAGAGGAGCTGGCCCAGTAAGTATAAGAAACACTTTAACTAGTTTTGTAGAATATTATTTTTTATTGTGACAAAAATGTAATTAATTTCATCTGGACAACCACTTATTGTTAGAGAACACAAAAGAGCAAATTTTGCCACTAATGTTGAGTAGTAACTTGATTTCAATGGGAACACTTGAGGAGTAAGGTACTGAGCAACATGTAGAAAGTGGCACAATTGAGACATTTCTCAGTCATTCACTTTCATTGTTTATAATAGATGGAAAATTTGGTTTAAAATGGAGCCATTTTGACCTAGACTCTAATCTTATTTACAATGTTGTAAATTGACTTCAATAGAGTAACTTATTAGAAGCTGGCCCTTCTGGGACTGTTATGGACACTGCCTGTGCTCTGACAAAGGGAGGATAAAGTTGGCAAGCAAAGATATCTCCCTCCCCCCACTCCACCCCACCCCACCCATGAATCCCTGCATAGACACACAAAGTTGATAGACTCATTAGACACCAGCCACAATTCATTCAGGACCAGATTCTGTCTTCTCTGGACACAGAGTAATACCTTATTTCACTTATATTCTTCTTGGCATCAGAGTTGTACAGTATATGATATACTAAATAAGGGCCAGATTTTATTCTCATTACTTATGTTTTACCCTTTTCTAATGTCCTTTGGTATACTTTGTATTTTATTCCTGATGCTCAGTCTCCTCCATGGATTTTGTTTAACTAAATGAGACTAGTTCCAGAGCAAGAAGAGAGAGAGATGGCTTCAGCATGATAAAAGGTCAAGATGTTTTCCTATAATTGAACTATCTGATCTCAATGCAATGCCTTTTTATTTGTTCTTCTTTTCTAACACCCTGGATATTGACATGCACACACTCGCAACAAGAATCCCAGCAAATATATTTTTTCCTGGAACTATTGTATTTACAGGAACATGGGGAGAGGTGGGGAAAGAAAACATGAGTCATCAACCAATTAGAGTGGCTGAAATGTCCCAAGGGCATGGGTTGGACCAGCACTACCTGCCCAGGAAGCTGCGTAGGCAGACTTCTTAAAAAAAGAAGCTTGTTTAACAATTGCTTAGTGGTGCAGACACAAGCTTTTGTTTATTACAGAGGATCTGGATTTATTTTCTCCCAGAGGTTTTAGTTACATCTTCTTTTAGTTTCATCTAGTTGGAATGAGGTACTCTGAGCATTATTTCAGCATGCACGAAAATAAACAAAATAGGCCTGATTCTGATTTCACTGACATTGGTGTAAATCAGTTTTAACTCAATTGAAGGCAGTAGGCCTCCATTCTTCTCTCATACCTCAGATTTGTGCTAGTATAACCCCAGGGTCTGATTTTCCTCTCATTTACACTGTGTCAATCAGGAATAAGTCTACTGAGGTCAGTCGAATTAATCCATGATGAGAGGAGTATTCAGCTCCTGTATATATATAAATTAAAGAAAAAAGTGAACATGCAAACTTCCTTGGGTATTTGAACCTGATGTTGAATATATTGCATTCACTTCTCTGTCTGAGCAAGGACAATTATTTGGACTGGTAAATGATCTTAATTTTAGAACAAGTTAGAAAGAAAAGAAAATGCCTTTGTCACTTATTTAATTTTAATTTTTTCCTAAGGAATTTGTTGTTTTTTAGAGAGTTTAATGTGTACCTAATGTAAAAGAATAACAAATCTCTGGCAGGTTTTTATTATCTCGAATGAAGATGCCTACAAAATATTTTAGTAAGGAGAGTGTTTGAGATGGTTTGAGAAACCCACTAGTCAGCTGAACACTTATTTATACTCCTATGGCTTTTTTGGCTCAGAATACAAATTCATGAGGTACGGGGGTGTTTGCATTCAGAGCCAAACTGTTTGCCAACACCTACGTCTCTCTAAAGGGATTTTAATATCTGTGTTGCTTATAGATTGAAATTTAGAGATCCCATTCTATCCTTATGTCACAGAGGAAGGATCTTTTTCACTTTTAACAGTGACTTCTCAACCATAATGTTCTCTAATGATCTTAGCACACAGTTGTCTGTCCTGTTATGAAAAAGAGAAAATCGTACTGAGGCCTAGGTACTCTTAATGTAATCCCCAAGGGAATCTACATAATGGCTATTCCATGTTCTTGTCAAAGCTCACAAATGTGTATAAAGCAGTGCTTGCTTGGCTTAGGTCTAATTATTATAGTTCGCACAATAACAAACTATAGTTAAGGTTATATCAGGACTTGCATTACCTTGTTTTCACATGTGCATAACTCAGAAAAAAATCTCATTGAGTTGGAACTTTCTATGCTTGGCCTCAGTAAGTGATTTTTGGAAAGTATAAGCAGTTTATGATGTTTTTATACCCCCGCCCAAGGAAAGAGGTGGTTCAGGTCTGAAGAGGAGAATGTACCTTGAGGGACCTTAGGAGGGGATATTTGGTGGACGAGGTTTGGAGAGAGGAGAAAGATAGGCTGGAAGAAACAGGGGAATAAGGAAGTGTAACAGAGTGCTTAGAGTCAGTAACTGACCCAGCATTCTTATTACTTAAGCATTAATTAGCTCCACCAGGAAAGGGACAGAGTACTTAATTGCGTAAGCAGACTGGGAGCTAAGGTGCTAATTATCCCTCCAGCTAGGGAGACTAGTTAAAAGCAGAGGAAGGCAATGCTAAGGAAGGAGGGGCTAGCAGAGCACCTTAGCTTCCTGGAGAAAGGGCTGACGGTGAAGGATGCTGTAGTTAGAAGTGCTGCATGGGGATTGTGATGGGGACTTGGTGGTGGTAACATTAATAAAATTCACAGAGATCTTGACAAGCAAGAGGTGTCCAGGATTGTTCCTGAGGAACCCAAGGGTGGGAGAGAAAACTGCCCTGTCACAGGAGGTTTTGAGGGAGTGTGAAAAAGACAAGGCAGAATGAGAGTGTTTGGGGGCAGTGGGAGAGAAGTGTGGTTTTGAGGACAGGTAGGAGAGGAAGGGGAACAAGGGCAGTGAGGGTTGGGGAGAAGAGGAGAGATGGGATTTTCAGAGACAACAGAGGACAGAATGAGAGCCTTTTGTGAGAGTTAGGAAAGGTCAAGTGTTTGATGAGGAGGTGTGAGTTGAGGGAGGTGGGGGAAGGAATGAAGTGCAGAGAAGGATCTTTGGATCCAGATAGAGAAAATTCACAGGTGATCTGTGGCCAGTTTATAATGACAGAGAGATTGTTCAGTTGTGTCACATTCTATTTTTTCAGCTGTCTTTCAGTAGAGCTGTTTGAACAAAGTGCATCAACTTCACACTCAGGCTCAGCTTTGTGTTTGTTCCATATTTATAATATTCTGCAACCCACAGGTGAAAAAAGTCTGCAATGTCTAGACTGAGCTTCCTGAAAAGGTTTTCATAGCCCCAATCTGGCTTCCATTCCTCCCCTATCCCAGTAGCCATCTCCAGAACCAACCCAGGAACTTCTTAGTTAGCTCTGATGTTCAAAATAAATCTATAACCTTTAAGTTATGGGATGTTGAATAAGAAAACTTCTTTTTCTTTCTCAAGACCTTGGCTTAAAACTTGAATGTCATTTTTTAAATCTTTAAAACACTTGCATATCTTTTCTTTGTTTCTGCATAGATGTTTGGGGGAAATCTATAACAGCCTAAAGGAAAGAGAAAATATTTTACTGACTGTATAATTTCTATAAGACAGGGTTGCCAATTCCGGTTGGACGTATTCCTGGATGTGTTATCACATGACATAATCTTTCATTAAAGATTAAGCTTGGATTTCTGAAGACTCCAGGACAATCCTGATGGGATGGCAACTATGCTATAAGGCCTAACATCAATGAAAGGAAGAGAAAGGAAGGGATACAGCTTCAGTGCTGTGAAGCAAACAAGAACATAACAAATGTGGTGTTATGTATGTACCATACATACTCGTTCATTAGCCTGTTCGTTTATAAGCTGACCCCCCCAAGATGGTTAGGTAAAAATAGCAAAAACGGTATGACCCTTTCATAAGCCGACCCTATATTTCAGGGGTTGGCAAACTTTGGCTCCTGGCCCGTTAGGTTAAGCCTCTAGCGGGCCTAGCCATTTTGTTTACCTGGGGCGTTCACAGGCACGGAGCCCCTCTGCTTCCAGTGGCCGCAGTTTGCCGTTCCCAGCCAATGGAAGCTGCAGGAAGTGGCGTGTCACTTCCCGCAGCTCCCATTGCCTGGGAACGGTGAACCGTGGCCACAGGGAGCTGAGGGGCTCCAGGCCTGCAGACGCTCCAGGTAAACAAAATGACAATGTACTAGATATTCAATTCACTGATTCCATAGAGTTTAAAATCATCAAATTTTGGTGTAGACTCATTTATAAGCCGACCCCCATTCTTTGATGCATCACCTTTTTACCAGAAATATTCAGCTTCTGAACGAGTATATACAGTATTCAGGTTTATTTAAAATGGACCTTATTTTTCAACTTAGATACACATACCAAAAATAATTAATTAATGCCTGCAATACCAACCAGGCCAATAGCAACAACTCAAACTAAAAGCCTGATTCTTCTCCATGCCAGGGCAGCCCGTGGAGTGGGGGGGCAGCAAGGGCCCTGCGAGCCCTGGCCAAGAGTCCCTTTCCTCACCTGGCGGCGGTCCGGGTCTTCGGTGGCATTTTGGCGGCAGGGGACCCTTCAGTTGCTCCAGGTCTTCGGCGGCATTTCAGCGGCGGGGGGCCCTTCAGTGCTGAAGAAGACGCGGAGCGACTGAAGGGCCCCCTGCCGCCAAAATGCTGCCACCACAGACTCGGAGCGCCGCCCGGTGAGTACAAGCTCCCCCGCTTTGCCCCAAGCCCCCTAAATCCTCTGGGCGGCCCTGCTCCATGCAGGTGGAGATTAGGAGTACTATTTTACTGAAGTCACTGGAGTTACATCAGCATAAACCAGTGTAAAGCAGAGGAGGATGCAGGCCTATGCCTCTCCCTTCAAATAGCTTTCACTATCTATAAACAGTTAAGCAGCTTATTGG
This sequence comes from Trachemys scripta elegans, assembly GCF_013100865.1. Taxonomy (NCBI): domain Eukaryota; kingdom Metazoa; phylum Chordata; order Testudines; family Emydidae; genus Trachemys; species Trachemys scripta. The sequence continues at coordinate 88,655,112 of NC_048301.1, forward strand.
ATATTTCTGGATTTGTTATTCTTGGCAAAATGTCTGTATGTTTATTAGATAATAGATTTGCTTTAAATTGCATTGCTTGTGTTTCTTAGAATAGCTAGTGCTATAAGAACATTTCAATTTTCTTGTAGATACTGATTTGACTGTTCTTAATATAGACAATATTAGCATTGCCAAGCTTTATTCCACTATCTTTTACTCTCCTTTTTCTACATTATTGGTATCTCCATTGTCCTCTTTAATAATAATTGGGGCTTCATCTTCAAAAAGGGCCTCCACTTATGTAGACGCTTATTTGAATTCACTCTCACTTGCATCCATAAATTATTGATTTTGCACATAAAAATCCCACTTGTATCCATACATTTTGCAGAAACTGAGCAAAAATAGTTTTGTGGCAGGTAAATGGATAATCATTGTGCACAAGTGATAGTACATGTTGCCTTATTGTTGTGGTAGCAGACATTGGAGCTTTTGTAGGTCTGCTTCCTGCTGATGGAGAAATCAGTGACATGATGTTTGGTGCAACTTGTTTTATTTGCATATGCACATCAGTCCTCAAACTGATATGCTCATGCATGGCATACAGGCAATCATAACTTTCAGGGGATCTCAGCTCAACCACCAAAGTCAGTTCCCAGGGAGCATCTCTGCCTCAAGAATTAACTCTAACAGGAGAGATTAAGACAGAAGAAAAAAAATTATGCTGTTTGCCACAGCCCTATAAAAAAACTGCCAACAGCAAACAAGCATTTCTTCCAAGACTAAAATCATGCTCGTATACCAAGGGCTTGTCTACACTGTGCAGATTACAGGGCGTGTGTTGCATGCTAAGTGCCTCATGTGGATGCTGCTGGCATGAACTAAAAGGTACCTAGTGTGCAGCAGTTTGGTGCATTCTGCAATTCACACCCTGTAGACTGCAATGTAGTATAGTATTGACATAGCCTAGGAAGCAGAAATTATAAGACCATGTGAAGAAGGCCCATTTAGTGATACTTGCCACAAGAGTGAGCAAAAATTGTGCATAGAAGTAATTAGTGCTTGCAAAGTTTCCTATGAAGAACTGAAGTCTGATTTGGTTGACTCATCTTTAAGAACAGTCCTTAAGAATTCTGTATGTTGTAGGTAATGGGGCTCTTACACACACGTGCACATACTCCTTTTCCTTTATGATTAAGACATCTGACCTTTTCCCTTGCAGTCTTCATAATCTTAACATTTGTTTTTTGGTCTCTCCAGCTTTCTAAGGGAAAATGCTACTTTTGCTCTGAAGGAGACAGGCACATTTGTCTCTCTCTTTTTAAATGTAGAGGGGTCTGATTTTGCCAATGTGCACAACAAAAATATATTGCTCCAAAAACTGTGCAGATAAACAGTGTACAAGCAACAACAGTCAAGCAAATTAAAGTCAAATGAGACCAATGACAGGTGATAGAAATGTCATAAAAGTTCCTCCGTACCTGGGAGCTGATAAGGAAATTACGGTGAAAACAAAAATGTGATCAGTATATGCAACCATACAATGACTAAGAGTTATACCCCAGAGCAGAACAGCAGCCATGGATAAGAGCCCATACAGTGAATGCTGAACAAAAGTGTTGCACGCTCCTTGGAAAATGAGTAAAAAATCAGAAAAATAGGCATGGTCAGTAGCATAAAAGCCAGTGCTATTTGTTACTCAGGCAGAAGAAAAGCCAAACTTAAAGCTTCCATATACTCTACCTTAGCCATATATAAAACTTTTTACCTATTTTTGTATGATAAAAAATAAATACAGATCAGATTCTCTTTTCACTTACTCCCCTGCAGTCAATAGGATTAAAGTGGTATAGAACCAGTGTAAGTGAGAATGGGATCAGGCCCAAAGTAACCAAGTGTAGAGAGAAACGAAACTAGAGAAACGAAAAAGCACTAAGGGGGTTAAGAGTCCTCTGGCAGGCTGTGACTCATCCAGTAGTCTCAAACATTCCATGTTTATCTCGGCACTAATAGAAGAGCAATTTCACACAGGTGAGATTATGAGTGTGAAGGCCATGTAGCACTATGAGTTTTCCAAAACGTATCTATTTCAGGAATATTTGCACTTCAAAACAGCTGTGCGCTGTTCCTCAGTGAAAATTTAGAGAATATGCAGTTACATTAGCTAATAGAACATTTGGTTTTATATTGGGCTATACCATAAAATTATGGGTATAATAAAATTTATTTGGTGCTCACCTTCTAGGGGATTCTAGACATCCCACCAAACAAATAGAAATTACTACAGTGATTCAATGTAATATGCCATAAATGTTAAAAAGTAAAATAGTACTCTTTACGTCTGTTAAAAGAGTAGCTAAACTGGGGGAGTGGATGGCTTGAAGTCAATGGACTATGAAGGGTTTAACATTTAGATCACCACTTGAAATCCATCCTAGCTTGGAATAGTGGCCAAAAATTATTACTCTGTGATGACTATGTGGTCTCTTAGTGAAATGATTTGGTGGTCTTAGTCCTGTTTCAGTTGCACAAGTCTCCATGTCACACAACAACTCTTGTGGATTATCATCTCCTGTGAATAAATGGCCAAGGTCAACTTCCAGCTTGGTATCTTTCACCTTGTTAAACTCAAGATTTAAAATAAGAGGCTAAATCTATTGCACTTCTCAGGTGATGTGACTGTTTTCTAAAATGCTGGGGTTCTGTCAGAGTCAGGGTTATGGGGCTAGCTGTTCTTCTGTCCCCTTTCTATTCTCTGAGTGCCCTTTAGGTGTCTGGCCTCTTCCCCTTGCCTGTTGTGGGGTGGAATCTCATAATTTTTCTACTTTTAGACTGGTGCCGGGCTATACTACCCTGTTTATGCTAACCGCTTATTACAGTGCAGGCCCATCTTGGTTGGTTGGGGCACCTTCAGGAATCCATGAGCAATTATATTGACCAACAGCCTTCTTATGTAGTATTTTTATTTAGGATTTCACCGCATTAGAGAAAAATTATTTTAATACAGCCAACTGACTGCACACATTTTGTTTAATCTTATGCATCACTACAAGCTAAGTTAAAGGGACTTTTTTCTTAAATTACAGAAAAAGGACTGAACCAACCCACCTGCTCTTAGCAAGCCCATATTCTTCTGTGACCCATCCTGGTCACATCTGCGCTGCCTTCTTGTCAGTGAAAGTGTCCTAATAAATAAAGGAGAGACCTTCACATTCAAACAGGAAGCCATTTCCAAATTGTTCAGTCATTTTCTTTGTTTCAGGGCCCACGTGTGAAGCCTCCTAGTGCTTCAGACAGGGTTTCTCCTGGTTGGTTATCAGAGAGCAAGCTTCCTCATGGTGGCTATCCCATTGTTTGGAGGATTAGACCAATTTGGCCTTAATGGGGTGTAATCAGTGGCCTGATGGCTGTGTCTAATCAGTAGGTGAGTATGTTCAAGAACTGAAAGCTGATTTGGATAACTCATCCTGATTTTCATATCATCAAGTAGGTGGTAACCCCCTCAGCAGCTTTTGTTAGTTTATCCTACAATCTTGTAAATTATGCACATAAATAACTTCTAAGATGCAGATCAAAATATGTAATTAATACAGATACTTATCACAGATTGTCACACTCAGCAAATTTTTGTTTAGTTTGTTGTTTGTAAGTAGTGTCTTCCCATTGCAGTGAACTGGCCAGTATATCAGCATATACTCAATGTGCCCAGCCATTTGATAGCATTGTCATCAGCCAGGTGGAGAGCCAGTAGCCTGCAGTCAAAATAAGTCAGTGGGTACTCGTGAATGATATGTTGTTGACCGAAACAGGAGCTAAAATTAAAAGTGGCCCAGATCTTTCGGTCTCAGGTTCATCTCCTACCCGTATCTATCACCAGGGTCTTGATTTTCACATAAAAACTTAAACAAGTAAAGATACAACAGAATTTATTAAAGAGGGTGGCCAAGACTCCCAGAAAAACAAGGTAAAACAGATAACAGTCAGACAGATAATAAAACAAGGCAGGCTGTAACAATAAGGGAACTATACATACAAACAGATAATGATTACAATACCATCTTTGGCAGCTTGATTTACTGTTGTCTTTTCCTTTTTATGTTGGAGCAGCACCACAGGACCTTCTGGATCCCTTAGATGGTAACTGGATCTTGAGGCAGGATCAGGCGATCGTTCTTTCAGGTAAGCTGTTAAACTCCTCCCTTCCCCCTATATCTGCGTCGTCATGGGTGCAGTAAATGTACTCTACAGAAGATGGATCAGGTGTGTGTAAGTAAGTAATATCCCTTCCCAAGTAACCCTTGTGGGGTGAATGGCCTACCCTTAATTGTCTGTTGTGCACTCTGCCACTCAGACGGGCAGCCCTGATCTGATCTGAACATTGCCTTATATAGACTTTTGGTTACTAGGCAGATTAGATGATTGACAGCCACTGACTTTCCTGCCTAAACAAGGAAAAGGTGCCAAACTGGAGTGGGGAGGGAACAAGAAGGCTTACAAACATGGACGCCTAGTTGTCCTTTAGAGGATCCAAGATGGCCTTAGGATTTTTACCTCTACAATGTGACATAGTCTGAAGTTGACCTCAGCTGCATTGCAGGTTATTAGAAAAACACCATTTAAAGAGATTGGCCACACAGCTGTCCTGTTTTAAACTGGTTCAGAGATGACCATAGGTGCCTGGGTAGCTCAAAACCTGGTGGACAGATGGCTGGATCAATGATGAGAGAGTGATTAACGACTGTCATCACTGACCACTCATGCCAAGTAGACTCCACCCTCATGTCTTGTGGTGGCATAAATGACCATAAAGGGCGTAGAAGAGAGGCAATTGGCAGGTAGTTGAAAAGGTCTGTGTACAAAGGCAGGATTCTCACCAGATCTGCATGAATCATGGCCAGCGGCATGACAGAGGCCTTCTCACGGTGAGTATGGGGCAGTGCTATGTTACTAAGTATCGGTAGCCATGGCAACAGAGTTGCCAATAAAGTTCCAGTAACAATATGCATAGCTTTGTTAAGCTCTATATCGACCAGCTTTGTGTGAAACGAGTGACACCATTGAATAGCAGAGGGCAAGGGCTGATGTTCTCAGCGTCTGGGCGCTCACATCCCAGGCCAATTTTCTGAGCAGGTTGTTCGAGTGCTGACTTTGGCTGCCGTCTTCCTCAAGTGGTTGTGGTATGTTAATGACCTATCCAATGTTACACTGAGGTAAACTGGGTTTGCATCATGCTGCGGACATTGGCAGTTGAGCAAAATGTTTAACTCGTGTCTTGAACTTGCATTATGCTGATGAAATACTCTAGAAACCGTCTTGGAAAAGTTCAGCCACAGGCGCCATCTACTACAATAGTCTGCCATGAGCTTCATATCATCATTCAAGAGCTTGTTAATTTCTGAGAAGGAATGAGCTTGGTAGCTGCAGCATATGTCGTCATAGATAAACTTGTGTGAGAGCGTAGCTGGCAAGTCGTTGATGTACACATTGAACAGTATCGGTGAAAGAACTGAACCTTGAGGAAGGCCGTTGATCTGACACTTCCAATAGCTATAACAGTTGCCCATGTATACTCTAAACTGCTGCTTTTGGAGAAAGAAAGCTCTCCTACTTCAACCACCCAATGCAGGGCAACTCAATAGAGTTTAAACAAAAGGCCTCTGTGCCAAACTGTGTCAGAGCTGGTGGTCAAATCCAAGAAGACGGCTCCCATCTTTAGATTTGTTGAAAAGGGTTTTCGACAAAGGTGGTCAAGGCCAGGTCTGTGTGGTCACAGGTGCTGTATCCTTTCCTGAACCCTGCCTGCTCAACCTGCAAGACACCATCCACATGTGGAGTGAGTCGTTGGAGAATCAAACACTCAAACCTCTTGAAACACACTGACAGCAAGGATATTGGGTGGTAACTTGACACATAGTAGGGTCCTTGAACAATGACCAGGTGATCTGAAGTTTTATGGCAATGTGCCCTGTGTTATAAAATATCTATAGTGATATAACTATTATCTATAGTGATATAATATCTATTGTGATACATAACAGACAACTAGAGGGACTTGATCTTCATTACTGCTCGCTCTTCACTACTGTCATCTAAGCAATTTTCAACTTCTAATTTTGCCACAGAAATTTTAACAGATAATGATCCAGACTCCTACCTGCATTGGAGTTGTCTTCTGCTACACTGTTGGCACAAAGCCTTCATAACTAGCTACGGTAGAATCACCCCAGCAAAAGGAGAGCCATGACTGTCACTCTGGGGATGGAATGGAGGTAGGGTGCTGTGGCCAAGGCTTTCTGCACTGACCTCTTAGGGCCGTTGACAACCTGTGTCATTTAAAGCAGCTGCTCTAATTTTTGATAATGGATTGTCTCAGGCTATGTCTACATTAAACTGCTACAGCAGGACAGCTTCAGCACTGCAGCTGAGCCACAATAGCGCTTTAGTGTAGCCATTCACTACAGCAATGGGAGTGGTGGTAGCTTAAGAGGTGGTAGCTATAACGGTGGAAGAATTCTTTTGTTGACCAAGCACTTTCTACACTGCAAGGTAGGTTGGTTTAATTACGTTGCTCAGGGGGATGGATTTTTCACACCCCTGAGCAATGTAGCTGGGTCGACCAAACCTTTAGTGTAGACCTGGACTCATGGCACAGTTTCGCCAAGTTTAAGGAAGCTCAAAGGAGGCTTAAAGATACTTTTGCAATTCCTCATCCTAACCTGTGTAGTGTATTCCTTAGCCACATCTGAGGATTTGGGCCAATAAACCAACATAGTAGAAGGGAAATTTCTTTACTTCCCTGAATCTAGGTGCTTGTAATTTATCTGGTGACGTGATATTAAATTGTGCTTTGCAATTGTGCTATCAAAGTATAGCTAGTAGAATTCTGTATACTCTAGGTAATTGGCTTAATTTTTTTTTAGTAGGGAGAGAGATTCCTACCATGTACTCCCTAATAAATTATGTGAATTTGATAGACAGTAGAGGCAATAAACTAAAGCACAATTATATTTATATTCTAAATCTGGGTTATTACACATGCTGTATATCATTAACTCAGAATGAACTTCATTACTATTTTCCAGCCTTCTTTACTCTGAACTCTGCTCTTTCCTTGTCCAAGTGACGAAAGATAATGTGATTAATTACTCATTTTCCTTCAGAAAGACTTAGTTTCTTAGCTTCAAAATGTAAAGTTTGTCACCTTCCAACTGACAAGCATCCAATTAATAACCACATCCAACACTGTGCTTTCACTGTAATAACCCTTAACTTGTCATGTAGTGAAATTCAAGAGCATATGACATTTTTTCTTTTCCAAAGTGCAGAAAAAAAAATGTCTAGCTTTCTTGAAGTGATATGAAGCCTAATGTCCAGCATTCTTTAGAGCATCATTACTTAATTAAAGATAGACCAATAGGAATCTGGATTAGATTTTGGGGAGGGCTTGAAGTTTGTGTTGAAAGATGAAACAGACGTTGAGTAGCTTGTTAGATAAAACATAATTAAAATCCCCTGAGCAGTTCCTGTGACATTTTGGTTTAAAATGATGGAAATCTCACAGTGCTTGCTGTTCTACTGAGATTTCTTCCAAGTTGCTTCATCTCCAAAGTGGATCAAAAAATAGCCCTCTTCTAATTTTGGATCTATCCTGGAATAACGGCCATAACATAAGGTTTGGATCTGGGATCTGAATCTGAAAATTCTCCAGACACACAACTGAGATTGAAGGAAATGTTATATTTGATGTTTCTCTTCAAGTCCATCTCATCATATAATGCTCAAAGTTATACCTGTTATATCCATGCACATGATGTGCTTATATTTGAAAACTGAACAGTGTGGACCAGATTCTGATCTCTTATACTATTTTTACTTCTCTGCAACTGCACTTACATTAGTGGAGTTATTCCTTATTTACACCAAAATAAGTGACAGGAAAATCAGGCCTTGTAAATAATTTACACTGTTACATTTTTTGGATTATACTGCATTTTGAAGTCCCTCCTTCTTCCACTCTTACAGCATATATTATTCTTGCAAACGTGGTACACTTAATATTACACATGATAACATTTTTCAATTTTGTATCATTTTCATAAATTCTAATTAGTGGTCTACAGAAACATGCTGGAGTATTATGCCAGCACAAAATTTGCATCATAGTACTCTGTCCTATAAAGTATTTATATCATCAATATTGAACTCAAATTATGTATGGCCAGTAACTTCTCGCCTGTGTTAGATATAAAGAAAAACAACGTGTAGGTTTTTATTATTATTCACATGGAGTTAAAATATTTTAATAGATGAATGGAAATCTCCAAGAAAATAAATATTTGTCATAAAAATTTACAATGAAATGGAAAGAAATAGCAATGAAATATTTCAAAGTAGGGATAAAATATTATGCATATAAAACTTTTATTATGATGTAATTTAGAAATTCTTTAAGACATTAAGAGAATATGAATAAAGATGAATGGCATTCACTCAGATCAGTTTTATTATATAAAATTTGAATTCAGAAAAAGCCCTATCTTATTCTGTTCAGCAAAGTTTGCAGCCTTAGAGTTGTTGACTTTTGTGTTTTAATCTTTATTGATCAGGTTCATTAGGTGAAATCCTGGCCCCATTGATGTCAATAGCAAAACTGCCATTGACTTCAATTGGGGTTAGAATTTCACCTATTATGTTTCTTAATTGTTTTAATTCTGATCTCATTAAAATTGGTTTTGCACTGTTACAGTGACTTTAGTATCAGGGGGTTTACAATGGTCAAATCAAAACTAGCCTCAATTATTGCTTTGTATTTTTAAAAAATGGGGAGTAAGAAATCCTCTCCAGTGCGAACAACTAAGAACATAAGAATGGCCAAAGGACCATCTAGCCCAGTATCCTGTCTTCTGACAGTGGCCAATGCCAGGTGCCCCAAAGAGAATGAACAGAACAGGTAATCATGAAGCTAAGGAAGATGGCAGAAAGGGAAATGTAGATGTCATTTTCTTTCCATTCCAAATGAGAATAACTTTCATTTGCATTATGGTGTTGCCCTGGGTCATGGAGAAGTTTCTTTTAAATTTTACAGAGAAGCTGCCAGATCTGAAAACCACGTTGAAAATTAAAGAGTAAATGTTAGTGAATGGATTGCCTCTTTAATGGAAACCAGAAAATGCTTAGGCAGCAGGTCCAAATTCTTTTCTTGTTTACACTCCTACAGCCTCATTGAAGTCAAAGGAAGTGTACAGGTGTCTCAGAGGATGGAATTTGGCTCTCTAACTTATTTTATTTATTTATTTACATCTCTTTTCTTCTTCGCTCATTTGCATGTAAGCAAAAGTCGCAAAAATCATCAGCTCCTGCGGCTTACTCCCCATTGGAGGCATAATCCTTTTTTAATTACATCACATATGCAGTTGCTGATGTCACATTTGTTTTACACTGAATCCATTGTTTCCAGCAGCGTCACCTCAGGTTTATAGAACCGTGAGATCAGAGTCAGACTACAGATCTATAGGTGTTAATATGGAAAATGATTTCTAATTACACTGCTCTACAGCCAAAATGCTTCTGAAATAAATGTAGTCAAACTTTACTAATTCTGGGTCACTGAGAACGAAAATGATGCTTGAAATTGTTGATTGGCTCTAGTTTTCAAGATATGCTATTGGGTCAGTATATACGACCCTTGACTTGGGAATGGCGGAGGATAAGTGAGTTATAAAGGGAAGGGATCTCAATTTAAACCAGAAATGACTAAAATACATCTTTGACTGGATCTATGAATAAATCTATGACTGGGTTTGGACAGTACTTGCTTTTTAGGCAAAACAATGAATGATGCAATCTGAAGCTTGTATGGCGTCATACGTGATATGAATTGCATTATGTTATTCCTAGAAGTCATGGATGATGCAATCATAATGAAGCTTACATCACTCTGCTGATCAAATTGCCCTATATCAGCTCTAGAAATAATACAGTGTCGTGCTCTCTTATTTGTCAGTGTTTCATTTTGCAAAGGGACACATTTCTGTTTAGCCAAAGTGAGCAGAGATGCCTCGTAGTTGTGTGAACAGTGCAGATAACTTCTGCTATGTTTGTGGTGAAGTGACTTTTGCATCACAAAAGTGCAGTATAACCATTATAGTTAAGAAAGCTGATCACCTTTATTTTGGCTGCAAAATTGGAGATCAGGACAAGAGGTGGGCTCTACACATATGCTGCAACACTTGTGCAACAAATCTTTACCAGTGGTTGAACAGGAAAAGGAAATCTATGCCTTTTGCAGTGCCAATGATTTGGAGAGAGCCAACAGATCATACCAGCAATTGTTACTTCTGCATAGTGCCTCCAGTTGGGAAAGGTGTGTCAAAGAAGAAAAAGTGGACTGTGCATTATCCAAACATTCCATCAGCTATACAAGTACCCCACGGAGAAGGACTGCCAGTTCCTGATGCACCAGAATCATTCTCACTTGAGTCAGACGAGGAAGAGGAAGAGGATGAAACTTCTGGTCCTGAACCATCAATGTCACAGGACCCACATTTTCTCCGATCCTCCTCCTCTGAACCACACCTCAGAACACAAGGTGAACTGAATGACCTTGTCAGGGATTTGGAACTACCCAAGAGTAAGGCAGAGCTGTTGGGCTCCAGACTACAGCAGTGGAATCTCCTGGCAGGTGATGTTAGGGTTTCCATGTTCCGTGACTGTCAAAAGGATCTTGTCCCATTCTTCTTCATGGAAGGTGATCTTGTAGCCTGCAACAACATCGATGGTGTGATGGCAGCCCTCAACATCGTTCACGATCCAGATGAGTGGAGACTGTTCACTGATTCATCGAAGACGAGTCTTAAAGCTGTTTTACTGCATAATGGCAATGTTTTGCCATCAATTCCAGTTGGTCATGCGGTCCATATGAAGGAAACCTATGACAACATGAAACAACTTTTGAGGTGCATAAACTATGACCAACATTAGTGGCAGCTTTGTGGCGATTTGAAGGTTGATGCTCTCTTGCTTGGTCTGCAGACTAGATACACAAAGTACTGCTGTTTTCTTTGCGAATGGGATAGTCGTGCAAGAGATTCCCACTACATCAGGAAAGATTGGCCACTCCGACAGTCATTGGAGCCTGGGAGGAAAAGTGTTCAGCATCCACCACTTGTTGAATTAAGGAAGATTTTGTTACCACCCTTCCACATCAAGCTGGGTCTGATGAAGAACTTTGTCAAGGCAATTGACAAAACACAAGCAGCTTTCAAGTACCTCCATGGAAAATTTCCAAGGTTAAGTGAAGCTAAGATAAAGGAAGGTGTCTTTGTTGGTCCTCAGATTTGTGAACTTCTTCAAGATGATGCATTTGACCATGCACTGCGTGGCAAGGAAAAGACAGCATGGAAAGCCTTCCAGTTAGTGGCAATAAATTTTCTCAGAAACAACAAGGCAGACAACTACAGGTTGTTGGTGGAAAACCTCCTCAAGGCATACAAAAGCCTTGGTTGCAACATGTCACTAAAGATACATTTTTTGCACTCTCATCTAGATTTTTTTCCACCCCGAACTGTGGAGCAGTGAGCGACAAGCACGGCGAGCGATTTCACCAGGACATTGCAACAATGGAGAAACGCTATCAGGGCAAATGGAGCCCATCAATGCTTGCAGACTATTGCTGGACAGTGACAAGAGATGCTCCATTTAATGAATACAAGAGACAAGCCAAGAAGCGCCGAGTAGACACTGAATAGGACTAAACTTTTGCCTTTTGTTTCATAATCAATTTTATTTATATAACCCTTTTGCTGATTTTTAAAGGGTTACATAAACAAGACAAGTGAAATATTATCATGTAAAGCAATCATAAACACATGAAAAGACCTAGGTTTACAATTTATGATTAAAACTCTACTATCTACACAATATACATAGACATAAAATGTAAAAACTTAAATATCTTAGAAACAACAGCTTTGTGGCGATTTCAAAGGTTGTTGTTTTAATTGTTATATTTGAATTCAGCACATCAAAATACATAATAAATAGCACATTTTATCTCTGAAGTAGACGACTTCTCAAAAAGTGTAGACCAGTGTTAACTAATGATAGGCAGCAAGAGATCATTCATTCAAAGGGACACTAATTTTGCAACCATCCATGCAAATGTATTTATAAGTCAATAGATGTTGATTGTGTGTATATAAAATAGAATCTATTTATTGTTTTGTCTTTCTTGTATCCTTAACTGTTCAAAAATTCCTTGTTTGAAAGTGTGCAAGCTAATACAGCCACTCAATGGCCTGCAGTTACTTTTTTTAAGACCTATTACCTTGCACACTCAACTTTTGTTGCACATATTTATTTCCGTTACTCTCAATATGTTGAGCGTGAGCATTAGTAATGTGATCTACCAACTGCTAGCATAATTACCTTGAAAATAGTATCCATATTGGTTCAGCTGTTTAATACCATTTACCATACATACTATAATGGTGCTCCCATGATAGACAAGCGAAACACTAATTGGAGCTATTATATATGTGGTTTTTTTCAGCCACTAATTTGAAGATAGGTCAATACCATTCATTTTTCTCTTCAAGGAAGTAGAAAGAAAAAATATTATATAAATCAGAAATACTTTTTAGGCTTTTCTTAGTCCATTAAGCTTGTTCTCAAAGTTGAAGTTTTTTGATGTTTTTGTGGTGTAAAATTAAGAAAATCTCTCTATTCTATTGTCACTAAGAGTTCTGCCCTTGTTTTCATATGGAGTATGCATGTGATGCTCTTTCCAAATGAGGGACTCTGTTATCTCCTTTTGTGCACAATACTGGCACAAGTAACCAAGAAAAAATAGCTGGGAATGCCACTTATATGGGAGTCAGGCTGACTCTGTACAATGCACCTGAACAATAAAGCTTTTGAGTTTAAAAGGAATGTATTGAAAATTAAGAAAGACTATAACAAATAGATAACTTCTTAAAAAGTGAGCTTTTGTCATCTTAGTCCTGGCTTCCTGCTTTCCTTTAAAGAAAGTGAAGAGTATGTAGAGCTATACTGAAAAGGGGACAGAAGCATCATAGTGTATTTTTTTTATAAAATAATAGCATTTCCTCAGTTGATGTCTGGGTCCAACTTTGGTTGCTTCACCTTAAAAAGTCATTCACCAGACAAATTTCATCAAGGCTACAGCCAGACTTACTGCCCTTTGGTCATCATGACTTCATGAATTCGAAAATTTAAACACCCGATCTCAATGCTGGAAATGTGAAAGGTAAGGTCTCCCTACATACACCTCTACCCTGATATAACACGGTCATCAGGAGCCAAAAAATCTCACTGCCTTATAGGTGAGACCGCGTTATATCGGGTTCGGTCCGGTACTCCGTGCCGGAGTGGACCGGCTTCCCCGGTGGTGATTTAAAGGGCCTGGTGCTCCAGCCGCTGCAGGGAGCCTGCAACATCATTGATGGTGTGATGGCTGCTCCAGCCACTGCAGGGAGCTGCAGGGAGTCCCGGGCCCTTTAAAGCGTTGCCGGAGCTCTGGCAGCCGGGCTCCCACGGTGATTTAAAGGGCTTGGGGCTCTCCGCAGCGGCCAGAGCCTCTGGCTCTTTAAATCACTGCTCAAGCCCGGCTGCCGGAGCCCCAGGGCTCCGGCAGTTGGGCTCGGGAGGTGATTTAAAGGTCCCAGGGCTCCACACGAATTTGGATATAACACAGTAAAGCAGTGGGGCTCGGGTGGCGCTTTAAAGGGCCTGGGGCGGCCCCGCTGCTTTACCGCATTATATCTGAATTCATGTTATATCGGGTCACGTTCTATCAGGGTAGAGGTATATCCCTCACAAGAATGTTAGAGACTCCCTACCCCACCCCCAAACCAATAGCAAATGTTGGAAAACAAACACATGCAGAGTTAAGATGATATCGCCACAAACACAAACTAGTCACAAACTTTCCCGGGGAAAATGGGCAGTTCAGAGACCTGTGCTGGGGATAGAGTGTATAATGGTGGGAGGAGGTGTGGAGCTATGCCAGGAGAGCCCTGCTTCCCTCTTGTCCCCTTATGGGCAACGCTGCACAGGCAGCTATAAACATGCCACAGCTAAGCAGAGTGACAGACAAAAACTAAAAATTCAGGCACTTGACTGCAGCAAAATGGTGACTTTCATGGCATAAATACTGAATTTTGGGGCATCCTGGGAAAATGCCAAATTACACAACAATGGAAGTGTGGAGCTCTCAGAACCCTGACTGAGATGAAAAGGCAGGACACACCTGTCCGAGCTATAGTTTCAGTCTTCCTGCAGAAACAGACAGAGGATATTGCTTTGGGTTACACTCGGTTAATATATTTGAGGTTTTCTCTGCAATCGTAAGGACTAGAAATATAATTTTTTCTAAAGCACATTTCTGCTGCAAGGTGTGATTTCAGTGAGAAATTGTCCACTGAGTATTTCTGTCTAGGTAAGGCCAAGAGAGGCTACTCTATAATCCTGAAGCAAAGATTGAAAAACTCCAGCAAAGTGCAATGAAGATGTTTAAATCAAATATGGCAAGACTTGGTTCCATATGATAAAAAACAGAGGTGGGAATTATAATATTTAGTCTTGGAATTAAAGAAATGGGTTGGAGGGGATTTGATTATGGAGGACATAATGAAAACTGCTCAGACCTACCTTTTTTACCTTATGCCTTGATAGCAGAACAAGGAGATGGTCAATTAAATTATAGAGCAATAAATTTAGCACTAATAAAAAGATATACTAGTTCAAATAGCATGTAGTCAACCTGTAGAATTCACTGTCACAGGAGGTCATAGGCTCAACTGTTATGGTGGATTTTAAAAGACCTAGATAATGTTATGACTACTAATGACAATTAGAGCTTTGTAAGCTGAGGATGAGTGTAAACAAATGTCACACATCAGGGTATAAGCTGGTTATGACAGGGGTCAAGAAAGGAAAGGTCCTCTACATACAGCATGGCATGATTAACAAGGTGTATTAATGAGGGGTTTTAACTTCCTCTGAAGCATCAGTTATTGTCTGTTGCAGGAGACAAAATACTGGATTAGAGGGACCAATGTTCATACTCAGCATGGGACAAATTACAGTATTTTCCTCCTCCTTTTCTTTGGATCTTATTTATACCAGTTTTTATTTGTGTAGCTCAACTGACATCTGTGGAGTTATTGTTAATTTACACTGATGTAAGTGAGATCAGAATTAGGCCATCTGTCTCTTTGATGAGTGAGCCTCTGTATCAGAAGTCAGCAAAAGAACCCTACAATATTTTTTAAAAAGTCTAACAAGGTGATACGATGATCTTATTTTGAGGGTAACAATCTGATTTGTGATTGTGGAGCCCCCTGTTTTTGGTTTACATTGACCTGCCAAACCTAACCAGGCAGGTGGAAGTCACCCAGATTTGCAAGCTCTATGGTTTTCTTGGAGTTTTTGGGTTCTCATCAATCTTTGAAAGCTACCACCAAACCCAATGATACTGATTCCCTCTGCAATGAAATTGGTGAATTGTCATACAATCACAATAGCCCCTCACTGCAGGAAGCTCCAGGAAAACTCCCATCAATCTCTCACATATTACTCTGGGATGTTCCTATTCACACATATACTCCAGGGTGCATCAGGATCTAAAATGAGATAAAGGTAGTCAACAGCAGTAGGACTAACAGCAGTCTATACAGTCCCACTCCTGCTTAATGGGAGTTGAGGGAATGAAAAGGCAGTCATGTCACCAAAGACTATTTAACTATGTTGGGGAAGCAGGCTTATGTTGTGAGCCAATCAAAGAGAAGGAGAAATGGCCAGATGATTACTCCCATAGAGATAGGAAGATGAAGGCATAGGACAACAGAATTCCTCTGACACCACAAGAAAATGACTACAACTTAAGGGGGCAGTCTAAGGCCTGTTATGGTGGTGGTTATGTGGAGAAGGAGAAAAGCAGTTACATCCTCTTCAGAACTCAAAGTGAAATCTGAAGCTATTTGTTTTCAAGTTTCTTTATGGAAGTTTTCCTCAACTCTGCTTGTAACTGAAGTACTTCACATAACTTTATCCTTGGAGAGTGATTCGTTTTAATGGCTCAGCAATTTGATTATATGTGATATATAAAACAATTTTCCATCTAATTTTACTTTTCATCACAATGTGAAGGGCAAGCTGTAATAATCATATGGGGTATAAGTGAAGAGTCCGGACAGCTTGCTTGGAAACTTACTTCATGGAGCTGATTTTAGACCATATAATGGGAAGTCTGGCCATTTGTTTTTTGTGATTCCACCAATAAATGACCTTTCAAAGCCCTAACTCTTCATAACCTTCATTTTTCCTCTGCACACATGCTCTTTTACCATTACTGGAGAGGGCTCCAAAAGGTCATTGAAACAAAGGAATTGTGAACGTGGCATATTTAACAGCTTGTTGGGGAGCTAGGGAACTTACCTGTTTTTCTTTTTAAATCAAATTTTCTTGCTCATTAAAGTGCCTGTTTGGCATCCCTGGAGATTGAAGGTCTCTATCTGCAGAAAAGAACAGGTTGGGAGTGGAAGCTTAGCCACAAACCCGATCTAAAGTGGGGAAAAAGTCAACTTCAAACTCATTCAATTCTTAACCAATATACTGAGTCTTCCAACAAGCACACCACTTACTAGCGACAGAGATGGTAAGACTAATTTTTCTCTCAACTGGAGTGAATTAGGAATAACTCAATTGAAATCAGTGAGGTTACACCAGTGTAAAACCAGTGCAAGTGAGAGGAGAAACAGGCCTGGTGGCTTTTATAATCAGGATGTCTGTCCACCGGCTGGGAATTTGACTGAATCCATCAATTCATATCATATTGTACCTCAAGTCATGGCTCCCAGTCATCAAAAACTAATGACTCATGATCATTATAATGTACTGGGACTGATCAGAATCTGCAATCTAAAGGTGAAAGGTTTTAATTCCTATTAGAAATCTGTTGAGGCAGTTAGTGCCTATTATTGATCTTATTTCTGAAATAGTGATTACTATATTAATTTATGGGATTATCATACCCCAAATTTGGCATAGTTGGGAATGACAGAGTTGACTGATTGAAAGAAATTATGGATTCCCATACATCAAATTTTAGCAGCTTTTCCAGAAAATAGGGACTCTTTCAAGTTAGATATCAGTATCAGCTGTACAGTAAGAACTATAGGAATCTAGGAAGCATTAGAATAGGTAACTAAATGACTTTTTAGGTTGACCTTTTATGGCTGACTCTTTGCATTGATGGAAAATATTTAAATGATGTTAAAACTGCAGATGAGTAACCTTTTAGAACTGGCTGAATTGATTGGCATTTTAAAATTTGTTGTTCTGCAGCAGAGTACTCAACTTTTATACCATTAAATATTTATTTAGGGAACAGATTTGGTGGTATTGTTACTGGGGAAAAAAGCCTTTTGAAAACAAACAAACCAACTACAAAAAGAGAGTCTGACAAGCTATATATTTTCAGTATGAATTTTTAGTTCCATCACACAATAGATCCTTTCATAAAATTTACTGTTGAAATTTAAGGTGAAGGAAATACTTAGGTCAGTATGAGCATTTTCAGAATTTTTGGGGGGTGGGTGAATTAAGGTGGATTAATGTAATAGCAATCTGGGAGAATTGAAAACCATAAATAAACCCTTTTCTCTTGTCTCAGGTAAAATTTCAACTGGAATCAAACTTTGCTAGGAGTGAATTGCATGAATTAGACTGTTTATGTGTGAGAATTAATATTTTTTTTCAGAATTAATGTAAATAGTTATGTTGATATAGATAATTTTACATGAATGAGTTGACATACACCCTCACATGAATTTTCAGACATGATCCATTATCTTACTTCATTCAAGGTTCACAATAATTTATAAACAATAAAACGTGGATAGAATGGGGTGGCTCTACCAACATTGGTAGGGAGGTGATTTTACATATTTGCATAACTCAAAAATAGATGAAGAAATTTTACTCAAACAAAAAAAAAATGCAGAAAATGGCAACCAGAAAGGAGAATGTTTGAGGAAATTATGAAGCCATAAAAGTCATTATAAGAACGGGACTGCTGTAAACTTAATTATACCAGTTCCCCACCCCCAGTAGAGTTTGTGCAATATGGGTGAGTCAGTGTTATTAAACTTAACTTTTGCATTCACAAAATTTTTGTGTTTAATTATGTAGCCTTAATTTTGCATTAATGGTAATTTTGCATTTCATTTTTGTGCGTTTTTATTATTTTAAATAAAACAAAGAAAAGGAGAGAAATTGCATTTAAAGTGTCACAACTAGGACATTAAGATCCTACTTCCTTGAGGTAAATGAAACTTTGTGAGTAGACATAACACTCTCTAGTGAATGGGATGGAGTATGTAATTGTAGGTATCAAGTGACTTGTGAAACAGAGGCTATGCTAATGAGATGATGTCATGCTAGTGTGAGGTGGTCTATGTTACTACCTGAGTTAAGCCTGTGAGCATGCCTAGAGTGAAGTAGAGGTTTCTAGAAGTCTTCGCTGACTCAGGGTATGTCTACACTACGAAATTAGGTCGAATTTATAGAAGCAGGTTTTATAGATATTGATTTTATACAGTCGATTGTGTGTGTCCCCACATAAAATGCTCTAAGTGCATGAAGTCGGCAGACTGTGTCCACAGTACTGAGGCTAGTGTTGACTTCCGGAGCGTTGCACTGTGGGTAGCTATCCCACAGTTCCCGCAGTCTCCGCCACCCATTGGAATTCTGGGTTGAGATCCCAATGCCTGATGATGCAAAACAGTGTCACGGGGGGTTCTGGATACATGTCGTCAGGCCCCTCCCCCTCCATCAGACCAATGGCAGACAATCGATTCGCACCTTTTTAGATGGGCTACCTGTGCAGACAACATACCACAGCAAGCATGGAGCCCGCTCAGCTCAGCTCAGCTCACCGTCACCATATGTCATCTGGGTGCCGGCACACATGGTACTGCATTGCTACAGAGCAGCAGCTAATTGCCTTTTGGCAGTAGACAGTGCAGTATGACTGGTAGCCTTCATCGGCTATCTGGGTGCTGGCAGACGTGGGGCTGCATTGCTATACAGTAGCAGCCCCTTGCCTTTTGGCAGTAGATGGTGTATTACGACTGGTATCCGTCATCGTCGTATTCCAGTTCGATCAGAGGCACTTGGGCAGACATGCTTTATCTCCTGGAGTCCTGCCGGCAGTCCTGTTGAACCGTCTTGACGATGATGGCTAGCAGTCGTGGTACAGTATCTTCTGCCAAGCACCCAGAAGATGCCGAGGGCTATCAGTCATGCTGCACCATCTGCTGCCAGCTTAAGAGGTAAAAAATAGATGGACCAGATTTGTTCTGTATTCATTTGCTTCCTCCTCCCTCCATGAATTCAACGGCCTGCTAAACCTAGGGTTTTGAGTTCAATCTTTGGGGGGGCCATTCGGTGTGACAGTTGTTTGTGTTTCTCCCTGATGCACAGCCACCTTTGTTGATTTTAATTCCCTGTACCTGTATGCCATGTCGTCAGTCGCCCCTCCCTCCGTCAGTTTCGCGCCTTTTTTCAGACCAGTCGCCATAGCACTGGGATCATGGAGCCCACTCAGATCACCCCGGCAATTATGAGCACTATGAACACCACACGCATTGTCCTGGAGTATATGCAGAGCCAGGATATGCCAAAGCAAAACCAGGACCAGCCAAGGAGGCGATTGCAGTGCGGCGACGAGAGTGATGAGGAAATTGACCTGGACATAGACCTCTCACAAAGTACGGGCCCCAGCAATGTGCAAATCAGTGGTGTTACTGGGGCAGGTTCATGGTGTGGAACGCTGATTCTGGGCCCGGAAAACAAGCACAGACTGGTGGGACCGCATCGTGTTGCAGGTGTGGGACGATTCCCAGTGGCTGCGAAACTTTTGCATGCGTACGGGCACTTTCATGGAACTTTGTGACTTGCTTTCCCCTGCCCTGAAGCGCCAGAATACCAGGATGAAAGCAGCCCTCACAGTTGAGAAGCGAGTGGTGATAGCCCTGTGGAAGCTTGCAACGCCAGACAGCTACCGGTCAGTCGGGAATCAATTTGGAGTGGGCAAAACTACTGTGGGGGCTGCTGTGATCCAAGTTGCCAGGGCAATCAAAGACCTGGTGATATCAAGGGTAGTGACTCTGGGAAACGTGCAGGTCATAGTGGATGGCTTTGCTGCAATGGAATTCCCAAACTGTGGTAGGGCGATAGACAGAACCCATATCCCTATCTTGGCACTGGAGCACCAAGCCACCGAGTACATAAACTGCAAGGGGTACTTTTCAATGCTGCTGC
The DNA here is from genome assembly GCF_013100865.1 of Trachemys scripta elegans. Lineage (NCBI taxonomy): Eukaryota > Metazoa > Chordata > Testudines > Emydidae > Trachemys > Trachemys scripta. Next base: position 88,675,437 of record NC_048301.1, read on the forward strand.
AAGCCCTGGTGGATCACAAGGGACGTTTCACCAACATCAGCGTGGGATGGCCAGGAAAGGTACATGATGCTCGCGTCTTCAGGCACTCTGGTCTGTTTCGAAAGCTGGAGGAAGGGACTTTCTTCCCGGACCAGAAAATAACCATTGGGGATGTTGAAATGCCTATCATTATCCTTGGGGACCCAGCCTACCCCTTAATGCCATGGCTCATGAAGCTGTACACAGGAAGCCTGGACAGTAGTCAGGACCTGTTCAACTATAGGCTGAGCAAGTGCCGAATGGTGGTGGAATGTGCATTTGGAAGTTTAAAAGCGCGCTGGCGCAGCTTACTGACTTGGGTAGACCTCAGCGAAACCAATATCCCCATTGTTATTGCTGCTTGCTGTGTGCTCCACAATATCTGTGAGAGTAAGGGGGAGACATTTATGGTGGGGTGGGAGGTTGAGGCAAATCACCTGGCCGCTGATTACACGCAGCCAGACACCAGGGTGGTTAGAAGAGTACAGCAGGGTGCGGGGTGCATCAGAGAAGCTTTGAAAACCAGTTTTGTGACTGGCCAGGCTACGGTGTGAAACTTCTGTTTGTTTCTCCTCAATTAACCCTCCGCCCCCCCGCTCGCCCCCCCCCGGTTCACTCTACTTCCCTGTAAACCAACCACCCCACCCTCCCCTCCCCCCTTCGAGCACCGCTTGCAGAGGCAATAAAGTCATTGTTACTTCTCATTCATGCATTCTTTATTAATTCATCACACAACTAGGGGGATAATTGCCAAAGTAGCCCAGAATGGGTGGGGAAGGAGGGAAGGAAAAGGACACACTGCAGTTTAAAACTTTAAAACTTTAACACTTATTGAAGGCCAGCCTTCCGATGCTCAGGCAAACATCTGGGGTGGAGTGGCCAGAGGCCCCCGCACCGTGTTCTTGGGCCTCTGGGTGAGGAAGCAATGGGACTTGGGGAGGAGGGCTGTTGGTTACACAGGGGCTGTAGTGGCGGTCTCTGCTCCTGCTGGCTTTCCTGCAGCTCAACCATACGCTGGAGCATATCAGTTTGATGCTCCAGCAGCCGGAGCATCGACTCTTGCCTTCTGTCTGCAAGCTGATGCCACCTATCATCTTCAGCCCACCACTTGCTCTGTTCAGCCCGCGATTCATCCCGCCACCTCTCCTCTTGTTCATATTGTGCTTTTTTGCACTCTGACATTGACTGCCTCCACGCATTCTGCTGTGCTCTTTCAGCGTGGGAGGACATCTGGAGCTCCGTGAACATATCATCCCGAGTCTGCCGTTTTCTCCTTCTAATCTTTGCTAGCCTATGCGAAGGAGAAACATTTGCAGCTGGTGGAGGAGAAGGGAGAGGTGGTTAAAAAAGACACATTTTAGAGAACAATGGGTACACTCTTTCACATTAAATTTTGCTGTTCACATTACACAGCACATGTGCTTTCATTACAAGGTCGCATTTTTCCTCTTATATTGAGGGCCTGCCGGTTTGGTGTGAGAGATCACTCATGCAGTGCCAGGCATCAGAATTCGGCTTGCAGGCAGCCATGGTAAGCCACAGTCTTTTGGCTTTTTTAACCTTCATAACATGTAGGAATGGTTTCAAACAGCAGCACCCTCATTTCCCATACCAAGGATCCATTGGGTTGGCCATTTAAAATGGGTTTGCAATGTAAAAGGAGGGGCTGGAGTTTCCGGGTTAACATGCAGCACAAACCCAACTACCCCTCCCCCCCCCACACCCAATTCTCTGATATGATCACTTCACCCCTCTCCCCCACCGCGTAGCTAACAGCGGGGAACATTTCTGCTCAACCGAGCAGGAACGGGCACCTCTGAACGTCTCCTTAATAAAATCACCCCATTTCAACCAGGTGATCGTGAATGATATCACTCTCCTGAGGATAACAAAGAGAGATAAGGAATGGATGTTGTCTGCATGCCAGCAAACACCGGGACCATACGCTGCCATGCTTTGTTATGCAATGATTCCAGACTGCGTGCTACTGGCCTGGCATGGGAAAGTGTCCTACCATGGCGGACGGAATAAGGCAGCCCTCCCCAGAAACCTTTTGCAAAGGCTTTGGGAGTACATGAAGGAGAGCTTTCTGGAGATGTCCCTGGAGGATTTCCGCTCCATCCCCATACACGTTAACAGACTTTTCCAGTAGCTGTACTGGCCGTGATTGCCAGGGCAAATAAATCATTGATCATTAAACACGCTTGCTTTTAAACCATGTGTAGTATTTATAAAGGTACACTCACCAGAGGTCCCTTGTTTGCCCTCAGGGTCTGGGAGCACGCCTTGGGTGAGTTTGGGGGTTACTGGTTCCAAGTCCAGGGTGGTAAACATATCTTGGCTGTTGGGGAAACCAATTTCTCCACTTCCTTGCTGTGAACTATCTTCATTGTCTTCATCATCATCATCATCATCTTCCGCGAACCCCGAACCCGCTTCCCTGTTGCGTGGTTCTCCATTGATGGAGTCAAAGCACACGGTTGGGGTAGTGGTGGCTGCACCCCCTAGAATGGCATGCAGCTCCGCGTAGAAGCGGCATGTTTGCGGCTCTGCCCCAGACCTTCCGTTTGCCTCTCTGGCTTCATGGTACGCTTGCCTTAGCTCCTTAATTTTCACGCAGCACTGCTGTGCGTCCCTGTTATGGCCTCTGTCCTCCAGGGCCTTTGAGACTTTTTCTAATATTTTGCCATTTTGTTTACTGCTACAGAGTTCAGCTAGCACTGATTCGTCTCCCCAGATGGCGAGCAGATCCCGTACCTCCCGTTCTGTCCATGCTAGAGCTCTTTTGCGATCCTGGGACTCCATCATGGTTACCTGTGCTGATGAGCTCTGCATGGTCACCTGTGCTCTCCACGCTGGGCAAACAGGAAATGAAATTCAAAAGTTCCCGGGACTTTTCCTGTCTACCTGGTCAGTGCATCTGAGTTGAGAGTGCTGTCCAGAGTGGTCACAATGAAGCACTGTGGGATAGCTCCCAGAGGCCAATAACGTCAAATTCCGTCCACGCTACCCCAAATCCAACCCACAAAGGCCGATTTTAGCGCTAATCCCCTCATCGGAGGTGGAGTAAAGAAACCGATTTAAAGGGCCCTTTAAGTCGAAAGAAAGGGCTTCGTCATGTGGACGTGTCCAGTCTTAATTCGATTTAATGCTGCTAAAGTTGACCTAAACTCATAGTGTAGACCAGGCCTCAGTCTGTACTGAGACTCCTGTCTAACTAGCTGGCCTCCTGAGTGCTTATTGTACATTGCAGTGGAGAAGAAAGTTCACATCTTCGCTCCTGCTTGCTGGAGACATTTTTCTGTATGACAAGGAAACAGCACATAGGAAAAAGCAACAGACAGGTAACGTTCACAATCCAAACTCTTAGAGGTAAAACCTTTATATTGCACACTCCATCATAGTATTCTCTATATACACATGCTGAATTGCTTCAGTCTTGCAGTCAGGGCTGGTGCTACCATTTAGGCAAACTAGGTGGTTACTTAGGGCACCAAGATTTGGGGGTGCCAAAAAGCGGTGCTCCCAATTTTTTTTTACATTGTTCCTACGCCCCCTCCCCGAGTGCATGGTCACTGCTCCACTTCTCCCACCTCCCAGGCTTGCAGCGCCAATCAGCTGTTTGGCGCCGCAAGCCTGGGACGGGAGGAGAATTAGAGCAGGGGTGGTGTGCTCGGGGAGGAGGCGGAGCAGAGGTGAGCTGGAGTGGGGAACTGTCGCACGGCTTCCCGGGGAGGGGGGAGGAGTTGCCGTGGGGGGGTACCTCAGGGCAGAGGGAGGGGAAGCTGCCGTGGGGGGGGGGCGCCTCAGGGGGGGGGGGGGGCAGGGAGCTGCGGGAGGGCTGGGGGGAGCGCAAGGTAGAAGTTTCGCCTAGGGCGCGAAACTTCCTTGCACCGGCCCTGCTTGCAGTCCGATCTGTACAGGTGCAAGGATGGCAGGATTAGAGATATCATTTATTTGTTCATAGAGGTGCACTAGAATAACTGTTGTTAAGTAGTAACTTCAGTGTCCTGGGCCAAATCCTGCTTATCTCAAGCTTCAGATAGCTTACAGAGCTATAACCAGAATGCTACAAAAATCTATAAATAATTGGATGGTGATGAAAAGACACCTTTTCCCATGCTAAACTTTTTAAAAATTAATATCCTGTGTGATGTTGCTTTAAGAGCTTTGTTGGGGTTGTGTGAGTGTGAATGGTCATGTTGGTAAAGTTCCCTCCTAATACAAAGCACATGAGGATTTTTAAACAAGGTTTTATTTAAATGGAAAAGTTAAGTTTTGTATTTTGGTCCAAATGCATATGGAAAAAAAGCTTTAAATATTAACAAGAGGAACATACAGCTAAATGATATAGGGAAAGCGAAGAGCATGAGTGATTAGAATTGCTTTTAGTGGGAAAAGAGTCGGTATTGACCAGCAAGCAGTTGGTGGGAGCTAAAGATCTTTTCCCCTTTAAAATAGACCTGGGTTTAATTGGCAAAACTTGCACTCATTTACAGGAAAATATATTTTATTTATTTGAGTTTAAGTATAATTAAAAACAATTTTAAAATATATCTCTGCTGAGGGACAAACAGGTAGTTAAGTGGGGCAGAGGTTTAATTTGCTAGCTAGTCTTTCACCTCTCCTGACCTGGGTTTAAATCTAATTGAACTCACAATTCAAATGAGTTTTATAATGTCAATAACATCCCAGGCAGAATGCGAACAGTTTGCATTAGGAAGCTATTGTGCAAATGTGCAGCACTGGCTGAGGAGCTGGTCAGGGCTGGAGTAGCGGTGGGCTGCTGTAGGCTAGCATAACAATATATAGAACACAGCACTACGACAGGTTGCATCATATTGCTAAACATGTTCAATGAGTATATAATGACCTAGCACCATATCATCTCCTTTTGTCCATGAGCAGAGGGCGGGCATCTGGTGGGGTCTATCCTAGGGATCATAGATACATAGAGTGCCACCTCCACTGCGGGGGCTGGGAGATGGCAGCACCTGGAAACCTCTGGGATGTTAGTGGGAAAATCATTACTGATCCTCTCAGCAATAATATACCAAACTTCTCCCTTTGAAATGTGGACCCCCTCTTTAAAGAGGACTTTCAGGGTGCCCATAGGATCTGTGCTAGAAGAGAGCTGGAGGGAGACAGGAGAAGCGGGGACCTAGCGAGGGGAAACAGGGCCTCTGTGGATCCCTAGATGCCTATGGGTTTAGTGTCTGAAGCCTCTTGTCTATCTGTGCAAGTGACAAGGCCTGCTTTTTTTGGAAGGGAGTGATAGTGGCCCAGATTATCTGTACCACCAACCTTTCAGGAGTGTTGTGAGGGGGCTGCTTGTGGTTTCCTGATTCTAAGGATGGATCTATGCCACCCTGAGCCCTGGAAGAGGTTAGAGCAGCTTGGGGGATGTCCTAATTACCACCAGCTTGCTAAATTACCTAAGAGACTATGTGGCAGCTGAGAATATCTGGAACACAGTGCACTGTAGTCCCACCCTGCTATGCCTGCTGCACCAAAGCCAAGATATACCAGCTTTTTGCTAGCTGAGAGCTCTCCCACACTGGAGGAATTTTCCATTGGGTATGTTTGGCTGCTTTCCAGCCCCTTTGCAACATGCAGGTGGCACAAAAAGGCTAGAACATTATGACAAATCTAGCCCAGGGAGTCCAAATGTTCAGAATTTCCAAGCTCTTAAGTGGAAGTGAGCCATGTAGGGGAAAAAAAATTAGCTAAAAAATACTAACAAAGAGCCATGGCATCATTTGGCATTTTTACATCTGTTTAAGCTTAGAGTGAAACTAACATGAAAATCTCATCTCTGTGGAAAAAGACAGCAGATAGAGCTGTACTTTATTTAATTTCTGTATCCATCATCAAATGTTATCACTTGGATTATTGCATTTCATTTACAACAAACATCATTTCTACTATAAATGGGATTAGAAAAGTTTTAGATTTGGCTTACAATAGTATCTGAAGCCAGAGGCTGATTCTCATTGGTTTTCCCACACAGGACCGTGACTCTCTGGGAATTCCCATTGGTATAATTTCCCCTCCGTTCTTCCATTTTATGTTGGTTGCTTCCATGAGCTTCCCACACCAACTGCCTATTTCCTCTGGGTCACTTCCTCTTCACATGGGTAACTTAATTCATAGGGAACAGTGGAGGCTCAATACATTCCGTTTATGTTAGCAAAGGATAATCCATGACACTTCATTCTGAAATTGATCAGGCTGCTGCTGAGAGGGGTTTTGTGAATGCCACTGGTGCCTAAATGTTGAATTTAGGGGCCTAGAGTGGCAGTTAGACACCTAAGTGCCTTTGTGAATCTAGACCACTTTGCTAATTTTCAATTTGCAGGCTACTGAAACTGAACCTTGATTTAAAAAGACTTAGCATGCCCATGCAACAAAGATATTTTTAAAAAGCACTTATTGCTTTAATAGAGTATTTTATATAAATTATATATTTTTATAATGATATTTTTCCTCCTTTATAAAATGCTTCAGTATCTCTAGATAAGTGCTGTATAAGAGAAAAAAAGTACTATAATTTAGTATTGTGGTTTCTGAAAATGTGCACACTTCAGGAAGACTTTTTAGCAGAAAACTACATAGACACAAAATGAAAAAACAGCATTATGCCCTTTATTGCCATTCACACTGTGCCGGTCTGTTTTATTAGACACGTCCTTATGATTGTTGATGATACTATTTGAACACTGCAGCTCTTAAGGGAAACATAGTTTTAGAGCAAGAAGTCTCGAGAGCCTGCAAGTAGGAGGAGGAAGTCAGTGGGCGGATATTGAGAAAAACACTGATGATTGACAAGCTGTATTGCTTTAGAGCATATTAACTTATTTCACATTTTTAAAAGACCCAAATTAATTCAGGAGCATGTTTAGAATCCGAACACCAAGAGAGATGAAAAATAACTTTTTTCTCTCCAAAAAACTGCACCTAGAAAGGAAGCACCAGAGGCATCTTTTAAAGGCTAAAAAGTATGTTAGACCATTTTATTCCACTCAGCAAATTTAACACTCCTCAGAATAGTTTGTAGCTTTCCACAAATCAATATGCATCTTTATAGCTTTTTGTGTTTCCTCTTCAATAAGATATTCAGGGAGTAGTGCATTTTAATTACAGTACATACAGTATGTCATGGTTTAGTGCGTCAAGCACAGCTATTTTTTGTCTGTACCAAAGTTCCAACTTTAGATGGACATGCATTATTGCTGTAAACACCTGCCTCAGCTTCATTAAAAGTGGTAAAAATATCACATTGTGGGAGGATCATAAGCTGTGGTTTAAGCAGTTTGTATGCGATCTCGGAGCACATCATGTGCTGCATCTTTCTCACTGTCCATATGATTCAACTGATGAGCACACTGTGATTCTGCACCCCCACCCCCCAAAGTTCCTTAGTGTATACAATCCCTTACGTCTGTTTTGCAATACTCCAGACTTTTTGTGGATGGACTGAACTGGATTTAAAGCATTAAAAAGGAGTTCAGTTTCTTCCAGAACTAAGCTGCACAAATCGACTACACTTTTACAGTTGCCTTTGTTTATATATAATTTCAAAGAGAACTAATTAGTAAATTAAAATGAAGGTGCTAGATTGCTCTCACTGGAAATGCCTGAAGGAGGGCACGTCGGTAATTAAAAAGAAACTATTCTTAAGGTTAAAGGAAGAAAGATTAAATTAAAATGTCTGTATATAAGGCCCAATTCTGCAACCTTTACTCATATGGGTAATCCTTATTCATGCAAGCAGCTCCATTAACTACAGGAATGGATCCTCTACCAGATTTGTAAATAGCAATGTACAGAGCAATGAACACAGGAAATCTAAAACACTTTCAAATAATATTTTCCACTTCTTTGACTGTTTAAAGCTGAGGCCCTTAATGCACTGAACAAACATTAATTAAGTCCTAGAACATTTCAAAAGGTGTTAAAACCATTTACAAATTGGTAAACTGAGGCGAGGAGCGCGTAGGAGCTCAATCTGCTGAGCTGTGGAGCAGCCTCAATGCCCTTTGATTTCTAAGGGGTGGCGAATGCTCAGGATCTCATAAAATTAGTCCCTGGGTGACTTGTACAGGGTCACACAATGTCAAACCCTGCTCTCATTGAAATCAAAAGGAACTTTGCTATTGATTTTCATTTGCAACAGGATTGGGTCATGTGAATCAGTGCCAGTGGAATAATCCAGGGGTCTGGCCTCTATGGGTAAGTCTACACTGCAGCTGGCAGCATGCCTCCCAGCCCAGGTAGACAGACTCCTGCTAGTAGGGCTCAAGCTAGCACACTAAAAATAGCCGCGTGGGGATGCAGGGCTGATGGCAGCTCAGGTTAGCCATCCAGTCTCAAACCTACCCAATCCTGTAGGTCCGAGCTATGGTGGCTAGCTTGAGCCGCTGCCAATGCCACATCATCCATACTGCTATTTTTAGTACACTTGCTTGAGCGGAGCTAGTGTAAGTCAGTCTACTCGGGCTGGGAGGCTTGCACTCAGCTGCAGTGTAGAAATATGCTTAAATTCCATGCTGTAGGACACAGTTCTGTAAGGGACAGGATGACTCAGAAATGCTGAGCTATGCTGAGCTATGCTTTTTTCTAAATTGTGACATTTTGGTGAAAAACAAACAAACCAATGACCTGTTTTCAACCAGGTGCAGTCTTGAGTGACTTCAGCTCCTGTCAAAGTCAGGATTTGATTGAGAGTTGACAGTGCTCAGCCACTCTCGGGGGCCATTCAGTACCTTCTGGAATTAGGCTTTTCATTTCTAGCTCACACCACCACCACCCATCCAGGACACTATTCCTGTTACTACTGAGGTCAAAACTCCCACTGATTTCTGTGGAAGCAGGATCAATGGAAGCAAAGGAAAATCGATCCTGGATAGTCTAAATATGATGTATGTGCATGCAAATAATACACTGGCACAGTGTATGTGATCAGGACTACTCCAGCAGCTAACTCCAGCAACTATTACAACCCGCTTGCTACTTTCTTGCAACAATAGGAATGCTTTAGATCATGTGGTAGAGACTTGTGCCTTTGGTGTAGAAGAATGTGGGTTTGATCCTTGCTGTCTGTAGCCACATCTCATTACATGGTTTTAGAGCCGTTCTTTATAGGCCTTTTTTTACTTTGCTCTCTCTTGAATAAATCATGTAATAGGAAATGCACTGGTGGCTCACATCCATTCTACAATGTGGGAAAACGAAAATAACCCTGGGTGCTGTAGTCACTTTGGATCTCAATCCATGTCTGACATGTTCTGTGAATGAAATGGGAAATAGTTTCAACGAGATTAATCTCTTGCCTATCTAAAGTAATAGTGCACTGACACATGCTGGTTTGGGATTTTACAGTTATGGTTAGTATCTTCCCTGTGTCAAGCTTGTTTTTTTGTCTTTTTGTTCTGTGTTTGTACAGCATTTAGCAGACTAGGATCCTGGTCCATCACTAGAGCTTCTAGATACTACTTCAGTACAGATAATAAGTAGTACAATTGAATCTTGACAGGTGATTTAAAATCAGTATTCCTTGACATGCAGTTAATGGAAAGGCCAAGTTTTACCTAATGAATACATAACCAAACCAAATAAAATTACACCCCCTCCCCCCAAATCAAATGTAATAGAAATGTGGAGGCTTTAATCATGAACTACTCTGTTACATCAACTTTCTGATCCTTTGTGTTGTGGGAGCTGAGGATCTGGCCCATATGCTTCTCCCCAGGAAACTGAACTAACTTCAGCACTATTTTTTGCAATATTATTGGTATAAATAACAACACATCCGGCTGTAACACTTTTTAAACAAAAATGTCCACCGCAATACTTGAAAGTCAACCCAAAAGATGGGATTCTAACAGATGTTTCAATAAAAATTGGCCTTTCTCCTGGAAATTGTTCAGTAATACAGTTTTCTATTTTCTTTTCCATAAAAACAATTTTTCAACTATCAATCCTCTCCCAAATTATCCCTTTTTACAATAACTGTCGGCATTCAGCTCTAACAATGATCAAAATAATATCTAAATCGCTAAACTAAAGTACCTCTGTCAAAATCCATACTGTGTTTATTTGCAAAGGAGTCAGCATAGGGAGAATCACAGAAACATACTACCAAGAGTTCAGGCACACAACAAAGCAAACACTTTTCTGCTTCCATTACCATTAGTGAAGGCATTGATGGGAATGAGTCAATGCGCACAAAGGAAAGTTTAGTACACACCAGCAGTGTCCACACAGCTAGTGCACAACACGCTGGTTAGGGTGACCAGATATCCTAATTTTATAGGGACAGTCCTGATTTTTGGGTCTTTTTCTTATATAGGCTCCTATTACACCCCACCCCCATCCCGATTTTTCACACTTGCTGTCTGGTCACCCTAATGCTGGTTCACATTAGAATTTATACCACAGCTGGTGTGCACCAATGCACTGTTTAGACAAGCCCTTATTTCAACCAGTTTAAAAGATACTAGAATGAAGTCCTGTTTCTCTAAGAAATGGGCATATTCAATATGAAAAAAGCTAAATTGTATTGTGGAATGAGTTCTACTGACATGACTGTTTTAATACGTCTACAAAAGACAGTAAATTTGCTTCTGTATGATGATCTCTGATACCTTTTGACACTAATGCCATAGATCAAATTTGAGACTTAATTCATTTGAAATTATGAATTATTATTATACAGCATCACAGGTCTAACATATGGTACACATGCCAGTTTATAACAGAATAAAAGGAATTTAAGTTTAACTGCTCTAACATTCTGAGTGGCCAAAGGATCTACATGAGCTAAAGACAATGATACTACTATCATAGTTTGACTTAACTGCCCCATTGGTGAATGACAGGGAAGCAATGTTCAGTAGGAAATTACCTTACCAACTCTTGCACCTAGGACAGTCCCTACACTTTAAAAAAATAATTTCCCATGCCTTTTTGGAACATCTCTAAGAATCCCAGGAAGACCTTTTCTCTCAGCAGTATAACAAGAGAAGCCCAGAGGCTGACAGATGCCAGTAATTTTCAATGTACACATTTAACATTTACAGTAGCATAATAGAGCTTCTTTCTCCTAAAATGAGGATGCCCATTAGGGCAAGTGAATGATTATTACTCTGCTATCTGTTTGTTTTGGTCACAGTGCTTGATTTTTTGATGAAATTGCCTCTTGGAGCCAAATTTGCAAAGTGCTGAGCTCCCTCAATGCCTGTTGAAGGTCATGGGAGTTGAGGGCACTCAGGACTCCACAGGATCAGGCCTTTTGTTCATGTTAGTGATTTTTTGCTCAGTCCCCTATTTACTTTATAATGTGAGTCATGCTCATAAGGGTATTCTTATAACTCCTTTGAATTTTTTCCCCTCCTCAGGCTGTCATCTTAAAAGTGGGAAAGAAATTAACTTTGTCTTCCGAAATCCAGTCAGTAAATCTTCTTGGGCTGGAGAAATATAAAGGCAGGGTATTGAGAAATTCTATTTTCTAGGTATTTAATCCTAATTTTGCTCTAGAGGTTGTACACACAGAGGTGGTATCAAAATGCATTTTCCTTTCTTGCCTCCATGCACAGTTAAATGTTTTCTGGGGGCAGAAAAAAACATGAAGACCAAGGGAAATGACTGTTATGTCTAATTTGGTTTGTGATTAATAGTTGTGGATAGTTTATAGAAGCAAGGAACATGATTTCTAGCCAAACAGTGGCCAGTTCTCAGGAGCTGTAGGTATTTCAAAGGCAGGAATGAGAAAAAGAGAGAGTGATGAGGTGCATATAGAGCAGGGGTCGGCAACCTTTCAGAAGTGGTGTGCCGAGTCTTCATTTATTCACTCTAATTTAAGGTTTTGCATGCCAGTAATACATCTTAACATTTTTAGAAGGTCTCTTTCTATACGTCTATAATATATAACTGAACTATTGTTGTATGTAAAGTAAATAAGGTTTTTAAAATGTTTAAGAAGCTTCATTCAAAATTAAATTAAAATGCAGAGCCCCCCGGACCGGTGGCCAGGACCCAGGCAGTGTGAGTGCCACTGAAAATCAGCTTGCATGCTGCCTTGACACGCGTGCCAAGGGTTGCCTACCCCTGCTATAGAGTGCTGAAAATATTGCAAATCTGCCCTCATCCCTGCCTCTAAATACCCACCCAAATAGTATACTTTTCCTTCATAGGTACAGTTTTAGAGCAATGTGTGAGAGGTACATTCAGAAATCCTGTTGATGAAATATTTTGTTCTAATATCATCTACACACATCTTTGAAATGTTACCCCTATGTGTTTTCTATCTCTGCTGTTATTTAAGTAACAAATGCCTTTGGCATCTTAATCTGTTTTTGTCTCTCTCTACCTTGCCCCATGACTACTTCATGCTAAACTAGCATCCGTTACATGTATCTCCTCATTTTATTTCTCATAACTCTGACTGAATTTGTTAAAAACACCTGCAGGACCTTTAATGTTTGCGCTGAGTGATCCTTAGTGGCAAAGCGGGATGAGTATGGCTCTACTTCCCTTGTCTATGGACAGAAAGAGGTCATCCACCAGAGCCACAGGTGCTGTCTCTGTACTGTACTGTGATCTGAAACCTGACCTAAGAGGGATGTAGGCTATTGACAGCTTACAGGTAGCACTGGTGAGTGGTTTTTGCTAGCTTCTCAGCTAGCTTCCTTAGAGAAGTGAGGTTTGATGCCAGATGGTAGTTTGTAAGGTCTTTAGTTCTGAGTGTTGGTTTCTTTAATTCTGACTGCACCATTGCACGTTTTAGGATGGGTGATGGATTCACCATGTCAAAGGAGGTCCTTTAGCGGGGATCCTAGGACTTCTCTATTCCCTTTTACTGTCCAGGAATGGGCAGACACAGATTGTCCTTGTTATGTTTCACTGCATACAACAGAGAAGTTACATAAAAAACATAAAATACTCTTGCCGGAAGGCTGCAGTGTAACACAACTTTATTTCTTATAATTCCGAATGATAACATACAAGAATTCCCCTTCCCCATGGGGAACTCGGGGGGAGGAGAAGAGAGAGAGAGAGCAGGCTGCTCCCTAAAACAGAGAGGCCCAACTCAGCCCAACTTATTGTACACTGTCTGTCTGTAGACTGACCACAGCTAGGCTCAGATTACACATTTCCCTACGGAGCCCCTAGCCTGCAAGCAAGACCAGGAACGTCACTGAAATTTGTCGTGACAATGTTCAATTTTAACACAGTTTTCAATATATCATACTCCTGAATGACTTCACCACTTCCATGACTTCACATAGGATCTGTTAAATATCCCATTTCACTTTTTAAAGGAGTTCCTGTTTCTATGATTATATTCTGCCTTCCTTCTTCTCCCAGCAACGTTTGTTGACTATGGAAATCTATATTACGCACTAGTTTATTGCTGTGCACTAGCTGACACCTGTGCAATTCCATCCAGAGGCCTCCTTTGCATATAGTGCTTTGGGATCCTTTGGGTGAGAAGTTTTCTCAGAAGTAAGAGACAATTTTTCATTTATAAGCTACAAATGAAAGTCCATCCAAATTTAGCACTGTCACAGGATTGCATGAAAACAAAATGTTTCTCGTTTCAGAACTCCTATTGTTGAAGCTGTATGTGTAGACATTGGGCCTTCAATAGCCTGTGAAGGGCTATGGACTACAGTGTTAGCAGCAGCATATTGATGATGCTCCACTCTAAGGCCAGGTTTACACTAAAAAGTTGTGTCAACCCAGCTACATCACTCAGAGGTGCGTAAAATCCACAGCCACTGCGTGACACATTTAAACCAGATGAACCTCTGGTCTAGACAGCACTAGGTTGACAGAAGAATTCTTCCATCAACCTAGATACTGCCTCCTGGGGAGGTGGATTAACTACAACGATGGGAGAAGCCCTCCTGCTGCTGTAGAGAGTGGCTACCCTCAAGCGCTATAGAGGTGCTTGCAGTGTAGCCACTCCCTACGCCTATCGGAGGGCTTATCTTGTTGGCATAAGTAATCCATCTCCCAAAGAGGTGGTAGCTAGATTGACAGAAGAATTCTGCTGTTGACCCAGCACTGTCTACACTGGGGCTTAGGTCAGTATAGGTGCATCTCTCAGAGGTGTGGATATTTCACACTCCTGAGAGATGTAGCTACATAGCTATACCAAAGTAAATTCCTAGAGTAGAAAAGGCCTGAATTTAATTTTCTTCAGGCCCAGATAAAACTGCTTCCTTGCTCTCTCCTTGTATGGTGAAGCTAGGGACCAGGACCAAAGCCAGGACTGGCTTAGTCTCAATCTGGATAAATTGGAAGTGATGTTTGTTAGCAGGGAAGCATATTGAGGAATGGGCAGACACTATACCTGTTACTGACATGAAGGTACACCTATATTGTCCAAGTGGTTCACAATCTCATGGTTTTACTAGACTCCTCCTCACCAGATAGCAGAGGTGGTCAGAAGCACCATCTTTCACCTTCAGATGGTCAAGAAATTGTTATTTTTCTTCTCAAACAGGCATTGTAGGGACTGCATGATCCACTTTGCTATACAAAGACTAGGTTCTCTAGGCTCTTCTTCAACTTTTTGGAGCGCCCCCTACAAAGCAGTGATAAGAAACTTTCTAAATATGAATCCCACGACACTATAATGGCATACAACAGCTCTGATACTTTTTTCTTATTGATAGAAAATTGATCTAAAAGGCCAAAGCATGGAAACAATTCTACTGCTACCAAACTGGCAATCCAGCCCCACTAAAAGCTTGCTATTGTCTGTTTTTCCCCCCTCTCGGATTATGGTAAATACTGCCTACCAAATGAGTGGATGTGCTTCAATGTCTTTCCTGTTGTGGGGAGTGTTACCTTGTTTATTTTTAAGGTTTGAGAACTGACCTTTAAGGATGTATAAGTAGCACCCTTGAGAAGAGAGGTAAAAGCATGCCTATTCATATTTAATAACTCTTTTTCTTACTGATATTGTTCTATATTTACATTTTTGAAATCCATTAAAAACGCTTTATGCATGTGAAGCACTCTTGACAAAACAGAATGTTTCTAACTGTACATGTGCATACGCTACCAAGAAAGAAGATAAAGTTTTTTATCCAAAAAGAAAGAAACTTTGACAGGGGTTATATAGGGACCAGGGGGACACAGTTCACCCCATGCTTGCCCTAAAGAGGTTAATATAGGCGAAGGGGAAGGGGGCAATTAACCAAACTGGCCACAGCTGAGAGGAATCAGGTGACATAAGTAATCCCCTGACTAAATAATGAGGGAGCCCAGCTGAGGAAGAATGAGCTGGGCTGAGTTTATAAATACAGGAAGTTGGCAAACATGGGGGGCGTAGGGAAGAAGTCTGCAGTCACTCTTTTGGAGAAGACGTGTTTGGGGGCTAGAGAGCCAAAGTAGCCTACATTTAGTTCCTGTGAAGAGTTTTGGGGCTGGTAAACCTGGAGAGCCAGAAGGTTAGGAAAGGCACAGGGGAAAGGCAGTAAAGTCTAGAATGGAACAGACCTTGGCGCTGATTAGAGAGTCCCTGAGCTGGAACCCAAAGTAGAGAGTGGGCCTGGATTCCCCTATCAGCCATTGGGGAAGTGGTACAGACCAGGCACTGGAAAGTGGACTTCCTGGTACAGTTTGTCCCAAAAGATGTTGATATCCCAAAAGGGGGGAACATGCATGATGCCCTGGCCAGAGGGCCAAGTTAGGAAGAAGGAACATCTGGACTTGCAGAGACAGGTGGAGAGACTGCCATAGGAGGACTCAGCACCTCAAAGGAGTTAATCTCTAAAAGCGACTCAGAGAGTGGACCCTGTGACAGAACTATTGCACTTAAGTGAAAGGATATTTTTTCTATCTCAGGCCTTGGCTACACTTACCAGCTAGTTCAACGGCTGGAAATCGAAGTTCTGGGTTCGACTTATCGCGTCTAGTCTGGACGTGATAAGTCGAACCCGGAAGTGCTTGCCGTCGACTGCGGTACTCCAGCTCGGCGAGAGGAGTACCGCGGAGTCGACGGGGGAGCCTGCCTGCCGCGTGTGGACCAAGGTAAGTTCGAACTAAGGTACTTCGACTTCAGCTACGTTATTCACGTAGCTGAAGTTGCGTACCTTAGTTCGAATTGGGGGGGGGTAGTGTAGACCAAGCCTCAATTAATAATGTCAAGCAGCACTCACTCATTTACACATGAGTGTAACGCCACTGAAGTCAAACAGATTACTTCTGATTCTCACCAGCATAAATAAGAGACATACCTCTCAAATGCTCCTAATTTTAGTCCCAAAGTTACCTGTGTCCCCCCCACATTTATTGTGGAAAATTATTTACATTAGATCTAGCTAAACTAAAGGAATGTGTAACCCTCAAGGCTTATGGCCTTCAAGGGAAACTCTGTTAAGAAAGAAATGTGTTCCTAAGGTGGGTGGGCCCTGCAACTTTTAAGCTGAATTGTTTGGATCAGTCCCATTGTTACAGGGAAGCAGTAAGGGGCACCTAATAGTTGCCTGCTGGATTGCAAGGGAGGAAGGGAAGAGTGGTTATGGCTGCTCCATAACCAGCTTAGCTGCTTGGCTGTGGGAGTCACAGATATGTGGGAGCAAGATAAAAATTTCTAACTGGCTGGGGCTGGGCCTGAGCCAAGAAAGAGCCTATCAAAGGCTTCGCACCCCCCACAGAGCCACCCAAGAGAGGGAGAAAACAGAGGAGACAGAATACAGAACTCAGTTGTGAGCATTCAGCACTTCTGCAAATCAAAACCCAGGTATCTCATGCTGGACAACAGGAATATGAGGAACACACACTTTGTGGCCATCTGTGGAAAGTTTGGTTCAAGGGACTTGTCGAGCATCACCCAAGAACACTGTGGCACAGGCAGGCATAGAATCCAGTTCTTCAAGGTGGTATCCAGCATCCTTAATGGTGACACCATCCTTTCCCTTCATGCCTGATTCACTACATACATTCTAACATTAAAAAGGTCTTAGAGCAGTTTTTAAACTAAGGGCTGGGGGGAAAGCCAACAGGTACAGAGGAGCACATGGTTCTGACATCCCTTAGGGGACGATCTATTAATAGAGAATCTCTATGTCCTAGTGAGGATGAGGACGCAAGGATGGAAATGATAAAATACAGGCATGGTCTGATCAGAAACAGTCAAATAAAAAAAAAGTCCCAGTCAATTACATCGTGTAATGGCAGACTACTAAAAGGAGACAAGTTTTTAAAGTGCTTATATACCAATGCTAGAAGTCTAAATAATAAAATGGGTGAACTAGAGTTCCTCGTATTAAATGAGGATATTGATATAATAGGCCTCACAGAAACTTGGTGAAATGAGGATAATCAATGGGATATAGTAATACCAGGGTACAAAATATATTGGAAGGACAGAACAGATTGTGCTGGTGGGGCAGTGGCATTATATGTGAAAGAAAGCATAGAATCAAATGACGTAAAATTCGTAAATGAATCAAACTATACCATAGAATCTCTATGGATAGAAATTCCATGCTCTAATAATAAGAATATAGCGGTAGGGATATATTACCGATCACCTGACCAGGATGGTGATAGTGACTGTGAAAGGCTCAGGAAGATTAGAGAAGCTATTAAAATAAAAAACTCAATTGAAATCCCCCATTATTATTATTATCCCCATATTGACTGGGTACATGTCACCTCAGGACAGGATAGAGAGATAAAGTTTCTTGACACCTTAAATGACTGCTTCTTGGAGCAGCTGGTCCTGGAACCCAGCAGAGGAAAGACAATTCTTGATCTAATCCTAAATGGAGCACAGGATCTGGTCCAAGAGGTGAATATAGCTGGACCGCTTGGTAATAGTGACCATAATATAATTAAATTTAATATCCCTGTGGCAGGAAAAACACCACAGCGGCCCAAAATTGTAGCATTTAATTTCAGAAAGGGGAACTACACAAAAATGAGGTTAGTTAAGCAGAAATTAAAGGGTACAGTGCCAAAAGTGAAATCTCTGCAAGTTGCGTGGAAACTTTTTAAAGACACCATAATAGAAGCTCAACTTAAATGTATACCCCAAATTAAAAAAACATAGTAAGAGAACTAAAAAAGAGCCACTGTGGCTAAAGAACAAAGTACAAGAAGCAGTGAGAGGCAAAAAGGCATCCTTTAAAAAGTGGAAGTTAAATCCTAGTGAGGAAAATAGAAAGGAACTAAACACTGGCAAATGAAGTGTAAAAATACAAATAGGAAGGTCAACAAATAATTTGAGGAACAGTTAGCCAAAGACTCAAAAAGTAATAGCAAATTTTTGTTTAAGGACATCAGAAGCAGGAAGCCTGCTAAACAACCAGTTGGGCCACTGGGTGATGGAGGTGCTAAAGGAACACTCAAGGACGATAAGGCCATTGCAGAGAAACTAAATGAATTCTTTGCATCGGTCTTCACAGTTGAGGATGTGAGGGAGATTCCCAAACCTGAGCCATTCTTTTTAAGTGACAGATCTGAGGAACTGTCCCAGATTGAGGTATCATTAGAGGAGGTTTTGGAACAAATTGATAAATTAAACAGCAATAAATCACCAGGACCAGATGGTATTCACCCAAGAGTTCTGAAGGAACTCAAATGTGAAATTGCAGAACTACTAACTGTAGTCTGTAACCTATCATTTAAATCAGCTTCTGTACCAGATGATTGGAGGATAGTTAATGTGACGCCAATTTTTAAAAAGGACTCTATAGGTGATCCCGGCAATTACAGGCCTGTAAGCCTGACTTCAGTACCAGGCAAACTGTTTGAAAATATAATAAAGAACAATATTGTCAGACATATAGATGAACATAATTTGTTGAGGAAGAGTCAACATGGTTTTAGTAAAGGGAAATCATGCCTCACGAATCTACTAGAATTCTTTGAGGTGGTCAACAAGCATGTGGACCATGGGAATCCAGTGGATATAGTGTACTTAGGTTTTCAGAAAGCCTTTGACAAAGTCCCTCACCAAAGCCTCTTACGCAAAGTAAACTACCATGGGATAAGAGGGAAGGGATCATTTGATGCTTACGTGTTCTGTTCATTCCCTCTGGGGCACCTGGCACTGGCTACTGTCAGAAGACAGGATACTGGTTTAGATGGATCTTTGGTCTGACCCAGTAGGACCATTCTTATGTTCTTAACTTCCACCATAGATGTGGCAGCGGTCCTTCAGAGAATAGCCTCGTTAACTATACAATCCAGATTCATTTTCAGACCAGGTTCTTCCTATACATTGAAAGAGGTTGTGGTCCTGTGTATAAATAGTAAGTGATCATGCAGTTAAAGGGTGTATCAATGCACAAGGAGATGGGACTGTAAGCTTCTTCCCCATAAACCACTCTATTAGCCCATTCCACCTCAGGGATACCATATGAGGCCAGAGCTCTCTCAGCTCCCTGATGGAGAGGCAGGGGAGAAAGAGAGAAACAGGCCAGGTTCCCCCCCAATCACTCCTGGCCCCAGTAACAATTTCCTTCTCTGGGGATACCAAACATTTCAGATTTCCTCCAGCTCCCATGTGGGAGAGTCAGAGAGAGCAACCAAGATGAGCTCCACACCCGAGATTCAGCACCTGGACACAGTGGTCCATCGTTCCTTTGGTTTCTCAGCCTTCTCTTTCTGCCAGCTAATGTATTTAGTCTGTATTGTGGTTCTGAAGATACAGAGCGGCAGTATTTAAGACGATGCATAATAAGGGGCAGGGGTTATTACAGTTTCACATAATAAAATCTGGTTTTATCTCTTTCCTTAAAACAACAACAAAACCCCCAAACAAACCAAGGAAACAACATACAAAAAACAACAACAACCACCACCAATGATGGTTGTTTAGGTTGCAAAGTCAAGCACTCAAAAATTAGGAAATGCCAGCTTTATGATTGCCTGTTCATCCTTAGTTCTGCCCCTTTGTGCATCTGCATTATGGAACAGTCTCTAAGTATATAATCACAGGCTATTTTTCTACTTCTCTCATTCAGGGTACAAGATGGATGCACATGGGCACAGAACTAAGGCTTCATGGGCAATCATAAATCTGGCATTTTCTAACTTTTGAGTGCTTGACTTTGTAACATAAATACTCTTTTAATGTATTTTTGTATGTAATGTGTATAATTTCCCCATCAGTAGAAGAACAGTGTAGTCAGAATACATTTCTTTTACTTAGCTGTATTTTGTAAGTGTTTCATAGCTCTAAGCAGAATCCATTAGGGGAGGAATCTCTTTTTGCTCTAACTGGACTTGGATTACTGATTACAGCAGCATCAGAACTTTGTTTTTAATGAAGTGAATGACATTTATTAACTTTTTGACGACGAGTTCAAAATAAATCAGCAAAGTCCGAACAAAATAAAAAATAATTAATCTGCAGAGATGCTTGTCTTTTGTGAATCATCTAATGCCACCTACCTGGGATTGGCAGTTCAGCAACCATTAGTTGGGGATTTTCCACTTTGTGACACGCCACAGTGACAGCCGATATGTCCAATTAGTGCTTTTCCCAGTAGACAAGGAATGCTAATTATTTTAAGTGGCTGAAAAGGGGTATTTGTTAAAGAATCCTATGAAATATTTCTTTCCTCCCTCATACACACATACTGTACATACAGTTCTAGTTCCATGATTGTAATTCGTAAAAACCCTTAGTGTAAAACACCCAATTACTGTAGCCAGGCTAAATGTTATTCTAAAGTAAGAAAATATGCCCATATTTGTATCTGTTAAAGAAATGTTAGTTTAAAAAGTAAATTGTAAACTTCTTCATTAAAACTAATACTCTGTCACAAAGGTACAACAAGGAAGAAAGTGGCATATAGAATTTCTGAGTTATGTAAAAATCAAATTGATATGCTGTCACGGAGTGTTGGGGGACTCAGGGCCCTGCACCCCCGGCTTCCTGCGATTCACCATGACTCTCAGCCAGCCAGTAAAGCAGAAGGTTTATTTGGATGACAGGAATACAGTCCAAGACAGGTCTTGCAGGCACAGACAACAGGGCCCCCCTCAGTTAGGTCCAGCTTGGGGTCCCAGGGCATGCCAGCCCACCCCCCTTGGGGGGTCAGAGCCATCTCTGCCTCCCAGCCATCTCTCCAGCCTGCTTCCAGCACTCTCCTTTCAGCGACCCCTCCCACAGCCTTTGTTCAGTTTCCCGGGCCCCGGAGTCACCTGACCTCCAACCCCCTCCTGGGTTCTCATGTTACAAGCTCAGGTATGTTCCCCCGGGCCGACTCCCATCCTCCGATGCAGACCATCCTAGTCACACTCCCCTGTCAGCATTCCCACACCCCAGCAAGAACAGTCCCAGTTCGTCACATCTGCACAGTTGTTGATTGTCTTCTACAGGTATGAAAATCAATATTTATTGTGTGCAAATATTTACTGGGTGAAGTATAGTTCAAATTTATGCTTCCAGCTTCTTACTATTATCAGCATGCCGATTTTTAATTTTGCCAATCTGACTTTTTTTAGTGCAATTACGTTTGTACAGAGACGATATTACACCTAAGTGTAATTAACTCTCAGGACTGTACATAACATGCTGTGAAGGCTACAGTATTTCCTGCTAAACAGCATCCCACCTGCTGGATGGAATATTTTATCTGAAAGCAGTAATGGACTCACTGTGCACGGGGGCATGATACTACACATTCTATTCAGGCAAAATTCCCA
This sequence comes from Trachemys scripta elegans, assembly GCF_013100865.1. Classification (NCBI taxonomy): domain Eukaryota; kingdom Metazoa; phylum Chordata; order Testudines; family Emydidae; genus Trachemys; species Trachemys scripta. The sequence goes on from NC_048301.1 coordinate 88,697,136, forward strand.
TTTGATGAGTTCTGCCTGAGTAAGCAAGGATTGTGGTGTGGGTCTACCATCTGTTTTCAGTTCAGAACACCACCCCAAAGCCCACATGCTAGTGTGAGATCTATTATTCACTGTCCACAAAATTAGACTGGAGGTCTGATGCTTCCTAGGCAAAGCTTGTCCTCGAATTACCAACCACCAGTTGTAATACCTAGAGACTGTTGATTGTTTGAAACAAACACAACCAATCTTTGTTTTTCAAGCCACTCTCAATAACTTAACAAGTAACTGATTCAAAGAATAACCGAATGCTCTTCATTCTTCAGCAGTTCTCATGTCCACTTATGACCAAAATCCTGAAGGCATGTCCACGCTGTATCTGGGAATGAGCCTCCCAGCCTGGGTCCACAGACTTGTGCTAGTGAGTCTCGCTTGCAGTTTACGCTGGAGATTTGGCTCTCAAGTCCATTCCTACTCCTTTAAGGGGACTGTATATGGGGTTGAAAGGCTGGTGAATTTCACCAAATCTTTTTTTTTCTAATTAATTGGTTTGTAGTCATTAATGTCCTATTAAGTGACAAGCTGGAATTTTTGTCACTTTCGTTTCCAAAGATGTGGCACAGGAATAAATTTTCATTTGTTTTTTTCCATTCCTCATTTTCAACAAAGGTGAATCCTCTTCTCTTCTCAGAGCACAGCAAACTGTCAGGAGTGGCTACTGCAGAGATTGCAGAGACCCAGCACACCATGGTTGGGGTGAATGCAAGACTTTTATTTCCTGTTTAAACAGATTTTTACCTTCTTGCTCTGTGTCCCCTAATGGCTGCTCAAAACAGTCATTTAGTGGGGCTGTTACACTATCCTGTATGGCTGAACTGTTCTTTTTGGGTCTTTAACATGTGATGGTAGTAGTTGCCATTCATTTATCTGCTTCTCCTCAACCATTTCCACATCTTTTTTTGTGCACTGCTCCTAACATCTGGAACATATTGACAGAATTTATCTGTAAGGCAAAGGTCGTCTTATCTTCCAGATCTCTCCACAAGACCTATTTGTTCCATGATGCCTACAAGAAAGAATAGATTAAGGGCAATTGAGTAGAGGTGAAGTGTTTTTATCCATTCACAGTGCTGCTGAAACTTGCAGTTGTATCTTGATTCTTGTTACATTTGATATTTTTTTCATAAAGCCCAAGCTCCTAGACTCATGTGATTATGTAAGACTCTCAGCTTTGTTAAAAAAAAAGTTTCTAGCTTTAATGGGTGAGGAAGAAAGCCTGAAAACATGAACCTGGTAGGTTAAAAAACCCACAGGCAAATCAGAAGAATCCCAAATGTGTTTATTTAAATCTCATGTGTGTTAGTCCGATCTCATGGTTTTGAGGGACCTGTCTCATGATTTTTGAATGATTGGGTTTTTGTGGTGTTTTATATATATTTCACTTTATTTATTTGATCATAGTCCACTCCCCATCCTTTATATCTCGTGTGCTGTCTTAGCCTGTAAACTTCTTGGGTGGGAGCCTAAAATAATGTGTACCCAGTACTGATTGCTGCCTCTGAGCGTTGACCCAATACAAATATAAAGTGAATAGCAGGACCCAGGAAATGGTTTTGATCAGATTTTTGGTGGGAGTGGAGAGGAATTTTGAGGTAAGTGATAGGAATTGATTGACCTTTAATCATGCTAATGGAAAAAAGCTAAAAAGTTCTAATGAAAATAAATGTTAACTAAAATTAAATCTACTATTTTTGAAATCCAAAGCAGCAAAGCAGATATTAAGTATTAAGGACCAGCTCTAACATGTGAATGAGCACCTCCAATTTCCATAGAAACAAATGGTACCACTCCCATGAAACAACATCACTGATTCGAATGAGTACACAATCTGGCCTATTGGCAGTTGAGGGCACCCAGGCTCTCACAAGATCAGGCGCTGAATTGGCATAGGAGGATTTCTCTGTGGGCCTGGCACAGGGTCTTTGGGGTGTTAAAGCACCAGGTCTGAACTTTGCCACCTGATTATGTGACTGTGGGCCAGGAGCAAGGACTATTAGGAAGAAGGAAGCAGGAGAAAGGGCAACTCCTGTATTTGTAAGGGGGAGAGCTAGAAAGATCAGTAGGAGCTGGCAGAGGTTCTCCAACAACTGTGGTAAGGATGGTAGCGGTTCCCTATGGGAGTGCGCTGGGGAGGGCCAGCAGCAGAGTCTTTCTGTGAAGGAAAGAACAGCTGTGGGCTAAGGAAGCTCCCAGGGAGCTAAACAGGCAAGATGGGCAGTGGCTTCCTGTGCAGAGGGAGCTGACTAGATCATGCTTAGTTGAACTGGAGTCAGAGAGCCTATGTTCCCTGGAGGGACAGTTATGGATGAGACATGAGGGGAACAGAGAATGAGTGAAATTAGGCTGGAAGAAACTCAGTCACATGGACAGAGCAGTGCAAAAGGTTTAATAAAGTTCCACTTGTTCAACTTAACCTGTATTCAGCTTCAGTCTTTGTGAGTGAAACATGGTGGAAGCTCCCAGAGCCCTAGATTTTGCAGATACAAATCTAGCCCAGCAAGGGACCACTGGAAAGAAGAGTTCAAGCTGTACACCAACCATGCAGGAGAATGACACCAGCAGAAAGTAAAACTATTATTTTACCTTTTTTGGGAACAAGATAGAAAGGTCTGCACCTCTCTGAAGCTCACCACTGCATCAATAGGCAAGCAGCAGACACCACCTGTTTGGTTGACTTAATGTGACACACGCACACACACACACACACACACACACACACGCACACAAGCTTATTATGTCTACTTTAAGATGAGGTATGATGTCAAGTGGTGCTGTTACCATAAAAACAGGGATAAAGAATGACACCATCAACATGTTAAAATGACCACTTCAAATATCTGCATTACTTTCTGTTTGTTTAATCACTCTATGTATTGTTACAAGACATAAAATTGGATTTCTTTAGGACCTCAAAGCATCAAAACAAAAATCTAAAGGGTAAAAGAAAATCTAAAAATTGGTGCAAGTATCATTGAAATGTAACAGCGCTTGTGACATTTCTAGTCAACATCATTATCATCATGTTGTTCATCATTATGATTTCTGTCATGAGTGCTTGGGTTACCACAGTCCTCACTGGCATGTACACAGTTCTGTGCAGGGAAGTTTGTTCTGACTAAGGACATCGTTGATTGTGCACTGACCCCTAGTGGTACAGGCACAAATAAGATCATGTAGAAGCTCAGTTGCCATTGGGCTCTGGAAGAATATAGGAAGTAGTTCATCATCTACATTTTTCCATCCATGTTACAATGGTGAGCCAAGATCTAGTTTCCCGATGTGCAAAGACATCCAAATCTTTGTTTGCCAAGATATTTTTTTTTGACATGCTTTTCAAAACTGCCCTCACATAATGTGAGTTAGGCTGGTGACTTATCCTTTTTGATGGCTAGATTGAGGAGCAAGCAATTCAGGTCTCTGTGGGTCTCTTTTTCATTCTTGCTCCGGTCATACAAAACTGCTACCAACTTTCTTGCTGCAGAAAGTATGGCTTGTCTGTCACTCTCCCAATTTGGCAAGACCTCTGAAGCAGTAAGGTCCTTTTGTTTTGACAACATTAAGCATAATTTTTTTTCCCAATACTAAATAGGGATGACAAGGTCATATCCCGTTAATGACTGTACAGCAGGAAGTATGTTGCAGAAGTCAGAAGTGAGTGCAATCATACATTGCGTGCACATTGTGCTGGTAACAGTGCCTGTTTCAATCCACATGTTATGTGCGTGTTCCATTTTTGGAAAGAAGTGAACAGCAAGGATCAAAACATTTGTATCAGGTAATTACTATGAGTCCTTTGACACTGAGATATCTAAAAGTCATATTGGCACATACGGTATGCAGAAGCATCCTTCTGTCCACTTCTTCTTTAGTACAGTATGGGTCTTGAACTTCTTCAACACCCTGACTGCTGGTGGACTTTGCTAATTCACCATTGGAAAAGACTCCAGAAAGGAATGTTTGTGTTGGGTTTGCTCCTATACTCTCAGGTGCATTTTGAACCATATATTCACAAAGGAATTTTACAAGTGACTGTTGATGCTATGTTTAGAAACTTTTTTTCATGGAAGAACAGAGTGTCCACCATTCACCTGGTGTTTCTTGCATACAACCGTAGATCCTATCTGGTGCTGTTTTTCTGCAGTTTTCACAGTCACTGTTGTCATATCTGTCAAAGACTTTGATTACAGAATTAGCTTTATCAAATCCTTTTAGGACCTGCCTGGAATAGCTTGCAGTTTCTATATCTGAGGAAACTAAGGCTTTGTATCTTTGTAGCAGCTTGGACAGAAGAGCCTTCCTGTACATAAGATCATTGAAGAGATAGACAATAAGTTGATAAAATGCAGTGTCATAAGGTCATTGTATTGTTTCAGTGTAACTAAATGCTTTGATTCATTTTACTCAAGTAGGAAGAAAAGCCTGTTGAGTGATAAACTGCATCCTTAGCAATCAAGTCATCACAGATCTTCTGCATAACCTATCATCATCTCCTCTTTGAAGTGCCACCCCACTTAGTTTGATTGCTCTCTCAAATGTTTCAGTTTTATGAAGTTTCTTGTATGTCTTATTTTTTTTTTCCTTCACTCAAGCAAACAATGCCACAGGACCAATTGCTGGGGGACATGCTTGCTCTGCTGGCTAGAGAAGCGGGTGAACATGATGCTCTCTGATCAGATTCACTCTGTTTTCTTTCCTGCATTCAATACAACTCTGACATGTGCCAAATCCAACTTGCTTGCGTATTTCTAAAACCCCTTGTCACAGGGTAGCAGGTCCCTAAGCATAGACTAAACCCATTGCCCCTGGAAAAGAGCAGGTGAGTCCAATCCAGCCAATTAATGAGTGTTGGGCTGCATCTGGCCTATAAAGGGCTGCTAAAGGGCAGTTGGGGGTTGGACAGAGACAGGCTGCACCCTGGGAAGGGAAACCCATAGCAGCATGGTGTTAGCTCCTGTGGTGGGTCCCTGGAGGAAGGGGCTTAGGGAAGCAGTCCAGAGGCTGCTGCTCCAGGAGAGGAGCAGAGCTGACTGAAACTTGGAAGCTGCCAAGTGCAAGAGTACCAGAGACCCCCTGGGAGGGGTGGCCCTGAAGCTTAGTCATTAAAATAAAATTAGATGATAAAATATATTAAAGTAAAATAATTTCCTTACATTACTTAAGTTTTTTTCCTTACACCGAGGCTCTATTAAAGTACTTTTTGAATGTGATCTTGTTTATATAAATACACAAAGGGTGAAATTCACCTGGAGCATAAGCATTGTGCACAGGGGTAACCTTCACCCCAAGAGAATAAATGTCCAGTGTTTAGTATTGCCAGAGCAATGTTCTTGATTCCTCATTAAGTTCAGTCCTGAGTAAGTACTGTTCTGTTACCTTCCTGTTCTTTTCTAACTTTGGCTTATCATTATCATGAATAAGAATCATTTGTTGCTGAATAATTGATAAGTGTTTTGAACAGAGCTACTGTTTATATGCAGCTTTATAGCTTTATTTTATACATTCCAGCCATGGTGTTAGCTAAAACACTCTTATCGCAATGATTTTTTAAAAAACAATCATGTTTTAAAAAGTCAATAGGTCCAAGAATAGTTTTACTGCTAGAGCTATAAACCCATGCTCTGTGGTGACATACTAGTCATTAAATGTCCCCTGGCTATCTTGAAGGCATAGAGTGGCATGAAACCTCTAGACTTCATTTTGCAAACATTTCCTAGCTATCATTATTATTACAGATACTGCCCCTGGTTCCTGTGAGTTCCATCCATGGGACAGCCAGTCCAAGGGTTTCTGGGGAACTCAATGTGTGGACAATACTTGGCATGTTGTGGATAGCACTGGTATAAACCAATAATGAGGATAAGCAAAATGGGACTTAGGCTAATTAGGGCTTTGAAGATGGTAAGCAGAACATGTGAAATCTGGACCCCCATTAAAGTCAACAGCAGTTTTACCATTGACTTTAATGGGGCCAGAATTTCACTTAGAAATGAAGTAGCAGCCAGTGCATAGTGCATATGTAACATGCTCTTGCCAGTTTGTCCCAGCTCTGATGTCTGGGATGGACCACAGTGAGAATGCCACACTCAGGGAAGATTGCAAGGAATAGGGCAGACAATCCCCCAAACCTGGTGGCTTATTCTATAATTAGATTCACCGAACCAGTATCAAAAGAGCTTCTGTAAGACCACACTGGCTAACAAGAAGCTAAACACAATCCCCTTCAGGCATTCCAGCCCTTAGCTCCCATCCAGACAAATTGGTCCAGTATAGTGAGAGGTTACTGAAAACCTATTTCACCATATCTGAGGCAGTTGTGTTCTGCATGAGCTGAAACTTCAGAGTCAACATCATGAGTGGCCATAGATAGAACACATTGCATTACTTTAGCCTTGTGGTGCCGTAGGAGTGGATCACTGTGTGGCCACTATAATTGCAGAAGTCAATGGGATGACTCATGAATAGGACTGCAGTGTCAAATCCTTTGTAAACCACCTGTTCAAAAACAATCTCTAACACTGCATCCCGGATTTTCCAAGTGAACTATCTTGTGGGTGCAAATACAAGGTAGGCACCCAAGTACCTTATTACCTCTACAAATCAGATAGATAGAGATTAACCATAAATTTTACTATTTGCACTTGCTACTGACTTGTGCTTACAAAAAATGTGAATGCAAATAACTATGGGTGTACTTCTGGAAGCTGGGTTTGGGTGGCCATTTGACAATCTAACCCTTCATATTCAAAGTGCTTTACAACCCCCACAAAAAGTCCTGTGAGTTGGCAATTAAGTATTATTCCCATTTTGCACACTGGGAAATGGAGGCAGCCCATTTAAGAGACTTGCTCAGGTGTACACAGTCAGCATCAGAGCTGGGATTAGACTTTCGGATTGATCAACTACTTTTTCCCATGTTTAAATCACTAGACCTTATTTCACACCAAAGCAATGAACAAACTATTTGCTTTCTAAGATACCTGTAAGCTTGCATTCGTAAGGAAGCTTTACTGAAATTACAGTATTTGTATATTTGCCAGAGTTTGAATCTATGGGAAAGTGCTCAGAGCAGTTCTGATTTTAAAAAAGGACCATGATGCAGTCACTATGTCATTCTACGCATAATGCCTTGGCTTCAGCAGCATAATGATATTTTCCCTGTCTCCCTCACTTTTTGATCTTAGCATTCCTCCCACACCTCAGAAGCATAATTTGTCAGTGCTGCATGTTCAGGATTCATCTGGAGCTGAAGAGAAGGTTGCAAGTAAATGCTAGAGCTTTTGCAAGTGAGATGGTAGGGACTGACCATAGTTAGAATCGCTGGAGATTCTAACTATGGGCAGTCCCTACCATCTCACTTGCAAAAGCTCTAGCATTTACTTGCAGAATTCTAAGAAATGGGGCAAATCCAATATATCACAATGTATAGTAATAACTATAAAATCTAGTGTAGTATAGGACCAGCAGAGTGTCCAATGACTGGTAGAGCCAGTGATTCTTTTCTCTGTTGGTCAGGAGAAAGTGAAGTTTAAGAGCATTAGGGATTTTTTTTAATTTTATGTCGGTGTTCTGTGTGTGAGTGAGTGAAGAGGCATGGAGAGGGAAGGAAGCTGCCTTTAAATCATACTGTAAGTGTCATCTGGAGCTTTGTACAGTATTATAGTTAGACTTAGTTGACCAAGACTGGAAAATCCTGGTAGTGAACAAGATTCCTATTTTTAAAATAAAATTACATCCCCCAAATTTGCCAGCTTATGATCAGGGGACAATCTTCCAATCAAATCAGTAGAGAAAAATGGTAAGCACTTAAATCAAAACATGGCGGTCCAGATCCTTCACTGGTGTAAACAGGTGTATAATGACAACAATGGAGCTGTATCCATTTATATCACCTGAAGATCTGACCTTTATCTCTTTGTTTTGGTAATTTGTTCTGTCAGAATACTGCACCAAAATGATTCTGGAGGGAGAAAACAAAAGCGGATTCTCCATGGACTGCATTGTTATTTCAAACACTGAGTGACTCTGACGTTCTTGCACAGCCAAAATCCCCACTTAAGTCAGGAGGAATTATAGAAGAACAGGAGTACTTGTGGCACCTTAGAGAGTCTAAGGTGCCACAAGTACTCCTGTTCTTCTTTTTGCGGATACAGACTAACACGGCTGTTACTCTGAGGAATTATAGGTATGTAAAGAATGAAGGATTGGCCTAAGCTTCACTCTGGGACTTCCACTGTGCAGCAAGCTGGTGCAGTGTAGATTCACAGTAAATTGTGATGTAGACATACCCTCATTTCTGTTAAGAGTGCAGGCTGCAATCTCCTCTTGCAACAAGTTAAGCTGCTGCCTCTGATAAGTGTAGGCAGCAGCAAGAGGCAGAGAGATTCTCCTGCCTGCAGCTAGGCACTCTGGGGGGCCCTGATGTTCCTGTGAATCGGTCTTTTCCCTTCCTTTGCTCAAACAACAAAGCAGTCTTCAGAGTTATGGTATTCTTTATTCATACCTTAACGTGGTGCAGTGTTCATTTCTGTGACATTTTTTAGACTATGCAGGTATGTCAGGATCTTTTATAAAGACTGATGGGATGTCATCCAGATTAACAGGAAACCTGTAGGGAACACAATGGTTTGGTTAAGTTGATTAAAAATAACTGCATTAAAAAATTATGACCTAACAAACATGATGGAGAAACTCTAAGGTTTAAAGTTTAGGCTTTAAGTCATTGTGGCTCTCTTCAGGATTCTTGGAAAACAAGGTGCTCAGATAACTTGTTTATTGATCAAATAATGGAATGTTTTTAAAGGATAGAATTGGTGGCAGTTCAGGGATTTCCAAACCTCTGTGCTCTGTAGTCAATCAGCCTTCTTGTCAGAAGAAAAGGATGCTCAGAAATGAGCAGGAATTCAATATTCAATAAGAGTAGGATGACTCAGCAAATCAAAGTCTAGTCTAGGACTAATAAATGACAGTCGAGATGGAGTAAAAGAGTCAGGAATGGGTATCTTTGGTTTTGAAAGCTATGCAGTGAAACTCTGCATCAGACTAAGAAAATTGCCAACACAGGACAGATCCTATGGCAAAACATTAGAGATGGACTATTTTCTATATTAAGGAGCAGGGTACCAGATCCATAAAGGAATTTACAGAAGTAATCACCAATGAAAAGATTCTCATAAAGAGCTCCCAGGGCCTAATTCTTAACTCACTCCCACCAATATTACATCAGTGGAGCTTCACTAGGGATTTTCTGGTAGACTGTTAGGATTTAAGGGCAAAGTGTTGGTGGGTCTAGAACATGGTGCTGTGGGGATGCTGGGTCTCTGACACACAAGGGTCACCACCAAGGGAGATAGATGAAGTAGTACCTCACCAATCCCAGAAGGTCTGGCCCCACAGGCATGACTATCTGAACACCCAAAGCATGTGGTGATCTGATTGGCTCACACCCACCACTTAAGCCAGGAACAGAAGTGGGTGGGTTGTTTGAGCAACTGTGCTGCATATTGTTACTGCATTGGACACTGCTCTTGCCTGTCTTCTGCATCAAGTTCCTCTTCTGTTCCCATCCTGTTCCAGGTTCAGTCCTGCCCTTGCCTTCAGTTCCTGCCATGCTCCTTGTCTTGTCTCTGGCTCCTGCATTTCCGCTCTACTCTTGACCATTGGCTACCAGTCCCAATGCTGACTCTGGCTCTGACCTTTGTCTTGACTTTTGACCCTGACTCCAGCTCTGACCACTAGGTATGACTGCCTATGCTCCAGTTCCTAATACAGACATTGTTACAAATGAGTATAGAATAAGGCCTCTAGTTTTTTATCAACTTGAAAATATATTGCCTTCTTTGGTCTTGGGTCACTTGTTGATAGGCACCACCATGTTTTCTCATTGCTATTGGAAGTAATACCTATAAAGTTTTCACAGATGTAGACATGTCTTCACAGATTAGACATTCCCTATTGTCAAATGTATGTGGTCTCTGTGAAATACACTGCTTTGACAAGTGATATTCCATGAAGTGTTACAGTACAATTCACAGATAGGTCTTGACTAGTTGTCCTATCTGACCATATCAAAATACTGTTGTATTGAGAAATAACCAAATGTTATGAACTGGAACAGCTCCTCTTCACTTACTGAAATAATCCTTTCTTATAAAGCAGAGAAGATCAAAGTCTAGAGTTGTTGGATATGTCTGCTCCATAGGCCTAAATAAAACAGAATAGTGTAGGCTACTAAGGAAATAATAAAACTGTCAGCTATCACATTGGGTGTGACATTGTCAGCAACCATGAAGTAGGTGGATGGCCTCAGGTGAAGATACTCTGATGTAGGAAAAAGGCTTTGTATCTTGATACTCTGAAGAGTACAAATGAAAGACCTCATCTGAAATGTTTGGAAAAGAAAAGAATTACTATCTCCTAATTTACATTTTATGGGCTGGGGTAAGTTAGACCAGCCCTACAGCAGAAGCCAGTGGAGCTATCCTGATATGCACCAGCTTTGGATCTGGCCCACTATGTTTAGAAACTAAAAGATGAAGGAAAAGGCATGTGTGGGGCATGGGAAGTCATAATAATATGACAGATGATGGTGTTTGTTTGTTCACAGTTTGTAAGAGTCTTAGGCTGACCAAACAGCAAGTGTGAAAAATCGGGACGGGGGTGGTGGGTAATAGGAGCCTATATAAGAAAAAGCCCCAAATATCGGGACTGTCCCTATAAAATCGGGACATCTGGTCATCCTAAAGAGTCTCCCTTGGTGTAAGGCTTAGAAAATAGAGTGTTCAGGTTATCCAGAGAGAGAAAAATATAGTTTGTCTTTTCTCCTAGCCTGAGTATGGGGCACCATGTAGCTGCAACACACCAGAAGGAACCTGCAAAGGAATTGGGACTCAGTCTGTCTGCAATGCCAGCTCCATTGCCCAACTCTGCCACTTTCTGGGTTGGAACGCCCCTGCTCCTGGTGCAGAAGGAGGAAGGGAGTGTATCATGGGAGGGGGCATTCCAAGAAGGCAAGAGAAGGGGAGGACCTGTCCTGGAGCAAAGCTCCATTTCACTTGATTCTTTTCTCCAGCAGTGTAAGTTTAAACTTTCCTTTCTTACACTGTGGCCAGGTGACTGAGATTCGGGGAACTGCAATCTGCTCCCTGCCAGACCCCTCCTCTACCCAATCTGTAGTTAGGAGCAACAGAGAATCAAGGAATTCACCCGATGTGCTGACCCTCTGTTAGTGTGTTAGCAAAGGTGCATTTTCCCTACTGATCAGTGGTTTGAATCATGCTAATCATGGCAGTGAATGCTCCATTGCAAATTCTGTGGTAGCAACTCTTAAATTCTACAGCAATGTTAATGTTATTCTATCAACCATTGCTCCTCCCTTCCACCAGCTACCCACTCAAACTCCCATACCCTTCCATTCTAAACAGAAACAGATCTTCACACGAGAAAAGCATTAGTTTAAAATAATCATCACTGTGGGTTTTGAAGATTATTTTCATGGATGGTTTGTTTTTTTCCCCTCACTGTGTCCTAAAGGTGTTCAGCTCCACTCTCCAGATCTTGCCTCCCCCAGTCTTCTCCAAGTGGCCTGGCACAGAACTTTCTTCCCCTCATGTATCAGGGAAGGAGGGACTTGTACCCTACCTTGTTGGGTCAGGTCCCTCACGCTATAGACCTCAGCTGCTGTGCTGGTCTCCAGGCAGCTGAGTTCACCAGCTACACTTCTGGGTTCCTCCTTCCCTGGCTACAAGCTGGATGCCAAACTTCTGGGTTCCCAAACTCCTCGTTGCCTCGTTTAATGGAATAGCCTGAGGATGCTGTACTGTAATACAATTAATTCCCTCTTGTGGAGAATGGTGGTCAGGCCGAGTCAGCTGCAGGCAGATTCTGTCAGCGTAGGAAGAAAGAAAACAAAATGCTGGCCTCCCAGCTGTAGCAAAATGGCAAATTCCACAGCAAGAATGCTGAATTTTGCCTTCTGGGAAATGGCCAAAGTCTGTGACTGTGGAAAGGGACTATGTGGGCCCTGATTAAGATGGATAGGACAATTGACACCATTTGCAGCTATTGTGTCAGGCTTTCTGCAGACTTGGGCAGATGTCCCTGCATCAGTTCACAAGACCTAGACACATTTATTTAAAATGAAAGCTAAGACCATGGAGCACAATTCTGCAGAAAGAAGTAAATTCCACATAGTCATAGAATTGTCAAGTAAATGGGGCCCAAATTATAATAGGAATCCAGAAGAAAACCAAGAGTTCAAAACAAATAGACTTGCATCCTCCTCATTTTGGGGATTTAATTCTTTGTGATAGAAGCTCAATCTTAGGGTGAAATTCACCCTAGTGTGGAAGACTTAACTGGCACATAAGGCCCTATGCAGGTCATGTCTTCTGCAATGGGATGAATGATTTTCACTCAATGCAATGTTCAGTATTTGAAAACTTTATGGAAAGAAGCTGATTTTATAAGAAGGAGGAATAGGATGGTTTCCTTGGTCATCTAAAAGTGGAAGTCATATTTTTTTCATATTTCTAGTCAACAATTGAGTGATAGTAAAAATAATAATTTATGAAGAGTTAGCCAATGACAATATTGTCAAAATTCACAGTGAATATGATTCACAACAAATAATTTGACTATCAGTTTTGACATTACATTAATTATAGGAGGAGCAGGTAGCAACTTCTATATTTAGATTGCTGTACACTTTACATTATAAAGATTCTAGACAACTCTGTGTGGGTTTTGTTTTGTTTGTTTGAGACACCTGAATGCTTCCAATGTTTGCTGCAGAGCTTAGAAATTCTACAGGGAAAAAGCACTTGGAGCAGAGAAGTGCATTTTCTTTGCCTGTTAATAGGGTTGCCAGTTTTGGTTGCATGTATTCCTGGAGGTTTCATCACATGACATAATCTTTAATTAAAGATTAGTCTTGATTCCTGGAGACTCCAGGACAATCCTGCAAGGTTGGCACACTATCTGTGAAATTCCATTCAGGTTACCGGAAATATAGCTGATTAAAGGAGGCATGCCCCCTGTGAAAGCAGCAGCAGCAACAGCAGCAGCACATATTGTATTGGGAATAGCTGGGAGTTCCTAGATCACCTGCAGCAGCAGGAGAGAGAGTTGAGCCTGCTACATGGACCCCTCTGATCTTGCCCCCACCCCCATCTCCACCATTGGGAGCACCAGATGGGGCACTGGCTCCCAAAACATATGTTAAAGATTGTGAAGTATTCAGATATGATAATGGGGCTTTATAAATACCTTTGATAGACCTGGGGCACTTCCCTTCCAGAGAGATCTGAGGCACCAGACGTCCCAGCACAGGAAAATTAGGAAATACCAGTTTTTTGCCCATGCAGCTTTAATTTGGTCCCCTTTGTGCACTTTGATAAAGCCTTTAATTACCTGGTCATAGGACCTCTGTCTCATTCAGTGCACAGTTTGGAAGCACATGGGGGCAGAATTAAGGTTTACAAAAATTAACTTTTGGGCACTTCAGTTTTTCAATTTATAAAACTTTCTTGGTGGAAAGGAAGAGAAACAGAACTGCAGAGTAATGATCAAAGTGTTGACATCACTGGAGAAGAGTTAGGCCAACTCTGAGTGCTTTTTTAGACAATCCCAGCTGTAGCTAGTTTTTATTCAGTACTTACTCAGGCAAAATTTCCAATGCAAAACTACCAGTGATGTATCTGGGAATTCTGCTTGAGTGACTAAAAGCTGAGCAAAGACTTCAGGGAGTATGTCTATACATTTTAGGACAATTTGGGGGGCAGGAAGGAGAGGAATCTTGAATTGCCAGACCATGGCATAATGAATGGAAAAGCAAAAAACAGAAGTAGTGGTCTCCATTAAAATAAGAATATTTTAGAAGGAAAAAGTAGAAAGACAAGATATTAAATGAATAATCTCTTTAGCTCATGGAAATTTTACAGATTAAAAAAAATTCTGGAATCAATGAGCCAAAGCCAAATGTAATCAATGTTGTGGGAGGTATCACTAATTAAAAATGTCTAAAATTGCCATGTTGGTTTATATATAGAAATTCTCTTTCTCTAAATTAAGTTAGGTGACATTACATACAGTGAGGCAACAGAAGTGCTAAATCAAAAACCCAAATTAGCAGCACACTCTACTGGTGTTTTGCACTAGCAAATTAAAAGAACAAACAATCTCATCTTTGTATTATACAAATTAATAACCCAAAGTGGACTCCTGTGATATGTTTGGCAAATTTATAATAAGGATATTTTATGATTAATACTAACCTCCCCATATATAGAATGAGATTGACTGGCTGATATTCTTCTCATTTCCAAATGTTTTTTAACAATTTGCATCAAAACAGTTTTAGGGGCTGATCATGAGTAGTCTGTTGGGCAGTTTAAGGGTTAATTTTAGTCTCCAGGATCTGGATAAAGCAACAGAGGGCACCTTTAAGACTAACAGAAGCATTGTTAGTCTTAAAGGTGCCACAGGACCCTCTGTTGCTTTTTACAGATTCAGACTAACACGGCTACCCCTCTGATACTTGAGGATCTGGATAATTTTTAATATGCCCTGGAGTGCTGCTGCTTCATCTAGCAATGAGAATTCCACTCTTGCTGCTCTGTCAGTAGCCATTTCCACCATTTTAAATTATAACCGATGCTGATAGGGAGCAAAAGATACTATCTGGCCATCTCCTCCTGTGTCAAAGCTAGGTCTAGAAGTTAAATGCTGTAAGTAGAATTGCTTCAGTTTTCTTTCTTGCTGCCATTTTGTGCCTTTAACAGGTATTAGATTGAACGGAGATGCAGCCTACCTCGGTGGAGATGGGAATGGGGGCAAATGTACATGTGGGGTAGCCTCTTGAGATTCCCTACATTTTTATGATTCTATGATCTACTGTTAACTCACTCTTGTGTCAAGTTCTAGGACCCAGCATGATGCAGAGGTGTTCTGCTGACTCATACTAGTATCCAGATGCCGTGAGTACTTTGACACCAATCCAGGATATAAAAGAGCTTGAAAGTACAAATAGTGGAGATACCTACACAAAATTTGCCATAGATATTTATATACCCTGGCACAGCATGATATGACATGAGATGCATACCTAGGTTTCAATGCTACTCTTGCTGAAGTCATTGCTTTTGACTTCAGTGTGGGCCTCATTGGATCTCTGTGCTTTTGATAGTGGATTTCCACGTATAATTAGTTGAATATTATCAAGTAATGCTGTAAACCAGGAGTAATTTGATTGAAGTAAATGGAGATAATCTGGTGTAAAAATCTATCAGGGCATATTGTGTGATTATAGATTTGGTATATACCAAATCAGCTGTAGATTTGGTTCATGAAATCCAGGTCATTCTAAGTCTCCAGGCCTCTCCTGGAAAATTGGGGAGTTTTATGCACTGTGTTTCCTGTGCAATAGTGTGTGTATACAGCTAATGAGCAGGCCTAGATGAAGCACATACTTTAAAATGATGAGTGCAAGCGCTGCTGAAAAAGAAGAAAATCTAGAATTAGAAAATTATTTTTGCTGCCTCTAAGGTCTTTATTAAATATTGTGCACAAAGAATATTAAACTGATGCCAATGGCAGGTATAGCCTCTGGGTCACTCTAATTGACCAAGCATAGTTTTCAGCCTTAGCAGTTTTAAAATATGAAGTTCATTAACATTTGCATTCAGAGTTTGCATATAAGGTGCAGTAGATATTAAAGGGGCAGCACAGGAAGGCTTAAGATTTTCCCATACTATTGTGTTTAGACAGAATCAAATGGACTTGAGTCTCATCTCACATCAATATAAAACATGAGCAACTCCATTGAGATCAGTGGAATTATACCATCATAAAACTGATGTTAGTGAGATTAGAAGTAGGTCCTGTTACTTTGAAATTCAAGCCTTTCTGAGTTCACTTAAAACCTGATCATGTGGGAGCTGAGTGTCTCCTAGAGAGTGTTGAGTGACCTCAACTCCCAGAGTTAAACACCTTGCAGGATTTGGCCCTTTAACAGGAGTTGAGCTTGCTGAGCAGCTCAGCACCTCACAGGATTAAGTCCTAAATGCTTCATCTAGCATCAATAGACATCACAAGTCAGTTAACAAGTTATCCGTTTAATATTGTAAGCCTCCCAAATCAATGGAATCGCTGATCAATCAGGAAGAATAAAATAACATGTTTGGTGATTGTCTGTTGTCAGTTATGGCCCAAACTGTGTAATTTATGGAACAGGTAGCACAGTTCTATTGATAAATGATTCTCTGCAATTTAGTAAAGAGCATGCAACTTGGAGAAAATTTCAGTTATACGAAGATAGTATATGTTGGGGAAACCATTTCCTCAGTGCAAAGCTGAGTACTTCAGATAGGCCACAAAGCTCTCTGCAAAAGGGAAAGGTGGGAGGGAATCCACCTGACTCTCAAGGCTTGGGAGCAGCGTTAGAGTTGCCCATAATGGCCCAAGTATCTTCAATGCCCCTAGCACCCACCCATAACTCTGTGAAGGTAAAAGGATAGAGTTCTGCCCTCCCTCCTCCCCACAAGCAACCCTGTTGTACAATTGCAATCATAAATGTGTCCTGCTGTCTCTTAAGACGCATATTGGCAGGCTGTTCCACAGACCTCTGGTGGATAGAAACCTTCTTTTGATTTTCAGCCTCAGTTTGTTCGTGGCCAGTTTATATTCATTTGTTCTTGTGCCAGCATTATCTTTTAGCTTAAATAGCTCTTCACCCTCCCCTAATTTATTTAACCCCCCCCCGCCACCCACCCCAATGTATTTATAGAGAGCAGTCATATCCCTTCTCAGCCTTCTTTTTGTGAGACTGAACAAGCCAAACTCTTCCAGTCTTCTCTCATAAGACAGGCCCTCCATTCCCCTGATCGTGCTAATTGCTCTTCTTTGCGCCTGTTCCGCTTTAAATTAATCTTTCTTGAACATGGGATGACCAGAATTCTAGATAAGGTCTTACCAATGCCTTGTACAATGGCATTAATACTTCTCTATCTCTACTGGAATGACTTACCTAATGTAGCCTAGGATCACATTTGCCTTTTTCACAGCCTCATCGCATTGGTTGCTAATAGACATCCTCTCATCGACCCACACACCCAGGTATCTCCTCTTCTTCGTCACTTCTAATTTATGACCCCCCCACCATATAGCAGAAATTCTTATTATTAGACCCCAAGTGTATGACCTTGTACTTTGTACTATTGAATTTCATCCCATTTCTGTCACTTCAGTCTTCAAGGTCATCCAGATCTTCCTGTATAATATTCCGATCCTCCTTCAGTGAACATCTGTGTCCCTGTGAGTGTCTGAATGTCCACTCATGCACAGTATAATGTCAGCCAAACTGAGGTAGATGGCATTCTCACAATAAAAACAGCTAATGTGCTCACTTGAATGTCCTTGGGAAATTGTTCAAACTCTTGGTAAACATGTCAAATGCTAGATCCTCTTGACAAGTTAAATTCTAAATAAATATATCTTGCTTTATACAGCATGTACCTTTAATCTTGCAATCACTCAGTAGTATTTTTACATGTACTTGTAACTCTTTTTAAGAATCAGCATTGATAAATGCAGTTGTTTTTTTCCCTTTAAACCTTTCCAGGTTCAGAGTAATCTTATGGATAATGACCTATTCTTATTTTCTAACTTTCCAGTTTTTCAAAACTTTGATATATCCTGTGTGCTATTCAGAAATTCTCAGGAATAAACAGAATAAATTTGAACAAAAGTCTAGAAAAGAGATTGGATTTTTACATTGGCTATTGGTTAAAATAACAGGAGAAATAATAACTAATAACGTTCTGAATTGAAAACTAGCTCTGAGAGTCTCATTAAAACCTTAACTGCTTTAGGCTTTCCCTTCTCTCACCTACCTCCCACTGTTGACCTATGAGTCACCAACTATTTCAGCTTCATCTGAAATCTTTATTAAATTATTTTAAACCCTAAAGCCCTATGTGATAAGAAAAACAACTGATCAGATTTTATATTTTTTAAATGACATTCATTTTTAGATAATAGAAATTTTAATTTTGCATAAGTATAAATCTATGCTATATAATATGCATATTTGTTTAGTTTAAAATCTATGACTTATGGAAGAATTTTAGTGCTCTTAACAGAGAAAATCATGATAAATAAATTATTTTTTAATGATAAACAACAATAAACACAGTCCAGTTAACGCCCTTTCAGAGGGATAACTAGAGAGCCTTCCAAGGTTTGCAGGGTATCTGTCTCTGTACATAGAACAAGGTTAGAAAATCAATTTTCTCCTATTTTTCATGCCACTCCAATTGGCTGTTGATTTAAAATAATCTTTATGCAGTAATATAAAATAAAGCCTTGGCATCGTCTTGTCTGTTTTCCCTTGATCCCTAGGCCTTAATGGTTGCCTCTACTTTTTTAATACTTATGCCATGAGTAACTTTACATTTGTAAGTTGCCTCATTGAACTCAATGGCACAATCCATATGAATAAAATTACTCACATGTTTAAGTGTTTGTAGCATCAAGATCTATTAAAATGATATTGATATTCCATCTGCTATATCACTGTCCATTATGGTCAATGATAAGTTGTAGTATGTGGAATGCCATTCTTCTTTTTCTCAGTTTCCCTCATTCTATTTCTCTGAAATGGTGCCAAGTTTTATACATTATTTTAGGATACAAAGTCTTTTTTAACATGAGAAGAGGTCTGATGTAATTAAATTTTAAAAAGCTTTTTCAAAAGAGAGTATCTATTTATTCCTCCCCATTATTCTAGCGTCAGAGCACCTCACAGTCTTTAATGTATTTATCCTTACCACATCTGTGTGGTAGCAGTGCTATGAGCCTTTCTGTGTCTCAGTAAAATGGGATAAGTGATTTGCCCAAGATCACACAGGAAGTCTATGGCAAAGCAGAAAATTGAATCTATATCTCCTGAGTTCCAGACCAATAGGCCATTCTTCCTCCTTTCTTCTCTAGACTATGGAATGGTGACTTGGTTAAAAAAGAGCCAGAAACTTTTGCCAAAATTTCCAGAACCAGGGAACGATATTTGTGATGTCATCAGCAGAATGCATGGTGGGTTGTTTCAAAGATCAGGACGATAACAATAGCTGAGGGACTGATACTTCATAACATTGTAATCCATCTGAACCAGTACCTCGTAACTTTGTTTTGCAAACAGAGTTAGGCCTCACTCCAGGAAAGCACTTAAGCATATGCTTAATTTCAAGCACATGAGTAAATCCATTGAAGTGAATTAACTTTACACTTGTGAAAAGTCTATGCATGAGCTTAAGTGTTTTGCTTAATCAGGGCCTCAATCACCACATAGTCTTTGTGTCTTCATCAACAGGTAATCAGACTGGATCATTTTATAAACATTTTTTGTAGAGCTCCTTTTAAATATAGACCTATGTGACACATGAGTCACAGACAGAAGGCACAGCCAAGAAGATGCGGAGAAGATCAATAGTAGCACCAAAACATAACCTTTTCCTTCTGTGAACTAGAGAAGTTTATATACCAATATGTGTCTTCTGCCCCTAATAGGATATTCTTGCCTGGTCTGAACTGGAATTCTGCCACAGCACACAGTTTTCTTTGAGTGATAATTAAGTGAAAGCTGGATGTGATTCAGCATTGCATTTTAGGATAACCTTTACTTAAGAAGAATTCTGATTATGATCATCTGTTAAGGCTGCATCGTGTACATCGAATAAAAATGGAATCAATTGCACCCATTGTGTCTCCTTTTACCCTTATTTTACCCTTACCCTTAAAAATTACCCTTGAAGAACAAGTCATAATCCTCCTTGGAACCAAGAAAACCCAGTCCTCCAACTGACTAGTTGGGCTCTCCCACTTCTTCTTCCCCTTATATTTATTCTTTGTCTCCTCTAAGTATTCCTGCTGCTCATCCCCCCCTTTATTTCTCATTTCCTTCACTATCCCCTTTACTTTGTCGTCCTCTTACTCATTCTCTTTAGGGGATGTGGCTATATAAGAGACAGTCTCTCTCATCTTCTCCATATCTGATGTATCGCCTCCTCAGCTTTCTTGTGCTCAGAAATGGGGACATTCTACTTCCATACTCCGCAGTCCTTACTGGCTTCAACACCATTTTTCAATCCATTATATAGTTTCCTTTCTTACCCCATTGCACCCAATCAGATTTGCTTGCAAGTTATAGTGCTGGTGCTGGGAATTTCAAAATTTCACATGCCCCTATTGCAATAATAATATATCCATGAAATCCTGCTGATGTCCTAAGTAGTTTCTGTTTGATAAAGTTTTGAAAGCTAAAACCTGTCTTTGAAATCCCCCTCTCATCAAAAGTTCATTTTGGAGAATCACAGAAATGTCTTATCCACAAAGCTCTAAGCATTTTTTTAAGTAAAGCTTTGCTTTTATATACTCTGTATCAGAGAACCCAGATTTAAGGAAGTTAATGTATATGCCTGCTTTAACACCCTGGTTAGATAAATGTACTTTGCACGGTAGCTATTAATTTGTAAATAATTAGAACACAGTAAAATATGGCTGTGGCCCACTGCTGCATCATGGATCTCTGTTTCCCTGATGTAAGTTACCAAAACAATATAGTGTTTTAAAATTAATTATTTGCAACATAATTTATGGGGCATATTATGCAGATCAAAGGACTTCAGTGCTTCTCTATATTTCTAAAAATGCAGATAGTCTCAATTGCTGACCTTCAAAAGACCATATCTGACGTCACCAAGTCCTCCTAAAATGACTCCCTGCTCATTAGGTTCCCAGCACAATACATTTTCTAAGCCTCACACCCAAGTAGATTACACTGTTGTCTTGTAGACTGCTGCCCTTTCCAAGCAGAGATCCACTTTATCAAACACTAAGCACCACTATGGAAACGGCAGATGTTATCCCTCTATCAAATGCCTATTATAAACTTCCTCCCGTTCCAAAGTAATCAGAACAGCAGAAAAAAGAGCAACTAAAAGTATATCAGTGAAATCTGTTAGAGAGGTTTTAAGGAAAAAATGGAGAGACTTTGAATTGTTACAATCTAGCTGTAAAAACATAGTTATTATGTGCTGAGCAGAGGGCAGCAGATAGTTGCACTGCCCTGGGAGCAGAGAGGGAAGAGTCACAATTTCCTCTTGGTTTTTCTACTACTGGTCTAAAACAACTGCTCTCTTCATGCTAACTACCTGCCTACTCCTTCCCCTCCCTCGTAGATGGGTGGTGAGTAGAACTACAAAGGCTTCCTTCACTCTCCACCTGTACTCAGTGTGCACTCAGATAGCCCTAGGAAGTGTCATAAGGGCAGGTCTCAGTCCTGACCTTATTTGTTATTTCCCAGCACAAACAGCTTGATCTTGCAGCAGCTCTGGCCTGTGTCAGGAACTCAGCTACATCTGGGCTTGATTGCCTACCAACCCAATGAGCTCGACTTGGCCCAGTAAACCCTTACTAAGTTACTGTGCTCCCTGATTGTTTAGAAGAGCCAAGAAGTTGCCGTTTAAGCTCTGAAACAACAGCAGTATAGTGGATGTTCAATGTGTTCCATGCCTGCAGCTGAGCCAGACTTGCTTCCTGGCCAGCACTTGCTCCATCCCTTCCCTGCTCCACTCCAAACCTAGTCCCTGCCTATCTCTGAACTCCTGCTACCTAACTTCTGGTTTGTCTCCTGGCTTGCCCTTCAGTTCTGTTCTGGCTCCTGACTGCTGGCTTCAACCCTTGGCTGCTTCTTGATCATGCCACTGGGTCTGGCCTCTGATTCTGCTTTGACCACCAGGCCAGATTCCTGCTCCAATCACTAGATTGCACTGCTTGCAACCTGAGTGTGTGACTGCCAGGGGAAATAAAGTAATTGTGAGAGATGACCAAAACATGAAAGTCACTTAATTGATCAGAGTCTACAATAAACATTACAAAGGGTTTCTATCTCTTTTAATACCTTGTTTCCCTTTACATTAGATGTGCCTAAACAGCTTTGTGTTGAAATATAGATGTTCTAAAATAAAATCAGGGATCTGTCTATAATTCAGATGTCATCGTATATTGACTAGGCAAGGTGGCAAGCTATGATTCCTGTGACTGCTGCTCCCCATTATCTTACTAAAATTATGAAATGTTCACACAGCTTGGCTACACTAAAACCGCCTGTTATTACTCTTATTCTATCCTCCCCACAGTTTATCTCACTCATTTGTTAAATCTTTTGGAGTACCTGCTCTTTGAGGCAGGGGGCTGTCATTTACTATGTCTGTACAACACCTAGTACAGTGGAGCCTCAGAGTATGTCTACACTTACCTCCGGAGCGATCAATCCAGCAGACGGAGGCGCAGGAGGGGTAAAGACACTGCGATAAGTAGATCTAAGTACATCGACTTCAGCTACGTTATTCACATAGCTGAAGTTGCGTAACTTAGATCGATCCCCCCACAGTATAGACCAGGCCTCAGTTGAGGCCCCTAAGCATTAGCACAATATAAATGTTCAATATTGATACAAATCACAAAACATAATAAAATGCTAAGTGGAACTATATCTTGGACATACTTTGTTCCCATGTATATTCAACTGGGCTACAGTAAAACTTGTTTCTAGGACTGGATCTCAGCAGAGAGGACTGTAAAAGGCCTAAGGAAAGGGAGTCAGGAGCCACATGGTATGTAGATTAGGATAAATTGGGTTTGGCAGTGGCTGAATATTTTGTAGTAATAGTATTTACTAGATATAAGTATTGTGAGCACAGTTGTGCCATTCTTATTCACAGTGAATTGTACCTTGCTATGCACACTGTCCTATTTATTTCAGAGAGACTAGTCCTATGGTAAGATACTACTCACAGTGAATAAGGATGGCCCGGGCCCTGGATAAGTTCCATTTTCATAAAGGTTATTGTTTTCCTATTGGTTTAAAAAAATCCCGAAATGGGGATTAACTTAGCTTTGGTTTGAAATGTGTGACTACTTTGTCACATCATCAGTAAGTACACATTATGTATACCAATACTAAAGTGTATTTGTTTAATCATACCCTATGTACTTTAATCTCCTGATTTACATTGAACCCCCCTCTGTAGTTAAAGAAGACTGGACTCTTTCGGGGTGTATGTGGGAATTCATAAATGATTGTGATCATATTCTGTCCTTAGCATAGCCTGTTGTGCTCAGACAATGCATTTCATACAGTATATTATGACCAAGCGCTGTCTTGAAGACTTTCTGATGAAGGTTTTAAACCAGTCTAATCCTCTCACATCCTCCATGCTGCTGTGAAATTTCTTTCCTGGCCCCTATCATTCTTCTCCCACTTTTCTCCTTCAAACTCTTTCTGTCACTGCCTCCACTAACTGCAGTTGAGATGAGAGGGGTGAGAATGCTCCCTAGTAATTCTTGTTCTTATGCTGTAGCTCACCAGTGGATCAGAGAAACTAATTGGATTTCTTGGTCCTATCTCAACTGCCTCATGTTATCCCTTTTGATTCTGATTCTTGATTGGTTCCTGCAGGCACTGTGATTAAATGTTCCAGGCACTCATCTTGGTTTTCATACTGTATAGCCCTTATCTTGGATCCAGTCTTCTTCTTTTGACCAATTCAGGCTGATTGGTGAGCACTTCTGGCTCTTCCAGCTGTCTGACTTCTCTTTGCCTTTCCTTTAACTTTCCCAAGTTGCATTGGTGGGTGCAGGGCCTAACACTCATAATTATATTTCGGTTTCTGGCATATGGATTCATTCATTTTGGGTTGAAATCCAGAAGTTATTCCTCAGGATTTACATAGTTCTTCCTAATGTAAAAATCTCAATGAATTTGACATAGTAAGGACTTGGGGATTTGCTTTGGTCCACTGTAATCTGAATTTTAAAATAGCACCTTACACCTGTTGCTGAAATTATCTGTACCATTATCCATGTATAAGTTAGATTCTCCATTTGGCTAAGTCCACTGCATACTGCTCAAGTGGAACCAGGTACTTGTGCCTCCAACACAAACACTTTAAAAAGTATATCTATTAAAATAACAAGGAAAAAAGGGGACTATTTCCATGTGGTCTTTAATTCCCTTGTATTAGGATAACCAAGGGAAATGTGACATTTCCTAAGCTACACCAAAGCTAAGGCTGTGTCTTAGCCCACAGATGTGTGCAGTCAGTGAGTGGGCAGCACTCTAGAACCGTCTTGCCTGAAGGGTAACTGCACATCAGTGAGCGTATCTGTGTCTCCCTCTCCCTTTATCCAGCTCACTATGACTGAAGCCTCTTTTTATTTGTACTGTATGTTCTGCCTCTTCTGAAATCACCCTCCCTGTAGGCCCACAGCTGCCCAAGGCCAATGTCCAGAGATGACAAAGCAATCTCAGTGTGACAAATAAAATAAACTCTTTCTGCTAAAATAGTTCTATTTATGTATTTATTTTTCTGTTTAATGTTTATTAAATTACCCTTATGCACACATGCACTATTAAAATCTACAACAACCTATAGACTAAAGTCACTGCAAATGTGCTCTTAACTCCTAAAAATAATGTTCATGATACTATACATAGCCCCTGCTCTCCCAACATTCCTGAGCCTAAGGCCTGAGAAAATAGATGGCCCTACACTGTACCTTAATTGTCAGTGACTAGAGGCACTGACAGACGCTGGTCATGGGAAAAGTGATTTCAAAGTAGAAGACCCTCTACTAGGAACAACCTTCCTTCTACCCCAGATGTTTAAATCTAGGGACTTGCTGGCCTCAACTATTGTAGCAGCACACAGGGAGAAAATTCACATACAAATACTTGGTGCAGTGGCCAGGAAACTTCACAATGCTTCCCCTTGGAGTTTCCTCTGAATTATTCTGTCCGTGGACTCAAGGTTTGTTCTCCACAGAAAAAACATGGGATCTGACCAACAAACCTAGCCAATTTCCTAAATCCCAACTAAACCTCAGGCATCTACCAGCAACCCTTTGTCTGCATCAGTGTTGCCCCCTTAGCTTTTGCACCTCAGAGAAGGCCCATAGGGAGAGTGAATATATTAAGTGGTTTCCTGTAGAATAAACTACTGAACTGTCCTCCCTGATATCTTCTATGTGCCAGGGGGATGTACGTGTTCCCCTGGCCTTGCTCCCAGCCCACATACTCTGCAAGGTTAGACATGGGTTCAAACTATAAAATTCAGACTTGGATTTCAGGTGTCTGAAAGTTTGGGTTTGTTTGTTTGTTTATTTCAGAGTAAAGAGAGAGTGGCCTGCTGTGAATTTGAGATTGGATCTAGTTTTGGACCCCCAAATTTCAAGGGAATTTAGACTTGAGATTTTGGTTCATGTCTAGCTCTAGTCACAGTTGATAGGCTCTTAGGCCTGACTTTTCTATTTGTAGCACAGAAATCTTCCCTTAGGTCAGCAATTCTATCACATTTAAAGTTCCACTTAGAACAGCCATGTTGGACATGAACAATCTCATTCACGTGTTTGACTTCTAGACCTCACCAGCCTCAACTGTGGAGCATTCTCAACTCCCATTGATGCCAAGCTTCTTGCAGAAGGTGCTCTGCACATTGTAGGATCAGGCCCTCAGGCCTTACTCTGGCAAAGCTCAGTCAATCACATCCTCTGGCACTACTGTTGAGACTGTGTCCATGTTTCAACTTAAAGGTTTAAAAACAACATGAAAGGCTTTTCTCTCATTGGTTGTAATAACTCCTTAGAAGCGTGAAACTAAAGGTTTTAGGGACTCTGCTGTAGCTAATGAAATCAAGTTTTTAAGCACAGATATGGTGCTCTACTGTTTTATACTGTATTGAGTGAATACAGTAAAGTTGGAAGGGGGGGTTATTTTCCATGAAAGCTTCCTCCTCACAGTGCAGTTGTGAGGATAAGATCCTTTAATGTCTGAGAGGTGATAAGGGCCATATGGAGTACATACATAGGAGATCATTTATTATTTTTTTAACACCCAATAGAATATTAGGTAGTGTGCAGAAAATGGCAAGGACACAGACTGTGTCCCAGAAAGTTATAACCTTAGTGTCACAACAAGTTAGATTAATATTGAAATAAGGTAGGGAATGGGAGCCAGGCACTCCAATAACATGATGGGGTTTCTCAGTAAGGTGTACAGACAGGGTGGTAGTTTGTCAGTAAAAGGAAAATGCTTAGTAATAATAACAGAGACATGAGCCAAGTTTGTTGGCTGCATACTAGCTGTGTCACCCTGTTTCTTATGGAAATGTACTTTAGGGGATTTTACCTACACAACAAATATAATTCATATGAAAATTCAAAATAAAAGACAGTGTGCCCCCCTTCCCCCTTTCCTCCCCCCTCTGTATCCTGGGAGAATGATAGTGCCCCTAGGAAAAGGCTCCTGGATATAATCACATATAATAGTTAGATGACATGTTGTTTTTAAAAGATAGGCTCCTATGCTGCCATGTGAAGTCAGTGCGGCTCCTCAGTCCACACACATTGCGGAATCAGGCTATAGAGAGCATTGAACAATCATTCCATGGGCAGATTAGAATAGTGGCATGTGACACGGGGGGGAAAAAGGTCTCATTCTGGATGTGAAAAAAAGAGCATTTCCAGACACCCAAATGAGCAGAAATAGTGATTGAAATATTAGATGCTATTCTAAGCTATAGGAGATGCTTTGCCTGACTCCTTGCAGACACATTTGAAAATGGAAGTATCCCTCTAGGTCATCTGTCAGGGATAGATACTATGTACATATGTGTCTATATTACATGGGGTAAAATAACATAATGCACAGGTTAATTAAAGCACTACAAATAACTCAATTGTATGGACTGATACTAAACAGGAGAAAATGTCAGTTTCTTATTGAGGGAAATAATGTAGTAAGGACATCATTTTTCTGTAGCAGTTGTACACTTAGACTAAAATAAATGGCAGGCTATGGAAAAAATATCTAATGTAGTGGCTAGAGTGAGTGTAGCTTTGTCCCCCAGGCACATGCAAGCAACACAATCCCTTCTGGGATGAATCAGCACCACTATGAAGAGTGGCACCAAAAGTAGACAAGATCATTATTCTTGTTTGTGTCTATGCAAAAGGAAAGCCATAGAAATTAGTCATAAAAGATACCTAGAAATTGAAAACTATAAAAGAAGGACTAATGAAGCTGTTCACTAGACAAACATAAATAAAGTCATGGAGAAGGACGGAGGAACTTATATCCTAAATATTCCTCCAACCCACCCAATGAGTCAATGCTGGTAGAAACAGTGGAGCTGCGGGTGCTCAGTTCAGACCAGCTGCATGCATATCCATTAGAAAAGAGAGGCACAATGTTAATTCATTTTAATGGGAAGAGGATTTGTTCATTATTTACTAGGAGTCGAGCTTTGCTAGGCTATTGATCACATCATCATGCAATATAACCATGTTGTCTAGTTATGGAGCCTTAGGCCTTGGCTACACTTACCCGGTAGTTCGACGGCTGGAAATCGAACTTCTGGGTTCGACTTATCGCGTCTAGTCTGGACGTGATAAGTCGAACCCGGAAGTGCTCGCCGTCGACTGCGGTACTCCAGCTCGCCGAGAGGAGTACCGCGGAGTCGACGGGGGAGCCTTCCTGCCGCGTGTGGACCAAGGTAAGTTCGAACTAATTCGAACTAAGGTACTTCGAACTTCAGCTACGTTATTCACGTAGCTGAAGTTGCGTACCTTAGTTCGAATTAGGGGGGTAGTGTAGACCAAGCCTTAGTAGTAATGGTCATGGATAATAGTCTGCAGTTTTACAAGAGAAAAAAAATTAAAACATTTTCTCAGAGTTCAACCATTTTATTTGCCACTGTAGCATCAAGCAAATGACCAGGTAAACACAAGATGGCTGAAAGACTGCAGAGAAAAGAATCATAGAATAAATCAGGTCCTTATTTGGCTTCACTGGTCATCATACAGCAACATTAGCATTGGCAGTATGCAGTGCAAAAGAGATGTATTTACAGAAGGTACAAAAGACACGTACTGAAAACTCAAGAGATACTTAAGGTGCAACTCTACTTTATTAAGTAATACAAGTGCACGGGCCTATGAAGGTTCCAGGATCTGAGTTCTATAACTATAAAAAGACTAGTAGCACCGACTAAGAGATTAATTGCAAATATGTATCCAAAACAAGGGTAACAAAATCGGAAGACTTAGTGAAATTTTCCAAAGCACTCAGCATTGGCCTAACTCTCCTCCCAAACACTGAGTGGTTGTCCAGATAAATATGCAATATCTTGTTTATCAGGAAATCTTACACAAAGTTGGTATCTCATGAGAGTCACAGTGCTTCTTGGAAATACTTTATAGCAAGAGCAATATTTTGTCACTTCTACTGCCATCCAAACCTGAAAGTGGAGAGGCATTGAAAATGAAAAACACAAACCTGAAAAAGTTAACCAATTTTTTCTGAGTTTCATTGAAAGTTTGGTTTGACCCCCCCATAAGATGGGAGGCTATGAAGAATCAGGCCTCGAGTCTAACTCTGAAAGTGAAGATTTTGTGGTTAGAGTTTCATTGTATAAGCTGTGCTCATAATGTCAACTGAATAAAAAGGAGTAGCTGAATTTAGCTCAAGTAGAAGTTATAGGCTTAATTACTGGGTAACATTCTATGTGGTGTATCATGCAGGTGGCCAGACTAGATTATCAGAATTGTCCCTCTGGCCTTAAAGTCTATGTATGAATGTGCGTGTGAACAGCCACATAAACTGTGGTCTCCGGGCTTGCTGCCTTTGATATCTATGGCAAAATTCCCATTAACGACAATGGTAATAGTAGCAGGCTTAATAAGGAACATGTAAACAGCAGTGGGAATACCGAGAGAGCAAATGGCATGACAGTTAATTAACAGGATTGGGGCTATCAGTGGAACTTAAAGTAAGCGGGGGGGGGGAGGGAGAGAGGTCTAGATATGACATAGCTTGGTGAAAAGAGGGATCCTGGAAGTGGGAGGGAAGAGGAAAGGCATCCTGGAGGAAGGGACAGTCTGGAGATAGGAAGGTAGGAAGGGCTGGCAGCAGAAAGGGATATGGCCTAGAAGGGAAAGGAAAGGACAGGCAGGGTGGGAAAGCAAGTCTGCTAGAGAGTGGCTCTGAGAAGTAGAACCCAGTAGTAAATGGAGAAAATTCAGAATGAATGAGGATGGTAAAGAAGAAAATAGAGAGTGAAAGTGATAGAATCATTGAATTCCTGAAGCTGAGTGAACAGCAGCTTGGCAACAGGAGTCCGTGAGGCATCTTGACAGCGAGAAGGAAAGAGAAACTGAGCGAGCATGATCCTTTTAGTTGCTGAGGATCTTTTGTGAGGCTCTTTGCAATCTCCAAGTGCCGCTCAGTTCAATTGGAGTTGAAGCAGCAGATCACCTTCCAATATCATGATCACTAGAACCTGGGGGTGCTTAGCCCCTGTAGGACACAACTGCATGTACACTAATGCTGCTTTTGAAAGAGTATTTGGTGCCCTATAAGAGATGTAGACAAAATCTTCTCCTGAATGGGTCACTTGGACAATATTCCTAGCCTCCTGTTAGACTGGGAAGCTAATGTCTGAGTAAACCCAGGTCTAATAATGAAGTGAAGATGAAAACACTGTATTAGTCTGCCACCAAACTAATGGTATTTTTATTCACTAAATTTAATAAAAACTTGTAATCAGTGAACAACTAAAAATTGACACAGAAAACGGGGATTTAGTGTTCGAATGACTCATGCAGTAACTTTATGCTTTTGCTCTGTGCTTTAGGAACTAATCTCATAATCACATATAATTATTTTAAATATTTTATAAACGGCAGTGAATTTCTTAATGCTGTTTGCTAATTATGCAATATAATTTCTAGAAAGATTTGCTCAATGTTGTAGTATATATAGAATGAGTTATTTATCACCAAAAGATTGTGAAGAAATCCTTACTCCTATAAATAGGGTCACAAATGTTATACACACAAGTTTTCACTTGGGATTTTCTTTTTCTAACCTATATATCAAGTTTTTTTACAAATATATTGATATGTAATATAAATATTGTATTATTAAAATGCCAAATTATACAGGTTGTTCTATTCATGCAAAACAAAGGTAGCAAATTATCCTTTTAAACCATTAGCCTTATTTACATTATAGGAATGCCTGGAGGCCCCAACTGAGACAGGGACCCCATTGTGCTAGGTGCTGTACAGACACACAGCAAGAGCATGAATAGAAAAGAAGAGCAAGACTAAATAGGCTAGACAAAGGCTGGGAGACAAACAGGTGTAGAGAGATAAAGTGACTCGTACAGGATCACACAGTAGGTCACTGGCTATATTGAGAATAGAACCCTTAGACTCCCACTTAATTCCATATCGTTGTTATTTATTACAGTAGTGCCAAAAGGCTCCAATCGGGATAGAGTCATCAGGATGCTATGCACTCAGCAAACACAGAGTGAAGACAGTCCTGAAGAGCTTACTCCCTGACTAAAGCAAGGTACAGCAAGCAAGTATAACAAATAGTTGGAGGATAGGACATAGAGTTACCACCAGATTATCTAGTTTGACCTCCAGCATATCATAGGCCACCAACACCACCCATCCCAAACCCAACAATCAAAATGAGACCAAAGAATTACAGCCCACAGGAGACTAGATTATTGTGTTAGATAGGCAGAATGTAGGAGGGATCAAAGTGCACCAGTGCTCAAGGCCCTTGCAATGGCAGGGAAATGATTAAGTCAGATATACCCAGATAATCCTGGCAAGTGACCTGCACCCATGTGCTTCAGAGGAAGGGAAAAAATCCCAAGGTCACTGCCAATCTGACTAGAGGGCAAATTCCTTTCTGACACCACATATGGTGACCAGTTAGACCCTGATCATGTGAGCAAGAACCAGCCATCCAAGTACATGAGAGAGAGAGGGAGAGAATGCTTGGTGTCACATCAGAGTCCTGGCTCAGTGTCCCCCTTCCAGTCGAGGCCAGTGTTGATACTTCAGGGGAAGGAGAATCCACTGGGGGCTGGGGAAATGCCTCCACTCTCCCTCCAACTGACAGGCCTGAGGAAGGGAAAAGTAAATGCGATCATGTGATTACAAAAGGCAAAATAAAGAGAGGCTTTTATTCTAAACTCATTCAAGGTTGTTAAATATAGCTGCCTAAAATTATGCTCATAAAATCCTATTTTGACACCTAAGTAAATGGCCTGATGTTCAAACGTGCTGAGCTCCTAACAGCTCCAACTGAAAACAATGGGCACCTAAATATGGACGTGGAACCCTAACTTTAGGCTCCCTCCCTTTTGAAAATCTTGGCCTAAGTTTTAATTTAAGAAGATGTTCATGGCCAGTTATGGTTCTTCCTTTGAGGCATCTGGGGCCTTGGCCCACTTTGACAACAAGAAACAAAAGAAAATCAATTCACAATCATCTGGTTATATGTTGCATTCACAGGTGGTAATTTAACAGCATATTCCCTGAGTCCCTGATTTAACAAGGTATGTAAGCATATGCATAACTTTGGACATGTCCCATTTAAATAAGTGGGATTACTCACATGCTTAAAGTTAGGCACATGCTTAAGGGCATTCATATGTAGGAATGGTTCAAAAACCTTAACCAAAGTTCTCTACTTAGAAGATGCAGATTTCATGGCTTTGACAGCCTAAAGAAAAGGACAGAGTAAGTCCAAAAGGGCTTTTGAAGAGCATCTAACAAGCGGTTACAAAGGGTTGCAATGCCTTCACCTAAAGTTCTGGCTAAATGCTACTGCTGCTGATGGCAGGTAATTGATGTATAAAGATGTATTCCCATTCATCATACAGGTAACAAGTATTTTATGTGTTAACTCAGAAAGAAAGATCAGCCTGATTCTTCTTGACAGTTTAATAACAGTCAAACCAGATGATTTTTAACATTAATTCACATCTTTCCAAATGTTTCTGTGGATTTAACATCAGAAAAATACTGGTTAGGATAGTATCAGAATTGCTATTCTTCATACTCATTGCAACTTTGAGTCAGATTATTCTGTAATAATTCTGCACTGAATAACACACTCGTGCCAATAGCTTCTTGCTCTCTAAACAATTGCCATTGTCATAGTAACTAGCTGAGGAAGAAAAACAAAGGAGCCCCTTGCATAGCGTTAATTATGCAAACAAGAAAATGAAGGAGTATTATGCAAAGCTACAGGTTCTCTGTTTTGCCTACAGATATTAGAGGCATAATAATAAATCATTTCCCCAACTTGCATTTTTGATATGACACAGGAGCTGGTATGAATGGAATATATCGTGTATAAAATTTAGAGAGTTTGTACAGGGATATTCTTCCTAATAAGGCGTCTAGATATGAAAGAACATTTATTCCATATTTAATGAGTGACTAAGATTTTTAAAAGACCACTGATGTGTGCTGATTGCTTACTCTGTAATGTGGATTTTTCTTATGGGGATTTTTATGCCGTTGTTCAGGAAATGGTAGATTAAACAAAAACAACAAAACCTGGATGGTAATAACTTTAGGATAATAAAGCCAAACATATTGCTTCTCATAACATAACTAAAATGGGCTATTGAGAGATCAACAGATTAGAGGGGTTGGGTTTAATTTTGTAAAATATTTAGTCTACAGGAAAGAATAGGAAAAGAAAAAAACAATAACTAGAGGTTCAGGGGCTATTGTTAGTACAATTTAGGTGGAAAAGAGTTTCCAAAGATGACAGGCATGCCGGATGAGATTCAGATTCATACACTACTTGTAAAAAAAAAATATATATATAGCATCAGTAACCTCACACAGGTGAGCTCTTAAAAAATAAGTTGTCACTAAGGAGACTCTCTAAATAAACCAGATTCCTGCTGCGGTCAGATCTGCACATGACCTTGAAAATAAATGAGTGTCTTCTGATAAACTTGCAGATATTTCTGGAGGCAGTGACAACTGAGGTAGCGGCAGTAAGGAAGAATAAGAAGGAACAGAAATAATTACTCTGAAAATACTTTGGGCTCAATCGGGATGTTGCAAGGCGCTTGAGGGTCTCTCTAAAGGTGCTGTTAGTTTCACTGGGAGCTGAGGGTGCTGAGTACCTTGCAGAGCTTGCCCCATATCACCTTTGATAGTCTAAGTAAAACAAATGACATAATATAGACCTTGAGCTTGAAAGCCCCACATTCCCTGCAGTGTGAATTTAACTGAACACCACTGAGTTCTGTAGAGTAGAGATCCTTTGCCATAGGACAGATGGAAATATTAGACTCCAGGTTTGCACATATCTCTGCAAGAACTATAACTATGTTCATGATTACTAGCATGATTACCAGAGTAAATTAAATTGACAGTAATATCTATTACAGTATTGCTAAATCCAAACACTCAAAAATTATAACTCACTCCTCAAAAATCACGAGCTTGTTGCACAGTAATAAATGTTGGATTTATTGTATTTGTCTTCTGGTTTCTGACCCTTCAGGGTGCACTTTTTAAGCTTTTCTCTGCAACTATGAGGGCAAGAACTTTACTTTTTTTAAATGAAGGCTGAGATTCTTAACTAATGACAGGAATCTGGGGGCTGGAGCTTTAAGAAAAACACCAGATATCATGTGAGACACATGACGAAATCACAAGAGCTGGCAACACTGCTATTATTATCATTCCATGCAATATAATTCCAATGTTGTTTTGTCATCTCTTCTTAGAAGACATCACCATTCAGAGAGACACATTTGAACATTATTTTAATGTAAAAAAATCAAGATTTCATAAAAGTTGCTCAAATACTGGTGTTTCCTTCTGTAAATGTACAGGAACATCTAAAATATAAGTAAAGTAATGTGTGACATTATGGAAGAGCATTTTAAGGGGGAATGGTGAAGGAAAACCCAGGGATTGTTTTATCTTTGTTCTCATCCTAAACAAAAGATCGTTTTATTAAAACAGGCGAATTGTGGAAAATACCTCATTCACATCCCTTCCCTCCCGCTCTTAATTTTGACAGATGAATGCAGGAAAATGGAGGCAAAAACCTTAGAATATTGTTTTAATATTTGATGATTCTTTATTATAAATTATTTGGCATGACCAAATCACATGGCACAGGTGAAACACATGAAACAAATACTTGATTTTACAAATCAGCTGAAGTTAAAATTAATTTTTTTTGTATATCATTTAAAAATGAAATTTTTTGGAACCTCTGTTTCTTGGTCGTTTACTTGCTTTTCAGAATTCATACAGCTTTTGTCACTTTCTGCTATAGTACATTTCTGTTTTGGAAAACAAGATTAACAAACAAATGTGTCATGTTGACCTACATGGAGCAAATAGTTAGGTTAAGGGGAAAATAGATTATTTCTCTGAGCCCTTAGGAAATAGTGAGCTGAAAGAGAAATTTACTTGGCAGCAAAAAGGTGGTGAGATATAAGGCTGGGGTTCCTCAATGGAGCTTATGGCAGTTAAGTGCCCAACTCTTATTTCAATGGAGGTGGGGTTCTAAGTCCCTTAACCTCTGTGATGGGCTAGTCTGCCATGGAAGGTAGTAGTGACTAGTGTTTAGCTCACCCCATTGCCTGGCATAGTCTTTTAAGGGTTGGGAAAGGTCCAATAGATATGGGAATGAGTGGTGCTAGGGGAAGGAATCCTGACAGCCTTGCAGAGAGGGCAAGGTAAGGCTTCCCTCTCAACCAATCAATGGGGGAGGAGTTGGGAGAAGGGGACTAACAAAAGCTGCCTTCTCGCTCACAGCAAGCAGATGCTGATAGGAGAGGGATGGCCTGCTGACCCCTCTAGCTTGGAAGGCTCATTGGAGCAGGTGTTCAGCTGAAGGGAGCTGGCAAAAAGCTTTGTAGCTGGCTCTTCCAAAGCAAGAGGCCTGAGACCCAAGCCCCAGTTACAGGAAGAAGGCTGAGGTGGACCTCCTGTTTGAAGGAGGGGAAGAGAGACTATTCTAAGGCAAGAGGTCTGAGATACAACTCCCAGCCCCAGAGAGAGGTTTGTGGGTGAACTCCTGTCTCGAGGAAGGAGATATTCATCATTCTAAACTAGTGAGACAAAAAGGATTGCTCACAATACAGCCTAGCTCACTGTAGAGAAGGGCTGGGAGAGAGTGGGCTTTGAGAAAGCACCTTTGTAGCTAGTTAGGGAGAAGCTGTGAGAAACCACAGATCCCGGTGGGGGTAGCCAAGTGCAGGGACCTAATGAAGCTGTCAAAAAGTAGGATGAATGTAGGAGCAACTCAGGAAAGTGGTGGAACAGTCCTTATCTGCCTAAAACAGGGTCCCCTGGCAAGAACCCAAAGGGGAGAGTGGGCTTGAATTCTGCTGCCCTCCTCCAGATCAAGAGATCAAGTTATGAGCACCAGAAGTGGAAGAGTTCAGGAACTGTGTGACACCAGAACATCTGAAGGGGGCACTAGATTGAGAGAATCCCTGCAACACCCCATTCAGACACTAAGGGACACTGTGGAGGTGAGAGGTGTGACTACAGGCTCCTTTGGAAATTCAAGGTTGTGTTGATATGAACCTGGGAGAAAGAATGGGGGAAATTGTCTTGCAGGTGATCAGGGAGAAAGAACCACAAGATTGGCTGAAAGAACTATTTCTACCTAGTTTAGCAGTAGCCCAGCTGGTAATGCAACATGATGGCAATAGCAACCACTGGCTGTGTTGAATGGTACTGCAGAGATGGCTCTCTCCTTTGGCCATACAGTTACATGTTGTAGGTAGAACCTGTATAACTGCTATGTGAGATGGGGGTGGGATAGAGTTATATGGAGAAAAAGGCAACAAGGAATAAGACCTGTCAGCATATCTTGAATAATTTATTTAGGAGGGCTAAAACACCTTCTGGGAGGGCATTTGATGAGCTGAGAAGAACCCCATAAGTTTAGGCACTAATGTTAGAGTTCAAAGGTTTAAGGAAGAGTCCGTGCATCACTAATGATGAGGGTTCCTCCTCCATGAAAACAGAACATCTTTTATTTTACTTTGCAAAGGCTGTGTTTGTGGTACAGAAATATACCCTGTAAACTGTGTGTTTGTTTGGTTTAGTTTTCATGTTTGTTGTATCAATAAAATCTGCACCTGTTTGTTCTGGCACCAGCAACAGTTAGTTGTCTAGTCTATATAAATATTTCCCACCTGCCTTGCTTAGCACACTTCCAGTGATTCACATCCAATTCAATTGCTGTGGGTAATTAGTGGGCCAGCTAATTCAGGAGAGTCAGGTACTTTTCTTTGGACATCTGCAAACAGGTATTTTTACTGCCAGCACATCTCTATTGGAAATTCTCTAAGATATATAGGAGAGAGAACTGAGAATGAATTTGTGGGTGATGCGTGTTTTGAACAGGCATTAATAATTGATGTACATGGTGAGAAAGACGGTGGTAGCCACTCAGAGGGATTGTGATGATATCATGGTAACCATGAGAGCAAAGCCCAAGTGCTCTCTGATGACGATAGATATGTGCATATCTTAATACACACTGTTAGATGTTTTATATCTAATGGCTCATATAATACTGGCAGTCTATTTATTAACTTCATATATACATGTTCTCCTGGAAGTTTGTCAGGGGCAAGACTGAGTCAGGTACAAATGCACAAACAGGGGCGAGACCAAGGAGTCTTTACATCCTCCTTGGCACAGAAGGCAGGTGAAATTTCACTCCTTGCATTCCCCTAAGAGACTAGTAGAGTTGGGTAGGCTGGCAGAGGGGAGCTTACTGCCCACTATAGAAAAGGTGGTGGAGAGGGAGCACTTCCCCCATCACCTGCCACAGGGAGGTACTAGCAATTAACTTGGTTGCTTTCCTACATCCCATCGGCACCTCAGGTAGTTCACAGCCCCTTCCCTAACACCAGGGTTTTACATAGGCTGTTGGAGGGATGGTTTCTCTGAGGGCTAAAAAAAATCAACAAGGGAGATTTAGGTAGATTTTTCGAGTTCAGGGATTTGCAATGGAGGGAGGAATCTGACATCCTGACTCAGTGTTCAAAATTTGATTCAGGGATGGCAAGGTGAATCATAGCCTCCACACATTCTTGTAGTACTGAAACTGGCCTAGTTAGAGTAGTACAGACTTGCTTTGCGTAGAGGTCCTGATGCCGGGCAACTCTTTCCTCACAGGAAGAGGAGTTACCTTGGAAATGCAAATTTCAGTTCATGGTGATGTCAAAGTATGCAGATTGTTGAAGTTTCCCTGGTGAAGTGGGATTCCATTTGTGCAGGATTGGAGGGATTACATCCACAACACATCTTGGAATAGAATATTGTTCATCTGGCCTACAGGGGAATGGAAGTTCAGTGGTGAGGCAGTGTATTAAGATATGAGTTGAGTTGTCCTGGATGGAGAAACATGCCCAAAGGTGCAAAAAATGCATCATGAGGGTCAGTGTTTGAATCTGCAGGCACAGCAATTTGCACTGATCAGCCAGTTCATCTGGAGGTTCACAGGTGACCTCAGTGGTGGCATGGGTTGGGCCTCTGAGTTGGCATGGCAAAAAGAGCATGCTTTGGGACCAGATGGTGCCTCTCTTACATTCTTTGGCAGCCCGGAATTAGCTACCAGGAATTATTATTGTATACCTGGGTGAAAACCATTTGAGATTTTGTAAGGGGGTAGACTTAATCAAGAGGGCAGAGAGAGAGATTTAGGGCAGATCCAGGGTCTTCTCCCAGGGGTGATTGCAAACAGGTCTGAAATGCTGCAGCGGGGAGATTCCAGGCCTGCACAGATTGACAAGGGACTTCCTGGGGTTTGCAACTGAAGGTGGCCAGGTTGTTCATGCAAAGTAATCTTAGGTACTCCAGTTCTCCTAGCTAAGGGGCTCTCTTTGTTTCTTTTGCTGGCACTACTGCTAACTTACCAGTCAACTTGCAATGAAGTTATCCATCTCAATCCTCTCTTGAATTCACCTTTGCTGCAAATAAGTGTATCGAGATGACTCCTGTGATGCTGTACTCTATATGTTTATGGAAATATGCTTATAAGTGTAAATATAACAACTGGAATATGTTTTATGCTAGATATGCCATGTGACACATCTTTGCAAAGGTTATAATCTACTGAATATATTCATCCTATTTGTATGCATGTATGATTTTTATATCTGAAGTTATGAGCATTGGTTCTATGCTTGTATTTGAAGTGTTTGTTGTAGGAAACACATAAGGGAGGTTTGGCCAACATATTGTGAAGGGGCTATTCAAGTAATTAGGAGTACTTAACTACAATGGACTTTGGAAGACACCAATCCACATCTGAGCTTTTCTGGGAACGTTCAAACTAACATGTAAACAATGGTGTCAGCCTGCAAAAAGCTGAATCATTCATGCACATGTGACTTATCCAGGTGGCTACAAACTCCATCTTGTTGTCGTGATTTTGCACAGGAGAACAAAGGGGTTTCTGCCCATAAGAGAGAGAGAGAATATAAAAGGCCTGTAAGCCTCTCCATTTTGTCTTCAGCTGGCTCAAGAGATGGCCTCTCCACCCCAAAGAGATGCCTGAAAGAAACTGAACAAAGGACTGTAACTACAGCGGTGTGAGTGATTGCTGGACCAAGGCCATAAACTACAATGTGGGTCTGAAAAGGAATTTACCTGAGATAACATCTAGGGTGAGAAGTTAGTATTTGTAACTAGCTTCTTAGTGTATTATGTTAGCTTTGTGTATTTTGATTTATTTTGCTCGGTAACTTACTTTGTTCTGTCTGTTATTACTTGAAACCATTTTAATCCTACTTTTTATACTTAATAAAATCACTTTTGTTTATTAATTAACCTAGAGTAAGTGATTAATAGCTGGGGGAGCAAACAGCTGTGCATATCTCTCTATCAGTGTTATAGAGAGTAGACAATTTATGAGTTTACCCTGTATAAGCTTTATACAGAGTAAAACAGATTTATTTGGGGTTTGGATCCCATTGGGAGTTGGGTGCTGGAGACAGGAAGACTTCTTAAGCTGTTTTCAGTTAAATCTGCAGCTTTGGGGGTGTGGTTCAGGCCCTGGGTCTGTGTGGTAGCAGGCTTGCGTGTCTGGCTCAACCAGGCAGGGTTCTGGAGGCTCAAACTGTCAGAGAAAACAGGCTCAGAGGTAATCTCAGCACATCAGGTAACAGTTCCAAGGGGGTCTCTTTGACCGAACCCATCACAACCCCCACCCTCCCGCCACCGTAAGACACAAGCGTGTTTGCATGCCACTATCTACTCTGACACTGTATTGAACTTCAAGGCTGAGCATGCTTGTGAGCATGCATGTGATTAGCCTGTGGAAATAATGTGACCCTCCTAATAAAATCATATTAAAGGTTTTTGGTTTCATAAATTGGCATCTTCTGACAAAACTTTTACGTGTAACATAGTGTAATTGGCAATCATTGCTCAGGTTTTCATTCTGCCTGGCTAGAATCCAGGCTTGTAAAACTTACAAACTATAATCCAAAACGGGGGGAAAAATATGAACCACATAGCTCCCTCCCTTGAAAGCATGAAGGAATGTTGCAAGGTTTACTTTGTGGAGGGAAAGGTCCCTCTCAAGGGTAAAGGCTTGTGGCACTTGGGATAAAGATGAGGTTTAGAATCTATTGGGAACATAATGTGACCCTCCTAATCTGTCTGCCTCTTGGAGGAAACTGTGCTACCTTTGCCTGTCACCCCTGCTCCACATCCACAGGATACCAAGGGAAATGGAGTGGTTTTTGCCAGCTCTTAGGGAGAAGAATGTCAACCACTTCCCTCTCCATGAGGGTTGGGAACTTCCAAACTATTTTTTCCCCATGCCTTTGCTTCTTTCTTGGTGAAGAATAGAGGAGACACAGAGTCCTTTAGGAATCAAACTGAACTGGTTCTGTTCCTGGAAATATTCAGTTTTTGATCAAAAGAAAACCCTCACCCATTTTAAATGTCTGTTTTACACTAATTCATTTTACTACAGGCTGAGAAAACCACTATAAGAATTGGCAATAGCTTTCCCAATAGAAAAAGTAATTCTACATGGTATTCTCAAAAAGCCAGCATTTCTTTGTTTGGAACAATAGTGATAAACATATGCAGTGTTTATAACCTAATAAGCAAGAGGCTTTTACACTGTATCAGAGTCAGTAACAAACCAAATTGTCTTTCTGCAATTGCTTTGTAGGGTAATTGTTCTTTAAGGACCAGACACTTATATTTAATAATACCATCATCTTTGTGCTTTAAAATACTCTTGTTGGGATTATTTCTCTGTCTCCCATTTAAATCTTAAAGCATTTTGCTCAGAGACTGTATCCTAGTCTCTCTATTCACATTTTTATTATTTAGTTTTAATGTCAATTTCTCATCTCATCTCATTAATTTTTTCCCTACAAAAATCAGATTTGGGTGAGTTTTCTCAAAATCATTCCTTTCCCTCCATTAACTTGGAGTTGTTTTCACGTTTCAACAACAGATATTTTAAACTCCCAGCGCTAACAAGGGAAAACAATAATTCCATTCCAAGTCTCAAGAAAGTTAAACTTTTAATTACCGCAGTCAAATCCAGACACACTGATGTGCCAATTCCCAGCTTCTTAACTATAGAAACTCTTAACTTAATAGACTTAGGGTACATCTACACTACAGCGGGGAGTCGATTTAAGATACGCAAATTCAGCTACGTGAATAGCGTAGCTGAATTCGACGTATTACAGCCGACTTACCCCGTTGTGAGGACGGCGGCAAAATCGACTTCTGCCGCTTTTTGTCGGCGGCGCTTACTACCACCTCCGCTGGTGGAGTTAGAGCGCCGATTCGGGGATCGATTGTCGCGTCCCGACGGGACGCGATAAATCGATCCCCGAGAGGTCGATTTCTACCCGCCGATTCAGGCGGGTAGTATAGACCAGGCCTTAGCTTGTCTGTATCTAGATTCTTCCAGTTTCTGAATCCTGTGGCTCTTCTCAGTCCCAAACTCACAATTCATATATTCTAAAGTCAAAAGGGATCATCTAGTATGATCTCCAGTATAACATTGGCCATAGGACTTCCCTGAATCAATTTTCATTTGAACTAGAGCTTATCTTGTACAAAAACATCCAATCTTGATTTTAAAATGTCAAGTGATGGAGAACCCCCCACAACCTTTGGAAAACTGTTCCAATGGTTAATTATCATCACGGTTAAAAATTACACTTTATTTCTAGTCAGACTGTCTCTAGTTTCATCTTCCAGCCATTGAAATTTGCCCTACGTTTGTCTGCTAGAGTGGAGAGTACTCTATTATCAAATTAAACTTTGTCATGTAGGCCTTCAAAACTATGATCAAGTCACCTCTTAACCTTTTTTTGGGTAAGCTAAACAGATTTTTCATGAAGGCATTTTTTCCAATCCTTTAATCATTCTCATGGCTTTTCTCAGAACCCTCTTAAATTGATAAATTAATCAGGCTGCTTCATAAATTCTGTATGTAAATGAAGGAATAATCAGATGATGATTCTGACTAATTGTTGAAAAGTCTTTCAACTTTTCTTTTTCACCTCATGCTGTATTTCTTTCACCTTCATATTGCAGAGAAAATGTTTTCTAAATTATGCAAACCTTTAAAGAGTTCAATAAAGAATTCAAATCCAAAGCATTACAGTTTAACATAAGTGCATATAATTTTATCACAAATATTATACATCACATCACAACATCACACAATACAAACATCACAAAGGTTACATGTTCTGTAACCTAAACCAAAGGTGTAGTGAGTGGAACCATCCAGAGATGATGAGAGCTGTACATTAGAACCAAGCTTCCAGAGCATTCACAGTAACAAAAGTGATCTACTCACAAGAATAAAGCACACACAATAGCTGCAG
Source organism: Trachemys scripta elegans (assembly GCF_013100865.1). Taxonomy (NCBI): domain Eukaryota; kingdom Metazoa; phylum Chordata; order Testudines; family Emydidae; genus Trachemys; species Trachemys scripta. The sequence continues at coordinate 88,738,976 of NC_048301.1, forward strand.
GCAATCAAACTTATGTTGATTAATGATAGACCAGTGATGAACAAGACTCATACTATCCAGAGGACAATCCTTTGAATTTCTCCACTGAACATGTGAAGCCAAAGCCAACATAGGCTTTCTACTCACCTATAGATCCCCAATGTGCAAAGGTTTCAGAAAATTGCTTACTTGTTATTGGTGGTGATGAAGTGCCTTAGAATTTATTTAACACCCACTTACAGCATTTGAACAACATCCTCTCTCTGTCCACCTGCGACTCTATTATCATGTAAAGTTTTCAAAACTGGGGACTAGTCTGATCAGACATAAGACAATCAGGTATCTTCTATTCAAAACAGTTGAGTTAATTTGGCCAGTGTATCTTTTGTTGTTGCACCATAGATACTTTTCTAGTGTTTTTTCTTCTATTGACTGGTTCGTTCTTTGGCTTTATAGCAGTAGTTTTCCAGGTGCCTGGTAACTTAAAAACATAGAAATTCCATTACCCATTTTCTCTGAGTGAGGTTCAAGGTGAACCTAGTTCCAAGAACGGAAGAACATTCTTTTGTTTGCTCACTTCTCTGCATCAGAAACTGATTTTAAGAGTCACACTAGAATGTTCATGGTGCCCATTGATAACATTATGAAAGAAGAAACAGTCCCGTTTAGTACCACTGTGATGTGCCACAGAGTTCTTTTTTCCTTTTAGTTGAGTGAATTATGCTGCCCAGTTAAACCCCCACACAAAACATATCAGAGAAGAAATAACTGCAGAAGTGCAGTGTGCTTTGCAAAACCTTTCTTTATTACAAACCCTGGCACAATGACACTGAATCAGTGAAATGTAGGGGATCGTGTTGTCTGAAGTTATCTCATATTTAAATTGTAAGTTCTTTGGGGCAGGAACTGTTTTTTTGTTTGTTTGTTCTGTGTTTGTACAAAACTTAGCACAATGGGATCCTGGTTCATGATAAGAGCTTGTAGGCATTATGGTAATCATAATAATAAATAATTGTATGCTCGCAGTTTGTGTCATCAGCATTAGTAACATTCTTGTACACTCTTTTTAACAGTATGATAATGTTACATTTCTTCTAAGTAAATTAGAAGACAAATCAATGGGGAGGTTCAAGTCCACTTTGAAAGAAGGACTGCAATAAAACCTTTGTTCAGTTTAATGAAGAGTATCTCTTCCTAAAGGCTGACCAAGTTCAACTAAGGCTTATGCTGTTTCAATGAGTTGTGTAACTACCATTAGGATTAATGGAAACTGCAAACAGTTTCAGCACCACTGTGATGCACAGAACTCCCGCTGATCCCTGTAGGCACCTAAACATATGTGACACCTAAGTTTTTGCATAAAAAATCCCTGGGTGCCTATGTTTCTGCCTCTGGGCTTGCACACTGCTGTTTCACTCTATTTTCACACCTATCTTCTGCCTAGTCCCGAGGGTGATTCACAAACTAGGGGAATATAGGTGACTGGCCACTTACATCATACGCAGACCTCGATCCAACACTCTCTGATCAAGGCAACTGGGTTGGGCATGCTGCCGCTATCATTTCATTACTTTTAGTCCTGGAGCTAGGGAAACTGATTTGTGATTTGAGGGATCCCCAGTTCAAGTCCCCGCTCTGCCTAAGTGGGAAAAGGTGAGTGCTCTAACTATTTCATTATGGGATATTCTGATGTGGGGTATCCCTCAGGCTACATCTGTACTTGGAGCTAAGGCAGTGATTCCCAGCTCATGTAGGATGCTGGCCCCAGCTCTCATAGAGCTAGCGTACTAAAAACAGGAGTGTAGCCATGGTAGCATAGGCAGCAGTGAGCAACGGCATGGACTAGCAGTCCTGAGTATAAGCCTGCCTGGACCCATGGGTATGTCCTGAGGGGTGGCTAGCCCTTGCAGCTGTTGAAGACTGCCCTTGCTACTGCAGCTACAATTCTATGTTTAGCAAGCAAACTGAATGAGAGCTAAAGTGATTATGTCTATGTAAGCTAGGAATCATCCCCCAGCAACAAGTGTAGATATAGCCTCCTTGGTCTGTCTTGTTCAAGGTATTGCACTCTGGATAGATAATTAGTTATCTGAGAGCGAGAAAGCATGAGATTGACTCTATAGCCTGCTGGTTAGAGCACTCATCCAAGATATGTGACACCTTGGGAGATCCAGTCCTTCTGCTCCTCCACCTCTTTCCCTCCCTTCCTTCCTTCCCACCTTTTTGCAAAAACAGCATAGGCATTTACATACAAAGAGGATTTCTGGCTGCCAATCGCTAGCAAAGATAGGCAACTCCCTGCAGCCAGGTCTTAGATGCCTATCTCTTTGAGAGGGGCACACATCCGTCTAGTGACTGCCAGTATCTCCAATTAGACTAGTTTAGGTGGCTCCCTGCCTGGTATGCTGACTTCTAAGAATCTCAGTCTAAGGTGTCTGTCTCTCCTGATTCATTGTACAAAGAACATAGGTGCCTAACTCAGGCTTCGTGATAGACAGTGATTTTTCTAGGAGCCTAAAGTTAGGTGCTGTGATGCTCCGTGTCACAATGATGCATCCAGGTCTAAGTTACTGTTTCCACTTAAGAATATACTTCCATAAATTGCTTTGCTTCCTATTTTCTTGTTTGGTTTGCAAAGCAAATGGTTAATCCATAGAATCATAGGACTGGAAAGGACCTCGAGAGGTCATCTAGTACAGTCCCCTGCACTTATGGCAGGACTAAGTATTATCTAGACTAGCGGTTCTCAAACTTTAGCAACCAGAGGGACTCCCATTTTGATTTAAAAAATTTCAGGGACCCCGACTCAGCCCTTGCCCTGCCCCCTTCTCTACCCCTGCCACTGGGCCATGTCCCTGCCCCGCCCCTTCTCCGAGGCCCCACCCCCACTCCCTCTGTCACTCCCTCTCCCCGACCCTCACTCATTTTCACCAGGCTGGGGCAGGGGGGTTGTGGGGCAGGGAGTATGGGGTTCAGGCTCTGGGAGGGAGTTTGGGTGCAGGAGGGGGTGAGGAGAGCAGGCTCTGGGCTGGGGCAAGGGGTTGGGATGTGGGAGGGGGTGAGGGGTGCGGCGCTTACCTTGGGGTGCTCCCGAAAGCGACGGGCACATCCCTCTGACCATGGCTCCTAGGCGGGGGGGATGGAGGGGGAAGGTGGCAATGGCCAATGGGAGCTGCGGACTTGTTGCATGGGGTGGGGGCAGTGCGTGGAGACCCTCTGACCTCCCCTTCCCCACTCCCCTCCCCCCCCGCCGTGGGCCGCAGGACATGCCTGCCACTTCCAGAAGTGGCAGGGAGCCAGAACAGGTAACCCTGTCCCCAGTGTGATGGAGATGTGCCTGGGAGGGATGGGGAGGAGTTTCTCAGTGGGGCCACCAGACCCCTGGTGTCCCGTCAGGGACCCCCACTTTAAGAAACGCTGATCTAGACCATCCCTGACAGGTGTTTGTCTAACATGCTCTTAAAAATCTCCAACGATGAAGATTCCACAACCTCCCTAGACAATTTATTCCAGTGCTTAACCACCCTGACAGTTAGGAAGTTTTTCCTAATGTCCAACCTAAACCTCGCTTGCTGTAATTTAAGCCCATTGCTTCTTGTTCTATCCTCAGAGGTTAAGAAGAGCAATTTGTCTCCCTTCTCCTTGTAACAACCTTTTATGTACTGGAAAACTGTTATCATATCCCCTCTGTCTTTTCTTTTCCAGACTAAACAAACCCAATTTTTTAGGTCATGTTTTCTAGACGTTTAATCATTTTAGTTGCTCTTCTCTGGACTTTCTCCAATTTGTCCACATCTTTCCTGAGATGTGGCACCCAGAACTGGACACAATACTCCAGCTGAGGCCTAATCAGAGTGGAGTAGAGTGAAGAATTACTTCTCGTGTGTTGTTTACAACATTCCTGCTAATACATCCCAGAATGATGTTTGCTTTTTTGCAACAGTGTTACACTGTTGATTCATATTTAGCTTGTGGTCCACTATGACCCCCAGATCCCTTTCTGCTGTACTCCTTCCTAGGAAGTCATTTCCCATTTTGTATGTGTGCAACTGATTGTTCCTTCCTAAATGGAGTACTTTGCATCATAAACTGCACTGTAGCCCCTTTTGACCTGAGTGCCTAGTCAAAGTTTTGGGCCCTGAGGGTATTCTAATTGGGACTAAATATGGTGATGCTTTGTAAATAAACAAAATTGCATCAAAGAAATACCTAAATTCCGTGTCTCTGAATGCAGATGGAATAAAATTGCAGGAAACAGCTTCTTTTGCTCACAGCACCAAAAATACTCTTTTCAGCCTGCCCCTGCCCAAAATATTATTCCTAGGTTTCTTCCAGGGATAGAAACTAGAACTTTCAGCTGTTTCTCTTTCTCATCCCTTCTCCATTTCTTTGTGTTCTGCCTCCCCAACCCCGTGCCACACACTCTCCATAGACCCACAACCCTCCTGAAAACAATACTCAGAAAATCTGTAGGGCAGGTTCACACTCTGCTTTTGTATTAGGTGGGTCTTATGCTTACAGTTACATTAATTGAAGGGTGAGTGCACCTATAATCCCATCCTAAGGTTTTATCCAGCTCATCATTGTACTGTCTCAGAACCTACTGAAGCTGAAATACTCAACTCCCCATTCTCTTGTTATCATCCTGCAGCTCCCTCCAGCAAACTTCAACACACGTACCTGGAACCTTCTCCCATACTTGCTAGATCAGAGCCCTCCACTGACATTGACTGTCTTGAGAGTTAAGATGAGGGTATTTGATCAAGCCGTACACTCTGCACTCACATGGTGATGCACTCAATTTTGCATCTCTACCAAGCAGGATCCTGTTTAAAACTTAAGAATTGGTTTTTCTTCCGACCACACATTTTTTAGAGTTCTCTGTTAACATGTAAACATTTTATGCTTACTGATGTGAAAAACAGAAATGCCTGCTCAGATTTGCACCTTCCCCTCTGTTCTTATATTTATGAGGAGCTGATAAGACTTCTTAACTGCATAGGTTTGAGTGATGAGGTGGGGATATTTTTGTAATATTTTTTGAGTCCTGTTTGTGCCTTAGTTTCACCCATATGCTGTACTGTTATCCACTGAGGGTGCAAAAGGAGTGTTTGCTCTGACCCAGATTAGGAGATGCAGGTATGGGTGTTACCTATGTTACCTAGCTGTCTGGGGTTAGGTCCCCATATCAATGCAGCATTTGAAAAGGCAATGGCAAATCACATGGACATTGATACCTAGCAACCAACACAGGAGAGGGAGGAGGATTTCCTCACCTATTCACAGGAAGGCTTAACAACATTCCCCAGCTGGCCAACAAAAGACTGGGAAGTATGAGTTAAGGAGATAAAAGTTGGAAGGACTCAGGATTCTCAACTGGCATCTGAGGAAGGAGGTCAGGCAGAGAGACAGATAGAGCTTGAACTAAGGAATTCACTACAGCTTGGCTGGGCTTTGGGCTAACGAGAATGGACTACTCTTTTTAACCTTCAGTGCTCTATGCTAACCTAAGGACTTCCTATACTGTGTTCCAGTTAATGAATAAACCCTACTGTTTGATAACGCTGTGTGAGTGTAGCTGCAAATGCTTGGTCAGGTGCATTAATCCCTGAAGAGTGCACAAGTCTCCAACAGGAGTCTGTCTCAGTTGCACTCGCTGAACAGAGCTCATGGGGTGAAGCAGGAATGCTGAAGGCCCAAAGCCGTATTCTAAGAAGGCAGTGAAGCCACGTGGCCTACCCTGGAGGAAGAGTGAGACCCATGGAGGTTCTGGCACACTGATGGGGTTCCTCCTGGAGGCTGTTTCAAAGCTGTGGATCTGTGACAGTTTGATGTTCCACTTGTGGCAGTCGAAGACTCCCTACAATTTACTTACATTCCCTGTGCCAATATGCAAACCACCAATCTGGGACCGTTAGTTACTGGAAGAACAACAAAAACAAAATTTCAACATATTCTCCAATCATTACTGCACAACTAAAAATAAATGTATACAACCTTCAAAAGAGGTCACCTCACTATGAAAAGAAATCCATTCCTGAACTCTATTGTCCAGGAGAGAGAACTACCACCAGTGGGTAAGTCATGTATGTAATAAACTCATTACATGAAACAAGCTAAGGGCCCAGTTCTTCAAGCCATCCACATGCAGAGTCCTCAGTGAGAGACCTGTGGGCAAACAGCTTGGCAGGATCATGTCTAAGGACATCCACATTGATCTTTCTCTACCTGAGGTATGTATATGGCATCCCAATACCATAATATCTGAGCACCTTACAAGATTTTATGTATTTCTCCGTGCAGCAGAAGTACTATTATCTGTGAGGTAGAGAAGTACTATTGTCCCCATACTACAGATGGGGTACAGAGACGACGAATGATTTCCCAAGGTCACACAAGAAGCCTATATAGAACAAGAACTTGAACCCAGGCTTCTCAAGTACTAGGTTAGTGGCATAACCACTAAATCATCTTTCCTCTACATATACACGATGCCTACCAAACAGGCTGACCAAGACAAGTTAGTCAAGACAAGAAGTGATGAAATTATTCATCGCAAGCAGTTTGTTCTATGGAATTTAGAGAAGGATCTCATCAAAGAGACGCATGTTCCATTTATTTATTAGAAGTAGGTACAACTTACTACCATATAGGAATCCAAGGTCGGAATCTGGGCTTGGTCCTTTGCTCTTGGCTCACCAGGGGCTGGAGGCTTGCAGAAATAATGCAATGCTCCCTGTGGATATGCAGTGTATTGTATTACTTTTTAGAAACAATCTCTAGTACCGTCATTCAGTAATAGTGATTGCCTGCATTGTAGCTAACAGCTGTGATATAACTACATTTTCCTTTTCCCCATCTGCTGCTAAATGTAAGAGAGGGAACCCTAGTAGAATTGTTGACTTTCTTTTCACAATCCAAAAAAAGCTCTTTAGATTTCTCAGGTCTCCTCTCACATTGTGTAATACTGCAATTTGTAAATCCTTGCAGACAACTGCCAGCTTTTACACTGTGCAACCAAGCAGGGAATTTCTTTTACATAATAATAAAATAACCTTGCCCCAGTTTAATATTCCAGAGAGTTTCTTTCCCAATTTATTTTCATGTCAGCAGAATTTCTCTTCACACCTTGAAATAATGGTTCCAAAGCATCCACTCAGAAACTTAAAATAACCAGGCATTTGTCTGGGCTCATACAGCACCTTTGGGTAATATGATAGGTTTATCTTTCACTGCATCACTGTGTATTATGTTTTCAGTTCTCATTATAGTTCATTTAATTCTATTTCACCCATTTGTTTCTAGTTCTTTACAATTCTCTTTCCAGTTACAAACCATTATCTCCTTCTTGTTATAATACTTTCCCTAATCATCTTCTATCATCCCTTTATTTTATCAATTGGCTTTTCGCTCTTTGATGTCTTTCAGTTTTAACTTCATGTAATTTGACCCTTTTTGTTAATTCTTTGGTTTTTCATTGACCTATTCTCTATTCTTTTCCCATCTTTCATCTTTTCCTATACATTGAAATTCCAACAATTGTATGGTTTAGCTACTGTTCTGTCAGTGATGAACTTCAGAGAGCTGTCCAAACATAAGGATGTTTTTCATGATAAAGAGTAGAAGTAGAGCTTGCATGAGATTTAAAAAACAACAAAACAAAACAAAAACAGCTGTTACAGGAATTGGAAAATTGATCATAACATAAATAATTGAAAACCTAATGGGTAAAATGTCAAGCACAAAGTTCCATTCATTTTACCAACATATGGTATCTGGTATTTGGCTTAATAGTCAAAATGAAAAACATGTATACTTTCCTGAGACTATGGTCTGGTCTACACTGGAAAATTAGGTCAGTTTTACTATGTCCATCAGGAATGTGAAAAATCCACACCCCTGAGTGGCATTGTTAAGACGACCTATGTCCCCTTTAGACTGTGCTAGGTTGACAGAAGAATTCTTCTGTCGACCTAGCTACCACCTCTTGGGATGATGGATTACCTATGCCAATGGGAGAACCCCCCCTGTTGGCATAGGTAGTGTTTATACGTAAGCACTACATCAGCGCAGCTATGCCACTGTAGCGTTTTAAGTGTAGACATTACTCTAAGTTTCAGTTTCCCTGTCTATAAAATGAGGGTAATACTAGCATTTCACAGGAGACCTACATGGCTTAACTAGCTAATGCGGGCAGAATTCTTTGAGTTCCATCAATGGAAGGTGCTAGAGAAGTACAAAATATTATTGTTTAATGCACAAGCCTCTCGTCCCAGAGACTATTTTCCAACTAATACCACAAACAGAAGTGAGTTTGGCTGTCTCATCCTAATTCTGTTTAGATAGTTCTCTGGATCACAAAATTACCATGCAGTTTGGTGAGATTAATAGAAGTCTCAAGAGCAATGAGGATGCAAGGCAAGGTGTTGTTGCATTGGCAGAGTTGAAATATGTGCAGAGTACCCCACAGCACTACAATATGCTTGAATCTAACCAGTGCTATGAGTCCTTCCCTAACTTTCACCAGTACCCAATTTCAATTTTTTATCACCTCCCTGCCTCTATCACTTGACATGGCTGTATTAATGACAAATACAACAAGAACTCAAGCATTCAGCTAGCATAGCAATTGTGATGGTCTGTTTTCACATTGGATAGCATTTCCTTTCTTCACCACTTTAATATCTGATTACTGTACATCACTTAATACATAACATGGCTTGAATTTCCAGGCACAAATAAGCAGTCACATTCTTCTGCTTTGGAAATCATCAGAAAAAAATTACAAAAAAAGATCCTTTAGTTTCTCCAATGTATATTATAACTTAGGAGCTGAGAAGGTACAGTATTTCATTTAAAAATATGTACTTATTTATGCTGATGCTAATGAAAAATCATTGTTGCCGTGGCAACTCTCTAGGATACTTAATATCCGTGGGAAAAACACACAAACACTTTTTTTTTTTTTTGCTTTCTACAGTGATTTCAGGGAAAACTTTTCATACTACACTGTTACTCTTATACAGCGCTCTGAAATTCTTTCATAAGGGTTAAATTTTTCTATCTTCTACTCCATTCAATATGTCTGAGAATTAGGCCATTTAGTTTCCCCACCTTCTTTCTTTGTGCCCCTCTCCCCACCATGAATGAAGTTATTGGAACAAAGATAGTGACTCACATTTGAGATTATTTGTATGATTTAAAGGTCCATAGTTGGATCTTTAAAGAAGAGTGGACTGGTTTGGATAAAATAAGAACTGATCCAATTCTTCACACAACACTTGAAATAAATCCTACCCAAACTTTTGTTTATGTTTGAGAAGATTTGGAAAACTTCTCTCTGTCTTTAATATTTGCGTAGCTTTTTTTTTTTCCTAATTCCCACCAGTCTTTCACTGACTTCAACTGGCTTTGGATCAGCCCCTAGCAGAAGAAATACTTAGGTCAGATCATTGGCAGGTCTAAATAAGCGTAGCTCTATTAATGTCAATGGAACCACGCAAATGTACACCAGCTGAGGATCTGGCCTCCCAGTCTTGCCATCTCCATTCTCATGAAATTGCAAGTGAAATTTTTACAATGACTTAAACAGAACTACTTGCATCAGTAAGGTGAGCACGTTTGTGTAGATGAGTTTTGTACATTTGTGTAGCAAAGGGGCTCTCGTGAGCTACAGTAGGAAACTGCTGTTGTGTTTTGGTTGCCAGTATTTCAAGGGAACATTAAATGCCTGCTTTCATTGAAACACAAACATTTTTATTCCTATTGGGATCTGTGAAGCCTCCCACACCTTCCCCCTTCTCTGATTTTTAACTAAACCTAAATCTAGGATCTAAGGGCTATATCATGAACACTGAAGTCAATGGGAATTTTGCAGCTGACTTTCATGAGAGCATTAGCATGTCCTAGACTACTATATTTAAGTGGTTTATTTAGAGTTTGGTCTTGCAAGTTGCTGAATGCTTTCAATTCCCTTAATTTAAATGGGTTGTGAGGGCATTCAGCTTCTTGCAAGCTTGGGCCAATGAAGAATATGCAGGGAACTGAGGGACCTCAAGACCTTTGAAAATCAGATCTTAGGTGCCTCAATTTGGACACCCAAAAGTGGAGGCTCCCCCAGAATGAATAAGTATCTCATAATGTTTCCCATACAATTAACTGTTGTGAAATAAGCACACAAATCCTTTCTCTTGGGGGCAATTTCTCCCACCCTTAGTCATGCTAAGTAGAACTATCCTTATTCCATGAAAAAAGCAACAGAGGGTCCTGTGGCACCTTTAAGACTAACAGGAGTATTGGGAGCATAAGCTTTTGTGGGTAAGAACCTCAGTTCTTCAGATGCAAGTAATGGAAATTTCCAGAGGCAGGTATAAATCAGTATGGAGATAACGAGGTTAGTTCAATCAGGGAGGGTGAGGTGCTCTGCTAGCAGTTGAGCTGTGAACACCAAGGGAGGAGAAACTGTTTCTGTAGTTGGATAGTCATTCACAGTCTTTGTTTAATCCTGATCTGATGGTGTCAAATTTGCAAAGAGAAACTGCTGAGCTCCAGTTCATTTGCAAATTTGACACCATCAGATCAGAATTAAACAAAGACTGTGAATGGCTATCCAACTACCGAAGCAGTTTCTCCTCCCTTGGTGTTCACACCTCAACTGCTAGCAGAGCACCTCACCCTCCCTGATTGAACTAACCTCGTTATCTCCATACTGATTTATACCTGCCTCTGGAAATTTCCATTACTTGCATCTGAAGAACTGAGGTTCTTACTCACAAAAGCTTATGCTCCCAATACTCCTGTTAGTCTTAAAGGTGCCACAGGACCCTCTGTTGCTTTTTACAGATTCAGACTAACACGGCTACCCCTCTGATACTTATTCCATGAGTAATTCCTTGAAATAAATGGGACTACTCAGAGCGTAAGGTAACCATTTAACATATTTTGGCCCATAGTAAAAACCTGTCAAACTCATGGCCTCTCTGAACTAGATTTTGCCTTTTATCTCTTACGGATACAACTGATGCTAAACTACTTGGCATTAATATATTGTTATGCATGTCATTATTCTCTAGAATTTGCTTGAGGTTTTTTTTTAGCATTATAATTGGCAATTTGGCAGAGTGTATGGTATGAGCTAATGAGCTGCGAGTACAGATTGTACTTGCAAATTCAAAGGATTTACACATGAAATGTTATCATGAAAATAAGCGCTCCAGCTCAGGGCTAGATTCTGCCCTCTCTCACACCTGCACAACCTCATGTTTGGACCTAAGGGTAAAAGTTCTCTGATAAATCTGCTTATGTAGATACAACTATTACCTCTCACCTTGAGAATTAGTACATAGCTTTACATTTACCAACACTGGGCTAATTTCTAAGCTGTGGCAGAACAGAGCTCAATGTAGCTCTGGGGTTGAAGGCAAATGAGTCTAAGCCACCTTTCTGCCTTCCCTGATCCTGTGCCTGACCGGGAGCTGAACTATCTGCTGCTACAAGTTAGAGCGCCTTAAGGAGCTAAAAACAGCAGCGATGATACAGTGGTGCAGGCTTCAGAGCAGGCTGTACAAACTTGCCCAGAACCCTGGGTATGTACTTGTGTTCCACGCCCATGCCAGAGTCCATGCCACCACATTTCCACTACTATTTTTTGTTTCACTAGCTGTATTAAAGCTAGTGTGGATATGCTACCCAAGTTGCAATCACACCATGGATTGAGTGTAGACATCCAGGGAAATGGAGGGAGGAAATGGGAATATGGGACCCATCCCATTGTATTAATTTGTTTGAGTTGGATTCTTTTTGGTGAGAAAGTGTTATATATTATGTTACATCCTGGGCAAAATTGAGAACACTAGTGATAGTGCTATGTGGAGTGTGCAGGAGAAGTGGGTTAATCAATTGAAATTGTAGCATCAGAATAGCACAAAATGGGTGGATTTGAAATTCCTATCTAGACTTCCCGGACATGCTGGAGACATGTATGATGTGTGAGAGAGCCCATACTTTAATGCCTGCAGTATCCCTTCCTTCTGTGGCAAAAATGACAGCTCAATTAAACCTCTGCTATTTGCTGCTACTCTCTTTTTTTTAATTCACTGTGTACTTTGTACTCATAAAGGATATTACAAATGAAATATTTTCTGTGATTCTGCTCATGGGCTATAAGAAAATAATGAGAATATTTAATTGTTGTCATAGATTTCCTTGATAGGGTGAATCCATGTTCTAGGAGCCAGTTAGAAGTGAAGAAAAAAGGGGTTCTGACCCAACAAGTCTTTTGTGGCTGGTGTAACTGGAGTATATCTCTGAAGGCAATTTACTGTGACTCTCACGTTCGCTAAGCTGGCCATCTGTTTTAACTCTCCTCTTAAAAGGGCTGTCAGAGTGGAGTATTGTAGCCAATGCCCCTCATTATTATAGATAAATATTATAAATAAATAATGGGTAACATTTTCTAAAGTATTTAAGTGACTAAGGACCTTAAATCTCATTTTCAAAAGAGACTTAGGACCCAAAATCTCAATGAAAGACAATAGGATTTAGGCTCCTAAATGTCTAAGTTACTTTTAAAAATTAGGCTTCTATGTTATTTGGGAAATTTTATCCAATACCTCTCTGCTTTGTGGTTGTAGTGCATGCATAATTGCCAAAATGCCATTTGTGCTTTTGAAAATCTTCCCCTACGTGGCTAGCTATCTGTATAGATGTGTATTTTTGAAAACCTGGAGCAAGGTGCTTTGTGGGAGATTAGGTTCTAAGAGGTTAACTGAGATCAACAGTTTCCAAACTTCAGATGAATACCAACAAAGATTGGGGGCCTTTTGCAAATTAATGTAAAGGCTTCATTACTATAACCATAAAAATGGGGAAGGTTTTAGTAGTTTTGTTTGTAAAATACATCAAAAAAGATACAGGTTTTACTGATGAAAAGGTTTTACTTCAGTCTTGAAATGTCATCATCCAGCTATTAAAATTAAATACCAAAGTTTCATATTAATAAATTTCACACTATAATAAAATAGCAAACTATTACAATCATTCAATTTGGATGACTTGTGTAAATGTTGCACATACAGAAAGTCACTACACTTCAACTCAACTCAGCTGTACTTTAACCTAATATTTTGCATTATCTGATTTGATTCTAAATACCGTAGATGGATTTATCAGGTAAATAGATAGGAAGACAACTATCTTGCTGATGGGAAAAAATGTGTCTTTGCACACAGCTATAACCAAATTTGTTACTGAACAATCTGCAGGCTGAAAAATATTGAGTTTGCTTAGTACTAGGTTGAAATTCTGACCCCATTGAAGTGAATGGGAGGCTTGCCATTAACTTCAGTAGAAACAGGATTTCACCCCAGCAGTTTAACAATAGAACACATTTCAACAGTGGCCCCATTTATGTAGAAAATATATTATAGCTAATTAGTTGCATTAAGTTAAAGCACTATATGGTGGGCAGTGTGGAGCCAGTGGGAACTCCACAAGGTAAATAAAAGATATAGAAGAGATAGAGTATGTGCAGAAATGAGCAACGAGAATGGTTAGGAGTATGGAAATCTCTCATAAAAAGAGACTGAAGATATTGGGACTATTTACTTTATTTCCAGAAGTAGGAAATCTAAGAATCAACATTAAGAGTACCCCCTCATGCTTTAAACTAACCTCTACTATAGAGTGATTTAGGAAGAAACTTTCCCTATGCACAGTTTGTTCCTACTACATAGTGTCTTGCACTTATCCTCCATGGCATTTGGTACTGAACATTGTCAGGGCCAGGAAAATGGATTTGATGGGACACTGGTTTGAATATGTTTGTCTTAATAAACTCCCTGATTTTCCAGGCAATTAAACTTCATTACAAATAATTACTTTTTTTTACACATTCACACAGTTTCTTAGCATCACTGTCAAGACTCAGAGACTTAAAATTAACTATAGACATTCTGTTTAGATTCACAGCCATAAGCATGCAAATATCCCTGCTATCCAGTATGCTTTGTGCCTGTGAGGAGGCAAGCAGATTGAGACATACAAGCACCTGTTCTCCCATGACTTATGCAGAAGGCAAAAATATTGTATATTTCAAACTCTGCCTGCTCAGGAGAACAGAGTACTAAGGCCAGCTTGATAGGTATACAGGCAATCCCCAATAACCCCCCTAATAAGCCCCCCAATAACCTAAAATGATTGTATTCTATCAATATTGTAATGCACATTGTGATGGGGCTATTTTTTTTTAAATAGTCCTATTCTTTTGATTTATTCAGACAAAGCATCCCTTTAAAGTGCAGCCAGGTTCAAAGTGTTGAGCATATAACTTACAGGAGCACAAATACCTTTATTTACCTGAAAGCATGCAAATGTTGGGGTAGTTTCCTTTAAATTTACAATAATGTTTACCCTCCTTCATTGCTATCCAATTTACCAGAAAGAGAAAACTTATATTGACAGGAAGGTAGTGTTATGGGGGTGGAAAATATATATGATCCAATCAGTGGAGCGGGGGGTAGGAGGAACAGCTGTTTCTTAAGTAATGACATATAAGTGATATCAGTCCCATTGGTTTAATTACATTGTAACCTTAATTAACAAACATCTGCTTCCCATGTTCTATTCCCAAAGGCCCTGACATTTTCGACACAATCAAACATTCTTATATTCTTAATGATCAAATACTTTTGAAGCATCAGTTCTGATCAAAATAAACTACTCTGCTAGATATAAAATAACAAAACTAAAAGGAAAAAAAAAAGATATCCTTCCTTTCCATCATTTCCTCAGTTCTGATTTCCTGATTCTTTGCAAGGGAGTATGGAGTACCCCCTTATATATATATATATATATATAATTTTTTGCCTCCCACCCAATAAATGTTGGAAAGAACATGAACTGTTCATATAATCATGAAATGTGTGTGTGTGTGTCTAACTTCATTTCCAATCAACTCTGTTTCTCTTATAAAAATAACTAGTGATTCACTGTGCAGATATCAGGCATATTTTTTATATTTCCTTGTGTTTTCCTTTATCTCTGTGGTACCCCTACAAAAACAACCCATTTTTAGGTCTTGTACACTGGCATATGATTAAGAGAGTGGGAGAAGCAGCATAAGCCTATGTACTGTACAGGAGGTCTGAGTGAATCATAGCACTAGGAAAAAACTTCAGGGCAAAGATTTGTTTTATAATAAACCTTATGGCATGAAAAATTGTGTGTGTAAGAGAGAGAGAGAGATTCCAGTGATGTGTTCCCTAGAAATACCTAAATAAGACAGGGAAGGTATGTGGGAAAAGAGAGCGAGTAATCCACGTAGCCTTAAAAATATAAATATAAATTTGTCCTTTAAGAAGGAACTTTTATACAGGGACTGTTATTCATCCTGTGGGCTGGAAATCCCTTGAAGTACAGGTGAAAATAGAGATGGATAGATTAGATATAAAATATACCAGTCCAAAATGCAGTGAAATTCAATGCCTTCATATAGTCTTATACAAAAAACTATGTCAGAAGAGAGTTAGGTTGAGCGTATATAGCAGTAATTTAAGGGCAAAAATACTACAAGGATATTGTCATTATTCCAAATTCAAACATTGCAAACACAGGAAATTCAAATTAAGGTTACACTTCAAAGACATCCAAACACGTAAGCTAGGGAAAGGCACAACTAAGGACCCAAACCACCTTAACTCTGTCCTGTAATGATGCTATACAATTATGATTAAGGCATTTTAGTGTTTGCGGTCCTGGATTGATTTTTAAAAACACATTAGGTTCTGTTTTCAAATTTTTCCTTTCATGTTGTCACTACAAAGCAGAGTTGAGGTTTGTTTGGTTGCATTTCCACACAATATGGTAGAATGGCTAGTTTCAGCTTCCAACCATTAGATTATGTTATTCTGCATTAAAAAATCCTCTAATATGATACCTTTCTGTGAGGGCACTTAGAGATCAGGATCAAGTATCTGCTTAACTTTCTCTTCAATAAGATAAACAGATTTACCTCCTTAAGTCTCTGATTGGAACACATGTTTTCCAGTTCTGGAATCATCCTTCTGACTCTTTTCTTCTCTGTATCCTCTATAATTTTTCAAGAGTGAACAACAGCACTGAACACAGTAATGTAGTAATGGTCACACCAATATTGTATACAGAGGTATGATCACCTCTTTAGTCCTATTTGATGTTCTTCTGCTTACATAAGGATTGAATTAGATCTCATAGCCAAGCATCACACTGGGAGTCATGTCCATATGGATATCTATCATGACCCCAAAATCCTTTTCAGAGTCATTGCTTTAAAGGACACAGTCCCCAATCCTGTAAATACATACATTGTTCCTTACATTTGGCTATATTAAAATGCATGTTGTTTGAATGATCTCACTTACCAAGAAATCCAAATATCTCTGTATAAGGCTATGTCTATACTTCCAGCTAAGGATGTGATTCCCCAGCTCACAGAGACATACTCAAGGTGAGCTCTGGATGATAGCTAGTGCTATTATAAATAGTGTAGCCCTGGAAGCACAAGCAACAGCAGTGGAGTTTAGTCATGCTGAGTATAAACCTGTTTGAAACCCCTGGGTATGTACGCAGCATATCTAAGCCGTGTCTCCACTGCCTATGCTACTGCAGCTACTCACACTAGCTCTCACTGAACTACTGTATGTGTATGTAAACCACACCCCAGCTCATAGTGTAGATGTAACCTAAGTGCTCTGTCCCCATCATTACTTACCACTCCACTAATCTTCGTGTCAACTGCAAACTTTATCAATAGTGACTTTATATTTTCTTTCAGATCACTGGTAAAAGAATATTGAATAGTGTTGTGCTGAGAACCAAGCCCTTGGCCCCCTCTAGAAATATTCTCATTCACTAATGGTTTTCCATTTACACCTGTGTTTTGAGATCTGTCAGTTAGCCAGTTTTTAATCCATTTAATATGTCATATTGATTTTTGCACAGTGTTAGTTTTTTAATCAGAAAGCTGTTTAGTACTAAATCGAACACCTAACAGAAGTCTACGGATATTACATCATAACAAACTGTAAGCTCATAAAAATGATACAATATTTGTTTAACAGCACCTATATTCTATTGCCATCATTTAACTCTTTTATTTATTGAGTCCTGTACCAGCCATTCCATTATTTCCCCTTGGTCTATATGAAAAGCTATTACTATTTCTACAAAAATCCTTTCTTAGAGTTAGCCTGTGGATCAGATTACATGCCTGTACAGGCAAAAAAACTTTCTATACTACTCCATGGTCTACCCAAACCTTGAGTCCAGGCTCCCACTTATTCAGCTCCTGGAGCGGATAGGTAAAGAGGGTCAGAAATGGGCAGTGTCTTTGCTGGTCCCCCAATGTGCAGGCCAACATAGATGGGCTGGTGCAGGGGATGTGGTAATTTGCTGATGGTATATGCATGAAACAAAAGTTAAGTAATATATATGAATGCCTATGTGGATACTACAACAAGCTCCATTTATCTGGCTGACAACCGTTTAAATTATACAATAGCGAGAGACTCCATTTGGCATAGCAGCATAAAATGTATCTGCCATTCCAAGCCTGATTCTAATCTCAATGGCTCTAATATTACATACAAGATAATTCCATCAACGTCCTGCTGTTGTGCTGATGTAGAACTGGTGTATGGGGAAGGAGACTCAGACCTGTTTGTGGAATTCTTCTATTATTTTTCTCATATAGCTAAAAAATACAATATTCCAGTAAATGGGCCAGAGCCTCAGCTGTTGCAAGCTGTCATGACTCCAATGAAATCAATTTGCCCCAGCTAATCACCTGACCCTATGTGTGCCTGAGCCACAACATTCAGAGCTGGGTTTTGTGGCCTCCCAAGTTTGGAAGTGTGCAGATCTATGATTTTGGTTTTGCCAGTAATAGAGTTGGGGGTCTGCCTTAAAATGTAGATATAGATCCAAATTTTATTTCCTAGTCCTTCCCTGAAAATTCAGGGGAGATTGGATCAGGAAAATTGATTCAGTTTCATTTCTAAATCAAAGCAACTGATTGTAAAAAGTATTGACGTTCAAAGGAGGAAAACTACCACCAAAGTAGTTTTCATCTTCAAGGTAAAGAGTGGTGGGAATATATTCACATGTCAACATTTTTGTAGCAGGTCAGAAAAGTGACAAGTAGTTGTATTAGGATAGTCACTTTTCAGAAAGACCTGATGGTAAACTTTAAAGCAAAAAAAAAAAAAAAAAAAAAAAGAGTTGATGAAATTCACTTCTCCTGCTGACAGTCTAATAAGAAATTTGGTGAGTAAAGTGCAAGGTTCAAAATCCAGTTCATGGTCTTGGCTACGGTGCAATCTCCCCTCCCCATCGTACCCACCAACTGCTACTGCAAACTATAGGTTGATATAGTTGCAGCAGCCCATCTGTACCTTTTGGGTAGGGTGCCAGAGCCATTGGAATATTATAATCATCAATCCCATTGCCCTGGCCTCTTCCATCACTGTCATCTAGGCCACCTTTGTAGGCCTGGTCTGGAGACTCATCTTCAATGAAGCATAGAGGCCACAGAGTTCTGCCACATGGCTGCTCTGCTGTGGAGTTTAAGGTGCAGAGGTTATTACACAGGATAAATTTCGACCACTGTGCTTAGCTTGGGACACATGTACGTTATTGATCTCTGAAAAACAGAACTGGGAGAGGTAAGAATGAAGCTCATATGCATTAATAGTACAGTTAGTCAGATTTACTCCTCAGTGCTTCACTCCTGCTTTGGTCTTTGAATTTTAAAGATATTCCTATTTTTATGCAGAGCCTTTTAATTAAAGAAAATCCCACAAATGGATGGATTATCTGTCTGAAACTTTCCTCAAGAACAAGAATGATGCACGGCATTTTAATCTGGTGAATATCGGGTCTCTTAGGTCTGGTCCACACTAACCCCCCACTTCGAACTAAGATACGCAACTTCAGCTACATGAATAACGTAGCTGAAGTCGAAGTACCTTAGTTCGAACTTACCGCGGGTCCAGACGTGGCAGGCAGGCTCCCACGTCGACTCCGCGTACTCCTCTCGCGGAGCAGGAGTGCCGGCATCGAGGGCGAGCACTTCCGGGATCGATCCCAGAAGATCGATTGCTTACCGCCAGACCCGGAGGTAAGTATAGACCTACCCTTAGTGAGAGCCACTATGAAACCCATTCCCATTCAAGGGCCCAATCCTGAAGTCTTTACAGTACCTAGGCAAATCTCCCACCCAGGTCAGTGCTTTTTCCTGAGGACCCTGGGATCAGGCCACAAATTTGGTCCGTACTCTTTTTGCAGAATACGGTGTGACCCTCCAGTGACAAGGCTAAGCATCTTCATTGTATGATTCCAAATGTCCACACATTAGAAGCGACGTCTGTTGTCAGACTGAGTTCTCAACTTGCATTCTCCGTGGTATTAGGAGTCACTACATATATCTTTAGTGTATGTGGGTGTTATGACATTAAAAATGACATAAAGCTTATTATGTAGACAGAAAATAAACATTTTCTTCCTTTAATGAATTTAAGATTGATGGATAATTACTTTGCTTGCCACAGAGAGCCTCCCATAATCAGTATAAATCATAAGGTCATTAAATTGATAGGGCAATGAGAAATAAATCAGTGCCCTGAAGATGGTTCATAATTGCTTGTTGTAAAAGACATGGTTGCATGATATTCTGTAAAGACCATACTGTGAATCTATCTAATCATGTTGGATGTGTTAGTGAGTCTATAACAAAGCCAACAGAATAAGTTAAAGACCACCCACGGATGAACCAGATGACTTACGTGTCTGTGGAAGACTCAGAAAAATCTGTACTTATTGCTCCACCTCAACTCTATCAGGAACTTCATAGGTTGTCTTTAAAATAAGAAAGAAAGAAGTCAAACTAAAGGTTGATGCAATTCATTTTGTGTAATGGTGTTTCTAAAACCAACATTCCTGGGACAAAAGTGACGTGCAGTAATAGTGACAGCTTGCTATTAGAAATGTTCTGCGTGTACATGTGCATAGCATAATTGGAATCAAATGACCAGAAAGTGACACATCTCCCCACAAGCAGTTTCAATTCTTTAATTTTTGTAGTTGACTGTGATAAATTATTTGAAATCAAGTTCTCATGAAATCGAGACTCTGCAGTTCAGCACCTTTTAGTACTGAGTTAATCAATAAAATACCAGCAAAATTATCTTAATCACTACAAAAAGGCAGGAAATAGTTATTCTAAAATTAGAACATACTGTATTATAGGAACACAAGCGGGCTTTACAGTTTGGATAACTGCACTGAGTGCATTTTACAGCCCGGAGAAAACATTGCATTTATACCCAATTGTCCTTTTGTTTTAGCCAACAGTAGCTGAGCCATTCTGGTCTCAGTTATCAGTGATGTCAATCTGAAGTGACTCCACTAAAGACAATGTAATCTCTCTACTTTTACACTAGTGTAAATGAGAGGAGAATTTGCCCCAATTGAGTTCATTTTACTTTAGGACAGCAGCCACATTTGCAATTTAGTTCATTGAAAAAGCAGAGAGCTCATATCATGATGTTGCCTATTTTGTGTGTAATGTAAATAATATTTAGCATATGAACCTATTTTGCATGTAAAATATTTATTGCTATTATTATTACTTATTTAATTTACACTAGTGCCTCCTGCTCAAGCAAATGACTATGGGAACGAATGCCATAGTTTTGTTACATGTTGTCGGTGGTGATGTTTTTTAATAAGAGACAAAGGAAGAGGGTTGGGGAATGGCAGGAATGGGGGAGTTAGTAACAGTAAGGAAATAGGAAGAAAAAGTGAGAGGAAGAGAGGTAGGCGCTCACTGCCATCACTTGCCTAACCACAGTTAGATGGCTTTTGTAGGCATCATGGCAGAGGTGAATCTTCAGATCAGATTTGAAAGAGGGCAAGATAGTGGCTGTATAGATTTTAGGGAGTTTCTTCCAAGTGTTAGAAAGTTTGGGGCTGTTTGAAGGTGAATCTAATGGTTGCATGGGAATGTTAGCAAAGCAAATGGTGGGTGGTTGATGTAAGCTACAAGAGCAGACAGTGCTTAAAGGTAAATACAAGAAGCTTGTGTTTGCTGTGAAAGTTCAGGGAGAATCAGTGGAGGTGCTGAAAGAGATGGGTGATAATGTTTGAATGGCAAGCCAGGATGATGACCTTACCAGCAACATTCTTCGTGGACTTTAGGGGGACAAAGTTGCAATAAGTAAGGCCAGAGAGAAGAAGGGATGTATTAGTCAAGACACAAAATAAGGCTCTGTTTTGGTGGAATCATAGAGGAAAGGCCAGGTCTTTGAGATGTTAAGTAGAAAGAAGGGACAAGATTTAGATACTGCTTGGATATGTGGATCAAGAATGAAGGGCAAGTCAGAGATGACTTTTCAGTCTAAACCATGTCAACCCTTTAATGTTTGTGAACTTAAGTCTAGATGAGAAGTTGGAGAGTGCTTAGGAACACATATACACACACACACGACATAAAGTACTCAGATCACTTAATTAACCCGGAATTCTTTTTGACTAAGTTTTTCTTCTACAAAAATTGTTCCAAAAAAGAAGAAAAACATTTAAAATTAAATAGAACACAAATTTCACAAAGATTTTCCAGAGGAATAAATGTATGTCAACAACTCAGATGCAATATGCTAACTTTTGCATGATGAGTACAGGGAAGATGTTATCAACATAAAATAAATTTACAAGGCAAAATATACTATTTCCCCCTCACCTAAGGACCATGAGGATTCCCATTTGACAGTTTCAGTCCCTACCAGTTTCCTTCTAATACACCATATTTCTGTTTCTATATTCCAAATATGGTTGTGTGAACTGCACTGAGGTCCCAGTTTAGCAAAGTGCTTTTGCATATACCTAACTTCAAGCTTGTGATGCTCATGTGGTAGACATGTGCCTGAGTAGGTTGCTGAAATGGGCCAATGCATGCTCAGAAAATTTAGAAGGATGGAGGAAGCTCTCTATAAGGCAGTTTGATAGTAATTGTTGCATTAATCATAGCTGTAAATGGAGAGAGACCCAATCTGTAGTAAAGGTGTGACACAAAAGCGTGCTAGTAAGAAAATGGTCTCTATTTCCTGGTGCTGTTAACTGACATGGGTTGGGGTTACAAAAGGTTCATGACCCAGTCAATGATTGAGATCCGTACCCAGAGTCTCCCGTGGCTACTGTCATCCATCCTAAATCACTGGATTGAACTACTCTGAATGGGGCAATGTTCAAAACCCACATTTTGATTTGGATCCGAAATTTGCAAATGGCCCCTGTTTTTATAAATGGTCAAAGCAAAAGGTGCATCTGAACTACTCCAAGCTATTGACTATTTTGCAGCTAGAGCACATCTCTGCTATAAATCAATATCTATTTTAAGAACAAGTAGCATAGCTTCAAACTTTAGATTTAGGGCTTATTGGCTTTGGTTGGTGAAAGCAAGACTTTGGTTTTAGAGACACCTCCATAGTGGTTAATTCAGCTCTAAATTAAATTTATAGCGTGAAGTTTAAAATTTGAAGGGGGGAGAAAACAAATGAACAAACAAAAATATTTTGCATCCTGGTCAAATTTCAGATAAATCCATTGGCCAATTTTAGAGCTGACAATTCAGATTTCTTGCCTATTCCATGACCTTCTTCTCTTGGACGAATTAGATGACGATTAAGAACCTAAGTTAGGGCCCTCAGAAAGAGACTACAAAATGATTTGAGCTCTGTGCCACCACGGTATTGACTCCTAGCAATTATGAAATATACTGCAATGCCAACCATGATCAATTTAACAAGTATGCTTCAGTCCATTAGTCACAATATCTGAATGAAATTACTGTGCTGAACAGCACAAAATAATAATATCTGCTCTGTGGCTTGATTATATTCTATCCTCACTTTCACTTACACTTGAACCTTTTCCAAACCCTGTTTATATATATATTTGCTGAACAGTTTTAATTAATTGTACATTTTGTTTCCAGTGAGTAACAATGACAGAAAGTGGCCATTCTCTTTAGGAACGATGTAGTTGCCATGTTTCTATGCCTGTTCCTTAGAGAACATATTGGGCCGGATCCTGAGCTACTGTAAATCAGTGTTGTTTCATTGACTTCAGTGGAGCTATGCCAATTTATGACAGTCGAGAATCTGGCTCATTTAGTATAAACAGGCAGGTATGTAGTTTCATGTTTCACTGATCTTGATACCATCACATACACAGAACTAAATCAGGAAGGTGAAAATTTTCAGAAGTGACCTCTAATTATGGGTGCCTCAGTTTGTGGGTGCCCAGGGGCAAAATATTTAGACAGGGGTACTTATTGAGGCCACATCTTCAGCTGATGAAAATTAGCATAGATCAATTGCACTGGATGGAATTACATCAATTTTCACCAGCCGAGAGCTTACTCTTGTAAGCATCTAAAAGTGGGCATTCTCAAGTTGAGGCACTGAAAGTTGGATTCCACTTTGGTCTGAAAGCTTGTAATTCAGATGACCAGGTGAGATCCAATAGAAGTCCAAATCCAAGTGTACCCTGAAAGCCTGAAGCAAACCCCATAGCAGCTTAAAATATGCAGGCTTGCTGCACAGGGAGCAGTAGCATGACCTGTTCGGTTGTTTACTGAGTCTGAATAAGCAGTTACAACACTGATGCTGTAAGGTGAAAACATGAGAAAATTAGCTAAGGAGGCTGAACTTCACAGTGAACCTTCGAACCTTATGAAGTTTGAACCTAATTAAATGTTTAAAGATAAATATTGTAAAAAAAAGACTGGCTTGTAGGAATTTTCTGTTTGGAAAAGAGTATAGATGGGTTTAGCAAGGCGGGAGGGCTAGGGGATCTGCTGGGGTATGTATTCTTACATCCCCACACCTCTGTGGGGCTTGAGTAGCTCCCATTGAACAGATCCCTTCCAATGACATTCATGCCGGAGTGGAGGAGGGGACACACCTCTCGTCTCAGAAACCAGCAGTGTTGTGAGGAGCACAGAAGCACCACTCTGAGGAGGAGACCAGATTGACAGCCATTTTAAAAGCCATTTCATTCTGCTTAATACCATCAACACATTCCTTTTCTCTTTTTTCTTTTCTTTCAGTTCTGCTGAGGCCAGAGTGAGACCAATGAGACCTTGGCAGAGACAACATCAGTACCACCACCACCAAGAGGAGAAGTATCCAAACAGAGGGTGTGCCAAGAGCTGTTTCCTAGCCCTGTGTTAGGAATCAAAGTTGAGGTTACAAGCTGTTTTCCCCATTGGCTTGTGGTGAATATAATGTCACCTGCCCTGTTCCTCACTAAAGCAAATGCTCTCTGGACCACAATGGGTCACTCTTCTCCACATTAGTGCAGAAAATGAGAGTCTACTGCAATTCAGTATATAGAAATATTTATATACACGTATTTGTTCCAAACAGAACACATGCTTCTAAATGAGATCAGAAGGAATACACATTCTAATAATAAAGGTTATAAAGATATTTAAGTACCTTTTTCCCCTCACGGGAGAAAGCCAAGCAGACAAGGGGAAGGAGATTCCACTTCTTGTTTTTAGTGTGAATTTCTGGCCTTCTTTGCCTCGTCACCCCCTTCACTAAAAAATAAAAATACATTACTATTTTGTGAAGCATATTCTCATCCAAACTTCATACATATGCAGGGCCATATGTTTCACACATCATATGCTTCCTTAGCTTTATCTTCAGATTCAACATCAACACTCTTCCCAGCACACTTATATACACATTGTTCATTTCACACATCTTACCATGTTTGCAGAGAATGTATTAGACATCCTACAAAGTAGAATCGAAAAAGAAGTTGAATTGGCTATACCTGGTGGGAGAGAAAGATAATATAGCACTCTGCTAGACCCTTCCATTGTCATCCTTACCTCCATTCATTGTTTTATTGAAAAGACTAAAATGAACGTATTAACTGACTACCCAATTCTGATCTCACTGACCCACAAATCTTATGATTATTTACTGAGGACTAATTGCACACAGTGCTGTACAGGACATGGAGGTAACAGTTCTAGTTTTAATAATAGGAAACACATAGAGCATCAGGAGAACTGATGATGGAATCATTACATAGTGATTCTCTAGGTGTTTTTTTTTTTTAAACAAATAAGTAATAGCACTTCTTCTTGTGGTAATTAAACACAGGTGACAAGCTTCCTGGAAGAGGTGTGCTTTAATGAGGGCTTTGAAAGGAGATGGTGGTTGCACCAGGATTAGGAGGCTGTTCTAAGCAAAAAGGGGTCACATGCAAGAGGGTATTAAGATAAGCATGGGAGCAGGTTACAAAGGGAGCAGTTAGACATGAATATTATGCAAAGCAGTACATTAGCAGGATAGTTTAAAACCATGAAACACTCAGAACATTAGACACTGAACACTAAGTGTGAGTTTTTAAAAGTGTCAAATGTATTATGAAGCATAAAAAATAAAATCAGGATGAAACAAATTTTAGGTATTCCCTCTCCTCTTAACAGTCACTAACTTAGTCGTGTAAGCCCTTTCTGCATTAAATAGATAGGACCTCATTCTCATTAGCACTAAGGTTTTGTCTATACTGCAACGACTGAATGATGCTCCCAGCTCGAGTTAACAGACTCACACTAATTCTGTCCAAGCTAAAGCGCTAAAAATAGCAGCATGGACATTCCTGAACGGTGCCATCCTTCCCCCGCATCTGAGCTCAGGTGTCTAGCCCCCCAGAGCTGCCACCCATGCTGCAACATCTCCACTGATACCTAGGCTGGGAGGCACACATATCCAGTGGTGTCTTTACACTATCAGAGCCATGTAAAAAGGGGCATTTGTGTTTGAGAGTCAGGCCCATAGCAGCAGATTCTGCTAACTGAGAATTCAGCCCATATCTGAGATTGTAAGGCCGAGATTCTCAAAAGTATTTAAGCACCTAACTCCCATTGATTTCCCAATGGGAGTTAGGTGCCTAAAAACTTTTGAGGATTAGGGCCTAACCTCTTTGAGGCTAGAGCTGTCTTTTTGTTCTGTGTTTGTACAATTCCTAGCATAATGGGGTCTTGGTCCATGCCGGGGGGCTCCAAGTTTCTACTCCAATACAAATACTAAATGATAATCATGAAAATCACTATTGTTACAGTGAAATGCACCATCTATTTTATTAAGGATTTGTGCTAAATCCTAAACTGATTTCCATCAAGCCCCTGCACTTAAAAGTAATTTCAATGTTGATTTACCACTATGAACAGGTTGTGCAAAAGTATTGGGTCTAAATTCAGACATATTGTATGTGGGCGCAATTCCATGGAGTTCACTGAAGTTGCACCTGCTAATACCAACTCTGCATTTGGCCCATTAAATCAAACAGAGAGAAGTAGCTGAAAATCCTATCTCCAGTATACTTTGAATTAGACTATATTATATGGTGGAGATTGGTGGAAGAATACTAGTTGAGTCCATACACCATTATTCACAATTAAACAAAAATTTCATATGCAAACATAAAAGACCACATATGAAAGGCATCTAATAAAGGGGGAAGACTGTACAGTCCCCTGCGTGCCAAGCTACTTGGAGAAGCTGTGCACTATGCCCTACTTGTTCTATAGCTAAATTCCAGTTTGAACTATAAAGCAATAAGGGACAGTAACTAAGTAGCTACAGATGTGAATTACAAATGCCCATAGACTTCTGTGGGAGTTCCAGGTGTGGAACAATTGTTCTATTAGTCTTGAAATGGTGAATTTTACTGTATAAATATTTTTTAATATATTTTTGAACGTTTCCCTTGTCAATTTGTGCTTCCATGACCTTTGGGAAAATGACCATGCACTACAATTAGGGATGGTCTTAAGTATTGAGTGCTACTACTGTTGTGTTTCCTTGCTATAAAATGAGTCTCTTAATATACTCTGCCTCTAGAGACAAAATTTCAAAGTAAGGCATAATTGGTGCAACTGCGAATAAAGTGCACGCATCCATCATAGAGCTAGATTATGGCATTTAGCCACAGCCTTGAGTACGGCACACTCCCTCTTGAGTGTGTAAAGGGACTATGTAAGTTGCCTATACTTTTGGGCTGTCTTCTCTTTAGTCTGAACCTAGAAAAACATCCTTTCCCTCCCACCCCCAATTTTTACGAGCAATGAGTATTTTCCACACAGCTCTACCAACAGTCACTGAGCTTCTGAAAAACACAAGTGTGCGTGTGTGTGAGCACGCAAAATTACATCATTCCTCATGATGGATCTCTGAGCAAATTTGGGTGTGGGAGAGAAAAGAAAATGATTTTTTTAAAGAGCTAAAAGTGGCATATTTCTTCACAACTAGGGTAAAGCCAAACAAACAAAAATACTAAACACCAGCTGTCATGTACAGCTAACATTTGGGGTGGGGGGGAGGAATATAGTGTTGTGTGGGCTGAGGGTAAAAGATGCCTTGGGAAGATTCTATCTGTAAGCTACTAACTAGAGCTGCTATCGGCTACCAAAGCCTGCACACCATCAATGTCTATTTCTCCAGATTTCTGCAGTCACTCTACCCATCTTCTCCATTAACCTTTGAGGGGGTAGGCACCTCCTTTGACCATCACCCAGTCAGCACCTTAAATATCAGAGGAAAACACCTTTCCTTTGATATTTATACAGATAGGTATACAGTTTCATATATTCTCATTTGACATTTATGTACAGCTACATTATAGCTGTTCAGATAAATGTCAAATGAAAGGTTTCCTCATTTGACATTTTTTAATAGTATGCCTAAAAGCGTTGCGGTCAAATGAAGGATTGTGATTCATGTGACACTTAGAACCATATACCTGTCTCTCTACATGTGATGATGAAGGATAATGCTTTGCTAAACAGAAACTGGTATGATAGGAGGTAAGCATCTAACCAAATAACAACTGAAAAGTGTCAATACAATACAGCAATGCCAGTAAAAAAATGTATATGCATGTATAATATCCTAATCCTACCTATCAGAGATAATCCTACATATCATCTGTTCTGTACATCGATTCCTTCCTTAATTCCTGATCACTTTGCTACCTCTCTTCCTACATAATTAGCCATCGAAATGACTCATTTTAATAGTCTACAAATGTTTCTGCTTTTCATAGTATGAAACTTCTACTCTTCATAGTGATAGTAAACAGCAATTGACAAAGTAATCACTTTGTCTTTTCTTCCTTCAAAATATGCAATACCTGGCTTAGCTCCTACCATAGTATTAAGAAGAACTTCTGAGCTTTTCAGTTCTCTGTAAAACTAACTAAAGAAAGACAATTATTCCAGCTGTTCTTGTGGGCATTTTATTTAAGTACATGTGTCCACCTTTCCTGGCAGCTTGTCCAGTAAGGTTTGCATTCCATGGAGGAAAAAAGAACAGGAATACTTGTGGCATCT
This sequence comes from Trachemys scripta elegans, assembly GCF_013100865.1. NCBI lineage: Eukaryota > Metazoa > Chordata > Testudines > Emydidae > Trachemys > Trachemys scripta. The sequence continues at coordinate 88,767,402 of NC_048301.1, forward strand.
TAGAGACTAACAAATTTATTAGAGCATAAGCTTTCATGGGCTACAGCCCACTTCTTCGGATGCATATAAAGTGAAACGTATATTGAGGAGATATATATACACACATACAGAGAGCATGAACAGGTGGGAGTTGTCTTACCAACTCTGAGAGGCCAATTAAGTAAGAGAAAAAAAACTTTTGAAGTGATAATCAAGATAGCTCAGTACAGACAGTTTGATAAGAAGTGTGAGAATACTTACAAGGGGAGATAGATTCAATGTTTGTAATGGCTCAGCCATTCCCAGTCCTTATTCAATCCTGAGTTGATTGTATCTAGTTTGCATATCAATTCCAGCTCAGCAGTCTCTCGTTGGAGTCTGTTTTTGAAGTTTTTCTGTTGTAAGATAGCCATCCGCAGGTCTGTCATTGAATGGCCAGACAGGTTAAAGTGTTCTCCCACTGGTTTGTGAGTATTAGGATTCCTGATGTCAGATTTGTGTCCATTAATTCTTTTGCGTGGAGACTGTCCGGTTTGGCCAATGTACATGGCAGAGGGGCATTGCTGGCACATGATGGCATATATCACATTGGTAGATGTGCAGGTGAACGAGCCCCTGATGGTATGGCTCATGTGATTAGGCCCTATGATGATGTCACTTGAATAGATATGTGGACAGAGTTGGCATCGGGCTTTGTTACAAGGATAGGTTCCTGGGTCAGTGTTTTTGTTCAGTGATGTGTGGTTGCTGGTGAGTATTTGCTTTAGGTTGGGGGGGTTGTCTGTAAGCGAGGACAGGTCTGTCTCCCAAGATCTGTGAGAGTAAAGGATCATCTTTCAGGATAGGTTGTAGATCTCTGATGATGTGCTGGAGAGGTTTTAGTTGGGGGCTGAAGGTGACAGCTAGTGGTGTTCTGTTATTTTCTTTGTTGGGCCTGTCTTGTAGGAGGTGACTTCTGGGTACTCGTCTGGCTCTGTCAATCTGTTTTTTCACTTCAGCAGGTGGGTATTGTAGTTTTAAGAATGCTTGATAGAGATCTTGTAGGTGCTTGTCTCTATCTGAGGGATTGGAGCAAATGCGGTTATATCTTAGAGCTTGGCTGTAGACAATGGATCGTGTGGTGTGTCGACAACTCCTACCTGTTCATGCTCTCTATGTGTGTATATATATCTCATCAATATACGTTTCACTCTATATGCATCCGAAGAAGTGGGCTGTAGCCCATGAAAGCTTATGCTATAATAAATTTGCTAGTCTCTAAGGTGCCACAAGTACTCCTGTTCTTTTTGCGGATACAGACTAACACGGCTGCTACTCTGATTCCATGGAGGGTTTCTGTGTTGGCTGAAATTCCTTCTTCTGTACTTCCTCCCAATGTCTCTACCAAAATGATGCCCAACAGAGCCTCTTATGCCTCTCCCCTGACTTCCATTAACCATAACTGAAAATGCCCCTGGACCTTTCTATCTCATGTTTGATTTTATACACTAACCGCTCTATGCAATTGCAATTGGATAAGGCCTGATTTTGACTGGCGCTTCATGCTAACCACCCTGTATGGTTGCGGTTTTACACCCACAATTCTGTATGGACACACATAATGTAGTTTTGATGTGTAACTGTGCTACTGCACCCACTGAAATCTCTGTTTGTAAGGAAAACATTGAAATGCAGGCAGACATGGAGGAGAGAGTCAAAATTTCAGGCTGGCAGCCTGAAGAGCTGAATGGTAGCTGAAAAATGGCACTGTAGTGCTTTTACGTAGCACTTTATATACAAATATTATGGATATTTGTGTGATTATTTATACAGGACCCTGAAGATGAGATCGGAATTTGACCGATTAGTTTTAAAAATAGGCAAATAGTTTTAAACCCATTCTTTGATAATTATATAAAAAAGATTTCTTTCACTTTAAATAATAATTTCAAAGCTGAATCATATAACATCTTGAGATGGGCTAAACTCCTACTATTGACATTTGTAGTTGGTTCATGAACAGGAGTTTCACCCATCACGAATCTTTAGTTATACTGGCTCATTGTTACAGTTTATCAGCTGGGACCTACCAGATTATTTAAAACAGAAGGAAAATCTGTGTACTGTGGAGCTGTTACATCATTATGATGTACGTTCCAGTGAACGGTGACATACCAGGGTATCAAACAGTGAAGCATGGCATTAGGAAATGTAGCAGTTTTCCCATTGGAAACAATCACAGTCATATCAGCTCCTATTCTTGTTCTTGAATGCAGAATTGTAGGTGGGAAGGGAGTATCTTATATTTTTGGGCCCTCATATTTGACAACTATTCTCCAATTCTTTTTTATTAAATAAGACACAATGTTGTTATTTTGGTGCAGTCTCTGTGTAACACAGTGGTTCTTAACCGATTTACCATTATGGGCTGCATATTAATGATCTGGATGATGGGATGGATTGCACCCTCAGCAAGTTCGCAGATGACATTAAGTTGGGGGGAGAGATAGATATGCTGGAGGGTAGGGATGGGGTCCAGAGTGACCTAGACAAATTGCAGGATTGGGCCAAAAGAAATCTGATGAGATTCAGCAAGAACAAGTGTAGAGTCCTGCACTTAGGACAGAAGAATCCCATGCACTGCTACAGCCTGGGGATCAACTGGCTAAGCAGCAGTTCTGCAAAAAAGGACCTGGGGATTACAGTGGACAAGAAGCTGGATATGAGTCAACAGTGTGCTCTTGTTGTCAAGAATGCTAACGGCATATTGGGCTGCATTAATAGGAGCGTTGCCAGCAGATCGAGGGAAGTGATTATTCCCCTCTATTCGGCACTGGTGAGGCCACATCTGGAGAATTGAGTCCAGTTTTGGGCCCCCCACTACAGAAAGGTTGTGGACAAATTGGAGAGAGTCCAGCAGAGGGCAATGAAAATGATTAGGTGGCTGGGGAACACGACTTATGAGGAGAGGCTGGGGGAACTGGGCTTATTTAGTCTGCAGAAGAGAAGAATGAGGGGGGATTTGATAGCAGCCTTCAACTACTTGAAGGGGGGTTTCAAAGAGGATTGAGCTAGGCTGTTCTCAGTGGTGGAAGATGATAGAACAAGAAGCAATGGTCTCAAGTTGCAGTGGGGGCAGATCTAGGTTGGATATTAGGAAACACTATTTCAGTAGGAGGGTGGTGAAGCACTGGAATGGGTTACCTAGGGAGGTGGTTGAATCTCCATCCTTAGAGGTTTTTAAGGCCTTGCTTGACAAAGCCCTGGCTGGGATGATTTAGTTGGGGTTGGTCCTGCTTTGAGCAGGGAGTTGGACTAGATGACCTCCCGAGGTCTCTTCCAACCCTTATCTTCTATAACTCTATGATTCTATGATATGCAGCTCTCTGTTATGTGGGCCGCATCCATTGAGCTAGGCTGTTCTCAGTGGTGGAAGATGATAGAACAAGAAGCAATGGTCTCAAGTTGCAGTGGGGGCAGATCTAGGTTGGATATTAGGAAACACTATTTCAGTAGGAGGGTGGTGAAGCACTGGAATGGGTTACCTAGGGAGGTGGTTGAATCTCCATCCTTAGAGGTTTTTAAGGCCTTGCTTGACAAAGCCTTGGCTGGGATGATTTAGTTGGGGTTGGTCCTGCTTTGAGCAAGGAGTTGGACTAGATGACCTCCCGAGGTCTCTTCCAACCCTTATCTTCTATAACTCTATGATTCTATGATATGCAGCTCTCTGTTATGTGGGCTGCATCCATACAATATATATATATGGCCCTGTATGGGCCTGAGGATATCACATGGACCACAGCTGTGTGCTGATTGGGCCACAAGCAGCCTGCAGGTCACAGGTTTAGAACCACTGGTCTAAAGAAAGTTATAATGAAGATTAAGGACTGATTCACCTCTGTGTCACTCTAGTTTCCACCAATGGAGTTATGCCAACATAAAACTGGAGTAATGCAGAGGCAATTCCGGTCCTAAGGTCCCAAGTCCTTACAAGCATGAGTAGTCTTATTGAGGCTTAAAACATGCTTCAGCTCCTGGATGAATCCAAGCAAAGTGTCTCCTTCCATTAAAAATAAATATACACTAAAAGGGCAGAAATACAGGAGCAAATTAAAGACAATTAGGAGCTAAATTCTGGATTTGGTTAATCTAAGCAAGTGTTTTGAATTCAGTGGGGTTATGCATGTGTAATTATGATCAGGCTCTGGCCCTTAATGCAGACTATTAGAGGTGGGCCTGATAGCACCATTTATTATTGTTTGTCTGACAGTTCCCATTATAAAACCCTGTTTTCAGTTGCTTATAATTTTGCTAAACTTTAACCATTTGAGCTGAAATTTTCAGCCATTGGTCTTGGTGTCTGCCTCAGGCTGAAATATTTTTGGAAATTCTCAGCCTAAAATGGTTCAGCCATTTCTGAGAACAAGGTTAGAGACAAATATATTGCTTTGCCCATGCTAGAAGCTTCTGTTGCCCTTTTCTTTGAGAAGTTCTAATGTGCCCATGCTTTGGAGAATGGACTTGACATTTTTCTGGGTGGGGCCTTTGTGTCAGAATGCCTTTTGCCATAGCTGTGAAAATCTGTCCAAATTTGGCCAAGTTATAAACATCTGAAGAAAAAATCACGGTTCCCACATGCTCAGTAGAGACTTGCTAGAGTTTAGCATCTAAAATCACTGAAGAGTCCATCCAAACTGAACGTTCTCCAGCCTAGAACTGAATACAACGTTCCCTGAAGTTACTGCTAAGGAACATGCCAGGACCAGGCACCAGAATTGAAAAGAAGAGAGACTTTCTTCCACTCTGAATGCCTCCCCAGGCACTGTGGAGTAGGAAGCAGCTTGATTTAAGGCAGAGGGGACAAGAGTCAGTCTTGTGGAGTGGTGGCAGAGTGGAGTATATTGGGATAAGGAGCCTTTGGAGAAGGCTGGGGGAAAGTAAATTTTGGCATTGAGGATACTAGGATTAGCTGGGCAAGGAGACTAGTACTGGGTGCTGGGGGAGACTGAGACTAGGCGCCGGAAGGGGCTGAGTGTACTGGGACTAGTTGGGCAAAAGGAGACTGGTACTGGGATCTGGGATCTGGTGGGAAACTAGGACTGTCTGCAAAAGGAGACTGGGAGCCAGGGAGAGAAATGGGAGGAAGACTAAGAACAGTAGTTGGGAGACTGAGATCAGATTAGGATCTGGAGGAGGAGACTATGGGAGTCAGTTAGATGGTAGGAGGAAAGGCAGATCTGATGAGAAGCCACAAGGCAGGGGAGAACTGGGATTGGCTGGGCAAAGAGGGACAAGGAATGGGGGGTGGGCAACTGAAATTGGATGAAGCGCTTATGGAGGGAAAGTGAGATGAGGAGTCAGTGAAGACAGAGAACATTGGCAAGGTGGTGGTGGAGACCTGGAAGTCAAGGGGGAGAAGAGAGGCAGATTATTCGAGGAGCTGGCATTGGGGGGAACTGGGACTGGCTAGGGCAGGGATCGGCAATCTTTGGCACACGGCTCGCCAGGGTAAGCCCCCTGGTGGGCCGGGCCAGTTTGTTTACCTGCCGCATCCGCATATTTGCCCGATCGCGGCTCCCACTGTCCATGGTTTGCCGTTCCAGGCCAATGGGGGCTGCGAGAAGATGCGGCCAGCACATCCCTCGGCCCGCGCCGCTTCCCGCAGCCCCCATTGGCCTGGAATGGTGAACTCTGGCCAGTGGGAGCCACGATTGCCCAAACCTGTGGACATGGCAGGTAAACAAACTGGCCCAGCCCACCAGGAGGCTTACCCTGGCGGGCCTGTGATTTTGTGCCAAAGGTTGCTGATTCCTGGGCTAGGGAATGAGACTGGGATGAGAAGCCTGATGAGTGGAGACTGGGACTGGGTAGACAAGGAGACTGGGACTGGCATGAGTAGCCAAGGGTGGAGAAAAGTACTGGGCCAAGGACAGTTTTGAAGGGAAGGGCCAGACTTAAGGAGAATAGAGAGAAAAGGTTGTGCCCACTGAACCATATTTCCCTCCAGAGCCTGGAATGGAACCCAGGATTCCTCACTTTCACCATGCCTCTTCTGTGAGCAAATATCTTTGAGACCGCATGGGCAAAGTGTCTCACTGCTGGTCCACATAGGAGATGACAACTAACTACTCAGTTCAAGTGCCAGTGGTGTATCTAAAGGGTCCAACACTGATTATGACCCATGTGGATGTTAAAATGATGCCATTTCTGCTTTTTTTTCCAGATTGCTTTTTTAAAATTTACCCAGTAAATTGCACACATTAAACTACATTAAAATAATATTATGAAGGGTATAAAGTCAAGTACTCAAAAGTTAGGAAATGACAGAATTAAGATTTCATGAGCATCTTTAATTAAGCTCCTGTCTGCATATGATAGTCTTTAATTACATGATCATATACTATTTTTCCCACAAAAGCTTATGCTCCATACATCTGTTAGTCTATAAGGTGCCACAGGACTCTTTGTTGCTATACCCAGGAGAATTGGGTTTTTAGGGGAGAGATGGATGGGCTACAACAAAATCATCTGATAAGAGTCTGTGATCTCCTGTGGAGCTTGATCCAGAGGTCATTTGACAGAGGAGATTGGAAGGTTATAAAAGGGGAAAAGCTATTTCCCACCCATCCACCCCCACTTTTTTTTTTTGCACACCACTGTTTTATCAGCTCAAGCTAAGGAGCCCCATAAGGTGGAGGGAATCCTTGTTTTGCTGTCTACATACCAACTTGAACATAGGCAGCCCTCCCTCTCCGTCCCCAAAGAGAATCCTGAGTGAAAGGTGAGCTAGAATAAGGGACATTGCATTCAGGGTATTGTTTTCTAAATGCTCTGTATTCTTCTATGCTTTATCGATTAAGTAAAGAGTTCCTGTTGACTTAGAAACCTTTTGCTAAGCCTATATATGTTTGCTTCGGCTATCACACATCCCTGAAAAGGTAAACTTTATAAACCAGGGTCAGTGGGATTCTGAGGAATGAGCAAGTGCTGCAGGGGAGGCTTAAGGGAGATGGCGCTGGTTTCAAGGCCTAGGTAATTGGAATGTGTGGTCCCTGGCCCACCCAAGAGGAGTGTCAGAAATGAGGTTTACACCTTGATTGTATGCTTAGAGCATGTGAGATACAACATTTGAATCTCCTCCCAGTGGTCTGGTGAGTATTGAACGGGGGAAACTTGACCAGATCTGCAAAGTGTGTCCCTCATTTTCTGGGTGCCTGACTTGAGACCCTGTAGTTTGTCTTGCAGAAGTGCTGAGCCCTCCCAGCTGCAACTGAAATCAGAGAGAGCTGTACTTGGAATATGTAAAGTGTTATAATGCTTAGTGTGAAATACCAGGCCCTAGGCATCTTAATTTGGGCACACAAAATTAGTGGATATTTTGACCTTAATATCTCTGTGCCAGTATATTCCACATACTTGCATTGTAGCATTTAGTTGCCTAAATAATGGAAAGAATGGTGGAGAGGAGTCACAAGGTACTGGGAAGTCTAAGCACCATGCTCTGCCTCATGCTGTGTGCACTGGTGCCTGTAAACGTCTCTTGTCTAACTCCAGTGTGATTCTCAAAGCAGGGGAGGACAGGCTTCATCAGCCTAATTTGCATGCAGGGCTCAATCCAGTAGGTGTGCTCAAAGGCTGCCTACTAGATCACATGCCATTCAAAATCCAGCAGGAGGAGGCAATGGTGCCCATCTTAAAACTTTTAACCCAGTGGTTAGAGTACTCTCCTGGTATGTGGAAGACTGACATTCAATTCCCCCCTCTGCCTTTTGGGGAGAAAGAATTTGAACATGTCAAAGGAGAGTGCTCTAACCACTGATTTATGAGATATGCTAATGTGAGGTTCCCGCAATCTCTCCTGTTGAATAATAGAGAGAGACTGTCATCCAGTGGTTAGGGCACTCACCTGGGAGGTGAGAGACTCAGGGTCCAGTTCCCCTAGCTCCAGCCACACTTCCATTATTTATCCACAGTGGAACAGCTTCAATGGGAGAGACTGAGAGAACTCTGCATCAGAATATCTCATAGCTGAGTGGTTAGAGCACTTTCTGGAGTGGTGCAAGAATCCCTATTCAAATCCTTTCTCCCCCTGTGGCAGAGGAAGGAATTGAAGCTAGGTTTCCCACATCCAAGACAAATGCTCTGACCACTGGGCTAAAATTTATAAGGTGGGCACAGGCACCACTTCCTCTTCCTGCTTCTCCTCTGGTCATTTATGTATGGAGTGAGGCAGCTGCAAGAAACTATTTAGGCACCGAAACTGCCTGACTGCAGGAAAGGGTCTTCCATTCGTGGATTGCTAAACAGGGGTAGGTGCCGCCCTGCAGCCTAGACTTCAGTGCCTGGCTCGAAGAGAGGGGTGGGATTTAAGACACACCCTTCTTTCTAGCCTTTGCCATTGGCTAATTTACACAACTCCCTGCCTAGCATGCTGGCTTTTGTGGATTGCAGTTTAAGATATTTATCTCTACCCATTCATTGTATAGGGGCCTAGGCACCTAACTCAGGCTTTGTGGATTGTAGTGTTGGTCCTGTGATTTTGTAGGTGCTTAAAAGTTAGACACTAAGACGCTTAGTGTTGCAACACCTAAGTCCCTTTGTGAATCCGAGACATAGTTTTTTGTTTGGAGGATTATGTGTGCCTGCAGACTTGCCTAACTTGGGCAGGCTAATTCTGCTGGATAGGCTAGAATCAACCAGAAATTGGGTGGGGCAGGCACTAGGCATGCTTTTTAGAGGCAGCACTGGGACACTACACTGCTAAAAATAGGGACATGGGAGGCACTGCTTAGGCATCCAGAGAGCTGTGTAGGGTATGTACCCAAGGGTTCTGGCATGTAGACCATGCTACTTGCCTAAAACATGCCTCACCATCCAGACGGCTGTTTATACCTGTGTTAACTGGGTGTGTAGTGTCTGTACTTTAAGCACCACTGTAAGTGTAGACATACCTTTAGTCTGGGAATTTTAAAGGAAGAAAGCACTCAACTCCCATTGAATTTCAGGGGATTTAACCATCTAGCTCCCTTAGGCTCCTTTGAAAATCCCTGATTTAAGGAAAATAAACTACATTTCAGTGACGGAAATAATCAGTGCTTTGCTGGCTTCCATGCTGAAAGTGTACTCTTTGGGGACCTGACCCCTCAGTTCACCTATGTGTGAAACAGCCAGTTAATGGGAGTTCTGCACATACAGACAGCTTGCAAAATCAGGCCTATAGTCTGAAAAAAGTAGCTAGTCCCAATAAAAATGATGCCCTTAAGAGAGGAATAACAGTCCAAAGTCTACCTGGACAATACTGTGAATTATTCAGTGTGGTCCTGTTGAGAAATCTTCTTGTAAAACAAAAATCAAGCTCACTTGAATAGAAAAATACTGTTTAAAAATAAATGGATGATATATCTGGAGAACAAATCAAAAATGTATAAGGAGGAGAGAGGATTCATTACACAGAGGGCCAAATGGCAGTTTTCAATGTGGAAAATTCTAAAGCAAGATACTGATCCTAAAATTGGATCCAAACAGGAAGATTTCTAGGCCATTGTAGAGCCACATTGACTCTAATTATTATATTATCACATTAAAGTCATGAGACCCCCCAACAAAGATCAGAGCCGACTTTTATTTGGTGCTGTGTAAATGCATAGTTACAATCTGAATAGACAAGACAGACGGGATGGGAGAAAGGCAGTATTTTCTCCATTTTACAGATAGGGAACTGAATCACAGACAGCAGCAACTTACCCCAGGGCACAAAGAAAATTGGTGGTAGGGGCATAAATTGAACCCAGATATACTGAGGTTCAATTACAGGCCTATCCATCCTCTTACTCCAGAATGTTCACTAGAGCTCACAAAGACACATCCTGGATGGCCCCAGCTGCAAGATCAGGGCCCAAAATTGAAAACATTGGGCCTCATTTTCCTGTGACTCTCTAAATGTAAAAGATAAAAAGTGATCTGTATTGCAAATCACAAAACAAATTTCCCTCTTGTCCTCACATGCATGCAGTTATTGTACAGCCGTAGATCAGGAAAGTAATATTATTTGCCCTGTTAACCTGGGGAAAAAATCCCAAACTTATTCACAAACTTGGGGTTTTATAGCTTACCATAGTTGAATGATATGGCACAATTTTACTAGAGGAGCTATGTTCATCCCTTGTGCAGCTATACCGATTTCACTAGGGATAAATATAGCCACTCCTATATGAATTATTTATCATGATCATAGACATTTATTTGGTGCCCATCAATAGAGTATCTGGATGCTTTAATAATCTTAAAGCTTTCCATGTGAGATTAAAAACTGTGCTCCCTCTGCTGAATGACTTAGCTAGAAAACCAGTGTTCAGTCAGTTGAGAAGCCCTGAGTTACTATTCTGTTTAACAAATTCAGCAATTTTTCTGAAACATTTGCAATTTCTGAATCTACCCACAAATATTATAACCTGTTCCCCAAAGTTAGCTTTAATGACCCCTCATTCATCATTTTAATTGTACATGTAGTTATCTAACCAAACCTTGTAAATTAGATGCCAGGTATAAAATTGTTAACCTTTCACATAATTGTTTAGCCTGGTGCAACAATTGACAATGCTTCTCAGGATTCACTAGTTTAAGATCTAGAAAATCTCAATTTAAGAAGATTTGTGAGTTTGCTTGAACGGAGTCCTTCTCAGAGCTGCTTAGTCATTTTTTTCTTTTTTCTCACTGTAGTTTTTCAAAACTTTCTCAATTTTTGAAATGTTACAGATTGGCAAAAGGGGGCGGGGAGTGAAGGGGAGGGTGAGCAGCCCTGGATGCAATTTCTCAGTTGGAAACAAGGAAAAAAACAATATAAAAAAATTTAGTTCATTGACTTTTTTAAAAAGATATTTCATGAAATCTTTGAAAAATCATCCATATTAACCCCTGCAGAATGGAAGTATTTTGAAATTTAGAATTTGTTTGCTATCTCTATATTTTTTCAACTAGGAAATGTTAGCCTGTCTGCAACACAGTCATACATATGGGAACACCTCAGTATATATGGAAATAAATTTAACCTTTTCTATAATCTATGCAGTTTCTGCAAAAGCTATACTTTGTGCTCTGGGGAAAGAGGAGGTGGAGACAGTCTCTGGAATATGAAGAGTTTAAAATCTCTCCCAGAAACAACAGATAACAAGGTGGCCACTGTCAAATTTTGGTTTTGTATGATTTTATATATGGGGAGGGTTCACCAGTCTCAACTCTAGTAGAAAATTCACTTCTGCTCAGATTTTTTAGTGATCTATAATCCTCAATGATAAGATTAGAAGCACCTGTTATTTACCATGAGACAATTTAGAAGAAAACTACACAATACGCTTTCCATAAATATGGAAAGTATGAAAAGATTAATATATGTTTGAGACTGCTATAGCTGGAGTTAGGGTCTAGTACAGCTCCCATTGACACAAAGAGTAAAAACCCCATGGAAATTGGATTGGGTCCTTAATGTGTAAAAAGGAAATAATTTGAAGACTTACAAGAAGAAACTAGTGAGAAATACATGACAAGAATGTTGCTATTTGTCACTTAATTTAATAGACTTTAAATCCAGAATAGACTATTATGATTATCTAATGACTTCCTGCGCATCACAGGTTAGATTATAAACTGCATCAAATGCATAGCTTCTGTTTGAGCTATAGCAGGGGTTGGCAACGTTCGGCATGTGGCTCGCCAGGGTAAGCACCCTAGCGGGCGGGGCCAGTTTATTTACCAGCTGACGCGGCAGGTTCGGCTGATCATGGCCCCCACTGGCTGCGATTCGCTATCCCAGGCCAATGGGGGTGGCGGGAAGCCGCGGCCAGCACATCCCTCAGCCCGCGCCGCTTCCCGCCGCCCCCATTGGCCCGGGACAGCGAACCGCGGCAAGTGGGGGCCGCGATCGGCCGAACCTGCTGAGTCAGCAGGTAAATAAACTGGCCCGGCCCGCTAGGGTGCTTACCCTGGCGAGCTGCGTGCCGAACGTTGCCGACCCCTGAACTATAGCATATCTTTTTTAGAAAGATATACAGTCTTGATTTAGATGACATGTGATGGAGAATGCACCAGATTCCTAGGTAGAATGTTCCAATAATTAATTACCTTCACTCTTAAAATGTTGCACTTTTTTCTATTCTGAATTTGTCTAGCTTCAGCTTCCAACCACTGGATTTTGTTATGTCTTTTTCTCATAGATTAAAGAGCCATCTACTCTCAAAAGTGTCTTCCCAATGTGGGTACTCATAGACTGTGATGAAGCCACCTCTTAGTCTTCTTTTGAATGAACGAAATAGATTGAGCTTCTTAAACCTCACTATAAGGCATGATTTTTTCAGATTTCAGATCAATCTTGTAGCTCTCTTCTGAACCCCAATTTTTCAACACCCATTTTGAAGTGTGGATGTTAGAACTGAGCACAGTATTCCAGCAGTGGTCTTACTAATGCCATATACCTAGGGAATACCACTTCCTTGCTCCAACGTTCTTATATATCAGAGGATCATAAATGCCCATTTAGCTATGGCATTGCATTTAGAGCTTGTGTTCAACTGGTTATCTACTGTTATCCCTAAATCTTTTTCAGTGTCATTGCATTACAGAATACAATCTTCCCATCTTGTCTGGCCTAAGTTTTTTTTCCTAGATGTATGACCTTCATTTGGCTTTATCAAAATGCATGTTGTTCAAATGAGTCCACCTTACCAAGCAATCCAGGTCAATCTGTGGGTTTGTCTAGATGAACAGATAGTGCGTGACACAACAGTGTGCTGTAGATTTACATCCTGGTTTGCCACACACTAATTAGGTGTGAACCCTTCTATAGTGCACTAGCAGTTCCCTCGTGCACATTTACCTACTCTGATGTCCTGTATCAGTTAACCCATCTCCAATCCATTTAGTCTGGGCTACAGTGATTTCTTGTTTAGTGCTTTTTTTGTTTTCTTTTTTTCCTTTTTTTTTTTTTGTTACTGAATCCTACTGGCTATAGATTATTTGTTTGTTTTTCATTAATAGCTTTAGCTTCCTTTATCAATTGTCTGCATTTCCTAAGTGCTGATTTCCACTCACTATCAGCTTCCCTATTTTTTTGTATGCTATTTTATAAATTATTTTAATTGATGTTTTCACCTCTCTTAACCAGGATAGAATTTTTACCCAAAGAAGCACTCTTTTATGATTGTGCAATTGTTTTTGGACATCTATTACAACATTTCTAAACAATTCCAAATTATCATTATTCAGAATTTTTTTATGGAGTGGGTCTCAAGCTGTGGTCTGTAGTTCAGCAGTATACCATGGAACATTTGTTACTAGTGTATACAGAACCAGGAACTCACATGTGGTTGGCTTCCTGATTGTTTTCAGCTGTTTTTACAAATGTCCAGAATCTTCAATGCACAGAAAATCACATTGGAAACAAAATAAGAAGCTAGCAAAACTGCTACCTTTAGGGGATACTGCTACATATGAGAGCGAGTGAGGAAACAAAAGTCCTTCCCAGGTACTAGAACCACCAGCAAGACTGTATCAGTAGGAGCTGCCAGCAGAAGAGAGAGATGCAAAAAGAAGAAAACGAGGAGGTTGGAAAACATATCCAGGGGAAGAGCTGGAAAGGGGAACTAGGCAGCTGGACATCCTGTATATGGGGAAGGGAGAATCAGATGGTAGGGCAGCATGTCCTTAAGAACAAGAATAGGAGGAGGACCAGGTGATGACTTCCAAAGTTATTGAATATCTTATCAACTGAGATTAGTTGGCATAGATTACTTGGCAAATACTTTCAAGAAGTGGAAACCTTGAGAGATCAAGATCAGTTCATGAAAAGACAAAAGGGCTAATTGTGCTGGACAATTTGTTTGGAATGCATAATTTGACCAACCTAAAACTGAGTCAAACATAACTTACTTTTATTTATTACAACATTGAGCTTTCAAACTTCAATACCAATAAGGCAATTCCAAATCAATCCAAACTAATAAGACCCCTTGACAGCAAGAATAAAAATGTCTCTGTACTAGGCATTAGTGCATAGTGAGGGGAATCTCTAGACCTCCAAAGAGAAGAGATTAAACTTAATTATGAAAATCTTTAGAAAGAAAGGATGAATGGAAGGTATTTTACAGAGCTTACTAAACCTTACAAGAGGGATATGACAGTGACACATATTAGACTGTTTAAAATCAATCAGCTTCAAAGCCCTACATGTAAATAATGCTATGGCCAAGAGACAGACTTATAAAAGCCTGACACTAATCCTGCTGTCATTCTGCTCCCACTGATGGTGTTCAGCACTTCATAGGATTGGATTCTTGGCCCTATTCTTGGGCCTTTGCTCCCCCCTTCCACTGCCCCTTGCAGTGATGAGAAAACAAGTATCAAATGGGACAGAGAAGCCCAAAAGGAGCTGAAGGAAGGTCCATAGGTCCATTTCATACCACTCCATGTGTTTAGGACTCATGGCCCTGGGAGAGAGTGTTGAAGTGGGGTTAGCGTCAATTTACACAATATGTTCCCATATCAAAGGTGCAAAAGTACCACTTCTGATGTGCTGCAAGTGTCATTTGCCACCACGGAGGAAGAATGAGATGCATCAAGTGGAACATGGATGGCTGGTGGCAACACAATTCCTGGGTAAACCATGCTACCAAAAGCAGGAGAAGCCCTTCGGAGCTGGAGACTTTTCCCCTGGATCCTTTGGTTTGGAAGCTGCATTTTGAATCTATTTTCCAATCCATCATGAAGCTTCCTGCTCAGGGATAATTTGGTGAAGACTTCAGAAGGTGAAACTTTTTTTTTAATCCTCTGTCCCTCCCATAGGTCTTACCTTTAGATGATAAACTTCAGGCCTCTGAATTTAAGGGCATATAAACTACAGTAGGTGAAATGGGATGAAATTAGAGGAGGATAGGTTTGATGTCTCTAAAAGTTTCCTACTGGAGAAATTTATAGACTATTGAAAAGAAAGTGATGGAGAAAGCACTAGAGAATATAGGGATTAATACTGCATTGTCAGTTGAGTTACAATGTTGTAAAATTTGAGAGATCAGAATTAGGCTCATGGTTCTCATTGACTTCAAAGGGAGCTAACTGAGGGCAGAATTATGGACCTTTTCTACAGAACCTGCTTTCTTAAAGCTGCCTTTATTCTACAAGTAGAGTTAGGCTTCTATTTGATGGAAGTTGCATACAAGGGAGAAAACCCCTTTTAATGGAAATGTTACAACACCCATAAATATAATGGTGCAAACTCTAGAAAAGAAAGAGCAACACAAATTCTCTTGCATGAGATCATGTTGTAATCCAAATATTACACTTCTATTTTACATTACGTTAATTGCAATTTGTAAAGCAAACACAGATGGAAGAAGATTATATTTGCTTTTTCATATCACTAAATGCTGAATTATACTATTAATAAAAATGAGTTCTTTTGATCTACTTGCAGGAGTGCTAAAATATGTTTGGAGAAAAATGCTGAAACAATTAAAATTGCAGCTTTTAGATACTCTTGATTATTCACAGCAGTCTTAAAAAATATTACCGATAGTACATTAGCTATACACTCTCATGTAATTAAGATTGCTGTTTTAAAATGTGCAACTGTTTTTAGGCATCAGGGAATCAAGATAAAACATTTAAATGTAAATCTTTATAAAATAACAAAACTCTTCTATAGAAATTTTTTGGGCTAAATGACACCTTCAGTGACCATTGAAAAGAATGTTTAGCCTATACATTTCTTAGTCTGGGAGCATAATGTAGTAAAATCTCATTTTGTGGGTAAGTTAGCGATAGAAAGGTAAGGGAGGTATCATTTGATTTGGGAATATATTTTCAATGATGTCACCAACTGTGGCATGGCGGGAGTCTTGCGGCCCCCTTCCCACCTGGATCCCATTTTTAGGTCCTCTGGTTGGTGGAAATTTTGATAATATAGTTTTGCAGGAAATGGGTCAAGTTGGATATAATTGAAAAGCCTTTTCTCCCATATACCCAGTGGTACCAAACATGACAAACCTAGAACAATTATGCAGATATATATTCAAGAAAATGTTAAAAATCATTTTTTTAAATTATACTTTAACACATGGATGCATTGCTTACATAAAAAAGACTTTGATAAATAAATGTTTTCAGTCCTACATGTCAAGGCTGACTTCCTTAGTATTAGCCAAGCTCAAAGTCATCTTCAGCTTCCTCTCAATCTAGGGAACTACCAGATGTGTTGTCACACTGATCCTCATCCATGCTGTACTCACACATCTCTGTACAAGGCAGGCAGCTGGCCAGACATTTGCAGGGTGCTGAGCATCTTTTGATTGATTTGGAAGTACATTGTATTTCACGCATAACTGGCGTGACTGGTCCATCCTCCAAAACCTATCCATGCCTGATAGGGGAGTAGTCTTGGATGTGCTCAATCATCCCAGAGCCATTCTGTGGCTTAATAATTTGCTTTCTTGATAGTAGATATAAATGCACCATTTGCTGGTTGAAATTTTTCTCTATTTGTCTGCTTCTTAGAAAACATCAACCATCTTCTTAGAAAACATCTGCAAATGTTGTAATGTTGGTCTTCCAATGGTAAACTTGGCATAAGAATGCTTCCAGTGTATGTATAAACTCATCAATGACTGTCTCAGTCATTCCGAGCACCTTCAGAATGAGCAGAGAGTCTTTGGAGGCTGAATCAAATGCCTTCTAGAAAGGTAACTTCCAGCTAACCTTCCAATAGTGTCACATCATGAAAGGGTGTGGAATCCTGGCAGTGCAACAGCTTTTAATTATCTATGTGATAGGAACACATCAATGAGTACAGCAGTTCTATTTTACAGCGGCGACCACAAAAACAGAATCTAGTGGAAGTCTAATGTCTCACAGAGAGCACTAGAATATCTGGCTTGTGCCAAAATCAGAGTTTAGTAGCACCTTTCTCTGTGGCATTGATGGTATGCAAGATAATTTGTGCCAGCCTCTTCATGGGAAGAATGAAGAAACTCCATGGAACACTGCAAGTGAGCAGCTTCATTACGCCACGTGACTATGAAATTCTTTGAGCAATTCTTCTCTGGAGCATTTTTCTCGCAAGGTATGCAGTTAACTTGTCATTTGGGCTATTATGAGACAGTAGCTTCTTCATTGTGACATGAGAGATGTTTATAAAATCAGTGATTTTTGAATTGGATAGGTGCAATACAATATGCACCTTAAATGTAATATTTTAAATGAATTCCTCTGCATCCATGAGAAACACGAAGTGGTCTTCATCATAGGTCCAGTATTTTCTCGGTAGCCTCATAATAAAGTGTTCAGCCAAATCTTGGCTGGTGTTAACAATTCTTCGTTTGTTTAGAGCTTGTACATCAGCCATACCATCTATGATGGCCTTGCTTTTCATAGAGTCACGTCTTAAGGATATGCACTGAGATTCATTTCTGGAGATAGGATTGCTAAACACTACATCCATATCCCACAGTTCCTCTTCAATGAGTGCTTTGAAGAGGAATAGGTGCTCAGCAAAAAGATTCTTAATCAAATGCATATTTCTCTGTACTTAGACTCTGCATTGGCTATTGCCACCATTTTCCTATCCATTAGAGCCTCTGTGAGGGAATTTAGAACTCAACAGAGTCACACAGTTTGCAATAGTAAAATCAGTATTTGTGCTTTTATCTTTTGATGCAATATGTTACATACATTATTGGCGTGGCATATCACATTGAGTGTTTTGTCATATGTGTGAACGTCTTTTGGCTCAATGCACCCAATTAAGTTTACTTTCAATGGAACATTCTCGCTAACAGTGATTGCTCACGTACAGTTTCTCACCTGTCTCCACTATGCTTAATGGATGCCTTCGGGCTTCTGGATTACTGCAGAAGAAACAGGTGTTCTGCTTAAAACTTGTGCCATGGAACCTGATATAAGGCAAGTCTCACCCACAGCTGACACTTGTCCCAGCATCTTCAATTTTTTCCTAATGTTCAATATACTTCCTCATGTCAAATTCAGTTTATGGGTGCACTTCTTATAGCATGTAAGATGCCACCAAGTGTTGTGTTTAACCAGGTCCTCCATAGTGGTATTTCCAGTGTTTCAGCTACTACTTGGTACTCTTTGCCTCCTCATTGATGCCTAAAATTGATCAAGACCAAAGTAAAAACAAGGATGTGTAACAAATTAATTTGGGATTGTAATTAATTGTTGTGTAATGTGTTATGTAACTATATGCATAACATTTGTGGATGGATTCCAGTAATTTCTGGCTGGATGCTGTTGTCTTAACCAGTGCCTCATTACAACACTTTTGGCATTATAAACAAAACTGATCATTAATACCACTGAACTGCTTCTTTTTTACTGATGGCAAAATAAAAAAAATTGGGTTTTATGTTCTGGGTACTCACTGAGTACTGTCAGTCGAGGGTCACAATTTAACTCTGTGAGGACTGCACGTTTGACCAAAACTTTGTTTTTTAAACATTTTCTTGTATATTTATCCACATAATTGTTCTAGGTTTTTCATGTTTGGTACCATTGTGTTCATGAGAGAAAGGTTTCATTCGAAAGTCCTAACTCGAACCATTTCCAATGAAAAGTATTATCAAAATTTCCACCTACCAGAGTACCTGGAGCCAGGGTGGGTGGATGGTGAGTCCCCTCCACTACACCATATTGGGTGACATCATTGAAATTACGATTCTGTTGTTTTTTCTGCATCAAATGATACTGCCTTACCTTTCTATCATTAACTTGCCCACAGAATTACTCATGCTCCCAGACTATCTAGAAAATTTTATTCTTAATTTCTTGTGGGGGCCTACAGTGAAGAAAAGGGCCCAGTATTAGGGGATTCAGCTTCTGCATGATCTGCATTCCAGGTCTTTTTGAAATGTTGAAGTGAGCATCAGATTCTCAGTTAGTATGAATTGCAATAGATTTCCATCTATATCAACTGCTGAGGATCTGGTCCATCTTCTTTACTTTAGGAATGTCCTATAAGTGTTTCCTATATCAAGTAATCATAGAATCATAGAACTGGAAGGGACCTCAAGAGGTCATCTAGTCCATTCCCCTGCACACAAGGCAGGACTAAGTATTATCTAGACCATCCCTGACAGGTGTTTGTCCAACCTGCTCTTAAAAATCCCCAATGACAGAGATTCCACCACCTCCTTAGGCAATTTATTCCAGTGCTTAACCACTCTGACAGCTAGGAAGTTTTTCCTAATGTTCAACCTAAACCGCTCTTGCTGCAATTTAAGCCCATTGCTTCTTGTCTTATCCTCAAAGATTAAGAACAATATTTCTCCCTCCTCGTAACAACCTTTTATGTACTTGAAAACTGTTATCATGTCCCCACTCAGTCTTCTCTTCTCCAGACTAAACAAAC
Organism: Trachemys scripta elegans; assembly: GCF_013100865.1. Classification (NCBI taxonomy): domain Eukaryota; kingdom Metazoa; phylum Chordata; order Testudines; family Emydidae; genus Trachemys; species Trachemys scripta. The sequence continues at coordinate 88,786,768 of NC_048301.1, forward strand.
CCAATTTTTTCAATCTTCCCTCATAGGTCATGTTTTCTAGACCTTTAATCATTTTTGTTGCTCTTCTCTGAACTTTCTCCAATTTGTCCACATCTTTCCTGAAATGTGGCGCCCATTACTGGACACAATACTCCAGTTGAGGCCTAATCAGCGCGGAGTAGAGCGTAATAAGTAATGGGCTGGGTAAGTGTGATCCCTGCCCTATATAGATGTAGGATAAAAATTCCAAAAGCACCCAAGTCCCATTCTTTAAAAGTGACTCAGACACTTAGGAGTTTAGGTTAATGGGACTTAGGCCTCTAAGCCACCTGGGGTGGGATCCACAAAGAGATTTAGGCTTGCAGTTCTGAGCACAATGGTGCCAGGAAAATAACAGGAACAAGCCTGCTGTCCACAAAGCTTAGACACCTCTCTTTCCCTATTTGTTGTATAAGAATGCAGTTCACAGAAGCTAGCCAGCAGGGTATGTGCTAAGTTACTCCCCCTATCTCAGCGCTAGGTGCCTAAGTCCTGGCTGTAGGGAGGTACCTCCCTTTGATTAGCAATCCACAACTGGATTGAGGGAATCCTGTTTCTTGAGGGAATGAATTGACAGAGAGAGTGACTGTAGCCCAGTGGTTAGGGCACCCATGTGGGAGGTGAAGACCCAGGGTCCAGTCCCCTGAGAGGCCACTTCACCTTGAATGGTCCCTTGAAATATGTGTTAACTACTTATGCTAAACAAATGTTCCATCTTTCATTTAGCTGTGACATTCTGAGTACATTTCCCAGACCTGAGGAAGAGCTCTGTGTAATCTTGAAAGCTAGTGTCTCTCACCAACAGAATTTGGTTCAATAAATGATATTCTCTGAGAGGGCATTTCTAAACTCAAAACTCCACTCAGAGAAAAGAGGGTGCATGGAAAAATCTCCCAACTGAGAAAGATGGGAAATACATGGCAAATGAATATACTAGAATTAGGCCAAAACGTGAATCAAACCTGAACGGCTTCCCACACAACTCCAGAAGCAAGTTCCATATTAGCCAAATCACCTAGACTTTTGTTTGCCACCGAGGTTTTGTGGCATCACAACCCAGCTCTTTGTTCAAACTCTGATGTTAACTCTGCTATACCCAATAATGAAACAATATTGGAGCCAAGCATCTGAAAAGTATCATCAGAGCTCTACAGCCAGCCCAAGCAAGTTATTCTCTCCTTTCATTCTTCTAAGCCCGATCCCATCTCATTAATATTCAGCAGTACATTTTGTGGGTAGGGGTTGTTTGTTTGGTAGCATCCACAATGAGCTAGATGCTGTACCAGCATAAAAGAAGGTGCATTCCTTCCACCAAAGAATATCATGTTAATAATCTAGAATGATTAACTTAGAATCATAGAATGTCAGGGTTGGAAGGGACCTCAGGAGGTCATCTAGTCCAACCCCCTGCTCAAAGCAGGACCAATCCCCAAACAGATTTTTGCTCCCTAAATGGCCCCCTAAAGGATTGAATTTACAACCCTAGGTTTAGCAGGCCCATGCTCAAACCACTGAGCTATCTCTTCCCCCTTACTTGGCTAAAGTAAAGACCAACTCAAGCTTTTCCTCTAAAACTCAAACTGAACTTTTATTGTGGTTTGAAAAAGTTTGGTAAACTTTAAGTTATTTTTTTCATTTCATTTTCATGTGCCTCTATTTCTGGGAAGCATGGATAGTGACTAATTAATATTCTGAAACAATTTTTCTACATTCGCAGAAGATACCTGTTTTTGCTGGTAAAAAGGTTTCAATTTTACCTTTGATCATGTAATGTGCTTTTGGCCCTTGCTAGAGCAAATCTTCCAGTGAGAAAGCTCCAGCCCCAACCTGATTTCTAGCCCATGAGGAAAAATCCTCTGATTGATTATTTTCCCCGCCTCCTGGGAAAGAGCAGCCACTCAGAGTTGCTGCAGGCATCAGGCAGAGCTCTCCCTCACATATCTCTCAGGTTCTGGGAGGAGTTTTTGGGTAGAGGGAGCAGCTGCCACCATTCTTACAGGAGGGGAGAGGGGAAAGGGAGCGGATAGGCTTCAGCAGCTCAGGAAGCTCCCTCTTCTCCTAAGGAAAAATAGCTCAGCTTGCTTTTTGCTCCCTGCCCCTCTCCATCTCTGCAACACCAGGTCTGGGAAGGAGGTGAAGAATCCCAGAAGCTGCTCCCTTCCCACAAGTTTGGGGGAAGGGGATAAAGAATCCCTGGAGATGGAGGAGCAGAGGTTCACCGAGGGGCAAGGGGCAGAGAGCAAAGTTGATGTGGAGGTTTCAGGTGTATAATTAATTGCTGGTCAGGAGAATGGGTAGATGTGGGGTTGGGGCCATAATTAATTAGATTATTGGGGTTTGGAGAGAAGGTAGAAGCTCTGTCTACACATGACAGCTAGCAAGCGCTCCTGGTGACGGGCAAAATCACTTTAATCTATAAAGGTAGGAGAGTTGGCAATATTGTATTTCTGCCCCACAAACATTTGCGATGGGCAAGATGACATTAAAAAATCCAAAACCAGACCCGCCCCCCCTCCCCACAAAAATCTGGCACTGTAACTTTTTCTTAATCTCTATTTTTGAGCCAATCCCATGATTTTTTGGAATCTGACTCAAGGTTTTTTAACATTTCGTCTTAATAATTCTGAAAGCATGATTCTGACACATCCATCTACTATTTAAATCTGACAATATTTTACATGTTTTCAGCAAACCAAAAAACTTGTTTGACCTGAAACTAAACATTTAATTTCAATTTCAAACTCTTCTAAAAGCTTTTGATTTTAATAAAATTGAATTAAATTCCAAAATTCATTCTAAAATTCCTAAAAGTTATTCCAAACCAAGAAAATCAATGTGTTTCTTTTCAAGAATGTTGAGACAAGTTTTTGACTTTTTTAGAATTTTTGGAGTTGTTTTTGGAATGAAGAATTTGGAAAAACTGACACAAATTCACAAACGTTTTAAGGTTGCTGATTCTGCATCTTTTACCCTGAAAATGTTGGTCAAAAATGTTACCCAGACTCTCAGAACAGTAATTTTAAGATGAATTTAGTTGAATATCCTCTTTTTAAACTGATAAAGCAGTCATGCATTTTTAATGAGGTAAGGAGATTTCTTGCTGTGCAAATGTGCCAAGATCTGTCAAAATGCAAATGATCTTTCTAAATAATAGAGAAAAATGACAGTTTTTTGTCTACATATCATTTGCTGAGACGGCTGATCCAGTGAACCACATACAATCAGGTTGAACTGAAGAGTCACAAGTGTCCAACCTCTGCACTGGGCATCTCTTTTATGACCATCTGTAATGCAGGAAGCATAGCATTGCTTCCAGGAGTTGCATTGTTTCACTATCTGGATTGTTTTAATCTCATTAGCATAACTCTTCCAATTTCCTGTTTGAATAACAAAGCTTTAAAAGATGTCACCTTTTCTCTTTATTCTTACCAAACTTTCATATCTGATAATATGAATGGAAAACAGGACATACATTTGGGCAACATAATTTTATCTAGAATAATCTTTGAAAGTAAAGGTGATTGTAGGTTTAACCACTGGTCAGTGTGTTAGCATTTTACAAGGTTACAGCTACCAGATGCAAAAGTTGGTCCTTTAGCTCAAACTGTAGTGATTCATTCTTTTTGCTCTGGAGGTCCCTACTTCAGCAGTTGGTCTCATCCAAGACGATGGTCATCACAAAAGTGGGAGATTATCCAGGAATTCACTATCGACTGAATTGTCTTTCATAAGTAAGATAGACTAATACCCTCCCCACTCTCACTACAATTTTTTGCACATAGGTAGCTCAAACATTTTGGAAGGTTCATAAGTGTTCAGTTAAGAAAAAATAATGAAAAACAGTTTATTGTGTTGTCTCTATAATGCCTTGTTCTAGATAGGAGTGGAATTGAAAGTGCTGAAATATTGCAAGGAAGGCTTTTTTCATGGCATATGTAACCACATTTTGAAAATCCCCCAAAATTGGAAAATGTGGTGAAACATCTGAACTTCTGGGTGCTTATCTGACACATGAACTCAAACTTCGGCGGTTTGTCCACACATAGTGATAGAAGAACCTCAAAAGATCAATTTCAACTGCGGTGTTTATCCAAACTTATCTGAATCTGGTTGGTCTGGAAAACAGGATGGATATTTATAAAATTATGCGGTCCTGTGAGATTTCCAGTGCTCCCTGGTGTCATCCAGGCCAAGTCTCTATCGCAATACTTTGATACTCCAGGTCCCCACTGAAAATAGGAGGAATAGAGTTGAACAGTTTTACTTATTTCCAAAACTTTACACAATATCTGAAGTTCAATATAGTTTGAGGTTTCTTTCTTCCCTTTTTATGCAAACTGGTTCCCCACACCTGCACTTTTTACTGTCATTTATTTTTAATCATGGTATGGTCAAGAGGTCCCAATTTAGAACACTGTACTACTACAAAAAAACATTATAGAATGGTACCTCCCTGAGGAAATTATTATCTAATGTTATCAGATCACTTAAAAAAAGAGCCTGTCGAATATATATTATCATTTTACTTTTTCATGTATTTGTCATATTTACAGGGGTTACTCTTAAGTGATCCCTAAAGTTAGAGTTCTAAAGCAAATATCTTTCTGATTTGAAGCAAAGCAGAAGCCAAAAACAAACAAACAAAAATCATGTCAAGTACCATGTTTGGTAATAATGATATAATATGAGCAAAAGTTTTAAGGAAAAGCATTTTAGTCAATATTGTATTTTTAATATTTGAATTCATGCCTTGATAGAGTGTAATAGATTACTGCTATGCAGACAGATTTAAGACATCTTTGGCTACTGTTTTTCTTTCATTTCCTATTTGTTGGAGCACAATTTTCATAAAAGCAATGATTTGACAAGCTGTAGCTGGGCTTTAACAGGTTGCTAGTATTGCTAAAAATGCAGTTACATTTCATGAAATATGCAGCAATTTCAGGCCAGTATTTACAGGAACTTTCTTCAAGAACACATTTTTTTTTAAAGATGTAAGGCTAACTTGTTTGACCAAGGAGCAGAGCTAATTGGTAATAAGGAATGCTGTTCATAATGTGCACACTCCAGGCGAAGTCAAGGGAGCAGCCTTACAAGTGTTAAATATAGTGCAAGCCCCCTATGGTTTTGTAATAAACCGAGCGCTGCCATCTTTTGTTGGAATAGACTAACTACAACTTTAAGTTGCCTTACTAAATTTCAGAATGCTGGAGGATCAGTTCAGATATGCGTATATTAATTTATATTAAGGATATGCCAAATTGATGACAGGCTAAACTGTTCTTTTGCACAGCACAAGAGGATGTTTGATGTACAAAACAAGGAGAGAGCAGATCTAAAAGAACATAATTATGGATTGCAGTAAGCACACCTACCAAATACACATTTTAATTGGAGGGCTGTGCTTTTATGAATGAAACCATTTCAAGGAAAATCCATGAGTACAAGAATGTTCTGGTTTGGGACAAAAGCATTGCATCCATATTTGACCTGTAAGCTGTTTGCAAGATTTTAAGACTGAAAAAGTACCAGCCATGCACACTTACAGGAATATAAACAAGGGAGAAGGGCAGGAGCGGCATTCCTACAAAAATCTGCATTTGACTACAGTTTCAAAAACATCATACAGGTATTATAAATAATTACCTCCTTGCTAGCATCAGTCTGCTGCCAGGGTCTCTCAAAGTTCCAAAGCACGTACATTTTCCTAAGAGAGTCATTTTGTGCAGCTGCCAGAATGCAGGGGAATTCTGATTGGTTGAACAGTTTTAGTTTTCATCCTCGTGGAATATTCCATTAGAGTTGAGAATCAAGGAAAAAATATCCCCTTTTTCAAAAAAAGTGAATATAAAGCATATAAAATTAATTACAGTAAAATTTTATGAGTTTTAAGTGTCCTCTCCTATTCACTGCATGTCATGGCTGTTTAAAAAGGAATATTGGTGAATGTTAACATAGAATATTAGAGATGGACTGAACTAGTTTAGCACAGGTATTTATGAAACTGAAAAACTCCATACTATAAAATAGATACCTAAGCCTCACTGCCCCCAGTGGAATAACTTGCTGGCTCAACACCTATGAACATTTTGTTTTTGTTTTGTATGCTACTTCTGCCTTGTTCATCTAGGTCTGTCTCTTTAGCTTTGTATTTGTTTCTGCCACTTTTTTAAATTGGTCAAACAAGGTTGCTAGGGTTACACTTGAGCACGCTACTGTCTCTCACTACAACTATATAACATACCATAGCTTGACCTCAGTAAAAGCAGGAGAAAAAAAGTTCTTGGATATTTATATATAATAAGGGCGTAGTTCTGAGAAGTCTTCCAACTGCTCTCCCTAGGGAAAAGCAGATTCACAGCTGGCAGTTCATGACTGTGGAGGATTCCCATGGCATGGGGTAAACCTAGCTTGTATAGAGTCATCATAACATTTCCTACACCACCTTCTGAGGACCTCCATTGTAGGGGGAAAGGTGCGTGGTGGGACTGTGACGTTGGTATCCTGAGACCTGGCCATCCCTTCTGGGGCTGTTGGCCTGGAGGCTACTCTGAACTACACTCAGGGCCGGCTTTAGGAAGTGTGGGACCCGATTCGAACAGTTTCGACGGGGCCCCGACAGGGATGACTAAAAAAAAAAAAACCACCTTAAAAAAAACACGTGGGGCTTGTACTCACCGGGCCGCACTCCTAGTCTTTGGCGGCGGGTCCTTCACTCGCTCCGGGTCTTCGGCGGCACTGAAGGACCCACCGCCAAAGTGCCACCAAAGACCCGGAGCGAGTGAAGGACCCGCTGCCAAAGACCTGGAGCGCCGCTGGGTGAATAAAAATTAAAAGGTGCCTCTAGCCAGGGAAGGGATTCTCTGCCACTTGCCCCCCACTCTGGGCGACCCTGCCACTGGGCGCGGGGCCCTCTTAAGCGCGGGGCCTGATTCGGGGGAATTGGTGGAATTGGCCTAAAGCCGGCCCTGACTACACTGAGACTGGGCTAGCACAGATCTAGCCCTAAAATCAGGGGCTGCAAACAAGTCCTTTTGTGCACCCCGGATGCACTGAGAACTCATTGGGCATAGCTGAGACTCTGGCCTCTACACCTTCGCTCCATGTTGTGTGTGCCCAAATCTCAGACAAACTCATCAACTTTTTGACTTTAAAGAGGGAAGAGGCGATTTAGGCACTCAGGGTTTAGGGAAAACAAAAATTCTTTCCCTCAGGCTGCTACTTTACCCTCACTTACAGTATCATCTGCAGCCCTTGTTCCCTCCCTCTGCATAGGATAATGGGGGGTTGGCTGAGAGATCCATGTAATTATGGATGCATCAACTCCAATCCTACCCTCAAGTGGTCCGCCCCACCACAATCCCACCCCTACTGCTGTCAGGGTAAATCACGGAGTGGCTGAAGCTGACCCCATATGTATGAGAGGTGTGGCTGGAGAAAAGAGGGCAGAGCCAGGGAGCTGCAATCTCTGACTCATCTCCATATACCAGAATTGGCCCTGGGGGCAGGCAGGCTGACTGCTCCTCAGCGCAAGGCAGATTTATAGCCTCAGACAGACTGTCACCTAGCAGACCCAATATTTGGGCAAAGCAAGGTTGTCACGTAGTCCCAAGAGCTTCATGAGGCAAAACTTATCTGAATCCAAAGCTGTAGGCCTCACAGTATAAAGTTCTAAACAGGCATCAGCCTTTTATATCAACCATCTTTCTTAGAAGAATGGTAACCCAAAAGTGTAGTCCTTTAATATTAGTCATCAATCGTTATGTATTGATGGCTTGTTGAACTCTCAGCAACACAAATACCTAACATATCCATGTCAGGAACATTTGAATAAATTTGCCATGGCCAAGTGATTTTTTTGCCTAAAATTAAATAATTTTTACATGATAAAGTACTCTGAAATTCCTGAAGTGGTTGAATAGTGAGAAAGAAATGGTAACATGTATGTTCCTGCACTAGTCAGGGATATGGTCAGTAAGTCAACTGAAATAATAAATGGAGTTTGTATATTGAAACAGATTAGCTCATACGTAACTTTACAAAGCAGGCAGATTTTACTCTTTTCTACTACAGTAAAATATAGAAATCTTACATATAGTAAATAAAGAGCAATGAGAAAACTGGGCTTCCATCGACACTTCAGAGTTTGATATAACAAGGATCTAAGTCAGTTTCAGGTTCCAGCCTGCATCTTTCAAAAGCCTGCACAATGTACAGGTTAGGAAATTTTAGTTCAGAATGTTTGTAACAAGTTTGCAACTCTGATTCTGCTGAGTCAGGGAATCCAAAATACGACATGGTGACATATGTAAGTAGTACAAATAATATAAACAGCCACAAGGTATTTTCTTCAAATATTCTAATTTTCAAATTGTCAATCCATACAATGTTGAATGGGAATAGACTAGCAGTCTTCTGTTTGGAAATGAAATCTAGGAGAAACTAGTAGTTTCAATTAGCCAGAAGTATTCAAGTGTATGCCTCAGTTCATTCATGATCCTGCAGTTCCCTTACTAAGTTCTGGTTCCCAAGTAATTGGGCAAAATCCACTTACATGCAGTAGACTAACCTCGGTCTCATGCATTCGTGCCTCATTTCCTCACTTAATGCCCTTTCAGTCCTGTTATTTATTTTCTTTAATATTACATTTCCAGCTATACTGCCAGATGAGTCACACTCATTGCCATCCCCAGCAGCACTCTCCCAGGCCTGTGAAACAATAAGGTAATTTATAAAAGCTTTTCCACACAAGTTATATACGATCATAGGAGCTAACCTTTATTAGAGTGGCATTTGAATTAAGACAAAGTTCCATTCAGTGAACAATTAGTCATAATAAAATACAAAAAGGATCCTTAATTTTACACGGTTAAAACAAAACAAACAAACCCCATAGGATGCATCATTTATTCATTCAGAAATTTTTGAAAGAAATGAATGAAATTTTCAAAGCATTGTTCCCCTTTTCCCATAGAAAAAGGGAGATCAAGGTCTGAAAAATCCTTACATTATACAGTAAATACAGAGTGATTGAATTATTTACATTGCATCAGAAAAGTCATTTCTCACCACAAAATAATGTCTTCCTCTGAATTGTAAATCTATCCCTTGTAGTTCAGCCATCAATGTCCACCTACGATCATTATAGATAATTTGCTATTAAAATTTGGGAAGAGAAAGTAAGTGTTCATTTCCTGATTTCTGTTTACACAGAAGCTAAACAATGCCCCTGAGATAAAAGATGTAATCTCTTTTGCCACAGAAAGCACAAGCTGACAGTCAAAAACAAAGATATATAAAGCCTGAAATACAGAATTAGGAATAATCTATTTACATACAACCTTGGGGCATATTCTATATTCATTCCATGAATGGAACTACCATTGACGTCAATGAGATTAAGTGACATCAGTAGGGGTATGGTCTGTGAAATGTGGAATATGTTCTTTGCTCTCTCATTTTACTTACCAATCTCACCTTTTGGATTCTGATGGAAATGAAATAAATAGGACTATGGCATGAGAGAAGAGTTATTGGGCCAAATAGTACTTTGACTTGCCCCAAAAGTAAATCTAGATTAACTCTAGACTAACTCCTTAAATGGAGTTACATCAGTGTAAATGAAACACATGTGGACTAATTGTATATAATGGCGGTTGTCATATTTTTTGTCTGAAGTAAGTTTTCAGGATGTTGGCATCCTATAAGAGTTCTGTGAAAGCATTTGCTGCAGATATTGGGCCAGATATTCAGCTAGTATAAATTGGCATAGCTCCACTGATTTCAGTGGATCAGTATGTTTAGTTTTCAATAACTGTAAAGCATAATAATCCCTGTGGTCTGGTTAATAGAGAGCAGCTCTGTCAACTACTGGCCTCAGAACTCCACCACTCGGATTGTAATATGGAAATAATAATTTATTTGGTGAATAACACCTGTTTGTCAATTCTTTGTTAACAGATCATGAACTTCTCAAATGTATTTGCTACTGGAAATTATTCACCAAATATTTTTTGAGAGTATTCTTTCCTATCTGCAGATCATTCTTTAATTGTGAATATTTGTAGTTGTGTTAGTTATTTATATAATCACATGGCATTATTAATATTCATTAATGTGATGTAAATTTGATGTTGCTAACCAATACAGTGCACATTGCAAATTTTACAATTGTATCTTAAACTTGCATTCGATGAATATTTGAGAATTTCAGCTTAACATTTGCTTTTGGCAAGTATTCAGCTAGTCAACTTTGGACACAAATATCCATGGAAAGGGATTCACACATTTGTCCCTTACTATTTACTTCTCTCTGCTCACAAATATCGCTGACCCAGTCACTTACCCCTTCCCATAATCCGCTAATAGAAAGGATCCCTCTTAAACTCGGTTATAACCCTGCTGAGCTCCAGCAACACAAATACCTCGAATGTAGGTATACTATACATGAATGGATCAGCATTCAGCCTCTGACTTGACTTAGCCCATAAACAGGAATCATTCTTAACTTATTCTCAATTTTACTAATAGTAAAATTAAGGTCAGGGTAACAGTATTTTTGCTGAAGTCTAGAAGGAGTGAGATTTGGTTAGGGACACACTTCAAGTCAGTAGCAGAGCTGGAAATAGAATCTAAGATTCTTAAGCTAATACTCTACCTTCAATAAACAGGGCTCTAGACCTTACCCACATAATGAAAAGAAAAAAAAAGGCAATTAACAAAAGTCTCTCCTGCTACTTTCAAATATGAAAAACTTTTCACTGGTCAAAATGGCTTTGACAAATCATTGCATAAATTTGCATGATCATAGAAAACAGACCAAACATCATGATGGAGAGGGGAATTAAAATGTATTTTCATACTACCAGGAAACTCTACCAATTTTCCCCCCTCAACATTTTGCCAGTTTTTGTAGGGTAATTGTTTTTTTTTCCCCATGGCAAATATTTTGAGAGAAAAAAAATTGTTGGCTTCATATTAGCTCTACAAGTGTACGATACTATGGTTGCATAAGCTACAAAAAATCGCCATGTAAAACGTATACTGCAGAACATGCAGACGTATTTCAGTTCCATCTGAGACTTGTAATGAAGGGTCTATGTTTACCACATAATATAATGTGTTTAAGACTGCTTTACAATAAATGTCCTCCATTTCTGAAACACTCCAAAAGCGGTCCTATTTTGATTTGTACGCTGGGCCTGTGGGTTGAGTCCTTTCCAACAATAGAGTATATTCTCTAATTTACCTTGAAGCTGAAGACTCTTTCGAATGAAGATGAGTCAGACAGCACTTTCGAGAATGTTTCAGCATTGGAAATGCTGATTGCCATTCCTATGAATACTGTCTTTTGGAGGAGGTATGTCAAGTGTCAGCAGTGATGTCAAATCATGCTTGTTGAAGTACCCATGAGTGTGGAGGGGATTTTGAGGAAATTGCTGGCTGACGTGTTGCTAATTTTGAAGTGGAACAGAAATTCAGGATGACAACATGGGACGAGAACTATAGATGAAAGAACTATACAATGCATGGACTAAACACTTGGAACAGATGCTTCTGACACTTTGCCTTTCATAACTGTTTAGATTTGGGCTAGATTCAGAGCTCAGTTACTGTTGTACACCCAGAGTCATTCTATTACTTCAGTGGAGACACTATGGATTTACATCAGTGTAGCTGAGATCAGAATCTAGCCACTAATAATACTGGAGAAAACATACTTGATTTTTTAAAAATTCCAATACAGAACTATAGCTGAAAACAACCAAATTAATTGAAAACTGTGTTAATAATAAAGAGCCTGATCCTGAAAGCTCCTATTAATCTTGCTGGGATTCAGCACGTCTCAGGATCAGGCCCTAACATTATATACTTGTATATTTATTCACAAGACTTTCTCATATTCTAATGAGCTAAACAGCACTCTACCCATCGCACATATGTAGATGTTCAACACCTAAATTGAAGGCTCTTCCACCCCACATTTAGATTTAGAAATAGCTGAATGGTTGCTGTTTGGATTATATAAAATACGACCCAGTACTAGAATGAAACCAAGCCACAACCTCAAACTGCTTTGGAGGCATGACAAATTTTGATTAGCTTTTTAATTCCTCCCCTCCTTCTCAACTCTTACATTTCAGGCCCTGGCAGAGATTGGAAAATAATGTGGGAAATTCAAAAAGAAGGACATTAAGAGTTTTCCCTGTGGAAACAGGAAGCTTTGCAAGCCTGTTGATGAAACTAAAAATCAGCTGGAAAGACTGTATTTGGGGCTATTGGATTATTATGCATTGAGTGAGATCTGGTCAATGGCTTGAGTAGGTTGAGTTCTACTCAGTTCTATGTGTCATACTGAGTGTCACTGTTGAGGAGAAAGGTTGTATCTGACACTTGGAGATCTCATTTTTAGCTGTGCAAATGAGTATGAAGAAGTAGCATAGCAGTCTGCTGATTTATTATTCTCTTTGGAAGGAGGAAGCCCCCTTTGTACAGCTTCATTCATATTCTGAGAAGCAATATGATTGGAATGAAATTATTACTAAAGTAAAAGAAAGCACAATGATATAGAAAAGGAATTGAATACATTTCTAAATTGGAAAAAAAGCTTTTCATCCAGTAATCCAAGTATCCTTCCAGAGGAAGTTTTTTCTTATTGATAATGATGCTGTGGGACCTACTTACAATGCAGGTTATGATGGAGTTGTCTTCTTTGAGGAGAATCTTGGCTCAACTTTTCTGATAGCACGAGTCCTTTATTTTTGTTGGTGAATTCATTCAAATAAATGTATCTGTCATGTGTTCACAGAGACTGTAATTTGGAGCAATGTGGCTGGAGACAACAAACCAAACTGATTAACATGCATGTTCTAATGAGACAGATCAGGGAGTTAGAAAAAAATCTTTGAAGGCATCAACCCCAGTAAATAAACAAAAAGACACATAGGATGCATCCCCAAAGGGAAAATACATGAAGATTATGGAATCTACACAGTAAATAAAGGAAAAAATGTTGGGTGGCCCAAATACCCTGGCAATATTGCTTTCTGCTATCCTTGCAAGAGATTTGAATTTGACTTGGTTTCTTAAAGCCTGATCCAAAGCCCATTTTTAAGTCAATGGGAGTCTTTCCATTTACCTTAATGACCTATGGATCAGAGCCTTGATGTCTAAGATGAATACAGGAGATGGGGACTGCAAAGCAGGCTCCCATGGAAGGGATTCTTGTCCTGTTATGTTAATCTGGGAGAATTATGGCTGCAATGTAGGGTCTCTTGGGGGGATGTCTTAAGAGAGGTTGATTCCTGTGGGATACCAATCATTCCATGCAGGAACTAAGGACCCCTACACGAGAAGAGGAAAGTGATTATTATTGTATTTTTTAAAAACGGTCAATCCTTTTCTGAAATACTTACATTAATGTATGCCACCTTTCCATAGGAAGGATATTTTAGCTTTTCGTTGTGTGGTTAGTTGATATTTTTCAGAATATTCATGAAAGGAAAATCCTAAAGGATTTGAGCTATTTTCACTGGGGTGGAGGGGAGACGGGGGAGAGACTCTGAGATGGCTTATTGTTAAGGAGTTTCCTATAACAGGAAGAAATATAGGATTGGATTTTCAAAGCTGCCTAAAATTTAGGTGCTGAAATTCCATTGGGATTCAGTGGGAATCCGAAGCCTAAATTTCTTAGACTCCTTTGAAAATACCAGCCAGAAGATGAGGTGCTCAAAACCTGGGTGCACGTTTTAGAATATAGGAAATGAAGAGTAAGCAGCCAGTCCCACATACATTAATAAACATGCAAAACAACATGCCAAGCAAAGGCACTTGAACATACCACTTTAATGGTTTTAAAAGACAGGTAAATCTTTTTAAAGCTAGGAAGGAAGTGAAAGTATGAGGTGAAGTGAATGAAATTTAAAGTATACAAGTTTGTTTGGTCAAGTGAATTTTTCCTGGCCTGTAGTTCCTTGCACTCTTAATAATATTACCTGTCTGTATCTAATGAATGGTACATAAAGGGCATCCATGAAGCTGTAGGGAAGGATTTTGTTATGACTCATGAGCAGCACTGAATTGTAGATCTCTCCTCATTAATCTGATTACATGCATGGCTCATTGTGACCAAGCTGTTTATGGAACTTTTTAATAACACATGTTGTCTGAGAGCTTGTTAATAAATAAAATATGCAGTATCTTCTATCTTTTACAAAATTTCTCATCAGGTTTGTATATTAATATAGTATTTGCATCATTAAGTATGCCATTGGCTATATATGTGCTGCTATCCTTACAGAGTTGAAAATTCCTCAGTACATATTCCTAGTCATATTATCAATTTTTTGGTATGATTTTTTGGAACTATACGTAATACATAAGAACATAAGAAAGGCCGTACCGGGTCAGACTGAAGGTCCATCTAGCCCAGTATCCTGTCTACCGACAGTGGCCAATGCCAGGTGCCCCAGAGGGAATGAACCTAACAGGCAATGATCAAGTGATCTCTCTCCTGCCATTCTTCTCCACCCTCTGACAGACAGAGGCTAGGGACACCATTCCTTACCCGTCCTGGCTAATAGCCATTAAACACCATGAATTTATCCAGTTCTCTTTTATACTCTGCTACATATTTTAAGGACAGACTTTGCCTTTTCTTTATGTCCATTTTTAAAAACAGAGGCCATTGTTAATAAACTTAGTATATACATACAGTTAAAGGGGAAAAAATCTACGCAAAACTTTGGTCAGAGTGATTGGGTGAATGCCACTAATACAAAGTAGTTCTTAGTCTGATGAGCAACCCCCCTGCAGTCACTGGGACAACTCAAAATTATTCTTGCTATTATGATTTTCTGGATAGGGGTCTAATGTGGGTAGTCAATTACTCACAGTCACACACAAAATACACATTGATATTAATATTTTCCTCAGGAAATAGCAAATAGATGCTACGTAAGCTTGAAAGTTAGTCTTGTTCACCAGCAGAAGTTGGTCCAATAAGACGTTTACCTCAGCCACCTTCTCGATTTAAAAAATAAACAGTAATGCTAATATCAACTCTGTATCAAAAGGGAACATTTTAAATATTCTAAATCTTCTAACGTCCATGCTTTGGCTCAGCTTGCCCTCAGAACAACTAGTAGCATCAACTTTAGCAGAAGCTCATGACAATCCAAGTCTTATCCACTCAGCTCTCCCTGTAATGAATCAGAAAGCTGATTGGTCATATCCTGAAATCTCTCATTGCATGTGCGAAGGAGCAATAATGAAAATTCTCCTTTCAAAATCCAAGATTTTGTAAAGTAAAAACCTGCGCTGACAGACTTATGGTGTGAGGAGACATATCTGGAAAGATTACAATTGTCTGACTCTCAGATCATTTACTCAGGTTCTACACAACCTGTTTCACCAACCCAGTTACAGTTCACTGCAAACCATTATTTCTAGTGGGGAATTGTGACTAACAGAAGGATTCTTGGAATTAGGAGGAGCCACGGGCATAGAAAATTCTCATCCCAGTTGATTTTAGCCATTTTCAGTAGAATTAAAGTTACATCCTCATTTCTCTGACACAGTAAAACATGGTTCATGCTGGCAAATATTCTCAAAAGTTTAGCACATTTAACCTTGTACTTTAAAAGCAAATCCTGAAGGTCAGCCTGAGATTAAGGAAAATCAAAGTTACTGAGATTTTCCCTCTTCCATTATGTCATCACATCAAACCAAATTCTGAACATGTTTACCTGCACAGCAGACCTCTCAGTGGAGTTGCATTAGGGCAGAGGTAAAAATGAGTAAACTCTTCTGGATTTGGCTTATTGTCTTAAATTTACCAACGATTTTACTCATGATTTAATTTCCTTGAACACCAAATTTCTTCCACTATCTTCATGTAAAATAGATGTGTGATAGAACACTGATAAGGGCCTGCATAAGTGGGAAGTCTGATAGAGGAAAAACTTCCCATCTTCAGGACCAAAATCATTTACATAGAGCTCTAATTCCAGGTTGCAAGAAGTGCTTAAGTCACATATGGATCAATTAATCCCAGAATGTGCACCTTCTGTCCAGCCTGCTCAGGACCCAGAAAGAAGAAAATATAAAAGCCAACCCGCTAACTCAGTATGGTCATTGGAGCTCACACATCTACCCCTGGGATGAAAAGTGAATATTCACAGGGCAGTAAAAGGATCAATTTTTATAGCTGCAAATGGTGTAAGGCAGCACTTTGATTAATTATCACAATCCAAAATGATGCTGCATATCCCACCCCAACCTTAAAACATCCTTTTACTCTACTGCTGTTAGTGGGGCAGGATGGTTAACTAGACAGCTGGGAAAGAGAGAAGCTCAAAAGCATGCATGGGGGGGGAGGGAGTTCTATCCTGTCAGTGCCCCCTTCCTTTGATTCTCTGCTAAGCCATTAGTTGGGAAAAGGGGATGGGGCCAGCTGAGAGGCAGAGGCGGGCACATAGAAGCCAATTTAAGCTAAGCCTGGGCTTTTCAAAAGCCTCTCTCTCTGTGGTAAACTGCCCCAGCCTCCCTCCCCGTAGTTGTAGATTAGGAACTGTACCGTTTATTATTCTGCAGGTCTGACCAACTGCCTGCTTTCAGGAATCAGAAAGGATTTTTTCTCACTGGGCCAAATTATGTGGTGTGGTGTGGTGGGGGTTTTTGCCTTCCTTAAAGCCTTCTAGAGGTATAGTTGGGTTAGATTAAAATTACTGATTGATTGCAATGTGTGGCTGGTGTCCAGTGTAAATAAAGACTAAAGGACCAGCTCCCACATGGTAAATGAAACCCAGGATTGTGCAGTTGGACCTTGTGCTCATGGGGGCGGGGGAGAAGCCTGAAGTCTTTGTGCACTGAAATTTTCCCCCATCTCCCCAGCCTTGTAGCCTCTGTCATTTTCCTTCCCCCCGCCCTTTGTGTAATGTGGGGGAGAGCTGAGTCCATAGGGTAGACCAGGGAGGCTATACCCCAAGTTATTCTTTGGTTCATGAATAAAGCTCTGTAACCCGCACGGGAACCAACTTACTGTCTGCTACATGAGAGCAGGGTGCGGCAGTATTTTGCTCCTCCCCGAGGTATAATTAATAAAGTTGAGGCCTGCTGTTTAACCCTATTCCATGCGTCTGTCATTCATTTACGTGCTTGTCCTGGTCAATTTGCCCTTGACCTTCCACCCTTTGTAATTGCTCCCCTCTAAGTTTTGCCATTTTCCCAACCAAAGGCTTTGTATGAAGGATGAGCTAACCCTGTGAGGTTTGAAAAGGCTACTCATGAATCTGTCAGCAGAGGAGCATGCAAATTCATGCATGATATTAGCAAAGTAATTAATGCTTGAAAATATTGACATTTAAAACGTATTTTAGTCGGTGTTTTGATCTATGAATAATCTTATATATGACACCAAGGATTTAACTAAAAAAATAAAAATAGCCTGGTTAACAGCAATGAAAATTCAATAAGTGTTTCCCCTCAACTACACATAGGGAAGCGAGTAATCTGTCAATTACCTGGGTGTTTGACACCTGAACAAATCCGCTCCATATTAGTGAAGCAAGGTGGGACCAATGATGGTGCCAGTACAAGCAGTTTTCATCACTACTGACCCAAGGAAGATAAAACCCAGGGTGCCTAAAGGAAAGGGAGATTAAGCAGAGTGGTGTAAACGAACACCCCCAAGTTGTTGACTTTTATGAACATTTCTCTGAGTCTCCAGCCACTTTTCACTTCACTTCACCTCTTGGTCTACCTCCTCTTTGTCATCCCTTTCTGTGTTTTGTCTAATCTTGTGAGGTTCTTATTTCCCTTGTCTTCACATTGTTCAGCAGCCTATAAGATGAGACCCTTCCACTGTAAACTCCTTGGAGCGGAGACTTGTCATTTATTTTTTCTGTAAAGCACCAGGCCCTCTATAAAAATGCTTATTACCTGCCCACTTACCACAGTTGATAAGTGGTACTGTATGTACTCCAGATAGATCACCTACCAAGCACAATTAGTTTTATCTACAGTAGTTGGGGCATAAATGTTTGATTTTGTCTATGTCAATGAGCATTAAATCAGGCACACTTTAGCAGTATCTCCCCATTAGCATACGTGAAGAGAACTGTACAATAAGCATACTCAACAAGCTAACCCGGGCTTTAGCCACCATCTATCTCTGACTCTGAGTCATACCTGATCATTGACAGTTCCTTGCAACTAGGAAGAAGGTTGTTTTGGCTGATTTCACTGACACTGCAGCTGCAAGGTTTTAAAGATTTTGTTATCCCTGCATCAACGATTTGGCTTTTAATAGTATGGTGAGGATTCCACCCCCATCACTACACCCACTCTGTGCACTTAAGTTGGTCAAATAAAAACTTTCTAAGCAGAAAAAACAGATTGTTTATATGTGGGTACGGGGTTTACTGGAGCCACTTCAGTTTGTGATGTTGTACAATAAAGTTAGTGGGGAATCTAGGATTAGAAAAATGATGTGACACCAGAGACCCCCAAGCCACTGCTAGTATATTAATATATGGTTTCTCTTACCTCATCATCTTCAAGGATGTCTAATTAGCCTGACATTCCTCAGGATTGCTATTCAGAGATCAAATCCCAGCCCAGTTGAAATTAATGGAGATTTTGCTCTTAATTTGAATGGGGCCTAGAGTTGGCCCCAAATCATCATTTTTATTTCACAATTCCTTACGGCCATACTGGGGAAATGCATGTTTATTTAGTGATAGAGTAAATAAATAAATATTTATTGTGAGACTGATTTTAAAAAAATATTTAGACTTACTTTTTAATACTATAGACAGCACCTAGCACATTTAATGTGATAGTGAAATACAAACGATAATGATGTTCCTCTATCTCCAACGGCTTCAATGGTGTCTCAGTGGGAGAGGCGAACCTGAGATTTCCTAGTGGGAGAAGTAAGAATGTCATGTAACAATAAGGATTTGCAGGCCCCATTTGAGTTCATGGGAAAATCAATTGTTCATAGTTGTTGTATGGTAAGTTCAATTATGATTCTTATTAATTTACCTCTTCTACATTAAGTGAAATAGTTATAAATCAATAATTTCCCCTAAACTTTTTACAACTTCAAAAGTCCTTGCTTTGGTAGGTAATCTAATAGGAGCAGCCTTTCAAGAGAAAAATCTGCTGAACCACCAAAGATAGAAACAGATAGAAAGAGCTACTAAGAGACATTTGCTGTGGTTGGGGGAAAGAATTTGGACAAGGTGAGGTCGTTTGTTGAGCTGGAGTGGGGTGAATTAACCAGTGTGGAAGGATCTGTTAAAGGAGCAGTGGGAGAATTGATTGAGACCAATGGATTGCTTGGGAGCTTTTATTTGGGCTGGGGTCATTTGGGAGATTTGCTCATAGCCAGGTAATGTGGTGTTACAACCTCCAAAGATAAACACAATAAGAGATATATTTTATAACAATGGACTCTAGAGTTTTTGAATGACGTGGTCAAATGGCATAAGCGAGCACTCATCCAAACTGATTCCATTGGGGGTTTCACCTTTGTAAGCAAAGGCTGAATTTACTTCATAGCCTTTGATCATAGTTTTATAGACAGTGGCATAATATATTAAAGAAAGAACAAAACACATTTATCCACATCTCTGAATACCTAGTAGCTGTTCAACTCTATTAGATACTATTACTTTCAGGAGTGAAAGGAACAGAGACTGTACATGTATGCCGATTTCAAGAGCAGTTCATGTGCATGTAGAGATCAGCGAAGTGGTACACATGAACTCCAGGTGCCAGGGTATATTATATATACAGACTGCTCCATTTACATTAACATAAAACACACTGCAAGTCCAGAAAAAGATACAATTGCTTTAAAATAATATTTTATATGTATATAGTGTCTTTTGTCCCAAAGGATCCCCCTCAGTCCTTTGCACCAGACAGTGAGCCTGGCCATCATGGGAGAGGGGAAACATTGTGGCCAAGGACACCACAGAAAAATAACTACTTTTACAAAAGTAGGATCTCTAACATATATGCAGAGCAGACAAGGCAGCCTCCTTTTTAAGGTCTCAACCAAAAGATCCCCACACAGTAAAATTTATGAAACTCAATTTGTCAACTTCAAAAGGTAAAGGGTTTAGCCAGCCCTTTTGTGATATGAATCTGTGCTTCTAGGGAGACAGCTTTGCAAACATAAACCTTAGACTTCAACACCACCCCTTCATTCTGTGAGATTGTTTTTATCAGCAATATTTAAAAATGATTTTGAATTATTCTTCCCTTGGGCTCACTCCAGAAAACCATTTTCACCTCTTTGTAACGGGATCCTTCCAGATCAGAGCTGAGATGTACAGTCAGCTGATTTGTTCTGCTACATTCCCACTGCCTTTGTTATCCTTCTTCTGGAAACAGAGTGTTTCACTTTCCAACGTCAGCCCTCTCTCTCACCAGCACTAAATTCACTTAAAAATAATATAAAAGATCTAGAGACAATCTGCCCTGTTGGCTCCTGATGTCTCTTTCTTTAAACGGTGGTTGTCTTGCTTTAGAATGCATTCGTAAACTCGTGATTTACTCATTAGTGACATAAATCTTACGCCAGAATATTTATCACTTATAAATAAGGCTTTGGCTAGTTAAAAACAATATAGGTTTAACTCATATACTTTTAATAGATTCAGTATATAATAAATTATAAATAAATGGCATGTCAGTGTGCAGTATAGAGGACGAATGACATTTTTAAAAACACATACATCTTTATCCATCTCCTCGGAAGTAACAGATGCCAAAATCATGGAGGATGTTGCCAAAAAGGAGATCAAAGTTGTGTTTCGAAGTGTTACTCACTAAAAGAGCAAGTATTTTTGGTTTCTGCTGAAGGGCGTATTTACATAGTGATGTAGAGCTGGCAAAGATATTTAGTTCCCTGTTTTAACTGAAGAGTTAGTCACTGTCATGGACACCTCTTTCAGATGCCTCAACTCTACATTAATTTTACACTCACACTTATGATGTCCATACTAGTGTAAAACTTTGCCTTCAATGGGATCCCTTAGATATTAGGATTGGGACTCAAACACTTTCCTGCTTCCCCTAGCTATCGAGGGATGATAGAACTGTCCATTATGTGCACACATCAGTAGCTTGCCTTCTAGAAGATCACCAAGAGTGAATTCTGATGAAACAAAGTGCAGACTAAAGGTCTGTAAGGGGAGAATTCCAGAGGTGGAATTCTTTAAGTGGAGACTCCCCTCTTGCCAGTCACAGAGAGTTCAATCTCAGGAATAGCTTCCCAGACAATCTTAACTGCTTTCACGGGGTACAGGGTGAGAGACACTTTCTCAGGTAGTCAAGTCCCTGACCACTCAGGGCTTTAAAGACCTTCAATACGTTGTACCAAACCCAAAAATAAACAGAAAACCAGCAAAGAGACTTGAGAAGACACCTCAGGCCATTCACAGGATGAATAGCTGGATTCTCTTTCAACTGAATCTTCAAGGTAGACTTCATGGTTAGTTCTAAGTATGGCAGTCTAGCTTGGAGATGACCAAAGCATAGAAGACTATCGTGATGTTCACATCTAAGAGGAATGGTTGCTACTTCCTGGCTAGCCACAGATAATGAAAGGCACAGGGGCCACCATTAAAAAGCCAGTATTTGCCAACCTATATCCCACACTTCATACATTTTTTCCCCCTTGAAACTACAGAGGAAGATTCATATTCACAGATTTTAAGGCCAGAAGGGACCATTGGATAATCTAGTTTACCTTCTGTATAACACCAATGGTAGCTCTGAAATTACTGTGCAATAACTGTTAGCAAATGTTGACTTTTTAATGGCAATCATTATAGTTGTGAATCCAGGATCAGCAGTGGATCCACTGGAGATCAGAAGCTACAAACTGTTTTGCTGAGGGACAGGTGTATGCCACGATAGCTAATGGAGCTATCAATGCTGCCATTTCCTCCAGGCGTTTCCTCATGTCAAGAAGCATCACTTCCACTCTGCCTGAAGTGAGAGACAGCCACTTTGTTCTCAACCATGCCCATATCTACTTACTGGGAAGCTTTTTCTGTGTTTTTTCGTACAGATGGTTTTTTAAATACACTTCTACCCTGATATAACACGACCCGATATAACACGAATTTGGATATAACGCGGTAAAGCAGCACTCCAGGGGGGGTGGAACTGTGCGCTCCGGCAGATAAAAGCAAGTTCAATATAACACGGTTTCACCTATAATGCGGTAAGATTTTTTGGC
The DNA here is from genome assembly GCF_013100865.1 of Trachemys scripta elegans. Classification (NCBI taxonomy): domain Eukaryota; kingdom Metazoa; phylum Chordata; order Testudines; family Emydidae; genus Trachemys; species Trachemys scripta. The sequence continues at coordinate 88,809,047 of NC_048301.1, forward strand.
TCCCGAGGACAGCGTTATATAGGTGTTAGGTGTAAATGTTTCTAAGAATGCTGGTTTATTTATTTTACTATTGTTAGTGTTCTGTTATATCTTGATTTCCTGTAACAGCAGCTTTGGTAATGTAATTCCTGTTCACAAGTAGGTGAATATTACCCTCTCACCACACCTGCCTGAACCTGCAGGCTCTACACAGTGCTTGTTCAGATGCCATTCCAAAGATGATTCTAATACGAAAACTAAATAGAGAAATACAATATAACAACCTTGCTGAGAGAAATGGAACATTCATTCCTTGGGTAGTTTGTTGAGCTACAACAATAGGTCAGATCTGAGAGCTGTGATGGACAGACCTCAGTATGGATGCAAACATGGCAATAAACTTATTATAACTTTAAAAAAATATTAGGTCATTACAAACTTGTTTCAGCCTTTAATTAGTATTCAGATATAGCTACAAGTATGATGTAGCCAGGATGCCTAAAGGTATACAGTATTTGTATGTGATTAGTTATATTATAAAATGTTCAGCCTTATTTAAGGAATTTCAGAATATTTCTGTTCTGTCTCCCAGGGACAAGCAAACATCAAAAAAATAACCTCCTTAGTCATAAAACCATGTAAAACATTCATATTTTAGGAAGACTCCTAATTGTAAACAGGAATTTAGTGTGTGTTATCAGAGCAATAAATCTAGGCTGTAAAGTGCACTATAACAACTTCCGCCCCCAACCCCGACCCCAAATCAAAATCTCTGTGTTTTTTAAAACTTTCCAGGAAAAAAAATGTGTAGTTGGAACTGGTTTGAACTTTTGTTTATTTCTTAAGTGTTGAAAAGGCAAAGACCTTTGTGAAATACATACTTGCAGATATGTTAGCTACATGCAAAGCTCCTAATATTATTGCTATGTAAATGGAAACATGCTTTATGTACCGACATGAAATCTAATGATCTTGCTAAACTAATTACCAACGTAAGAAGTCATGTAAGTATAGAATTTTTATATTAATGGGGAATTAATTATAATTACTTTCAACACTCATCCCATTCAGCAAGACAAGAAAAATCATCTTTCCAAAAATTGTCATGTAGAATCAACAACTTAAGCTAAAGATTTTCTAAGAATTATTTTGAGAACTAAAAACTTTTATATCAGCAACAGAAATGTTTGGACTTTTGGAAACAGAATTTCATTTCCTGTTGACCTCTGACAAAATTGAGGGATTAACTCAGAAAATGAATTGAATAAAAAGTTAGATTTTAACTTTAAAAGGTTATCTGGGATTTTCCCACTGCAAGAACAAAGGCAATTAAAGAAATGTTGCATATTCATTAGGCAGACTGCATATTCAGGAGCCAAAGATGTCACCTAAGCCAACCCCAAAGGCATGAAGCCAATAAGAGAATGACAGCAACCAACTTTAAATCTAAGGAAGCCTGGAAGACATAGGTGACAGGTATAATAGGCCAGGGGAGGCTAAGCCTCCCCTGTGATGCAGCGCTGACCTGCTACCTTTTGAGGGCATGGACGCCTGGGCCCTGGTGGCCCCGCCTGCGCTCTTCCCCGAGGCTCCCTCCCACTTTTCCTCCATGGCCCCACCCACACGCCACTTCTTCCAGTCCCTGTTTCTCTCCTCCGCCGAGGCCCCTGCTGCTCACCACTTCTCACTGAGTTCCTGAGAGGCCCCTGCCACCCACTGCTCACTCAGTCCCTCCCTCCTATAATTGCATGGAAATAGGAAGGAGAAGAATATTTAAAAAATAAACCTCTCACTCACATATCCCCCTTCTGCTATCCTGCTTAAAACAGCAAGCACTCATTGACTTATCCTGTCCATCTCAACAAGAAATCTGCCACAGATAAGAAACACAGAAAACTCAATAAGAAACGAACCCAAAAAAAACCTCTCCAGAACAGATTGGTGAGAAAAAGTTAACTAAAACACTATCCAAGGGATTAGATTTAAACTCTGGTAATGATTTTATTGGAATATGAAAATGCTGCTGTAACTTGAAATACTAACCCAGTTGTCCTGCTAATCCCCAGATGGTTAGACCATGTATTCCTGCAGAGAAAACAGGGGCTCAACACTGGTAAATGAAGAAATACTGGGTTTTAAAATTCTTAACATTCATAATTAGCCTGTTTTCAGATAGCTCCTTAAATGGCTTCTTCTAACTGATTTAAATATTTTCTTTGATGTCATACAATTTAGTTAAGATTTTTTACTTTCCCTAGTCATAAACAGTTTAAATTATTATTAATAACTAAAAACAGATCCACCATAAACAAACTAGTTTGCCCACATATAACCAATTTTAAGTATCTAATAAGATACTAAGTCTGGGTTTGCTATAATTTTGGGGAACAATATACTTTGGTCTCAATTTACCAAGGGAAAGTGGCCCACCAAAGCTGGGTCCACTTTCAGAGGTGTAATCTCTGCTAATAGTCTCCACAGGGACACATACAGAAGAAATCGTAATGGAAGTAACCAGTTTATCATTTGTGTTCTATCTTTTGTGTTGTTTTGTTCAATATCTTCTTTTCCTCTCTTTAATAATTAAATAGCCTTAATTAATAATTGTGATCATCTTAATTATTGTGTCCCCTAAGGTATGTAAAAGAACCTCTGTGACTAAAACAGTGGGAGTCACACCCCGGATTTGGTGGTAAGAGAAACAATTAGTAAGAGCTGACTTACCATTTTCTTGTTTCTTGGACTAAATATTTTTAGTTATTTTTGAAACACAAATTACTTTGTGTCCAATAATTTAAAATTACCCCTTTATACCACACAGAACCCAATTCAAAAGATAATCATTCATCCCCTTTATAAATGACTCTCACAAATGTTAAGGAGTTGGGGCAAGCTTATCTTAATAAAATATTCATAAGCCACCTTCTTTCAGTCATTTCACATCCACCCACGCTGACATTTCACAAACCAAACTTTGCCATAATACCTTTCAGCACCAACCTTTTTCCACACATTTGTTCAGGTCAGCACGGAAATGCTCATACTTTTCAAAGGCTTTAAAAAAAAACCTCACTCCCACACCTTAGTACAAAAGGCAACACAAGGTCAAGATTAAGAAAATGGTCTTACTCCTCTTCTCCCTTCCTTTCATGAATTTGAGCAGCACCTTCCTTCACCTAGTGGGTGTTTAATTTCCCACTGGAATCGTGCAACTCTTTCAATTCATTGTCCTGCTTTATGCTAAGAAAAATTACATTACAATTGTTGACACTCCAGTGAATACCAAATTATTTTCTGGTTTCAGAGTAGCAGCCGTATTCGTCTGTATCTGCAAAAAGAACAGGAGTACTTGTGGCACCTTAGAGACTAACAAATTTATTAGAGCATAAGCTTTCATGAGCTACAGCCCACTGTATCTCTCATTGGAGGAATACTGACCCCCTTGTAGCCAAAACTAACTTTGAGAAATTAAATAGTAGGTGTTAAAAGGTATGAGTCTTATCTGCTATTTAGTTATCTGGACTGTACCTCATTTACTCCCAGAGCCAATTATCATCCATAATGCTCCTTTGTGGTTACTGGAAATATAGGTACTTTTGTGCTAATTTATTATGAGGTCTCATCTCATGTGAAATTTTACAAAAAGAAATGTCATAAGTATGCACAGTTCTTGGTCTATAAATGAGACAGGCTGGCTGTGCTTTTCCAAAAGACATTTTATGCCATAATCCTAAAAGGAAAGCAAACAGAATGACAACCTTTGTGCAGAAATATACATATATGTCACTATACCACCAGCAGGGGGATGAACTGGATAATCTAATACTACAGATCTTTTTCAGCTCTAATTTCTAGGAATCCTAAAATGCAGTCAGTCATGCAACATATGGTGGGTGCCATTAAAAATTGGACATGTGCTGAGTGTACCATGGTATTTGTGGCATTTTCATGAAGAATGCTTCAAAAAGCACAGTACAGATAAATATCGTGTCCGGTATACATCTATATATCAGTGACATCAGAGATCTACAAGTTAATATCAGTGTCCGGTATACATCTATATATTAGTGACATCAGAGATCTACAATTTAATATCAGTGTCTGGTATACATCTATATATTAGTGACATCAGAGATCTAATTTAATGAAATACATGGCACATTATGTCTTTAAAGCACATTCAATGACATTAACTAATTAACCCTCACAGCCACTCTGAGGTACTGTAGCTAAGTGTTATTATCTGCATTTTACAGACAGGAGAATTGAGGCAGAAGTGAAGTCACTTGCCCAAAGCTTGCCTGCATGTCAATAGCAGATGCAAAGATTAAAATGAATCAGTCTCAGACCCTTGTTCATGTTACAAAGCTACTCATCTATGTGAGATCATGTTACAAACTAAACATGTAATTTAAAACCAAATGGATGTTAAGTGGAAGCTGAATAAATCTGAAAAGTTTTGGCTCAGCAGAGCACTAATAACTGCTAAAAGACTAGCACTACAAAAATGGCAATCCAAAAAGCGACCAACAATTGAAAACTGGAGCATAGACATCATAAGCTTGCCCACAATGGAAAGAATTGTTTATCGTAACAGAAATACCCCAGAAAATGTCTCAAAGATATGGGATGCTTTCCTGGATGTATCTGAATAATCCTATTAAATGCATGGCCCCCATCTCGCCTCCCTGTCCTCTCTATCCACTTTCTTCCCTCCCCTTTTCTACCCACCTCCTCTGAATTTTGCTTCTATTCTTTATCTTAACTTAATATTTTTTCTTTAAATATTTGGATTTTTATAAACAAATTCTGTTTATAAATTTGTAATACAAATAATTGATTTATATTTTAACCATTTATATTTTACATATAGAATTAAATGTTTCAAGTATAGCTAAGGTTAGATAGCAAATTGTTAATACATCATGAGAACTTTGTATGCTTTGTTATGTTTGTTTTCTCGGTAGATATATTTTAAAAAATAAAAAGTTAATAGGAAAAAAAAAGATAGCTAAGCTAACCACTCAAGAGTTAGTAAATGCCAGAATTAAGCTTGCTTGTGCAACCTTAATTTTCCCCCTTTCTGCATATACAGTATGATGCAGTCTTTAATTACATGATCATATACTACATTTTCCCCACAGAACTCCTGCCCCAGCCTGTGAATGGTGGGTAGCTGCTCAATATTTCATTTTTATCCTCTTCATTCAGCATGTGACCCTAGGTCTTATTTACATCATTCAAACCCTGCACTAAATACAACTATTACTTATTTCCTCCTCAGCAATTCTATGGCACTCTCATCCTAGTAGTTGAGTGCTTCACAAACATTAATGAATTTATTTTCACAACCTTTGTGTTAATTGATATTGTTATTCTCTTTATACTGTTGAAAAACTGAGGAATGGAGAAATAAAAACCAAAATTTCCAAGTGTCCACTAATTTTGGGTTCCCAACATGAGATAATCACATCCTGATTTTTCAATGTGTGATTGATATGGCAATTTCCTTGAAAAACTTTATTGAAGGAAATTTAAATATCTTTGCAAAGTTTGTGTATTATTGTGAGTCAGGATTGTATGTATCTCTAGGGGAAGATGGGAAATAAGGCCTGGATGATCAAAGAACATATTGAACAATGTGCCAGATAATAATAGACTTTTGGAACAATACATGTGAAGTGGATGTCCTTGGAAATATCCGGGGGTGGAGGATGTGAATGCAAATTCCCCACCTCGCCTTGGATATTATGCAAACACCCTGGATATTAGGCACACCTCTATCTTTAAAAATTGATTGAATGATTAAAATCTGTCAAAGTTATTGTCACAGATCAGGGCAACTGCACCTGTCTTCCCTCTTTATAGTTCAGCAAGGGCACTCACTCTTAGGCTTCTGGCTCCCCAACAATCACCTCCGTTCGATGGAAACATGTGTCTCTCTTGCTCCTGTCTAGGGTATTTCAAGGCTGTACAGCTCTCTGATCACACTGAGAATTCCCCGACAAAGTCAGACTGCCTAAGCCAGCCTGCTTTGCTTTTCTCCTCCGAGATGATAAACAGTGTTATTGACTTACCACACAGCTCTTCCTAAGCAAGCACATTTGTTCTTAAGGTAAAAGCTTTACAGATAAAACATATTAAAACAATAAAAGACCCTATGAACATGCTAATAAGCTCACCAGAGATTATCTCAACTCCAACCTTGGGCTCTGGCTGGTGAACAGTCCTTCAAACCCACCAGTGGGTTTTTCGGTGGATACCAGTTCATAACCACTTGGTTCAGAACCAGCACGCTCATAATCTGAGAGGTTTCAGAGTAGCAGCCGTGTTAGTCTGTATCCGCAAAAAGAACAGGAGTACTTGTGGCACCTTAGAGACTAACAAATTTATTAGAGCATAAGCTTTCGTGGACTACAGCCCACTTGCATCCGAAGAAGTGGGCTGTAGTCCACAAAAGCTTATGCTCTAATAAATTTGTTAGTCTCTAAGGTGCCACAAGTATTCCTGTTCTTTTTGCATAATCTGAGAGTTACTCCTTAATGCTATTTAGACCTTTTGATGCTGGGAAGAGGTAATTTGTAGACAAAGTTCCTCTCCCAGGGTAAGCCTTCACAAGATCAGGTCCAGAGGCGACATTTATCCTCCGCTTCCTCCCAAGTATTTCCTAGGAAACGTACTCAAGTAACAATTCATTTTTGTCTTAGCCCATTGTTTAAAAGACTCCTGTGACGCTCATAACACTTCCCAAGACTGATACTAGTCATGTCCCCTAGACAAGCTATGTACAATCCCACAATAACAAATAAACATTTGCATTTTTAATACAATGAGCTCCTAAGATACTTAAACTTAATTCAATAAGGTTCGTTCAGGATATTGCAGGAAATTGCCATCTCAATCACAGTTATAAGCAACAGAAAACAGGGTACAATAATAGTGTCAGGCAACTTTAACTATAGGTGGCACTACAAGTTCCCTGTAGAATATAAAGCAAGTGCAAACATATTTCAAAACAGATTGCTATGAATCTGGTGCACTTTTTTCATGGTCTCCATCATCATGTATATTAGAGGAGTATTTAAATAAATGCATGTTTTCACAGAGGTTCATTTTTGTCTCTATATTATATACAGTATACTTTATGGACCAAGTTCTCTAAAGGAAAAACTACTTTTTTTGTGAGCACAAACTGTGCCTTCAAGTTTGTACCCACACTTCCAACTGTGGGCGTAAATCTAAGTAACTAGCCAGTATAATTGATTCTTAGCTGTGGCTGTGGTCATGGCAGGGACTGTGTATTTGATTCTGCTGTGACTTTCTCACCGCACATTACTACCCACCCTCACAATAAAGTTTAGTTGAAAAAATTGTATTTTAGGTTAGGTTTTAAGAGAGACACTTATTTCATTTTAAAAAGTCTCCCTTATACAAGCTTCTATGGTTTTTATTAGGGACTTGGACACCAATCTAGGTAAGCACTGAAGCACATGCATGACTTTCAGAAGCTGAATAGTGCTAATTAAGTCAATAGAACTACTTTCGTGCTTAAACTCATGCACATGCTTAAGTACTTTGAAGTATGGGGAGCTTGATCATGGTGATATAGGACTTAATTGGATGAGGAATGGGCCCTAAAATGCTAACATTTTTATCAAAGGCATTCAGATACCACAGTGATTAATGTCATATAAAAATATAGATGGGAGATAGACTCTAACTGCTCAACTACAAGAAATAAACAAAACCAAAAATCAAATATATGTGTGCTATTTGCAAAAACACACATAAATAGCACACATATATTAAGGATCAGCTTAACTGTAATTGCCTCAGATAGAACTGTGCAATGCCCATGGAATGGAATGAGTCAGTTTTGCCCCTATGTATAACCCATCTAATGAGTTGAAGGGTACCAAATTATATTCTGGAGAAATCCACCATGTCTGATGCTTTCACAGTGGATACAAGTCCCATCTTCTGTCTAGTAGCACGTAATGGATGCATCTGTATGCATTTTGAAGTTGCTGAGCAATGGTGAATCATAGGTTAATTGTACAGAATTATCTGAAGAGGAATTAAATCTGTCTGCCTGGGATCAGTTTATCTCATCTGAGTCCTGAAGTCCCAGGTCCACAGAGCCCAGATCTGGTTGTACTAGATTGGGGAAAGGAGAACAGAGTAAGTGTTGTTGGGATGTAAGGGATGGCCTAAGAAGGAAGAGCCTAAGGAAGTTTAATTTTTCCTTCTGTAACCCTTCTGCCAGGTGCCAACAGAAGCAACAAGGGCTGGATTCAATGTGTCTAGGGGACTTTTTTTGAAAAATAGATAAAACTGGAGGCTTGACCCCTCACCCTGAGCTATACTCTTATTTCTGGCTCTGGGAAGTTCCCTGGTTACCTTTGCAAACAGTTTGCCCCCTATTTACAAGCACTCGAGTTTGTTGGGAACATGGAACACAAGTATTTTTTATTTGGGGGAAAATGGGGAAACAGTCAAAAGAAAAATGCCTCTTCTCTCTCTCTCCCCCCCTCCCCGCCCCCGCGTGTGTGTGTGTTTGCTTGCATATACGGAATTGAGAAACTCAAATTAATATATTAGAGTTTGATCACACATACACCATCACTGAGTTCCAAATATTAAATGTCCAGCTGATGGAGGTCCAGAACCTGTCTCACCAAAGCTACATCCTCCAAAACCCTGCACAATTCCAAACATCCTGTCATGAGTACTGTACTGTTAATCTGTTATCACATTTACACATCACAGCAACCAAATTCCAACCAAAACAACACAAGGTAGCCATTCAGAACAGTCTTTTTCCCTGTCTCCCCAACAGATGGAACATAGGAGTCCATACCTCTGTGTCTTATCGCCATGGAACTTACGCAACAGAAGAATTCCTTTTTCTTTGCTTTTTCTCTTCTGTCCAGCATCCCACTTTGTCCATTTCCTCATGATCTTATCTTCTACCTATCCAGTGATCCCATAAGTCAGTGTTGCTATAACCTACAAGAGAGACAAGGAAATGATTTCATCTCACCTGCCCCTTGGTTTCATTGTGTTTGGAACACAGTTACCATTTACAGATATGTTTACAGTGCAAAGCTCTCCAGACAGAAGTAAAATGGAGCCTGTCTGATTCCCAAATAGGCCAGCAAAACTGAATTTCCATGCCTAACTGTTATGTTCACAGAACTAGACATGTGGCAAAAGGAAAATGTCATAATTAAAATGGAACTCACTGAAAATCACACATTTTCCAGTTACATTTTGGGTGCTCATGTATTTTGCATCTCTCTACTTAATATGCTTCTATGGAAAAAGGGCTAACGCCCAAATAAAAGATCAGCAGTCATTCCAATGTACTTTGTGACAGACCCAGACCAGTGGGGTACAGGAGTCTGGTAGAGGGCAAATATACTGGTCACTGGATGAGTAGTTTTCTGTTCCCTGAGTGACCAGAGCAGGGGCTGCACTAGAGTAATCAGGAACCTGCTAGAACCAGTTAAGGCAGGCAGGCTAATTAGGACACCTGGAGCCAATTAAGAAGAAGCTTCTAGAATCAATTAAGGCAGGCTAATCAGGGCACCTGGGTTTTAAAAAGGAGCTCACCCCAGTTTGTGGTGGGAGTGTGAGGAGCTGGGAGCAAGAGGTGCAATGAGCTGAGAGTGAGAGGGTGTGCTGCTGGAGGACTCAGGAGCACAAGTGTTATCAGACACCAAGAGGAAGGTCTTGTGGTGAGAATAAGGAAGGTGTCTGGAGGAGGCCATGAGGAAGTAGCCCAGGGAGTTGTAGCTGTCATACAGCTGTTACAGGAGGCACTATAGACAGCTGCAGTCCACAGGGCCCTGGGCTGGAACTCGGAGTAGAGGGTGGGCCCGGGTTCCCCCCAAACCTCCCAATTGACCTGGACTGTGGGTTCTCCCAGAGGGGAAGGTCTCTGGGCTGTTCCCCAACCCACATGGTGAATCTCTGAGGCAAGAAAATCTGCCAATAGGCGCAGGACCCACCAAGATAGAGGAGGAACTTTGTCACAACTTCTAAAAATGTATAATGAATTTGATGCCTCAATACCAACTGAGGCAGAGCACTGAGAAATGAGTAATAAAACCACGAAAGATAGTGTAGCATTTCTGGCTGTTCTTGTTCCAAGTGACTCAGTCAATCGTGAGGCTAAAAACTTGTAAGTGGTTAGGTCTAGTAAATAAAATATACATTATAAATAGAGGGATTATGAGCTCTAAAAGAAGGAGTATTGTGGAAAACACAATTATACAATGTGTTCAGATACGTTCATTAGAAAAGGATAGTGAACTAAGCCATTACAAAATATAAAGTAACCTTGCCAGCTCCTGCAGCATGGAATGTGCCTCTGGCTTTGATGAAAACCAATGCAAAGAGCATGACTTATCCGATTGTATTGGGGATAACTAAAATGTTTGAAAAGCCCACAGAGAGAGCATATTCTTTAGTTATGATCTAAAAGAGAAGAATACCTTACTCTAAAACAGAATCAAATATTACAGCTGGAAAAAAACCTCATAGGAGCTCCAGCCCATCTCCCGGCCAATGCAGGATTGTACCTTATAGTACATTTTTGAGTATTTTTTTCATCTAATTATAAATTTTTCAAGCAATAGGATTTCCACTCTTGGGATACTGGAGTAGAAGAAGAGAACTCCTTGTATTACAGAAGGGAGAGGGTAGAATATGTGTTGTGTAACCAAAGCCATCAGAGACAGGGGATTTGGCTGCTCCTTTTCTGCCCCCTGCTGCTGCTGCCGCTGAATTTCTCCTTTTCAGACTCTCTGCTTCCTCCAGTCCCACATGTTTGGGAAATTCTGTGAAGGTCTCCAGTTCACATGATTCTCCTAAAGCCCTGGGACTGGAACCATCTGCCTTAAAAATCTTAATTGCACTGTTGCTGGGGCACAGAAGGAAGACTCAAGTAGCCCTTTCTCCCAGCCCCATAGTGGCTACCAGTTGAGTCTCCTGTATCCCTCTGCTACTGCCCATGAACAATTCATTGTTGAGTGATGGGATCTCTGCATCACTGATGAGTGAAAGTACCCGGATGTTAGAGTTATGTCACCCACATTTTCCACTTTTCCCCTCATTCTCTTCCTTTTTTTTTTACCTTTGAACAATACAGCTCTGTACATTGTGAGGGATGAGACTATGATTTCAGGAATAAATGAATGATGTGATGGGTAGAGGAAAAAGAAAGAGAGACAGACTGAGATTAAGACAGGCAGGCATGGTATTATATTAAAAAAAAGATTATTTTGATTAAATACAAAATATTTTTATTAACTGACCACTAATTCTGAATAAGAACATCCACACAGGCTTAATGTGGTTTAACTAATCCACTTTAAATTCTTACCTTGAGTTAATTTGGATTAATTTTTCTGAGTGTCCCTATGCAGGTAAGTCCTCAGACAGCTCTCAGTGTCCCTCTCATTTACCCAACCCAATATTTGCTTGCCACACAGCAGAGGTCAATGCCAGGCGGGATGGCTTTTTTATACATTTCCACAGCTCAGGGAACCAATAGAGCAATCTGATGCATTTGCCAACACCACCATGTATGATCACGCAGGGCCACACTGCGTCACTACAACAATGCTTCTGAATACATTTCCTGAGCAAATTGTTTCTATGCTTTTTCAAATTTTCCTCTATGGTGCTAGAAGCCAATAAAGAAAATGCAGCTGAGTGGATTGATATTTGACTTAAATTGTTGATGTGTGGGTTTCATGACTTGTATTTTATTTAATAATTCTGATATTCCAAGGTTCCTAATGACAGACAGATTCTATTTCCAACACAGGTATCTCAAGCTAGCAATGTGGTCTCCATCATTGTAGCATCTGTGCACTATATTACATTAGTAATGACTTTATCTTCCCAATATTCCTGTGTGGTAGGGAAGTATTATTATACCCACCTTACAGATGGGGAACTTGGACACAGGTAAATTAAGTAACTAGACCACGGTCACACAGTGTGTCCGGGACAGTTCTAGGCATTGAAACTAAACATCATCAAATCAAGATCCTTGCCTTTTCATCTGTTTGTATAGCACCTAGCACAAAGGGGCCCTGATTATAACTGGGGCATCTGGGCACTAATGCAATACAAGTATTGCATGGATCGTAGGATGGTGAAATGTTCTACTTAACATGCTATTTAACGCATTTCACTATTTTACTATCCAGCAAGAGTATGGGACAGTCATAAAGAGTGCCCTGATTGTCGGCAGACCAGCTCCTGGCTTGCAAATTGGCTGGAACCTAGCAGAGAAATGACTCATTGGTGCATGTGGCTTAATCAGGCTCTAGTTCAGGCACACCTCATCACCTTACACACCACTTTTCCCATCGGAGATTGGGAAATATCTCTGGACAACCACAGCAATTGCTTAGCTGGAAAATCTCCTTACATATTTTCCTAATGTGATTTTAGTCATCTTTACTGCAATTTTGCAGCTAGAAAGGCAGTGTTGCCTAGTGATAGTGCACTGGATGTAGGAAATAGGAAATCTAGGTTGTATGACTAGTTTTGCAATTGACATGCTGTGTGCCTTTGGGCAAGTCACTTGACCTCTCTCTGATTTGGTTTCACCTCCATCCCTTTGTCTGTCTTATGTAGGTTACATTTATTTAGATTGTAAGCTCTTCTGTCTCTCACTGTGTGTATGGCCCTGACCTTAGCTGGGGCTGATAGATGCTACAGTGATATAAATAAAATAATAATACAGAGGAACGACCAGCCAGTTCTACAAAGGCCAATGGAGACCAGAAGTCTCTAGTCGATGGATTATCAGTGGTTTGCACAGAACCATAATAATTTCTCTTGTTACAATATATATGCAAGATTAAATCCTGTACTTAAAGCAAAGTCTGATCAGGCTGTCACCTGCAGAGAACCACCAGGTGTCTGTGAGGAAGGAATCTTTCTCTCAGTTCCAGACTAGCAATAGCCTCCATGGCTGCATCCCTCACGTGCAGTTTGGGGTGAATGGGGGCTGGAATCACTTGCGTTTTTCCCACTCTGCTATCCTCTGCCTACATCCTAAGCTCCCTCCACGGTGATGCAGAAAGGTGAAGATTGACTTGCATAGGCTCCCTGTGCCAAGGAACCACCACAGCTCCACTTCTTGTATGGTCCAGAAGAAAAATGAAATACAAAACCATAATACCAAAGATCTATAATTGACTCATAAAGTGCAGGTGAATTAGCCATAGTAGAGAACGCTAATGAGATAACTACATGGAAGAGACCTTTTATGTCATGTAGCCATGGCCCTGCCAGTCCAGGACTATTCCATGTTGTATAATTCCAATGGTTTGTCTAAGACTAGCTCGAAAGTAAAAAGCTCACTGTGAAATTAAATTGGACCACATGAAACACGTCCCTCTAGATGTAACTGCTGGAATTAAATGTATTTGGATAGACAGATACACATTTTAAATACAAAAAAAGCCCTTGGCAGTGATCCAAGAAACATTTACAGTGCATGTATAAACATAAAAAACAATTACCTGTGGTAGGCATAATCATGTCCCTGCTTATCCTCAGCCTCCCATATTTCCTTTGAGTTTAAAATATTATCAGCCTGTGCATGTTGACACAGCAGTAAATGAGGTGATACATACATTGTAAGAGGCATGGCCATAATAAAATCCACTAGGCTTGAGGACTGACATCCAGCCACTGCCATTTCAGAAATAATTCTTGTGATGTAACTCACAAAAATGGCTCATAATTCCTTCTTAGATTTTATTCTCCAAGAAATGCCCACCCAGGAACAAAAATATGCTATAAATGTGGTTCTTCACTCAGGCAATGAAATGGAACAGCTGCCTTTTGAGCATAGCCAACAAACACATTAGTCCCAGCACAGAGGCATCAGAATTGTGACATATTTACATACAAGAGGGAAAATGGTCTGGTGGTGAGGGTGCTAGCTGGGACTGAGGAGACCTGGATTTAGTTCCTTGCTCTTTCTGTGTGACTTTGGCAGGACTATGAGGATTAAATCATTACAAAATTACAAAGTGTTAGACACCATAACAAGACGGACCACAGAAATATTTAAAATATATGACTTAAAGGTGGGAGGACACTTCTGAAATTCTGACCATCTCTCATCCACTATTTGTTACTTTTTTTTTCTTGTCTGCTTAATTTTGATAAGAATTAAAAAATCATTGATAATTGCAGTCAAAAAGTCTAATGGTAGTTAAGGGAGATGACTTAAAAATAGTAAGCTAAGATATGAGTGATAAATATATGCTTGCAGAAAAAACAAATCCTCCATTTGTTTTTAGATCTGGAAATACACATTCAACACACAAATCAGCAAGCCCGTCACTTCATACATAATAGGTGAAACCCTGGTCCCATTAAAGCCAATGGCAAAACTCCCATTACTTCAGTGGGGCATGACTTCACCCAATATAATGAGCCGTTCACTGCCTGTAATGTATATCTGCAACTCAAGATAATAAAATAAATAATACTTATTTCATCTTAGCAAATGCTTCTGTTTTCTTGTATTGAAATGTTTACCTACTATTGCAAACTACTTTAAAATATTCCCATGAGAAACTTAGAACAAAAGGCACCTATTAAATTTGCACCTCTGCAGTAAACATTTGAAATTACTTAAACTTTCTCAGTTTTCAGAGTTGGATGGTACAGCACAATGAAAATATGGGAAGAGTGTGGGTGGCTTACTTTGCTTTTGGGATAGAAAACTGAACTCTCTAATGTGAAAAAATCCAATGAGTCCAATTTTACCTTTATTACCATTGTTCCTATACATTACCAGAACAGGTGGTTAATAATATCTTTCATACATTCATGTTTGAAAATTCACTCTTATACTTTCAAATTTTTCTGTTTTATTACAATACAAGGAATTTAGGACTGAAAGTGTGGGAGGCATATTCAGCATCACAAAGAATATTAAGTTATTCATGTGTAAACAGAAGCAAATTAAATATGGGATTCCCTTCTCATTAAAAAATAAGCAACTTTGCAACAAATCTGGAAAAGTCCACAAAAGAAGTGGATTCAATATGTAGGTGTTAAACCAACTACTGCACTGTATATATTTTCTGCTGTAGCTACATTCTCCGAACAACACAACTGTAAACATCTATCACAAGAGTACAAATTTTTTACTTTCTTTGCTGACTTTAAGCCCTGTGCCTACACAGACACAGAAATATTTTATAGTTGTGACAGCTAAAATTATTACCTTATCTCTGAAAATAAAATTTTCCTATTACACTCTTCTCAGTGACATAGCGTCTTAATATATTCTGCTTTGTGGAGGTTTTTCTTCTTTAGGATTTCTTGCAAGTGTCTCTGTATTTCATCAGAAGTCAGCCTAATAGCTGGACAAAAATCAATCTTTATTTTTCCAATGAGAGTTATAAAATCTTTTTTACAACTAAAGGGCTGAACTGTGTTAATCCTATACATTTTATTGCAGTTCAACATCCACTGGGGGTGGATGTTAAATTACCCTGTCATTTAAATATGAATCAGCAGTGTTCTCAAGTGTCTAAATTCCCATCTATACTAAGCCTGGTTTCAGTGGTAATTTTGTTTCTGAACACAGCAAAAAGAGTAAAAAGGAAAAAAAAAATGATAGACATGAGACAAGGTAGGTTAGGTAACATCTTTTATTGGACCAACTTTGGATATTGGAAGGTACAAGCTTTCAAGCTAAACACAGCTCTTCATCTTGTTGTCTTCTTTCTGAGCTCTATGTAGCTCAAAAGCTTGTACCTTTCATCAACAAATGTCGGTGCAATAAACGATATTACCTCACTTACCTTGTCTCTCTCATATCCTGGGACTGAAATGGCTACAACAACACCACAAAAAATATTGATGGACCATGGCACTTAAGCATCATAAGCAATATGCAAACATTAATAAATTCAGATGTAGAGAGACTGACCAATGTAGGAAAGCAGTAATAGCATATAGAACCTTTCACTTTAATTTAATTTTATGTCATAGGTTCAAATTCAACTTGGGTCCGATTGAAACTGGCTACTACCTGATAGATGTTCCGTGGCTTATGTGAAATTAATTTGGTGGTTTCCAGTTCCCACTAAATAAGCACTAAATAAGTTTCTTTAAGAAAGGTTTGCTTTTCAACAAAGCGGAAAATAAAAAATTGAGTCTTTTTCAGTTATTTGTTCATTGGGTTTCTTTTTTCTCAATCTTCTCCCTTGCCTTCCCCATCTCTTCCATTTTTCAGTGGCAAAAAGGGGGAAAGCAGGGGCAAGTTGAACAAAAAAAAAAAAAAAAGAAGAAGAAGAAGAGGGGAAAATGAAGAAGAAAGGAATGGGCAGGAAAAAAGAAAAAAAAAATGGAAATGAAATAATCCACTTTTTTGGAAAAATTTTGAATAAATGAAAATTTGTTCTTTCTAAACCTGTGGAATGAAAATAACTGAAAATTTTAACACAAATGTTTCTAATCAGCTCTCTTTGGTATCTTTCACAGATACTAAATTCAAAAACAAAATGAGGTTGGAAGTTCTATTTTGATATGCACACAAACACCTGCATGAACTCTGGACTACCCACAAGGACTAGAAATCTTGAAAAACA
Source organism: Trachemys scripta elegans (assembly GCF_013100865.1). Lineage (NCBI taxonomy): Eukaryota > Metazoa > Chordata > Testudines > Emydidae > Trachemys > Trachemys scripta. Next base: position 88,825,672 of record NC_048301.1, read on the forward strand.
ACTCTTTTTGCAATATTTCCAGTATCTATTGCTTCCAGTTTGGCCAGAAATACCACAAAAAGCAGACTCTCACATTCTCCTGCTCTTCACTTGGTTCCTAGCAAGAACATCAGGGTACAAAGATATACACAAATAATAAGAAATAATGGGGATGTGGAAAAACGATATCTACTTTTCCAAACCTCCAAACTGGTTCAGTTTGGTTCAGGTTTTGAATAAAGGTTGGAGGGGATTTTTCATTTTATATTGACTGGTTTACCCTTGTCTATTTATATTACTAAACCCATGCATAGTGTGCCATTATTGACATTGCTTGGTATAGCCATGGAATAATTCACGTTTCAGGACAAAAGTGATGCTCTTTTTACTACATTTTTTACATAGAGGCCAATATTTTCAAATGTCGGTGCCTAAGTTTAGGCACCAAAATCCATATTTAGGCACCTAATTAAATATGGCCTAGTTTTCGCAGCTGCTAAGCATCCACAACTCCCAATGAAGCCAAGGAACCCCATGACCATGTACTGGGACTGTCTTTTCATTATGTGTATGTACAGTGCCTAGCACAGAGGGGCCTCAATCCTTGTATGGAGAGCTTCCAAGAGAGGAAAGATGGTCCAGTATTTAGGGAGCTGGGGCTTGGGTTCAGTTCCCTGCTTGGTTACAGACCTTCTGCATGTCCTTGGGCAAGGCCCTTACTCTCTCTGTACAGGCAGTCCTCGACTTTACGACGTTCGACTTACGATGAACGGCACTTACGATGTTTCTGAATTGACACCCTGATTCAACTTACAACAGTTGGTTTTGACTTTATGACACTCGGTCTCGCAATGGAGTGGATTGCGGTTCCGAGTTACGATGTTTCGACTTACGACACAATTTTCAGGAACTACTTGTGTCGTAAGTCTGAGGGCTGCCTGTACTTCAGTTCCTCCATCTATAAATTGGGTATAATAGCACTGCTTTATCTCACAGGGTTTGTTATCAGAATACGTTATTGTCAGCTGCTCAGACATTAATTGGGCCACATATGTACAAAGATAAGCGCTATCACATTAAATGAAGTGGGTTTAAAAAAAGAGAAGTCATATTTGATATTAAGCATCCATGAAATCTTCCATTGCTATTTGTATATTACTTATGAGTGATGAGCAAAATAAGGGGAGTGTTTGCTTTTCCATACTCTTCCTCCATTAAGTAGCCTATTTAGAAGTCATTAATTTGTTTCCCACCCATCTGGAACCAAGCAGTACTAGAAACTACAGAAAACTTTCTCACGAGGATTGCTCTTGATTTGTCCATCCTAGAGTTTTATAAAAACATTAGCATCACTACACTGCATCTTGGTAGAAGAATTCAAAATCCTGCACGTTTTTGGGGTGGGTAGGAGAGAAAGATGGCTGCAAATGTAGACATTAGTAGCTGGCTGACAAATCCTCTTCTTGCTGTTTTCTGTCATGTTTAGCTTTTCTGTAAATTTCCCATGTGCTCTTTTGGCTGCACCATGTGATATTTCTCTATTGCTATTTTCTACACTTGCAGCAAAACCTAGTATTTCATCGTAAACAAATAGCGTTAACACTTGTGATGCTTAATGTTTTGTCAGTTTGCTCAGCAGGTGTGAAGAAAATGCAGACACTTCCAAGCCTTTTTTAATGCTGCCAGTCTTCACTAAATCCTCTCCCAAGTGGATGCTCTTGTATGCTGTATTTAGCTCAAATCTGGAAAAATTAAGAACTGAAACTCATCTGATACTACCACACAGCCCCAGAGAGCTGAAAACTTCTGATTCAACAGGGGCAGGTGAAAATGTAGCAGGATTTATCCTATTCCATAAGAAGCTCAAAGGCTTCAGACATATTAGAGAGACAAGATGGGTGAGGTAATATCTTTTATTGGACCAAATTCTGTTGGTGAGAGAGACACGCTTTTGAGCTACACAGAGCTCTGCTTCAGGTCTAGGACATATTTCACTGCTACAACAAGCTTGTTTATATCTTAAGTCTCCTAATTCAGCAAGATACAAAGCACATGCCTTACATTTTTTTTTTGTATTTTAAACAAAAAGAAGTGTACATTTTCAATAAAATGTATAGCAAAAATGTTTTGCTGTTTATGACCAGCTTATTAAACCAGTCTAATTTTTTTTTTTTTGAAAATTTGAAATTGATAAAAATTTGTGCCCAAAATGGCAAAATATTTTTGAAAAATTTGTTCCACTATTTTTCAACTAGCTCTTCTCACAGATCATTCTTATACAGGGGAAAACAAGGGGGGAGGGGCCCTAAATGTCTCAGATAAATTATTCATAACAAAAAATTCAGCCAGTTCTAATGATGTCTATGAATTATTCTCTTCAACAAATGTAGGTCACCTAAGGAAAAATCAATATCAAGCTGATGCACAATATCCACCATGCTGGCTGACACAGTTTCAGGATTTTAACACGAAGTAGTCAAACAAATAAGCCTGAGGCTATCTCTTCATTTCCAAAAGTGAGTACTTGAGGTGTAGCAAGAGCCTTGAACATGTAGCAGCAATCTGCTATATCTTTTATTTTGTCACTAACTAACCCAAAGCCATGTGCAGATTTGAAGCATTGCTTCACCTCTTCTTGAGGTGAAATATCAGAAGCCACTCACATATTCTTAGCATTTAACCAACTATGAGAATGACTGATCTGCTTCCTTTACTTTTTCAAGCATTGCTTTAAGCAATATTTTACTGGTATATTAAGCCATGAACACTTCTATAAGATTATCACTTGTATCTACTGTTGCTACAGATCCATAAGGGGGTGTGGGAATGGTGCTTTCAAGACAATTAAAACTTCGGTCTGTCAAAGGAAGAGTTTATTGTTAAAAAGCCAGTCTCCCCCCTATTATTATTATTAGTTTTATGGTAGCACCCAGACACTGCAATCAGGACCAGGACCAGTTGTCATAGGTGCTATACAAACTTATAAGGAGGTACAGTCCCTGTATCCAGGAAGCTTAGAATGCAATTTGACACAAAAGGCAACAAGCATTGAGAAGCCTTCTAGGGGAATGGGGAGAGTGCTTCTTTCACAGCCTGTTACCCTCTTGCCCATATGCTGTGGAACCTCCTTTACACAATCTCTGTGAGGATCCAGTTCTTTGGGTGGGAAGAGAACAGAGGAAAGCTATTAAGTTCTGCCAGAATTTCCCCTTCCCCTTCAAAAACCAAAACCCACAGGAAAACCAAAGACTGTCTGCAATCAATTACACTGCTCCCCCCTCAGTGGTTTGTAACCAGATTTCCTACTGAAGCTAATGAGAGCTTTGCTGAGTAAAGACCTCAGGATTCAGCCCAATGGTAGGGAGTGGGAGCACAAAATACCAGTTAGAAAAGCCTGAAGTACTAGCAGGGATACCCACACCACTGATTGGTAATCACTGAGGGTGACATTCACCTATGGGGAGAGGATTAGTACAAGGCCTGGGCACCACTTAAGCCCTATTTTGAAGCCTATCTGCTGAGGAGACTGCCAAGAAGATGCCAATTAGTCCAAATGTAGTAGTGGTTTTAGTGATGTCAACATCAGTCCTCCCAGAGCTTTTACACAAGGGCTACCTCACAGACATCAGATAGTAACTAATTTCGATCACTACCTGCTTATTCTTGAGATGAACTAGCAAGATAGAGGTGAAATGCTCTATATTTGCATTCCCAATCCCTTGAGCCACCCATCCTGATTGGGCCATATATTTCATTTTCACCTTAAGCACTAACCACCTGCCTGTATGCTATAACCCACCGTGTGATTGATTTTTATTCAATGTTAATGAATGAATCAAACTATCGCACCACTATGAACATGGTGAAGCATTATGTTCCTGATCAGTTCAACCTGGAGGGGCACCTACACCACGAAAGGAGATTTCTACATGTACATTCCCCATGAACACGGGATCATTTTACTCACAACAGTCATAAACAAGCCACCCACAACAACATTGTGTTTTCTTTCTCAAACATGGTATAGCCCAAAGATGTGAAATTTAAGAAACATGGGTCCAAATTCATCTCTGGTGTCAGCGCCCTGAAGCCAGTTAAATGGGGTTAACAATTAAATAGCAGCTTACTAGTATTTAGTCAGGTTTTTCCCCTTTTCTATTAAAGAAGTGAAGCTCATTGATAATTTCTGCACTTAATCAAAATTAAGGCAGAGTTGTGAAGTGAAGATGCCTTACCTCCTTTCACTTTGAGATACACTGATGATATTGCTGTGCCGAAATACTGATGATATCACTGTGGCACTTTCCCTTAAGGCAGTTAAATTTGTCTTCAAATGTCTTTTCAATACTTTACACAGACTGTGCCAGTGATGGTGGTGGTTTTTGTTTTTTAAGATAACCCTACATAATCCAGGGTGTCAATAGATAGCAAATGAAGCTACAACCACAACAAGCTGGTTAGGCAGCAGATAAAACAGTGTCACTAATGAACTACACTGGAAAGTTACATATTTTCAAAACAAATTAATAATAAATAATAATAATGAAAGATTTTACATAACATTAATGTTTTGACAAGAGCAAGAAAATTCAAAGTTAAGATCAAGATTCCTCCTTGCAGCTGCAGTACGATTAAAAAGTCATCTTGTCATGTGGAACCATGTAGTGTGGGATTGCTGTCTTTTGTTGCTTTGTATTAAAATCTAGTCATGATTTTCAGATAGTATTGCTTTGTGAACTTTCTTGCTTTTTAAAAAATGAATACCAGCTGATAGAAATGTTTTTCCCCATATAATGAACAGTTCTTTCCCATGAAACTAGAATTCCTTTATTAAGAAACAAGGACCAAATTCTGATCTCAGTTAATCAAGCATAAATCTGGAGTAACTCTGACAATAGCAGGGGATGTGGATGGATCAGCTAGGCCCTTGATCTTCAGTGAGGCCTCTGGGTACTACTTTAATTGAAATAATAAATAATAGATTACCACTGGGAGCAAATTCCAAATGCAGGAGCTCACCATTGAGAATGTCCTGCCCCCAAGTCTCATGAGCTTCACGCTTGAAATAGTTAGATGAATGCAGGTGGAGCAGCATGTCAGGGAATGAAAAGTAGCTTCTTTGGTAACTTGGGTCTAGGCCATTTATGGTTTTATAGATGGTAGCCAGCATCTAGAATTTCATCTGGAGTGTAGAGCACAGGCATTATGTGCTCTCTCACACTCCACAAGAGAGCAGCTGCATTCTCTACCAGCCAAAGCTTCTGGGGAACTGTTTAAAGGAAGCTTTAGATCGGGGTGGCCAACCTGTGGCTCCGGAGCCACATGTGGCTCTTCAGAAGTCAATATACGGCTGCTTGTATAGGCACCGACTCCGGGGCTGGAGCTACAGGCACCAACTTTCCAATGTGCTGGGGGTGCTCACTGCTCTGCCACAGACCCTGCACCCACTCCATCCCTTCTCACCCCCTCTCCTGAGCCTGCCATGCCCTCGCTCCTCCCCCACCCCAGAGCCTCCTGCACACCACGAAACAGCTGATCGGGAGATGCGGGAGGGAGGGGGAGGCGCTGATTAGCTGGACTGCCAGTAGGCGGGAGGCGCTGGAAGTGGTGTGGGGGAACTGATGGGGAGCTGCTGACGTATTCCTGTGGCTCTTTGGCAATATACATTGATAAATTCTGGCTCCTTCTCCAGCTCAGGCTGGCCACCCCTGCTCTAGATTTAGAGCACTGCAGCAGTCTAGAAGTCTGGCAGTGCCTGCATCTTTTAATACACAAAAGGTGGGTTTTTCCCCACACTGGTTAAGGGTGGACAAGTGATCATCGTAATAGTCACTAGCTAGTTGTATGCAGTGTTTTTTGTAGCCATGTTGGTCCCAGGGTATTAGAGAAACTAGGTGGGTGAGGAAATATCTTTTATTGAACCATCTTCTGTTGGTGAGAGACAGAAATGTTTTTAAGCTTGCACAGAGCTCTTCTTCAGGTCAGAATTGAGACTTGAAGTTTCTCCAAGAGAAACAATTAAAAAATTCCTCTGACAAATTTAATTTATAGTTCCCTGCTGCTGATCTTTTCCCTTGTATCCTTTTTCCAGGTAGTATAAAATTATTTTCAGACAGTCCTGGATATCCTTTTGCATAACACTGTCAGTTTTAACCAGACCTTTTTACCCAATGAAATATGTTTTATGAAAACATTTATTATCCTTTATGAGCATACTGAAGTCAAGGATCAGAAAGCAATTTTCCTTCTTTCCTGTTCTCAAACCTATAATGTTTTTTAGTAAGGTTAAGCAGCACCTTTTCAAATTCCCTATACTTGATGTGTCATCCGTCGATGAGTCAAGCCTATTATGCTGAAACACTGCATGCAAGAACAGTCCATCTCTGCTGAAAATTTTGAAAGGGAATGCTTTATTGTTTTTAAAGGGGAGTTTGAAATATGTTCATCCTTTTCTCTCTAGGTGTCATGGCCATACCCAATGAGAAGAGGGGTGTTTCATACTCACACTTCTCTAACATATCTACTTCCATCACTATCACGGTTAGCACTCTATCAGCCTTCACCGTCCAACGTTCTTCTTGACAAATGCCTCTGTATATGAGTGCAGAATAACCAACCCAATGTGGAACAGCTAGAATTTCTTTGTACTCATAGAAACATCTGTTTTTATATGTCAATCTATAGAGTGAAAAAGCCTTACTATAAAAGAAATTAAGGTGTTATTTTGCTGTCAAGAATTTAAGCATGTATACAACATGACCATTTCTGACAAACTGAAAACTTTAGAAAAGCCAGGTCAGCCTTTGCAGTAATGCCTAATGGATACATATCCATTGTTTCAATAAAAACAACTCTGGCAACTAAATGATTAGGCTACCCCGCTGCCAGGGGCAGCTCTATGTTTTTTGCCGCCCCAAGCACGGCAGTCAGGCGGCTTTCAGTGGCACGCCTGCGGGCAGTCCGCTAGTCACGCGGATTCGGTGGCATGCCTGCGGGAGGTCCGCCTTCAGCGTCCCCACCACCGAATTGCCGCCGAATCCATGGGACCAGCGGACCTCCCGCAGGCATGCCACCAAAGGCAGCCTGACTGTCGCCCTCACAGCAACTGGAAGGCCACCCCCCGCGGCTTGCTGCCCCAGGCACGCGCTTGATGCGCTGGTGCCTGGAGCCGCCGCTGCCTGCTGCATTTTGCAAAATTTTACTTCAAATAGTTGCTCTCTAGTCCACATAAAACCACGTCTAATAATTAAAGTGTGGGTTTTGCCACTCTCACTCACACTGAGTAGTACCTTACTCCGTGAGCAATCCCATTCAATCAATGAGCCTCTCTGTCATGTAAGATACACCTCTACCCCAATATAACGCTGCCTCGGGAGCCAAAAAAATCTTACTGCGTTATAGCACCTTGTTATATCAAACTTGCTTTGATCTGCCGGAGTGCACAGCCCCGCCCCCCCACTCCCAGCGCTGCTTTACAGCATTATATCTGAATTCATGTTATATCGGGTTGCGTTATATCGGGGTAGAGGTGTATTACCCACTGTGAGTAAGAGTGGAAGAATCTGATTGACTCAGATTAGTTTAAGCTTGTAAAACGTTTTGAAAATTAAACATGTAATATGAGTGCTATTGGTGCTAATTATTTATAGTCATACATATCCTATTTTGAAAAAAAACAAAAGGAAGGTCACAAATGAAAATGAGCTCCCTGATTTTTAAAGGTATTTAGCCTTTGCTCTACTCAGTGTTGCAAGGACTATAGATGGCTAAAGTCTCATTTTAAAAAGTGATTCAGGCACTTGGGCCCAGATCCTCAAAGGCATTTAGATGACTAACTCCCATTGAAATCATCAGGAGTTAGTCACCTAAATACCTTTGAGGATCTGGGTCTAAGGAGCCCAAGTCTCATTGGAGGTCAATGGAATTCAGATTCCCAAATCTGTCACTTTTAAAAATAGGATTTATTTTAGTCTCTGAGACTCTATTTGGATTTTCAAAAATGCCTAGGTGCCTAAATCCCACAATGGGAATTATGCTTCTAGGAGCTTTTGAAAATCTCATAGGTGCCTATCTGCATATTTATGTGCCTAAATACTTGTAAATATCAGGGCCTAGGTTCATTAAAAGAATGGTAAAGCAGTGTTAGGAAAATATTCCAGCATTAAGGTGCATTAAGATCTCTTTTAGGGAGAAGCATTCCTCATCATATGAAGGCTCCCCATCATGGTTGTAGTGTAGGTAGCTATAAGACTGTGATGCCTTTTGTTTTCTGCATATTGCACCTTTTAATTTAATTTTAATTGCACTGCACACCCTCTCCCTGTGTGCAGTGTTTAGGGACTATTTTTATTTTTATTCTCTCAATGCAGACGGTCAGAGCAGACACCACATGCACTCTCCCAGGTAGACTTTAGATTTTTGTTATTCTCTTAATCTAAAATAAAGGTCATTCTGATTGAATGAATCTTATTGGTGTAATTTGAAAGGGTGAACCATAATGAGAGACAGCAGGGTTCAAGAAACTTCAAATTGAATCAATGACATTCTAAGTTCCAGAAGATAAGTATCATAGGCTGTCTTCTCTTTCTTCACTCCCCTTGTTTCTGCATATCAGTTTCCTCATCTGAAAATTGGGGATAATGGTATTTACCTTCCTTTGTCAAGTGTTTTCTAGTGCATGAAAAAGCAGCACTAACAGCCTATTGTTGTTATTGTGTGTAGAAAAATCTGCAAGAACTTGATGACAGGATTGCATAACCGCAAAACACTCAGAGAAACTAAGCCTCAGCCAAGTCTCCATGAGCAAGCACATGGTGTAGGTCTTCTCTGAGAGCGACTTCTCTATGAAATTTTAAATTTCTACCTACGCCACAACTGGGATATATCTCCAGGTGAGAATTGCTCAGGATTCCATTCTGACATTCTGACTGAGGACTTCATGGTCTGCTTCTAGATTCTATGCGATAGTATTCAGGATCTTATACTACGCCCAACACTGTGGTATCTGCATGCCTTCTGGCAGTACATTAAGAAATACAACTAGCATTGTAATGTGTGGTTCATTCTCTCTCTCTTCCCCTTCCCAGATCAGCCATAGTGGTTACTGCTGAACAGCATAAGAAATTCCCTTCCTTCAGTGGTGAAACATGCTGTCTGCATTCCTCCAGCCTTTTGAAGCCCAAGGAGGGAGAGTCTGAAACTAGCAACCAAGCCCAGCTATGTCACATGGTACAGAAAAACAAACACCCGGCAAGAAAACTGGGTAGTCTTCAATGTTTGTTCTGAAGCACAACGACATACTTATAATAGAGATGTGTGGAAAGATAAAGATTTCTCTTTTAAGTCATAATTTTCTTGATTCTATTTTTCTGTCAGCAAATAACACTTGTTTGATGTAGATGTTTTCTGAGACAACAGTGGGGCAAGTGAGTTTAAATTAGGAAGTAATGAACCTCAAGATATCAGTTCAGACAAACATCTAGAAGTTTAGATTCATATCCAAATCTCATCTTGAGTCAGGAAAATCATGCTAGAAATCTCAGAACAAGTGAAATATCATGAAAATAAGCTTGTTTATGAGGTATCTGGCACTTCAGCTTCCAGTGATTCCTTTCCAATCAGCAAATACCAGTGAAAAGAACATTACAGAGTCTCAGAAAAGCCTGGGTTTGAATTTGTTTCTGTTGCCAGTTGAAAGATAAGAGCACGGGAGCACAGGGGAGGTTGCTATTTGATCTAATTTTTTTCATCCAACTTACAGTCAGTATATGGCAGCTATGTTGAAAACCTTAACCAGCTTTTGTTTCACTTGCCTCATAGATTTATGTTTAATCCATGTAACTGAACAGTATAGATGGAGCTTTTTAAAAATACAATTTCAGGCTTGTTTTTGAAAAATGATCAATGTGCAATTGTGTGTATACACAATTACTGTGAATACACGCACACAATGGGTAATTGCATGTATAAATAGCCATTTTTCTCCATTTTCATTGCACACAGTTATCAGGTCTGCATATGCAATCATTGTACAACTAATATCTTTAAAAATCTGTTCCACAATGTTTCTAAATTCTGAACAGTGCTTGATTGACTGATTATTCAAAACATGCAGATAAATTAAAATCCAAAGGTTTCTGGATGTTCTGAACCTATATAATATGTGCTTTCTGCAAAACAATCTTACAAATATAATCTTGAATAGTGACAAAAAGCAAAATGGAAATAAAAAGAACTGTTCTTTATAATGCTTTAGATTTGATTCACTAAGGTTTGCAAACTTAAATAGTCAAAGAAACCTACTGTATATGCAAGTTACACTACTGTTCGTTTTATCAGGAGTTAGAGTTTCATTTACATATGCTGCAATTCATTTAAAGAAAAGCATCTGGAGTGATAGGAGATAGGCTGCATTTTAGAATTATGTTTAAATATTCAACATACTCTGAAACCATTAAAATACATGAACCATATATTAAAAGACTGACAGAGGCAATCACAGATGCAGCACTTTTATTACAAAGATTTCAGAAATAATACAAAACATGCACACAAGGAAACTGAACAAGTGAATCATTCTGCTAAGATGCTGAAGATGCTCAAAGGGTTAAGGATGGTAAATCACATTGTGTTGCTATGTGCAGCAAAGATAAAAATCTAGAAGCACCCCCTTTAATAGGTGAAAGGTGGTCTGAGCCAAAACGCACATACTGACGTCCAACCTATCCCCAGAGAATCAATGAAGGCTTTTTTGTGTGATCAATGTAATATTCTACAGCTAAATTTAGGGACTGTGCGTCCTATGAAAATGGCACCTCACTATGACTAATTAGCAATAAAAAATTGTGGTTGTCTACAGGTTTAATTATTTAATCTCCAAGGTTTTGATTAAATTAAATCCCTTTACCTAAGGACAAAAAGTATATATAAAAAAAAGAAATATATTTCTAATGTTGTGTATTCAGAAGGGATCCTGTTACTTCTCCCAGTCAGCTTGTAAGATTATACCATCTTTGCTATTAAAAACAAACAAACTAAAACATACAGTGTGAGACAGACTGTTAATAAACCTGTTTTGCTGTGTATGTATATTACAGTATTTGGCTAATGCACAAACCAAGCCTCCCTAGCTTCTTTTCTATTTTGCAATATTAAAGAGAGGTCACTAATGTAAGCAGTTCAGAAGCTTCAGTGTTTGTTTTGAGATGTAATGTCTGATTACAAGGAAGAAGACTCCTATTTTGGGCTGCTTATACGATCCCCTTTTCTCCCCTCCCCTCAAAAAACCCAAAATAAAACAGGACAAATAAACCTTTAGATCTGAATCTGCTGGTTTTTTCGCTATTTGAACTACATCTCTGTGTATACAACTCTTAAGGTGAAATCCTGGCCCCAAAGTTAATGGGAGTTTTATCATTGACTTCAATGGGGCCAGTTTTTCACCCCTAATAATTCATTTCAGCACACATGTTGAAATACTTTGAGCCATATTATGATTAAGTGCCTGTGCAAGGGACAGGATACCCCAAGGTCCCAGATCCTCAGAGGTATATAGGCTCCTGCTAGGCATCTAAATATATTTGAGGATCTGGGCCAAGAAACCTCCCATCACAGAACCCTTCCCGAGGAGCTGGACATAATTATAAGCCCTGAGTTCTCCCTTGGGTATATTGCCCCTAAGGGAGCAGTGTGATCCCTCACCACCTCTACCACGGGGTGTCACTTATGGGAGACTAGGGGTGTGACTATAAACCATAACAGACCTTTTGATATGTTACTCAGGTGAGAGGAAGGAAGGATGATATGTCGTTAAGGCACTGAATTGGAACTCAAAAGACTTGGGTTAAGTTCCCAGTTCTACCACAGACTTGCTGTGAGACCTTAGGCAAGTCACTTAGGGGCAAATTTTCAAAAGAACTCAGCACATTGGGAGAGCTTTTGAAAATCTGGCTTTAAAAGTGACAAAAAGAGTGCTGCTGGGTGCAAAGAACTGTTCAAAATTTGCCCCCTCCCCCATGTCTCACTTACTTATCTGTAAAATGGGTAACACAGCTGTGATGGAAAATAAATTATTTAATATTATGCATGGCTCTCAATACTGGGAATGTTGGTGTCCTAGATATGTAGATTAAACTTTTAAGATTGAGGTTTAGATTGCTTTGGAGATACTCCCCAAAAAGTAGGGTTTATTTTACTTTCAATGTATATTAAAGTGGATTTTTTTCCATCTCTCTCTCTCTCTCTCTCTCACACACACACACACACACACACACACACACACACACACACACACACACACACACACACAAAATGGCACTTGCACAGATACTTATATGAAACATAAGAGCTGGGTCTGACCATGGTCCGTCTTACAAAGTATCCAGTTTCCAACAATGGCACATACCAGAGTTTCAGGGGGAGTGTACAGAACAGGGCAATTATGGAGTCATCCACCCATGGTCAATGTGATGATAGAAGAGGCAGAGAAAACACAGCTTGAGTTTCAACTCCCAGGCTGACTGGGAGTGTAAAATTATTTTTTAAAAAAAATCTGACTAGTGAATGGAGCAGATTTTATCTGGAGTCACTGAGACACAATATACATGGAACTTCACAATGCCATTTTTATAGTCACATTTCTAACTATCCACACTTTCCGTGTGGTTAATTTATAACTATGGTCTCAGGCCTGTTCCTATCATCTTTATTAAAAACAGGATTAGGCTTTCTGTCCTTGCTATAAATTCCACCCAGGATGAGTATACCATGCTGTTTGACATTAAACACACGGAGAGCCTTTGCCATTGTTTTCACAGCATTACTAAAACATATAGCTCATTGCTTAAAGGGGAAGAGGGAAATAAGGGCACCTTTTGTCCCACTGGCATCCATACACAGGCAGACATCTCTGTAGGACTATCCACCCCAGCCCTAGACCCTACCAAGACATATGGGCTGAGGAAAAGTAGGGAGAGCCAGAGGTAAAGTTGCTGAGATTGATTCACAACTGCTGAACACCAGTAAATCCCACTGACTTCAAGGGGATTGCCTGGTACTCAGCACCTGAGCATCTGATGATAATTTAAGGAAAACAATTTTACAGTATATGCCTACATATACTTACTTAATTACTGAAATCCTGCAGATTATCTCTAGTTGTGCTGATCCCCGAGGGTAGAATTACACAACTAAACTACTATTTGTGGCTGGGCATTTTTAATAGAAAACACTGACCACTGCAATCTTTACCTTCCAAGAAACACACACAATTAATGTTCAATTCTCAAATAATCATTAAAATCACGTTTAAGAACTCTAACAGGTCTATTATTACAATTCACAAGCTGGGAAAGCTGTATAAATCCCAGTGCTCTGGGTAGGTGACTAGTTTAGAAGAGCTTGAAGCTTTTGAGAAACTAAGCAACAGATTAGGCTATATTCTGACAAAGATAAAAAGGACACACGGGTTAAACCTACCATAACTTGCAAAGCTGAGTCAGTGCATGTCAGTGCATCAACACTGATCATTTGCTGAGAATTTCCAGTTAGCAGGGTTTGAGCTGTGGTTAGTCTGTTCTCATCTGCAATTCTTGCTACAGACCCTAGTGAAAACAGTTTACTAAAATAGAGAGAAGAAAATTAAGCAGACTGTAAATCTTCTATGTGATTTTTCACTCAGGTGTTTACTCATTTAGCAGTTGCCGAAAGCCCAAAGGCTATTGATAATTTCCAGTAATGCTCCATTTCATCTCAGTGATTCAGAGACAGAAGAAGGCTACTCAAACTGTCCAGTTCTTGGATTTGGAACAAATACTCATTCCATATTTCCAACATTTTAATTAGGAAATCATTATAACGAGTGGGGTCCCGCAGAGATCGGTTCTGAGTCTGGTTCATTTATAAAGTCTGTGGGCGATACCAAGCTGGGAGGGGTTACAAGTCCTTTGGAAGAAAGGATTAAATGATCTGGACAAACTGGAGAAATAGTCTGAAGTAAACAGGATGAAATTCAATAAGGACAAATGCAAAGTACTCCACTTAGAAAGGAACAATCAGTTGCACACATAGAAAATGGGAAATGACTGCCTAGGAAGGAGTACTGCGGAAAGGGATCTGGGGGTCATAGTGGATCACAAGCTAAATATGAGTCAAGAGTATAACACTGTTGCCAAAAAAGCAAACATTATGTTAATCTAGTCTGATCATAACACAGTTCACAGAACTGTTCTTCACACAGCACACAGTCAACCTGTGGAACTCCTTGCCTGAGGAGGTTGTGAAGGCTAGGACTATAACAGGGTTTAAAAGAGAACTAGATAAATTCATGGAGGTTAAGTCCATTCATGGCTATTAGCCAGGATGGGTAAGGAATGGTGTCCCTAGCCTCTGTTTGTCAGAGGGTGGAGATGGATGGCAGGAGAGAGATCACTTCATTACCTGTTAGGTTCACTCCCTCTGGGGCACCTGGCATTGGCCACTGTTGGCAGACAGGATATCGGGCTGGATGGACCTTTAGTCTGACCTAGTATGGCCATTCTTATGTTCTTATGTACCCAGTATTTCCTGCATCTAGCATCCAATGTGACAGACTCCATGTGACAGAGAATTTACCACTTGATAATATATTCCAGATGCTTAATTAACTACTAAAAATTTCATCTTATTTCCTGTTTGAACTTTGCTGTCTTCAGATTCCAGCACTGAATCTCGTTCTACATTTGTCTGCTATATTAATCGATTCTAGTCTGCTTTCTTGCATAACACAGGCCATAGAACTTTCCTGAATTAAGAGCTCTATAATATCAGGTATCTTCTCCGTGTGTAGATACATGGTTAAATTTTAAACAATCTTTGACTTGTGTTCAAATACTGACAATTGATTAAGCTTCAGGGGTGTTTCCTCTGGTGCTTCAAACTTCTATTTGATAAACTTTATAGATTTAACTCTTTTGGTCTTTGTAAGGTATATTTTCCAGTCCAAAATTTCTTGTAGTTCTTCCCTGAATCCTCTCCAATTTTATAATGTTTTAATGCCAGAATGAGATCCAATATTCTAACAATGGTCTCACTAATGCTGTATATAAAAGTAATATCACCCCCCTCACTCCTGCTTTATTTTCCTGATTTTATACATCCAAATATCATGGTTTGGGTTAGGCTCATAATAACTGAAATCAAGTAATTATCCATGGTGGTCCCAATATATTTTACATCATCTCATGCACAGACGCATTTAAAGCTTGAACTCAGAAATTTTAACACAATGAAAAAAAAATTAAGGCTACAAGAAGTCTATACAAAATTAAAAGAATAGAAATAATGTTATTAAGGCAAAGTTAAGAACTCAAAAGTTAGGAAATGCCAGAATTAAGTAAGGGTGCTCATGCAATCTTAATCTGTCCCCCTTTAGATAAGCACAATAGTACTGTTTTAATCAAATCAGCACATGCTCTTTGTTCCACCGGTCTCCTGCCATGTATGATTCTCAAAGTTTGTATCACACCTTTGTAGTGACTGAGGTTATTGTCATCTGTATGACCCCTCCCTCATTAAGTCCAGAAGTTGAAAGTGCATAGTGAATGTGACAGGGGCTGCAGGACCAGACTGGAAAATTGAGGCATAGAGAGGTTAAGTGATTTGTGTGAGATCATGTACAATGAATCTGCGTCAAAGGAAGGAGGGAAGCAGAATCCAGGTCTTCTAACTTTCAGTCTCCTGCTACAACCACTGGACAACAGCTGTCACTTTAGAATACATTCATGTAATATATGGGACAAAAATTAAGACACCATGGTTCAGCTCTTTTGCCTGCACAGTGCTATTCAATCACTGGGTGTTCTGTATGGAGTTCATATGCTGCTCCAGGGAAACTCGGTCATGGAAATTGACACAAAATCTTCAGAACATAGTACTGACTGTGCTTCTGCCCTTTTCTGGGTGGCATACCCTCTCTTCAATTTCCTCTTCTCAAATTGCTTTCTCTAAATGCATTCCATCTCCATATAATGGATCCAGTGGCAAATTACATAAATCTTGCATAAGCAACTTTTTTAAACAGTCAAAAACATGTCATTTATTTTCACCTAATGACAAACTCAGACCTTCTTCACATCACATGTTCTTTCTAGGAAATTGACTTCAGGCTGGTTTTGGAAGCCCTTAAATGGAATATAGAAAAACACCTAAAACAGGCAATTGGGAATGTTGGTGCAGAGTCATGTGAACTAGAAATAGCCAGGAAATATTACATGAACTAAATTCTTTCCTGCATCAGATCTTGCATCAGTTTGCATCTGAGGGAGGAGGGTGGAGAGAAGGGGAAGAGAAGAAATGGATTGATAATGTGGCACATCAGGGATCCGGTTTTGACTCTCTGACTCTCAAGGCCAGCCTTAGCCCATCAACTAACCGACAATCTTATTTACTGCAGGTCTCTTATATAATGCCAGGCACCACAAGTGCAGATTCACATGAACAACACAGGATTGTTCTTCACTATTGTCATTAAATGATACTATGTATAGATTGATCATGTACTGTAGTTCTGGGCTACAGAACATATTTGCCTCCCCTGTATATAAATTAGGTGAGAATGCAAATAAAAACCTTCTACCTTGTAAGGAACAGAATCCATTATTACTTTGTCACTGCAGGCAACTAGAGTGTGAAGCCAGTAAGAAATCAAGCAAGCTCTTGACGTCAGTTATTCCTCATTTGGAGCAATTTTAGACAATCTTTGACTTATGTTCAAGTGCTGATCATTGATTAAGCCGCAGGAGTGTTTCCTCTGGTGTTCCTTTGGCCTTATTACTGTAAACAGTATGCTTTTTTGCAAGCCAGTCAGCTTCAGACTCAGTGGATTGTCCCTTTCTATTAAATAGTATTCCATTGCCTCACTACAGAGCAAATTCTTTCCATTTGTTTTTAACTGACACTTATGGGCCAGTCAGATCTAGACATCTTAAACAACCATGATTACTGATAATAAAACATACTTCAAAGTTCTCAAATTTCCCACCACCAGACTTTGTACACAAACAGCCATTATTTCTCTAACAGAATGATCAACTTTTGTATTTTTCCAGGTAGATATACATTAGTCAGCTGGCATGTTCACTTAAAATAAAAAAAACTAATAGTAGGCACACAGATTTAATAGGCATGCAGCATGTTTATAGCCATAATGAGGGGACATTTTGATGAGACACGACAGACAACTGCTTTCTTCCTGAAAACATGCAGTTATTTTTTTCCCAATGTAACTATTTTCTATTCCTGTTGTTCCTTAAACATAATGAGAGGGTCCAGTTCACAAATTAATAATTTGTGGGTTATTATTTCTGTCTTGTTAGGTATAAGATATATGCATGTCCAGATTGCATTTTTGGTCAGACTGTAGGAACCAATAATATGGACATCAAAACCAGTGCTTCTCAATCTGTCTCCATACGATACTTAAAATCCCACTTGCTTTTCCTTGCTACAACCCACCAAAATCCATAATTTTTTGTGGCCTTGTAGGATTTTAGGGTTAGAATAATGACAACAAACAGCATGTACTTTCTGAGTTCTGGGAGAAGGTGCTTGAGCTTGGTGGGGCTGTTGGAATAGTAGGGGCTGGTCGGTCCTGTGCTGCTAGGCAAGGCTATCATGTTGAAAGGCTTGTAAGGAAGCTGGACTGTGTGGGTAACTAGGTTGGAGAGTTGGTCTAGCTGATTGGTGCGGTTGCCTCTGTCACTTCTATCGTACCCCTTCCTCCCTCCCCCCCCCAATGCATGCACACACACTTTCAGCTTTAGGACATCACTACTTCACAATGGCTGCCTGGCCTCACAGGCTACGTCTACAATGCAGTAAAAAAAACAATGGTTGAACCCATGCCAGCTGATTCAGGCTCGCGGGCTGTTTAATTGCGGAATAAACATTTGGGCTCAGGTACAGACTGGGCTCTAGGACCCTGTGAGCCCAAACATCTACACAGTAATTAACAGCTTAAGTCAGCTGGCACAGGCCAGCTGTAGGTGTCTAACTGCAGTGCAGATATATCCATATGGTATGTTTACACTGCACAGTACGCCCAGGCTCTGACTCAGCTTTACGCCCAAACCTCCCTTTCATTCACACACAAATCAGTCTGATTCAGGTCAGCAAGCACTCAGCAGGGCCGGCTCCAGGCACCAGCTGAGCAAGCTGGTGCTTGGGGCGGCAGATTGTTCGAGGTGGCATTCTGCCCAATCCTAGGGCGGCATGGCCGCTTTTTTGTTGTTGTTGTTCCACTCCGGCCGCCCTGTAGGGGGCAGTGGCGCGGAGGACCAGAGTGCCCTGCAGGGCTGTCCTCTTCCTTCCCTCCCCGCCGACTGGAGTGGAGCCCTCGTGGCAGGCGGCAGGAGACAGCGCAGCGGGAGGGGCCACGTGGCAGCGCCCCTGCTGTAGCCCTGGCCACCCCCTTCTCTCTCCCGCCCACTCCCTCACCCCTGCCCCCCAGCCGGTCCCCCTGCACCCGCGCTCCGGCTGCGCCGCAGGTTTTTTTTTTTTTTTTTTGCTTTGCTGTTCTGGCTGACCCGTTTTTTTGGGGTTTTTTTTGCTTGGGGCGGCCAAAAAGCCGGAGCCGGCCCTGCACTCAGGATCCAGTTCCTAGGACACTGCTAGTGAAGTGGGTCACAGCTTCAATCCTGTTGTGACTCTGGTCCAAACCCTTGCATTTTGCACTGTGGACACAGCTCAAGCTCAAGTCAGGTCTCTGTAGTGCAGTATAGAGACTTTAGAAGAGTTGTGAGACCTGGATCCAGCAACTGTAAACCCAGGTTTACAATGGAGTGTGGCCATTCAAGCAGGCTTGGAAACACTGAGTCCACAGGCCTGGGTCCCACAGATCTGGGTTTAGAATGCATTGTAGACACACCCATACCGCTCTAGGGCATGCTGTGGGAGGGAGAGAGAGAACTCTACAAAGAGGGGTTAGGTGGTAGAAGGAAGCAGAGCTCAAGCAGTATTAGGAGCAGCAACTGTACAAAGATAATTACTTTTCTTGCCTGCCTGAGAACTGCTGGGTCCGTTTGTCCCTACAATACCCAACTGGCTTATGAACTATTACCAGTCTCCACAGAAAATATTTGCATTATTTTTCCTGGATTTATACAGAGTGTTTCTCATATAACTAATGTGGCTTTCATAGTCTCTCGATAGCTTAGTAGAGTCCAGTGGAATAAGCCAGGAACAGAATTTGGAGTTCTAATTCTTGGCTTTGCCACTAACTCACTGTATGTCCTTGGGAAGTCACTTAAGCTCTCCGTTCCTCAGCTCTTGGAATATGTAAAATGTAGCTAATATAACTTACCCAATTCCTCATGGGGCACTGGGAGGATTAATTAGTGAATGTTGGTACAGTGCATTGAAAATGAAAGCACTGTAAAAATATACTTAATATTATTCATTTTTATGACCAGGTCAACTAGCAGGGCAATTTGCCTACTAGCAGCCAGAACTGAACCTGCTTTGCTGGATCATTAAGCACATTGATGTTTACATTTACAATCATTTTCTGCTGTCACTTCTCGTTTGTTTCGTACACATTTTAAGCTGCAAAATGAAGAGCTCACTGTTAAGCTTCTCTCTGCATTTTAGTTTTACATACACCCCTCTCTCTCTCTCTCTCTCTCTGAGGGCTGGTCCACACTAACCCCCCCCACTTCGAACTAAGATACGCAACTTCAGCTAGGTCAATAACGTAGCTGAAGTCGAAGTATCTTAGTTTGAACTTACCGCAGGTCCACACGCAGCAGATAGGCTCCCCCGTCGACTCCACGTACTCCTCTCACGGAGCAGGAGTACCGGCGTCGACAGCGAGCACTTCCAGGATCAATTCATCACGTCTAGACAAGATGCGATAAATCGATCCCAGAAGATCGATTGCTTACCGCCGGACCAGGAGGTAAGTATAGACATACCCTGAGAGTAGTTGCTGAATCTTCATGTAGCCCCCATCAGGACATTTTAAGCCTAGCTAATTTTCTTTTCTGCTGGTTATGAAAATTAATACTGGCTCCGGATCTAGGCTTTAAACTATTGCCTATTAATTTTTTCTCCACTATAAGGCAGTTGGAATTGCTCAGGTGTTAAAAAGTACCATCAAGATACTCATGTGAGGTTAGTGTAAGACCCTTAGCTCCATTCCCAAACTCACCATCCAGATTAGCTGACTGGGTGCACATTGGGAACTGATCTGCCCCACCAAAACCAGTGAAATAACTTCCCCACCCCCATACCATGGACTCTGAGTCACAATTCATTCTCTATGTGATCCCAGGGTGCAGCAGTTATGTGCCCTCCTTACTCAGGGCAGACTGTAATGCAACAATATAGCCCAATAGAAGCAGGATCAACATTGAGAATTGACTTTTTAGCCAGCACATTATAGGACATTCTCTGAAACTATGATTTTTTTTTTAACCTTAAAAATAATGTGATCTTTACCAAAGTACAGATGGCACGCTTTCAACCTTTACTCACTTGAGTAGTCCCATTTCATTAGCCTGTTTTGCATTCCACTATAATCATCCTGTCATCTCATGACTAGCCAATGTTTTATATATATATATATGATACATACATACAACATGTACCATTATCTCCATTTGGCACATGGCCTTTATAGAGATACTTTGCAATGTTTTGGAAAAAAAATCATATTTAAAATGATGGAACTATTATATATGTTCAATACTAACCCCGTGTAATCAGCTGCAAATTGGACCCAAATCCAATGGCATGGCGCCCGGTTTCTGTCACACACTATTGTGGCAGGCGAAATTCTCTCCAACTGCTTCAGGTAAATTAAACCAATGGAGATTTTTATTGAGTGAACTATGAGTAACTAGCAGAAAGATCACTTTGCTATTATTTTTAATTTGTTTTATTCTGCCCCTGCATTTTCAATTTTCACGTTGCAGCTTTGGCATTTCTATGACAGAGGTGCCAGCACTAGACATAGGGAGGGGCATTTTTCTTTTTGGGAGTATTAACTACATTCAGAGGACACAATGTTCCTGATATGTTCAAAAATGGATTAACTTCATATGCTGGCGGAGGGCCCATGCAAGTCCGTGAGGCCTCAGACTCAGCTACCATGGTGATGGACAAAGACTAAGAACCTGAACAGAATAAAATCCACAACACTGAACCTTGCACATGTGGGTTGTTGGAGGGGGAGATCCAGGAGGAGTTGGGGAAGGACAAAGTCCTTCAAACCCTCTGCATATCAGAAAGGTGGGCTCCATGCCAGCTTTCTGAACATACTGATCCAGATAAGCGTGCTGGAAGAGGGGCCAATCTTTCCATGGATCCCCAGGATGGCTGTCCCCCACCTATGGGACATTGACGGCCAGTGGCTCTTATTCTAACCCATATGATGGAATAGCAGCAGCAGGTAAAGAAAATGGACCTTCTGGCTTGTCTCTACAACATTGTGGGGTTGAACAATGTCTCCCCCAAACTCCTGCAGGTGAGCCACATAAAACCCATTTACTCAGACTTTATGTGGGGGTGGGGGTTGAGAATTTCTCCCAGAGTACTGCTCTCTGTACAGCTAAGCAAGAACCCCAATTTATTCTCACTGAAGGCTGCAGCAGCAGCGGTTAAAAAGGAAGTATTATTATGAGATGAACATGCGGTGCTACTCCTACACCAACAGCTGGTAAGGCTTAATAAAAATATAAATAAATCAATCAGGTAAGGAGAAGGCTTCAGTGTAGCTGACATGTGCCTGTACACTTAGTTATTTACAGTTGCACGGTGGTCTTTGTGAAGTGAGTGGAAGGGACTTGCATTATAGGCAGTGCTTCTCTTGTATGTACAGTACAGACACTCTGCATTTGTGAACTTAACGTAGCTAGCAGCAGTATTTATGTACATAACTGTTTGCAGAGTTACAATTTGGTTAAGCAACTTATAGCCATGCCATTAATTAG
Source organism: Trachemys scripta elegans (assembly GCF_013100865.1). Classification (NCBI taxonomy): domain Eukaryota; kingdom Metazoa; phylum Chordata; order Testudines; family Emydidae; genus Trachemys; species Trachemys scripta. Next base: position 88,847,616 of record NC_048301.1, read on the forward strand.
CTGCCACTTTTTATAAATTTATCTGTGCAGCCTTTCAGCTAACTTGGTTTTTTCTATTCAGACGTGCCCCTGCAGTCTAACAATTCCCAGAGGAATGCGGGGGGCAATCTGTTACTTGTGTAATAATACTCTCATTGTGATGTCTTCAGTGCCTCTTGGTTTACTACAGACAAAATTCATTGCAAGAGTAATTAATAGAAGGGATTCTATTAAAAAAAACAGCTATGATATTTCCACTTGATGTTTCATAAAGCTTGCAATGCTAGAGCAGGTATTTGGTATATATGCAGCATGTAATACCAGATTTGAGCTATGAAATTAAAAATCCCCTATTAACTACTTAATGCACAGGTTTTCTTTCTAACTGTTACCATGCGTTAGCCAATGTTACCAGCCACTATACATACACCTTCATGAACCCAAGTTAACCTTATTGAATTGGTTCCCAAATTCTAATCTCTGTTTTCATGGGGAAAAACACTTTAAAAATGAAAGGGGGAAATTGGGGCAACTCAGTATACCTCTACAAAGTTTTATAGCAAAGTAGAAAATATTCAACAATACCCAACAAACTATTGTGAAGAAAGAAATCTTTGGAATCAATTTTCATTTCAAGTCAAATCTATTTGCATGCACAGCAGTCATATCTATGGGAACTTCTAGTCTTACGGCCAAGTATGTAAGGGTTTTGCCCTTAACTTGAATGGGATCAAGATCAGCCCCTAAATGGTACAGACAAACCCTCAGCAGGTGTAAATTGGTGTAACTCCATTGCAATCAGTGGCCCACATGGATTTTCACGAGCTAAGGATCCGGTTTGGGAATGGCTTGTAATACGGATTTGAATGTCATCGATATCCCTGTTGGGAATTGATTTGCCAGGTTTTTCAGAGAAGAGGGACATCAAATCTAAAGCAAACAGGAAATTTACTGAATTTTTGAACTTCAAATGTGGCCTAGGTTCAATTCAGTGGAAGAGAGGCGCAAATTTCTTCCCCACACCAAACCAATTCTTCTGAATGCAGTGATATTTAGAGACCCAATACTATTCTGTTCTTGTCTATAAGGTGTCTCATACACTGGTAGTACTAGGTAAAATAGACCCAATAAACAATGACCTGAAGCTCTCCTATCGCAGGTTATGATTTCACAAACAAGCAGGGTGGGGCATGGTCACTGGTGAATGGGTGACCTCTAAGGGAAAACTAGAACCTAATTCTCCACTGTCTTGCCTCTTATGTAGGCTAACATCCTTTCTCTACACCTGTCCAAATTTGAATGAATCTTTCTTGAACCCAGGTTATCAAAATTGCACGCAGTATTCCAGATGAGGTCTTGCCAGTGCCTTATACAATAGCATTAATACTTCCCTAGCTCCATTAGAAATACCTCACCTGATAGTGTAGATTCAGCAGATGCTAGTTCTTTCTTGGCATCATTAAAGATCACTTGACACTCATGTGTGAAAGTTAGAATGTTAGTCCTAATGACTTGACCACATTTATACTTGTGTTCTACCTTTTACTCCTCTGAAATCTCCACTTTTAAGTCTAAGTATTTTTAGTTATAGGCAATGGCCACATCCTCAGCTAATGTAAATGGAACTATAACCCTTAACACCAGCTGAGGATTTTAGTTTTTTGGGATCCTTAAAGGTGAAAGTATTATGAAGATTTAGGATTTTCTGCTTCATCATGATGAGCAAAAAATAATAAGATTCTTAGGTCCAGCTCTTCAAAGATATTTAGGCACTTAACTCCCATTGAAATCAAAGGTAAAATAACAAGAAAAATGCACAGTGCAGTGTGTGTATAGCAAGCAGGAAGTTTGACTATAAAAAGGGTTAAAAAACAACTAGATAAGTTTATGGAGATAGGTCCATCAAGGGCTATTAGCCTGGATGGGCGGAGATGGTGTCCCTAGCCTCTGTTTGCCAGAAGCTGGGAATGGGCAACAGGGGATGGATCACTTGATGATATCCTGTTCTGTTCATTCCATCTGGGACACCTGGCATTGGCCACTGTCGGAAGACAGGATACTGGGCTAGATGGATCTTTGTTCTGACCCAGTATGGCTATTCTTATGTTCTTATGGAATGTGATAAATCTGCAAAAACATAGGGCAAGATCCTCAGTTGTTGTGGATAACTAATGACCCAGTGACTTCAATGGAAATACACTGATTTACTTCAGCTGAAGACCTGGTCCATGGTGCCTGTATTTGCAGTTGTAGTATGGCAAACCGCTGTTGAAGTTAGTGGGAACATTGTCTTTTAAAACTCCTATGGTTCCACTCTAGCAGTCTCTACAAAGTATTACCATATTAAATAAATGGAGAAGCTGGTTGGTTACTATAAAAGTAAGTTCTTACCTGCACATCATTTTTAAGGTCTAAGTTTATCTTTCTAGCAGTTTTTCTAAGTAAAGCTGAAAAAGCACTGTTTTTATATGAATACTAGTGGAGAGGTGGAGAATCTTCTTTAGTGCAGGAAGGACAGTAATTTTAAAATAAGTAACTATGATAGGTGTGAAGAGGAGCACTTGGAGATGAAGAGCTAAATCCTCTTCAGCTTCTTCATTCATGTTCTCCAACTGAAGGCAGTGGACTACTTGCATGAATAAGAAGAGGAAGATTTAGGCCAAAATGTCTTCACGGTTATGAATTCTGGAAGCCAGGAATAGCACCATGTACAATAATTAAAATCAGACTTCCACGCCTGGCATTAGGAACGCACATTTTTCAGTGAAGGTGTAAAAAAAAAAATGGTCAAGATTTGATAATCAGAGAGTGGGAGTAAAATGCAGTTTCATGTCAATTACTAATGAATGTGGTGCCAAGACATCTTAGTCTAGATTAATCTAGTAGGCTCTTTTCAGAACAAGAGGATTGGTAATAATCTGTAGTTTGAATTGTACATACTTTATGTCTGCTCTAACTCTCTGAACAAGAAAATCAAAACACTTTAGGATTCTTCCAAAGGTCTATGCTCAACTGTTGTAACATTGGACCGTTTAGCAGTGTACATGGCATTTAAATTAAAGAGCATCTGAGTGTGTGCCCTTATATAACTTTGTTAACACACACACACAAGTGACCTGCATCAGTTATGCCTTAATTCTGAAATCCAGGACTGCAACAGAATTCTTGCAATAGCTTTGCTAATCACAAACCACTATTGTGCATACACACCACAAGAAACAATGACTTGTGATCAAAGAACATGTCTGGACATTTAAGTGCCACCAGGTTAGCATGACTTAACAGTTCTAGCAGGAATATATCACATAATGCTGTGGTAGATCTTAATGTATAGGGCGAATTTTTCCGCTGCTGTAATTCCACTGAAGTCAGGAGTTACACTGGTAGTGAATTTAGCCCTTAAAGTTTCTAGCTTAATTTTTACTGTCCAATGTTTTATTTTATATTGGTAGTGTTTCACTAGCACATAACACTTTTGAATAGACACCATATAGTGTTAGAATTTGCTCCAGTAAATAAATAGTCTTAGATCTCTCAAATCTTCCATGAAGAAGCAGGGAATGATGCTCTCCTAGTGTTTTCTTGAGCATTGGAAAGTGGAGTCCATCTAACATGCCTGCTGGTTCCCAATGGCACAAGGTGGGGTGTGATCTGTCACCTGCAGCTACTTTAATTTGCTTCAGAATTCACCATTTGCAGCAGAACTAGGCTCTGGAACCTCAGGTTCTTTTTTAAAGTTCAGTTTATAATCCTCTTGGTTGAGGAGATAACCTCTAAACCACAAACTGGAAAAACAAGAAAAGAGGTGCCGCCGACGTAGTCACGTCTGCTTGAGCCTGCAGAGAATCTGAAACAATAGCTGAGGTATGAATTGTCCCATACATCTCACTCAGGCCCTGTGGTTCCATGACTGTTGAATATGGCATTTTTCCACAATACCATGAAAGTCAGGATTTTGATGCAGCTAAACACCCAATGTTTTATTTTCTGCCATCCTGCCCTGCTTCCTTGTCATCTTTCCCCACAAAGGAGTTAACTGGATTGCAGTCATGCTCCTTGCACTGTTCCATGGAGCCAGACAACTGGGAGTTTCGGAGTCAGAGCCAGAGCCCAGCTTGTAGCCAGATTGCTGGGGAGGACAAATGGTGTCGGAGATACCTGAAGAACAGCACCGCAACCGTGGTCCAGAGAGATGAGTCACTGAAACTGACATATGTGGGGAGAAGGAGGAGATTCAGCGCCCAGTTGCCTGGACAACATCTTAGGAGCAGAGGCCTGGGGAGTGGAGAGCATACTAAAAAACCCATCTTTGAAAATAACCATTGTCAAAAATAAATATCAATTGTACATCAGTTAGAATTTTCAGATACAAGCCATACAGTTATGTGTGCTTGTGTGGGGGCAAGAGGGATGGGCATTAAGGGTATTTCATAAAAATAAAATAAGTTTCATTCATGTTGTTGGGGAATTTAAGTCCCATTGTGCAGTGGAGTACCGGGACAGATACTATACAGATTTTTGTTGCATTAAGAGCTAAGTTCTTTCTTCTAATGTGCATATACAACTCCTATAGAACTTACTAGCACACATGATTAGGCCTCAACTGGAGTATTGTGTCCAGTTCTGGGTGCCACATTTCAGGAAAGATGTGGACAAAATGGAGAAAGTCCAGAGAAGATGATTAAAGGTCTAGAAAACATGACCTACGAGGGAAGATGGAAAAAATTGGTTTTGTTTAGTCTGTGGAAGAGAAGACTGAGAGGGGACATGATAACAGTTTTCAAGTATGTAAAAGGTTGTTACAAGGAGGAGAGAGAAAAACATCTCTCCTTAAGCATTGAGAATAGGACAAGAAGCGATGGACTTAAACTGCAGCAAAGGCAGTTTAGGTTAGATATTAGGAAAAACGTCCTAACTGTCAGGGTGGTTAAGCACTGGAACAAATTGCCTAGGAAGGCTGTATAATCTCCATCATTGGAGATTTTTAAGATCAGGTTAGATAAACACCTGCCAGGTATGGTCTAGGTATTACTTAGTTCTGGCGTGAATGTAGGGGACTGGACTAGATGATCTCTCGAGGTCCATTCCAGTCCTATGAGTCTATGAAGACAGAACTTTGTCCCAGGTTTCAGGGCACTACACTATGTAAATAATTTCCAAATAAAGCACAGCACATGTGACAATTTTAATTGGCAATTGGTAATTATTACCAATTACTTTGTACATGCACTGTGGTCTATAATGCAGCAGCATCTCTATATCTTCATATTTCCCAAGTAAATACTTTTCTAATACTTATAAGCAAATCATACCCATTCTGATGTTTTAAGCTGAGCCAGAGATAGGTTGAGAGGGGCGGAGACAAATTAAGTGAGATTCAACAGGGAAAAAGAAGATGAAATAACAGGGGTTCTGAAGAAATTAAAGAGCACTTATATGATCTTCTGTGCTCTTTAAATTATATTTTCCTACATTTTTATTTCAGGTGGGACTCTGTTAAAACATTGGTGTGAACATGGAACTAAGGTATGAAATACTGATTTGGCTAAAATAGGCACCATTAATTTTCACTTGGTAGAAATTAGGTAGCTTCTAGGTAACTTTCACAAACTTCTTCCATTCATAGATGACACAGCTGGGTAGAAATTAGTCTCTAAAAATACTTTCACACAACCTGCTTGTTTTCTAGTCACTGTCTGCTTATGTTATGCTCATTCCATCTGTCAATAGATATGAGTCACACATTCGACCTTTCGGTTTCACTTGCGCACATAAATTTCTTCCAATTTCCTGTGAAACAAACACTTTTAACTCTTTAGGGGTTTGCAATTTGCACATACAGCATGCTAAAATGATTTAAGGGATAAAGCAAGCCCTTATCAGTGTGTGATAGTGCTCTGAATCACTAATTTCACATTACATCTTCACAATGATCTTGGATTTTTATCTCCCACTCTATTCCCATCTCTCTGCCCCACCCTCCATTATCAATGCAGGGACAATTAGAACATAAAAATCAGTTCTTTAAGAATTCTAGTTCAAAACATTGGCTAACTATTTTGAAAAAGCCAATAGTATAGAAGATCCAATTCAGTCCTGACATTACCAACTTTTGCCAGCTTTCTTTCAATGAGTCTGTTATGGTTTTACCCTTTCCAAATTTAAAATAGGCAACATTTGATTCAACTCAAACTTAAAAATAAAAGCTCATGCTTACCCAAATGCTATCCGCTGACATAAATCATATTGCCGCCTCCAGCAAATGCCACTTCTTTTCTCCCTGAACACAACAAACATTGCCAAAGTCAAAGAGATTGTCATGAAGGAGGCAGTGTGGCTTAGTGGATAGAGTACTGGACTGGGACTCAGGAGACACAGCTCTGGTTCCCAGCTTGGCTGCTTGGTGACCTCGGGCAAGTCACTTCACTGCTCTGTGCCTCAGTTTCCCCATATGTAAAATGGGAATAATGAGTCTGACTTCCTTCAAGCACTTAAAGATCCCCTGAAAAGCACTGTATAATATGCACTAGGTATTAATATGAATTCATTATTAATGAATGGAGAAGAGGTCTTTGACAAGGATGGGAGCAAGGTCTGGTGAAACACAGAAGTGGGATTAGGATTTATGGCAGCTGGGAGCGGGTGTGTCTGCAAGGAAAGAGGTCTGGACTGAATAGGGAAGGGGTCTTATGTAGACTAATTCAAACCTGTAGAAAGAGTCTGGGTCAGTTTGGCTTGAAGAATGGGCAAAATGATAAGCCAGCTATTTTGCGTGAACAGGTTCTCCTTCCCTTAATTTAGTCAACTCAATTTATAATTAAAAGTAGATTTATATGAGGAAGCAAAACAGCTACTACACCAAGACAGAAAACTGACCAGTCAGAAGAATAGATTGGTGAAATTATTAATTTTGTTAGGAAGCAAGGACATGTGTTTGACATCAACTGGTTTGCATTCTTCAAATATTCCACTGAGTACTAAATCACATTACCCTCCAAAGCAAAAACCTCCTTGGGGACAAATCATCATACACCTTGAAACCACAATACTTTCAGACAAGCATGGACAGTAATACTATATTCTCAGGCCTGTCCCACCAACATTACCAGTCAGCCAATCATATAAGAGCCAAATGTAGGGTAGGACTGCAGGCTTTAAAATAGATTAGTGGATTTTTAGAAGTGGCACACAGGTCACCACTAATATCTAGCGATTGTGACTTTTCTTTAAAGCAATTGCTTTAAAGAGTTGGCAAGTAGAAAACAGGGTATCCAGAGAGAGAGAGAGAGAGAGAAGAGGGCAGAACATTACATTTCTCTGTTAAACAAACCCTAAATTATTTCACCTTTTCAAGATTTAGTTTTTCTCACCAAAAAGACCCAGCTGAATTAGTTGGATTTAACTATGATGGGCTAAATCCATATCCCATTGGAGTTTTGCCATTGATTTGTATGGGATTAACATTTGCCTTTAGCTTTAGCTGCTATATTTTCCATCATTCTCATCTTTTCTTTAGTAACCAAGGTATTCAGACAAGCAGAGAAATGCCAGGAGCCTTCAAGACACCAGTGAAGCAGTGCCCTAACCAGCCAGTTGAAATCAAAACAAGAGCATATATTTATTAGCTTCCTTGAAATTTGAGAATACTGCATGGTTACGTTACATGGACACAGGGAGCAAGAGTTCTGAGTTCAATTAATGAATTGCAGCTGGCTGGACAACACTTTTGATCGTGCTCCACAGTTCTTTCACTATACCAAACCATTTTAGTGACACAGTACTTGGTTACTATATAAAGAGCCAATGACAAAAATATCTCTCTCTCTGTGGTACATGTGAATACATATTGCTTTTGGCCAAGCAAAGTGAGGTCTAATGTACTCTCCCATGTGTCTGTATCCATCTGTTGTTTCTTGCTTTATACTTAAATTGTAAGCTCGTTGAGGCAGAGACCATTTTTTCTTTTGTGTATGTACAGTACCTAGCACAATGGGGTCCTGGCCTATGAATAGGACTTCTAGGCACTACAGTAATACAAATAAATAATAACAAACTCAATAGCATTTTTCTGTTGTCTGTTTAAAGGTCAAATTCTGGCCTTGCTAACACCAATGTTTCACACGGGGCTGTAAATGCAAATACAATTTGGTGCTCTTCAGGACTGTCCCTAGAGTTACAGCAGTGTCTGAGCTTAACAGTACTTGAGTCAGGTTATTTGTCATTACTCTTCAGTCACAGTTTATGGTTTAGTTTTTGTTTTTATTACCCACTTCTGTGTGTTTTCTCTGTCACACACTTGGGGAATAAAAACTTACACAAGAGATGTAGGTATGGCTCTTGGCTATTTTCATATTTATAAAACAAATCATGTGTACAAAGTTTATAAAAGTAGCTCCTTAAAGATCACATTTTCAGCAAATTATTTTCCCTTCATCTCCCAAAAGTGAGCAATTGATATAGAAGATACAGACTAAGACAGCTACCCCATGATACTTGATATAGAAGAAGTTGCACATAAAAGGCTGTTGGGTGAAGAGTCCATGTTATCTTTAGAGAAAACATACGGAGTAGAGGATTACTGGACAAAGGGTTAAATTTACATTCTGAGACATGTTTTCTTGAGTTTCATATTACCAACCTGACAGGAGACATCTAGGGGAAGAAAAAGAATTTCCAAATAGCCTCATGACTGTTGGCAAAATACTGCCTTGTGCATTGGTGTCTGTTCTGAGGAAAGTGAAAGGGCAATATGTGGAGACTTCCAACAACCCAATACTGTATGAGCAACCTAGTCCACTGATTTCAGAAGTGTGAACAGTCCCATAAGCTGCTGTCATATCCATTTGATATTTTGTCATTAATGTCAATATGCTGAATGCAGTCTGTCATTCATCTTATTCCTCAGATCTATTAGTTCAGATAAACACTTGCCACTGGCACTCAGCTAGCTGATAGTAACACCTTCCGGGGGAAAAAAGCAAAAAACCTGTTAAGTGATGGCTCCAATTTAACAGGCAGCTTATGTGTGTCAAATTTAGCCTTCCAAAAGCATAGTGATGCATTGTCCATCTGCAGAGCCACAAAGAAAGGTCCGTTTGGAAAGCTAAAATATCATCTGCTATTGCTGTCTTAGGTCCTGATTTAAAGCCTATTGAAATCACTGGGCGTTTTTCTACTGACTTTCAATGGACTTGAGTCAGGCCATTATTGCCCAGACCAACTCCCACTGATGTCAATGGGAGTTTAACAGCTGAAATGTGATTGACGGGGCATATCTATACACATAGCACTCAATCCAGCTTCCACTGAAGTTCATTCAAGTCAGTAAGTGCCATGTCCATGGATATATCCTGGCAAATCACTCATATTTCAGCTGCTGTTTTGTGGCATGGCTAGACAGAGAAAGGGAGACCATATATACATACATAAAAGCGTGCAAAAAAAACCAACAATCTCAAGGATTTTAAGAATTGTTTCATAGAAGACCATTGCATTTCCCTCTTCCTTGTGAATCATGTGTTGGTTATGAAAGTATAAACTAAAGTCCCTGGTTATTTTAAAAAGTATACCAATACAAGTGATACATGGAGTTTACTTCTGATCTGCAAAGCTCGTTTGTTTAAGGTGCTCAGTTTAGCATTTACAGTACTTGTTATTGAGTCTGATCAAAAGCCCATTTATTTCAATAGGTTTTGGATCAAGCTCAAATATGAGCAGACTTTTAAAAGAGCTTGATTTAATTAATGTTTTTAAGACATATCAATAGTAGCTATAAAGAACTCTCTAATTAGAATGAATCAAATTAAAATGGTTTAGGGTGATTATATTGATGCTATTTCCCTAAAAGGGTATTGTCAGAATGGAAGAGTGTTTTATGCTCTGGTAGAGTTGTTCTGAAGAACTCGGAATTCATGTTATTAGGTTCTTTGACATGTCTCCATGTCTATCAAGAACACCACTGCCTGTGTTCGACTGCCTACTGCAAATTTGCAAAGGTTCAGCAACTCCAGTCTTCTTGTATTCTCATCAAGTAATTCAGTTTTAGGGATTTCAAAGTAATGTGTTATGGCATTGTGCCTAAAAATCCTCAATCTAGGTAACAGTAGTGACACACAGCTAATCCCTCTAACTAGGATTTTAAAACATTCTTATAATTAACGAAGAAGCTTCTCTCATACGTTCCTTCATTTTTCAATAATTTTCAACAAAAACTAAAGCCTAAAAAGTTAATGGTGGGCCAAATTCTTTGCTGTTGTAGTTACCCAACAGAGGATTTGTCCCTAAGACAGTTTTAAAACGGTCAAAAACCTACCAACCAGATAGGACTGAAGAGTATTTTGGAAGTGTAGCCAGAGCTATGCTCATTATTTGAGTGAACAGATGCAGGCGGAGATCAGACCAAAGATTATCTAGAGAGAAAACAAACTTGACATGATTTTCAGGTTCTGTAAATTGTTCTGGAACCTTAATTTTAGCCAACTGATGCAGAATGGGAAAAGACAACTTATGACTTAGCATTCCGATACGTCCAGACATCTTCATCTGTATGCTGGTAGAGTTTTGCAGCCAGAAGCGGCATTAAAAATTGATGAAGGACAATGTAACTGTTTTGTTGGATAGTTCAGTGACTGTCTTAGCTTACAAAATTGTGCAACATTCCCAACTTTTATTTGGAGGATTTTCATATGAACTTCCCCACACGCACACATCCCACAGCCCCATTTCATTTAATGAGCTGTCTTAAACCCTAAATATAATTGTATTCAATATTTTGATGAAATGGGTACTTTCTCAATTGAAAAAAGTTGGGTCTCAGCTCTTTTCTGTGTAATGATTTAAACATTATTGACTACAAGTTTGATTGAATTACCATATATCAGGAAAGCAACATGGATAAACATTTGCCATAGAAAAAAATAAAAAGAAAGGACTTTAAAAAATACATAAATTTCAGTCAGACAAAAAACAAGCCCCTCGCTTTTTGTTGTTGTTGTTGAACTTCAGTTCCCAGAGTAATAGAAAGTAAAATAGGATACGTACCATGAGATAAAATACATAAGGCCACTTTCATAATGACTCATTTCAGATTCAAGAGAATAGGGGATCCTTGTATGTGTGTGTGTGTGTGTGCACACTTAGATGCATATATTGGTGAGAGGGAGAGAGAATATGCATGATTGTGTGGAATGAAAAAGGTTTTGTTGCACGTTTTTGGGAGGGCTTCATTACACATGAATGACAGTTGTTTTCCTGGTGCTAATTAAGCCTGGTGGAACAGTTTATTGAGGTATTTAGACAAAATTTGGATCAGAGCAAAAAAAGCAAATTTCAATGTTTCAATCAAAAGCAGAAAGGGAAGCATTCAGCTTCAAAACTTCTGAGATTCAAATGTGGGAGTTAAATGATTAATCCTGCAAGAAGAGCCCGGGGAACTACAGGCTGGTCAGTCTCACTTCAGTCCCCGGAAAAATCATGGAGCAGGTCCTCAAGGGATCCATTCTGAAGCACTTGGAAGAGAGGAAGGTGATCAGGAATAATCAACATGGATTCACCAAGGGCAAGTCATGCCTGACCAACCTGATTGCCTTCTAGGATGGATATGGAGAAAACGGTGGATGTGATAAATCTTGACTTTAGCAAAGCTTTTGATACAGTCTCCCACAGTATTCTTGCCAGCAAGTTAAAAAAGTATGGATTGGATGAATGGACTATAAGGTGAATAGAAAGCTGGCTAGATTGTTGGGCTCAACACGTAATGATCAATGGCTCAATGTCTAGTTGGCAGCCAGTATCAAGTGGAGTTCCCCAGGGGTCGGTCCTGGGATCAGTTTTGTTCAATATCTTTATTAATGATCTGGATGATGGGATGAATTGCACCTCATCAAGTTCTCAGATGACACTAAGCCGTGGAGAGAGATAGATACGATGGAGCGTAGGGATAGGGTCCAGAGTGACCTAGACAAATTGGAGGATTGAGCCTCCAATCTGATGATGTTCAACAAGGACAAGTGCAGAGTCCTGCACTCAGGAAGGAAGAACCCTAAGCACTGCTACAGGCTGGGGACCAACTGGCTAAAAAGCAGTTCTGCAGAAAAGGACCTGGGGATTACAGTGGACGAGAAGTTGTATATGAGTCAACAGTGTGCCCTCGTTGCCAAGAAGGCCAACGGCATATTGGGTTGTATTAGTAGGCGCATTGCCAGCAGATTGAGGGAAGTGATTATTCCCCTCTTTTCGGCACTGGTGAGGCCACACCTGGAGTATTGCGTCCAGTTTTGGTCCCCCCACTACAGAAGGGATGTGGACAAATTGGAGAGAGTCCAGCAGAGGGCAACAAAAATGATTAGAGGGCTGGGGCACATGACTTATGAGGCGAGTCTGAGGGAACTGTGGTTATTTCACCTGCAGAAGAGAAGAATGAGGGAGGATTTGATAGTAGCCTTCAACTACCTGAAGGGGGTTTCCAAAGAGGATGGAGCTAGGCTGTTCTCCGTGGTGGTAGATGACAGAACAAGAAGCAATGGTCTCAAGTTGTAGTGGGGGAGGTCTAGGTTGGATATTAGGAAAAACTTTTTCACTAGGAGGGGGATGAAGTACTGAAATGCATTACCTAGGGAGGTGGTGGAATCTCCATCCTTAGAGGGTTTTAAGGCCCGGCTTGACAAAGCCTTGCCTGGGATGATTTTGTTGGTGTTAGTCCTGCTTTGAACAGGGGATTGGACTAGATGACCTCCTAAGGTCTCTTCCAATCCTAATATTCTATGATTCTAAGTAAGCACCCTCCACTTCTCCCTGAAGTCTATTGGAACAAAGATCATACAGCATTTCTTTCAGGAAATGCTCAGCACCTGGCAGGACTAAACTCTATTCTTGCAGGTTACTTGCTGTATCAGTTCAAATACCTGTATTTTCTCTAAAGAATAGTCTGGGAGCTCTGGGTTCATGTTCTGTGCATGAGTGGGAAAAATAAAGCAAATGTTATATTTTTGTTACACTTTCTCCTCATGTTGTTCATTAAAACTCTCATTATCAAATCCACTGGCAGTGCTTGTCCCTGTGAACAAGTCATGGTTACTTAGCCTTTGTTTCATTGACAACAGTTACATTTTCAGCAGCACTAACACTCCCATGTTGTCATGTGAGAAGTTATCCAACACATATGTCTATGTTTTATAGTCACATTAAAAATGAGACACTACCACAGATGAGACACTACCACAGGGTGAACATCAGCCTTTAAGGGGTTCAAGTCCAAGCTCTGACCTGTGTCTGGTTTTCCACCCAAGTCATGGAATTGAAGGACTGAGAACAAATGACTGAAAGACAGGACTGGCAGGAAGCCTGTTCCTCTGCTGAAAGCAGTAGCAGCAGCAAGTGGAAGATTTTCCAGTGACTGATAAAGACAGGCATTGGTTCCCTGTCGGGAGGAAGTCTTAAAATTGGACAGCAGGCCAATTAGGGGCCTGGATGGTGCCCATATAAAGGGAGCTAGAAATGGAACTTACCAGGGGCTTGGCTAAAGAGGCCCGAGGAAGATCAAGGAGGATACAGGCAGCATATGAAGTGGCCTGGGGAAAAGTGAAAAGGGTCCCTGAGTTACAGCTGAGAGTACAGTGAGGTGCTGGGCTCCCCTACACCTCAGCTAGGTGCTTAGAGGGGATATAATACCTCTGGCCCAGATCCACAAAGGGACCTAAGCATTGCAACTTCTAACCTTTGGGCTTAGCCACTCTATGGAATCTGCAAACCCTGGGTTATGCACCTATGTTTCCTATACAATCCCTGGAGAGAGACAGGCTCCTGAGAATGGGATCCACAAAAGCCAACACTCTAGGCAGGGAGCTGCCTAAGCTAGACAAGAACAGAAGCCAATGAGAAGAATGAGTCCTAGGCTCTACCCCTCTCACAGAGATTAGCACCTAGGGCTGGGCTGGACGGAGGTACCTATCTCTACTTGGGATTCACAGCCAGGAACCTTTCCTGGAGTCATGTGCCTAAGCTGTTTCTTGCAAGAATGGTAGTAGCGCATACATTTTCCCCTCCACCTGATGAGAAAAAATTTAAACAGCGTTTCCCACCTATCAGGAGAGAGCCCTAATCACTAGAGTGTTGAGTCATTCTCACTCTCTCTGACCAAATGCATATTTAATTATTTATACAAAGTGGAACAACTTCAACAGGAGAGCCAGAGATCAACTCCACATCAGAACATCCCATTGCCAGTTGTTAAGCACTCTCCTGAGAGACAGTAAACCCCTATCCAAATACCTTCTTGTTGGGGAAATGAAACTGGGGTCTCCCACAACCCAGGTGAGTATACTAACTGCTGAACTAAAGGTTATCAGGGAGACCTCTTCATCCCCACTCCCAGCACACATACACCTGCCCATTTTGTGCAGAGTTAGGCATGCCCAGAGCATGCCTACTGGATCAGGCCCTGCAGCCGCAATGCCTATCTCCACCTTGTGTGAAGATCACACTGGGGCTTCAGCACGACATAAGCAATTCGACACCTAGACTGAGGTATCATAGTATCATATAATCATAGAATATCAGAGTTGGAAGGGACCTCAAGAGGTCATCTAGTCCAACCCCCTGCTCAAAGCAGGACCAATTCCCAGCTAAATCATCCTAGCCAGGGCTTTGTCAAGCCGGGCCTTAAAAACCTCCAAGGAAGGAGACTCCACCACCTCCCTAGGTAACGCATTCCAGTGTTTCACCACCCTCCTAGTGAAATAGTTTTTCCTGATATCCAACCTGGACCTCCCCCACTGCAACTTGAGACCATTGCTCCTTGTTCTGTCATCTGCCACCACTGAGAACAGCCGAGCTCCATCCTCTTTGGAACCCCCCTTCAGGTAGTTGAAGGCTGCTATCAAATCCCCCCTCATTCTTCTCTTCTGGAGACTAAACAATCCCAGTTCTCTCAGCCTCTCCTCATAAGTCATGTGCTCCAGACCCCTAATCATTTTTGTTGCCCTCCACTGGACTCTTTCCAATTTTTCCACATCCTTCTTGTAGTGTGGGGCCCAAAACTGGACACAGTATTCCAGATGAGGCCTCACCAATGTCGAATAAAGGGGAACGATCACGTTCCTCGATCTGCTGGCAATGCCCCTACTTATACAGCCCAAAATGCCGTTAGCCTTCTTGGCAACAAGAGCACACTGTTGACTCATATCCAGCTTCTCGTCCACTGTGACCCCTAGGTCCTTTTCAGCAGAACTGCTACCTAGCCATTCGGTCCCTAGTCTGTAGCAGTGCATGGGATTCTTCCGTCCTAAGTGCAGGACTCTGCACTTGTCCTTGTTGAACCTCATTAGGTTTTTTTCTGCCCAATCCTCTAATTTGTCTAGGTCCCTCTGTATCCGATCCCTACCCTCTAGTGTATCTACCACGCCTCCTAGTTTAGTGTCATCTGCAAACTTGCTGAGAGTGCAGTCCACACCATCCTCCAGATCATTAATAAAGATATTAAACAAAACCGGCCCCAGGACCGACCCTTGGGGCACTCCACTTGAAACCGGCTGCCAACTAGACATGGAGCCATTGATCACTACCCGTTGAGCCCGACGATCTAGCCAGCTTTCTATCCACCTTACAGTCCATTCATCCAGCCCATACTTCTTTAACTTGGTGGCAAGAATACTGTGGGAGACCGTATCAAAAGCTTTGCTAAAGTCAAGAAATAACACATCCACTGCTTTCCCCTCATCCACAGAGCCAGTTATCTCATCATAGAAGGCAATTAGGTTAGTCAGGCACGACTTCCCCTTCGTGAATCCATGCTGACTGTTCCTGATCACTTTCCCCTCCTCTAAATGTTTCATAATTGATTCCTTGAGGACCTGCTCCATGATTTTTCCAGGGACTGAGGTGAGGCTGACTGGCCTGTAGTTCCCCGGATCCTCCTTTCTTCCCTTTTTTAAAGATGGGCACTACATTAGCCTTTTTCCAGTCATCTGGGACCTCCCCCGATCGCCATGAGTTTTCAAAAATAATGGCTAATGGCTCTGCAATCTCACCCGCCAACTCTTTTAGCACCCTCGGATGCAGCGCATCCGGCCCCATGGACTTGTGCACGTCCAGTTTTTCTAAATAGTCCTGAGCCACTTCTTTCTCCACAGAGGGTTGGTCACCTTCTCCCCATGCTGTACTGCCCAGTGCAGCAATCTGGGAGCTGACCTTGTGTGTGAAGACAGAGGCAAAAAAATCATTGAGTACATTAGCTTTTTCCACATCCTCTGTCACTAGGTTGCCTCCCTCATTCAGTAAGGGGCCCACACTTTCCTTGATTTTCTTCTTGTTGCTAACATACCTGAAGAAACCCTTCTTGTTACTCTTAACATCTCTTGCTAACTGCAACTCCAAGTGTGATTTGGCCTTCCTGATTTCACTCCTGCACGGCTGAGCAATATTTTTATACTCCTCCCTGGTCATTTGTCCAATCTTCCACTTCTTATAAGCCTCTTTTTTGCATTTAAGATCAGCAAGGATTTCACTGTTTAGCCAAGCTGGTCGCCTGCCATATTTACTATTCTTTCTACACATTGGGATGGTTTGTTCCTGCAACCTCAATAAGGATTCTTTAAAATACAGCCAGCTCTCCTGGACCCCTTTGCCCTTCATGTTATTCTCCCAGGGGATCCTGCCCATCTGTTCCCTGAGGGAGTCAAAGTCTGCTTTTCTGAAGTCCAGGGTCCGTATTCTGCTGCTCTCCTTTCTTCCTTGTGTCAGGATCCTGAACTCGACCATCTCATGGTCACTGCCTCCCAGGTTCCCATCCACTTTTGCTTCCCCTACTAGTTCTTCCCTGTTTGTGAGCAGCAGGTCAAGAAAAGCTTTGCCCCTAGTTGGTTCCTCCAGCACTTGCACCAGGAAATTGTCCCCTACACTTTCCAAAAATTTCCTGGATTGCCTGTGCACCGCTGTATTGCTCTCCCAGCAGATATCAGGGTGATTAAAGTCTCCCATGAGAACCAGGGCCTGCGATCTAGCAATTTCTGCTAGTTGCCAGAAGAAAGCCTCATCCACCTCATCCCCCTGGTCTGGTGGTCTATAGCAGACTCCAACCACAACATCACCCTTGTTGCTCCCACTTCTCAACTTTATCCAGAGACTCTCAGGTTTTTCTGCAGTATCATACC